>NC_135625.1:65455118-66060118 GCF_053574225.1 Canis aureus
TGGGGGCGGGTGGGTAATATAAACACTCAGCCCATAGCATAAACACGCATGTATGTATATAGAATATATCTCTGTATCTGTTTATGGACACACTAAGAAAAAAAAATGGATGTAAAACATACACCAAAATGTTTACAGTGAACATATTCAAGGTTGTAGGATTTACAGCAATTTTTATTTCCTCCTTTACATTTTCTATTTTCCTAATATCTTACAATGAAAATATACCTAAATAAAGGTAATATATATTTACAGAATGTTATAGAACTTAAATTATAAATAGGGCTAATATCGAGAGAGTCCTAACTAATGCAAGTTCCTTTACAAAAACTGTTCCCCACACTCCAATATGTTGCAGTGTTTTTAACACTGAAAATGGTTTTCAAAACAACTTTTTTAAAAAGGCAAATTCTTGGGGAACCTGGGTGGCTCAGTTGGTTAAGCATCCGACTTTTGATTTCAGCTCAGGTCATGATCTCAGGGTCGTGAGAGGAGGCTTGTGTCAGGCTTCACACTCAGTGGGGAGTCTGCTTGAGATTTTCCCCTCTCCCTCTGCCCCACCCCCCTGCACACATGTGTGCTCTATCGAATAAGTACAAAATCTAAAATAAATAAATAAGTAAAATAAAAGGCACATTCCTGTGTTGTAGATTATCTCAATTTGTCCGTGAATTATGAATAGCTCTTAAAAATAAGAAAATAACAATTAGTAATGTGGTTGACTTAATTCCTTTGCCATTGAATGATAAGAATTCAATAATGCAACTTTTAACATTAAATTAATGTTGGTGACCTGCAAATGACATGGGATATTGTAATATTTGTATTTCCTCATCTTCCCTCTGTTTCTGAAAATGTAAATAATCTTCTTTTAATTTTTTACTTTCATTTTTAAAGATTAATATTTACGAAGAATTATCTCCAGATTGTTAGAGTAAAATCCTTTAAGAGTTCTAATTAAAATTTAAAAATTTACATCTACAGAGGTTTCCTTTTTTAAATTTTAAGTTAGTTTTTTTGCCTACATTATTTTTCTGCATAAGAATCTAGAGCATTCTTACTTAATGATAGATAAAGCATTAATCAATCCTAAGTGAAAACAAACCAGTTATATTTATCTTTGCATTCCCTATTGCTTAATATCAGATCATCAGTTCTTTCTAGAAATTCTGAACAGATATATAAGCAGTTGATAAAACTGTTCTTTCCCAGTCTTCTCTTAGATGATATTTACGATTATAGATGTAAAATATTCTAATAACAGAAGAAAGATCTTTGTATTTTAAGTCATATATGTTTAGAGACACAAATAACAAAACAATAGGGATGAGAGAGATGTCATGAATAAATCAGTCTAGGATACAACCTGAAAATGTCTATTTACAAAAAAATGACAAGTAATAAAAATAAGGCTAAGTTTTTTTTAATGTAAAATTTAAGGTTTATCTTTTTATTTATTTATTTTATTTATTTATTTATTTATCCATTTATTTATTGCTTTTTAAATGTTTATATAGTACGCCTTGTTTCTGCTCTATTGAGTAACTTCTTTCATTGGAATTTATTGTTATATGATAATTTCTTCTATCGTCCCTTGTATGATTCTATATATACTAAGCCATGATAATATACTCTAAATAACTAAGGACCTTGAGCATCTTCTTGCTCATATATGCTAAATATGAGCAAATAGGCTAAACCATGAAAGTTGTAGTAATATTACAATGCTATAGAAAGATAATGAACCAGATATTTCTTTAAAAGCAGTTTTCCTTTGGTTTTTCATAAAGCAGAGAATCCTAATGGACAGGCAAGACAAATTATAGGCAAGACAAATTATTTAATGTGTGAAATACTCATATACCTGTTGAAAGGGTAACACATCAAATAGGAATATATCTTCTCTGGCTATCTACATTATCTGTAAGAGGAAACCTTAGCAAGGTGCAAAATGCAATAGACATCTGCAGTCTATTTGTAATGAGCATATTTCTTTCAAGGAGAAATGTGAATGTAGAATGCAAAAGGCTGACTGGGGGCTCATCTCATGCTTTCCTTGAGCCCCTCAGGATGTCTGTGAGTGATGTTCTCATCTACTGTGGAGAATCACCTATGAGGACCTGCCAGGGTGGTCATGTTGACAACCTACAACCAGCGAGCCTTTTGTCTTATGTTCATTTGGTTGCCTGTGGTGATTATCCTGGCAGGAGAGAGCTTCTTTGGACCTTATAGTTTCTATTCACACCAACACTATTTCTCTATTTCACTATTTCTCCCTGGTAGAATCTTCATTGTTAATTCAAACAGTAATGCCTTCCTCAGTCCCTATACACCAGGAAGAATCAGTCATTGTCAAGGCGGCTTCTCTGAACCTCCTCTGTCTCCTGGGAGAGTACAGCATAGAATTTTGGTGAGCACACTGTTCTCATGTTTCTGTAACTATTGTTTTACTTAGCTGCACTTTCCTCATTAGAAGGCAAGGGAATGGTCTGATAGAATTTCGGAGGCCTAGAACCTGATCCTGGGTTTGGTTCAGAGGAAGCACTCAATAATATGATAAATTTTGACTTTTAATTTTCATAACTAACCATGTGAGTGAGGCACTATATTCCTCATTTTACAAAAGAGTAAACCTAAACTCAGATCGTTTAAGTGGCGTGTCCAATACCATTAATATAAGTGAGCCTGAAAATAATTCTTTGGTTCTCACTGATAAGATCTAAAATCCAGAGAATAATTCTAGAATTAAAGAACTGTGGAAAACTCTTCAGTGTGTTTTAAGGTGAGAAGTGGAAGTAAGACCAAACTATGTTTGTCTTAATTATGAATTCTCTGAGGAATGTATTCTTTCTATATATATAGTCAGTAGGAAAGTCAAAATTTATGAAATAAGCACCTGAGATACATCATTGTCTATTTTATGTTCTTTAAGAGAACTGACCTGTGTTACTGGAGAAAAAAAAATTAAGAAATTTTGTAGTTCAAAGTATTTTGCACTTAAGTCAAATTCATACAATTTTACATCAGCAAAGAATGTGCTCATTTTTATGTGTTTTTTTTGTAGATTAATTCAGTACATGTTTCCTGCTCATGTATGCTAAGCACTGACTCTTTGTTTAATATTAGCTCATTCTTACACTTGTTAAAATATTGTCCCATGCCATATATTTCCAATTCAAACATAGAGTTAATATTCTTGGTGATTTGGTGGTTTTTAAATCTTAAGTTTTGTTTATTTTGCAGGAGGACTTCTAGTTTAAGTGGAATATATGTTCAACCAGGGCTAGGCATTCCTCTTATTTTTTGAATTGTCATCGTTTATACAAGGCTTTCCCCCCTTCTAGTGAATTATAGAGTGTTTTGTGATTGTCATTGTTTTGATTTAGAATTGTAATGTAGGACATCTATTTGGGAGATAGTTTCATATTTGAGCAAAATCACAAGTATATCCATATTGCCAGGACAGTTTCCACCAGGGCTATGACTTCTGAGTATTTGCCCTGTAGCTTCAAGAACACAACAAAATTTAATTTAAGGATTTAAAATCTAAGCAGGATTGGTGCTGCTTCATCAGGGGTGCATTGGGTGGTTTATAAACCGAACACCGGAATGGCTAAAAGAAAGCTTCTCTCGGAGCCCATTAACCTTCAAGAAGCCTTAGCTTTTCTTTTCTGACACAAGTGAAGTGAACAGGATTTTAATAAAAGTCCTGCAGCAGATATACCTGAAGGGTCAGAGCTCATGATAAAGCTGCCAACACTGCAACTTTAAGAAAACATCCTGACGACCTTTAATAACACTGGGTCTGCCAGTGTTCACTGTGGAAGATCTGTATTTTAAAATCCCATTTGAGAGGCCGATCCCCCATTTGACAGGATCATGGTCTTTAATCTTATTTTTGGTGTGCAAGAGTTGACTGCATGCCCTGGAGAAGCTGGCCTTTTGTGTGCTTCCGATGACCTCAGGAAATATTTTTCTGCAGTGATAGATATGCACCCCTGTCCTCAACTTTGACATTCTGATCACCCATCTCATTAATGCTAAGTGCTCTACATCTTCTAAAAGTAGAAGGAGCTTAATATCACAGAAGTAGACTTGGTTCTTGTAAGCTTCTATCCCATGCATTTTCATTTTCATCTCTTAATCTCTCTTCAACCTTTTATAAATTGAGTAATCCCTGAAATCGGGCATCAGTTACATGCAACAATAATTTCAGTATTTCTGTGTGCACTAGTAGATCAACACTAAGATTATCATTATAAACCTGTCAGGTATTATAATTCCCACTCAGTAGCAAGTAACCAAAGACCTTTAAAAATTAAGTAATTTGCTCAGGTTATACATGTAATAATTAACAGTGTCAGAATTCACTGTTTTCAGATCGTTCAATGTCAAAAATTCGTGCTATTTACAATCTCCATGACTTATTTCTCCATTTCTAGCCCTATCATCTCAGTTTAAATCAATTTAAATGAACAAATAGCTTTTCGGGAAGCTTGAATAAAACTATGGATAAAAAAGAAAAACTTGATTTAAACTATTTCAGAGTATAGAAACAGAGGACAACCTCCATATGCATTTTGTGAAGTAATTTCAATAATGGCAAATCTGACAAAGATTTTATCAAAACAAAGATAAAAAAACAAAACAAAAACCTCAGACTACTCTCACCTATAGGCATCAATGCAAATATCTTAAATAAAATAAGATTAAACAGAATTCAACAGCACATTATAAAAAAACTTGTATCACAAATATGCAAAGATTTTTCCAGACATGCAAAAAAGATTCACCATTAGGAAATCTAGTGATATGAATCATCACATAAATAAAGCCAATGAGAAAACAGTTCCCAAGGATGTTGGAAAGGGATTTGACAAAATTCAGTACCAGGCTTTTTTTTTTTTTTTTTTTAGTACCAGGCTTTTTTTTAATAAAACTAAAGCGAAAGCAGAAAAATCATTGTTAAATAGGAATTGATGAATGCTCCTTTAACATGATCTTATATGTGTGTGTGTGTGTCTGTATCCATACTTAAATCTATATTTCTCTCTCCAAAAGCCAGCAATCAGCTAGCATCCATCATAAAGGGCAACATTAGAGGCATTCCCACTGAAATGTGGTAATTCTGCCCGCTAATTTTACTATGAATTAACTTTCTATTGGAGACGGATAACAAAGAAAGCAATTAGAGGTATTACAACTTGAAAAGAAAGAGATAAAACTACCTCTATTTGTAGATGATATGATTATTTATCTGAAAAACTGAGAAAAATCAATGGAACAACTACTAGATACAAAGAGATAATTTAATAAAATAGTAGGGCATAACGTTAACATAGAGAAATCAATAGCCTATATATAATTAAATAAAAGCAGGTTTGAAGATGTAATAAAAGGGAAGAGAAAAACTCCTTACCTCAATTTCAGATAATAATAGTTTCCAATATTTTTTTTTTCATTTGGGAGATGGGGCAAGTGTGGTATGTGCAGAGAACAATAAGATCTTATGTTTCTATAGAAGGGAAAAGGGACAAAATCCAATGGAAGAACTTGAAGGTGGTTCTTATGAAGATTTGGGGGGGGGGTTGGGGAGATGGGCAAAATAGATAAAAGGGTTTAAGAGGTATGAACTTCCAGTTATAAAATAAATAAGTCACGGAGATGAAAAATACAGCATAGGGAATATCATCAAGAATACTGTAATAAATTTGTAGGGTGATAATGGTAGCAAATCATATTGTGGTGAATACTGAGTAATGTATAGATGTGTCAAATCACATATATAACATCATATATGTTATATGTTAATTATACATCAATGAAAATTTTAAAATGAGGGCCAGGGTCAAAAGAGAAGTGGTGTGTTAGAAAAATTAATCACAGAAAAAAAAGAAAAAAGGTAGGATGTGATGGGAACCTGAAAAGATAAAGCATTGATATAAATGGTTCTACATAAATTAGACAAATATAATAGACATTTAAATCTCTAACCATGTGGATGAGGCACTATTCTCTCTCTCTTTCTCTTTCTCTCTCTCTCTCTTTTTAGAGAAAGATGGAGTGGGGAGAGGCAGAGGACGAGGGAGAGAGAATCTTAAGCAGGCTCCAAGCCCAGTGTAGAGCCTGACTTGAGGTTAGATGTTACGACCTGAGACCCTGAGATCATGACCTGAGCCAAAACCTACAGTCAGACACTTAACCAACTAAGCCACCCCAGCGCCCCAAGAAGGATGTATAATCTTAATGGTTGGAATTAGAGGGCAGTGGCTTAATTGAGCAAGTGGGAGAAGGTTAACCAGAAGGCGTATAGAATTATTTGGGAATGGGAGTGGAGAGACCGGGCAAAGCAGTGCTGTGGGGACTGTGGTCAGTAAATATTCTACCAATATTTCCTATCTGATCTTATCTTTTGCTCAAAATCACTCAAAAGTTAAGAAGTATTTCAACTTCCAGTATGGAATCAAAACCGAGACCTTTCTTTTTTCTCTGACATTTTCCTTTGTTCTCCCACTTCTATCCCCCAAAGCCAAATCTAAATGCCTCTCATTTCACTGTATCATGTTAAGAAAGACAAGATGCAAGAGGAGAAGAATAAAGGGAACAAAAACAGGTGAAAAAATAATGTTGGAAGTCATTAGGGAGTTCTGTACCACTCACGAATTGGAAGGTGGCAATTAAGGTTCACCAAAAATCAATAAGAATGTCATTTGTTCTACTTCTACCAATATGCTCCTCCTTCAGTCATTTTGGTTTCTGTTTTCAGCCAGAGGTTCTCTACCCACCATATCCCTCAGCCTTGACCACCTGGACAAATGCCACTTCATCAAAAAAGCCTTACTGTTCTATAGTCCCCAGACCTTGCTTTTTTGCTGACGTATATTTAGTTGTATGTTATTTGTCTTCTCCCAGTAGAGATATCTTAATGATAATGGAAAGAATGCTTTTCTGTTTTCTTTCTTTCCTTTCATTATTACATTCTGAGAGCCTAAAACTATAGCTGTCCCATCACGGGCAGCCAGTGAATGTGTGTTGAATTAATAAATGAGCAAAATGAGGGAATGAGGAATTTCTGGTGATCGTGTCCTGTAAAACTCTTGGAATCACATTTTAGAATCAAGACAATTTTGAGAAAAGCAGAAAGTCTTGGAGAATTTTTTTCTTAAACTCTGTAAAGCTAGAGTCACAGAGATTTGAAACCCCTTGACTTTTAGCACAAAGTCTTTCTTCTCAGGAAACAGTTTTGCTCTGTCATTTTAATTCATACTAAAATATACCTGCATATATATATATATATATATATATATATATATATATATACATGCATACATAAATTGTTACGAATTCTGTACTTATTCTACTCCTCCATTTTAGTTGACAGAAAATCCATTTGTTTAGTTTAAAATTGCTTTCAATGTCCGAAATCTCCTTCCCCTGGATTTGCTTCCTATGGGGAGTAGAGATATAAAAGAATAGATCACAATACAATTTTAAAGATTAAAAAAAAACTTAATATTTAGTAATTTCATTCCTTGCAGGCAGTTTGTCTTTTGCATAAGCAAGGAGGACTTTTATTTATTTTTAATTATTAGTTATTTATGATGCTGGGTCCCTGCAAATTATAAACAAAGAAAACCAAATAAATAAATGCGTATGTAAACACATACATACATAAGCAATATCTATGCTACATAGATTTTTTAAAAGCAGAAAAGAAAAGTATATTCTGACTATCCTTCACTCTTGAAGTCACTAGTTTTCCAAGAGGGATGCAATTATTTTGTTTGTTTGTCACATTTTGACCACATTTTCAGCCCTTCTCTGGGCCTTTCTCTTTGTCTTGGATTATGTATTCTTTTAGGAAATTTTCAGATCTGCCTTTGTAAAACCTCAAAACTCACCATAGTTTTATTATTATTTTCTCACTCTATAGAAGAGATCGTTAGCTCATTACACTTTTAATAATGGCGATAATAGTTACCAACTGATGTATTCTTCATATTAATACTACCAGAAATCACAAATATAAGCAATTTTTAAGTTGCTACATCATGAATCATGCATCAAGAATCATGATGCAGATTTTTTCCCATTTGCCACTGTATTATGATTTGCTCTGCCCAGAATAATACCCTTAAGTGGTACTGTCCAATTTGTCCAGAATATTCTGTAGTGATGGAGATAATGTATATCTGTACCCTCTGATATGTTAGCCATTAGCCATATGTGGCTACTGAGCACTTGAAACATGGCTAGCACAACTGAAGAACTCGGTTGTTAATTCTATTTAATCTTCATTAATTTAAAGTATTCACATTTGGCTAGTGCCTACCATCCCAAAGAGCACAGCTCTCTGTTTGTTTGTTTTTTTAAGATTTTATTTATTTATTCAGGAGGGACAGAGAGAGAGAGAGAGAGAGAGAGAGAGACGGGCAGAGGGAGAAGCAACCTCCATGCAGGGAGCCTGATGTGGGACTCGATCCCGGGTCTCCAGGATCACGCCCCGGGCCAAAGGCAGGTGTTAAACCACTGGGCCACCAGGGATCCCCCAGCTCTCTGGTTTATCATTCCATTTCTGCATTTCTTCTTCTGTGCTCTCTCCATATTCTGTCTGAAAGCTGAGGGAGCTGTCTTGTACCTCTGAATCCATGATTCCCTTAGAAAAGCAGCTCTCTAGCTGTGCTAGACAGAATAATGAGCCTCCTAATGGCATCCTGATGAACCTGGGACCATGTCACCCTCCATAATAAAGGGACTTTGCAGGTGTGCATAAATTAAGGATTTTGAGAGGGAGAGATTATCCTGGTTTATCTGAGTGTGCCCAGTGTAATCACCAGCGTCCTTCTCAGAGAGAGGCTACAGAGTTAGAGCTGGAGTGAAGATACAAGAACAGTCAGGACAGAAGTAGAGATCGGAGAGGAGGGGGATCCCATGCTGGTGGCTTTGGACTGCAAGAAGGGCCCCAAGGCAAGTGGGCTGCCTTGGAGGCTGAAAGAGCAAGGAAATGTATTCTCCTCTAAAACCTCCAAAAGGCAAGCAGCCCTGCACACACATTTTTAAACTTCGGACCTCCAGCACTGTGTGATAATAAATTTTTGTTGCTTTAAGTCATTATGTTTGTGGCAACTTGTTAGAGCAGCAATGAGAAACTAATAGACTGTCTAGAAAACATCTTGTGGTTGCGCAGGGGTCAGTGGGGATTCTTCCCAGAGGGGAGCTAGGACCCGATCTTATAATCCCAGCAACAGTGCGAGTGCATATTTGCTTTATAGCCCTGAAGTCCAGTATAGCTTCTAAAACCTCTGCTTCTGAAGCAGGAGGATGCTTGTGAGTACATTACCCGTGCCATATCCCTCCTGCAGTAAGTAGGCAACTCCTCATACGTGTGTTGGGGTGTGTGAAGGCATTCAAGCAACAGAACTGCCCCCCTTCCCCCCTACCTCCCACCGAGCTATGGTCTCATCAGTTGAGTATATGCAGAAAAGTTGTTTCGCTCATGTTGTCTCGTTTGGTTTAAACTTTCCTTTAAACTAACCTTAATTTTGAAGTTAAATCATTTTGGAATTGAGCTTTGAGTGTACCTAGGTCAGCTGTGCCCATCAGAGAAGAACCAGTGTACTTATTTTTCTTATAAAGGTTCTTTGTTTTTGTTTTTGCAGTGTCATTCCTATAAGTTTCACCTACAGAAAATTGGCATTAACTGTAAGATCCTACCTAAAGCATCTATCACTGCAACTGGGTGTACATGGGGCTCGGGAACAGAATTTTACTTCATTGCTCTCTATCTAGGGCGGTCAAGCAGAAATTTTTATTTTTTTACTTAGCCGATTGCTAGGCTGAATACATTTACTTATTACTTTGGAGCAGAATTCTTGTTTGTTTTTTTCTCGTGGTGGGGGAGATTTCTCTTATGGTAACTTATCTCTTATGGTAACTTAACTTACCCTAAGTTAACCTCAATCATGACAAACCAGAAATGAATTTCTAGATGTACATGGAAGGGAGATGCTAAAGACTTGTGCTTGTCTTTCAATATACAGATATAGATGGAAACTTGTCACTCCACTTGAAAAGGAAATATTTCCGAGATCTGCTTTGCTGTAGTGACAAAAATAATCGACACTTAAAAAAATTAAATTAAATGCTCAGCAGCAAACTCAGGTTTAGACTTGAGTAATTAGGTTTGGGAATACATTTTTGCTACTGAGGCAAAGCCCCTTAAAACCCCACAGTTTATTAATTATCTGAAACAGTGAGAAAAACCCCAGTGTTTCAACATAAACATAATGTCGTAACAGCTTAGAGAGAATAGTACGATCAAAACCCTCTAACCAGAAGCAAATTATAGCCTATCAGTTTTTCTATAGGGCAATCAGACCACTTTTAAGTAAGATAATAAATCTGTAGAAATGAGCTGTTTGTAATTAAAATGAAGCATGCCAAATTATTTCATGACCATTTATAAAGTCAAGTGCCTGTTAATAAAACAGTTAGATTTTCATTGTTATTACTTTCTTTAAAATTATTTCCACTCGAGATGAATGATTTTCTTGAAAGTAGTCCAGCTTTGGGGGAATTCTGAAATTTAATTATTCTCGGTTTGAAAAAAAAAAACTGTAAACATCTCCATAATTTCCACTCCAATCTACACTTGAAATGTTGAGTGAGGGCTCTTTTTGACTTCAAATTCATGAATTGAATGATCGTCATTAATGAATGCCTTGTTTTTTTACTTACTATATATTTTTTCTGTTTCTAGTGAACTGAGGAATAGTAGAATAATGATTTTATTTTATAAATATAAAATTCAACTTTATAATGCTGTTACAAATAATTTATGATACCTATCATAGAACAGTGATAATTCCAATAGAGCCCTACTGTCAAATCCTTGCACTATCTTGATTTCTGAACTTAAAACTAGATTAAAGATGAAGTACCTAATTAGGAGCTGACAGCATGTAAGTGAATGGAGAGTTAACTACCAGAAATGTGAACAACATAACATCTGCCCAATATATAATACCATTATTAGTCATATGTAAAAATAATTAAAGTACCTTTTACCTCTCCTTAGCTTTTCTCTTAAAGTTCTAGGTTCCTGCTATGCATAATTTACCACGCTGTTAAAAACCTTTCTCCTTACTCTTGCCCACCCTGCTCTCACATGTAGGAGTTCCTTCTTAGATTTTTAACTCTTACCCATCCTGCAAACATCTCAAGCACCATGTCCATTGAACTTCCATGTTGACTACCCACCCCACCACCGCCACAGCGTCATGTGCATAATTATCTGCATCTCCCAGAGTATTTTGTTCATGTTTGTATAATAACACTTACTACAGGGAGTTGATTTTACCTATTCACTTAGACTCTCTGAGTCTTCATACATGGCACGGAACATAATAGGTGCTCAATAATTCTTTCCATTTACAAACAAGGTATAAAATATTGTCTGTGTTTCATTAGTTATTTCTGCAGTGAACATTAGAAGACAACGTCTCTGGAAAACACTTCATTTTCCAACCCTTGATAACATTAGTCAATTTACTTATACTACTGATTTCATTTTTTGGTTAAAATGTAAATTCTCATATAGAGCCCTAACAATAACAACATACTCAACTCTACACAAAGACAAGTAGGATAATCTTCAGCATTTCATTTTGGAACAGAATCAAATTAATGAGATAGTTATGCTACACCATGCTGCCCAGGATTTGTAGAAATGAGTTAAAGCCCTAAGTGAGAAAAATTTGAAATGATTTATTTCTGTATTCTTGCTTACCCAAGTATTACCATAAATAGTGATAATAGTGGGTAATCAACTGGAGACTGCCTTGCAGTAAACATATCAAAGAACCTGTTCAGCCAATGAACATATTTATTTTGAAAGTGCTAAGTATACAAAAAATTATAAGATTATATTTGAATTGCACATTGTTAAACAGTCTTTACGAAGACAAGATATTAGACTATGATGCAAGAGCTATTTATTGACATATATGAGATCAGATTTGAGCACTGGAATCCTTTATTATTTTTTAACATAAAATGAAATAAGTATGAGCCCTGGAAGACACTGAGTAAAGATATTAATCAGAGTTTTTATCTCTGGCAAAAACAAGCTGTGAGACCTTTGGAAAACTGTTCCGTATGTTTGATCATGATTATATGCATCTCCAAAGGAGGTGTTAAGTGTGGGTGTTTTGTTCTGTTTTGTTTTGCTTTTTTTTCTTAACTTTCTACAACCTGAAAGCTGTTTGATTATTTTTGTTCTGGGACATGTATGATAGATGAGGACAAATTTCTTGTGTGATTTTCTTCCATTCAGTAATTTATCAACACACATTTACTGAAGGCCTACTATGTCTCAGGAGCACTGATCCAAGTCTTATAGAGACAACTGACCTAAAGAAATATAGAATCTAGTGTTAGAGTGAAATAATGATGGGATAAAACAAAATTGTATGTCATGGACTATTATCCTAGAATCCTCTGGCCTCATAAAGGATAATTGCCTATTTTCCTGAGTACATTTTCAAATTCCCCACCCCATTAGCACCCATCTTCTTTCTTTACTCCCTAGAGAACCAAAATCTGCATACAGCCTTTTTTTTAATTTTAATTTTTTTTTTTTGCATACAACCTTTTTACAAACAATACCTGTCACCCTGCCTTCTACAGACACTGGCATATTTTCTAGAAAAAACAATAAGTTAAACAGTGAGGGTAATAAAGCCATAGCAATCATTTAAATCGGCTACCACACGATTTGTGTTGAATCAGCTATAAAAATAATGTCAGAGATATTAATTTCATTGTCTTCTTTGTACAAATACAAAAAAAAAATCTCCATAAACATTGTACACCTATTTGGATTCTGTATCAAAAAAAAAAAAAAAAGAGGAAAGGAAAGAAAGGAAGAAAGGAAGAAGAAAGAAAGAAAGAAAGAAAGAAAGAAAGAAAGAAAGAAAGAAGAAAGAAGGAAGGAAGGAAGGAAAGAAAGAAAGAAAGAAAGAAAGAAAGAAAGAAAGAAAGAAGAAAGAAAAAGAGAAAGAGAGAAAGAAAGAAAGAAAGAAAGAAAGAAAAGAAAGAAAGAGAAAGAAAGAGAAGGAGAGGAAGGAAAAAAGGTGAAAGAGCCAGACTTTGGAAAGAATTGTCTAGATATTCAAATTGTTTAAAGACAATAAATTTGTGGGTGTTTTTTTTTTTTGGTTTTTGTTTTTGTTTTTTTTTTCTGTTTGTTTATTTCTTGGGAAGTAAGAATTATTTATCTGTATATTACATGCTTCTGAAAGGTCTCTAGTTTGCAACTATGATTCTCTATTGTAACTTAGGACAATTATGTACTAATTTAAAAATTACTAGACAGGGATCCCTGGGTGGCGCAGTGGTTTGGCGCCTGCCTTTGGCCCAGGGCGCGATCCTGAAGACCCAGGATCGAATCCCACGTTGGGCTCCCGGTGCATGGAGCCTGCTTCTCCCTCTGCCTCTCTCTCTCTCTCTCTCTGTGACTATCATAAATAAATAAAAATTTTAAAAAAATTACTAGACAAACATTTGTACCCAAGTCCAAACTATGCCATAAATATGCCCTGTAACCTTGGGCTCATTAATTTCACTCAATTTCCAGTTTTTAATTTCTTCATCTGTAAAACAAGAGGAGTAAATGACCAGCTCAGTTATTCTTTCTAGCTCTAAACGTTGACCATTCTATTTCAGTGGCTTTGAATTTTTTTTTGAACCCAGAAGTAAATGGATGTGAATTTTAGAATTAAACCAAAATCTAAAACAAACAAACAAACAAACAAACAAACAAAAACAATGACAAAAACTCAGCAACCAAATAATATAATAATTTCATGTCATCATAATCTTAATGTTATTAATTTAAGGTTTGGAGCAAAAATTAAAGATCCCCCACACTGTTAGTGGAATTGGATATAACATTGTATTTCTGAGACTGTGTAAATAATCTGCATGAAAATGGAGCTTAATTATAATAATTCTTCCCTTGTATGTATTTCATTTGAGGTTTCTTGCTATCTACCCACAGCTTTTTAAAATGATAGTGGTGACAGCAGTCCCTCCCAAAGATTGTATATTCATGAAGAGTTTACTCTTGTAGGGAGATTTAAGTTCATTTCTAGACTGCTGACTTCAAAAAGTTAGAACCTGTATACATGGTACTAAATTGTTCAACTCAAGCATAAAGCAGTGGGTTTATGACCAGCATCTGAACAGATTCTAATCCTCATCACTATATTATTTTATCAGATCCTCCAGTTTGACAGGGTTAGTTCTAGTTTTCAAAGTCTTGGATCAAATGTCTCTGTGTCTTAGGAATACCCTGAATATCTGGTATTCCAAAGCTAGGGGAGTTTTCACTTAATAAATTCTGTAATCATGAAATTTCTTCCTTTGTTCAGTTCTTCACTGTTTACTGTATTTTTCTATTTTGGAAGGAAGCTCGAAGCAAACCTTACTGAGTTTCCTGGATACAAAGTCCACATTGAATAGGCATTTTCCTTTTCAGTTGCTTTATTTGGGAAGAAAGGACACACATTAGTTTCAGGTGTACAGCATAGTGATTCAACTTCTCCATACAGCGTGTTATCCTCACAAGTGGAGCTCCCATCTGTCACCGTACAACGTTATTACAATACTGTTGATTGACTGTATTCTCTATGCTGTACCTGTCATCCTTGTGATTTTTTAAAAAGAGTTCATTTATTCATGAGGAACACACAAAGAGAGGTAGAGACACAGGCAGAGGGAGAAGCACGCTCCCTGCAGAGAGCCTGATGTGGGACTCAATCCCGGGACCCCGGGATCACGCCCTGGGCCAAAGGCAGATGCTCAACCTCTGAGCCACCCAGACGTCCCATCCATCCTCGTGATTTATGTTCTCTAGAACTGAAGTCTTTATCTCCCACTACCCCTTCATCCATTTTGCCTGCCACCCACTCATCCTCCCTCTGACAACTGTCAGTTTGTTCTCCGTATTTGTCGGTCTGAATCTGCTTTTCATTTGTTTGTTTTGAATATAGATTTTTTTAAATGTTAATATAATGTAGCTTGTGTGTGTGTGTGTGTGTACGTGTGTGTGTGGCATAAGTGAAAATGTTGCCATATTGATATCTGGAGAGCAAGGATCTCTTATATACATTTCTGCCTTGGGTGAATATTTTTTCTTTAAGTGAACATATTCTATATAGGCTTTTCTAAACCATTTGTGTATGTTTTATAGAATACTGGTTTTATCATGTATGGTACTTTTTATACCTGACCATACTGAAAATAGGACATTTTAAATGGCTTTTCAATAATTAGTATTTGAGAGATCAGAATGCAGTGATGCCTATTAAAGGGATGTGGTCGGTCTTATTTCAGGGTTGTAAGAAGTGGCGAACCAATTAAAAGGACATTGCACTTCAGCTATTATATTTTTGTGCAAATTTTCCTAAACCGTTATTCAGAGCATTTTTTTGAATAATGAAATTGCATGGATGTGTTTGGAAGCACAAACTGTAAAATAATTTAACTATTGGTTTCATGGTAATTTTGTTAATAATATCACTTCCTTTAAAATATCTCATCATCTAAATCATAAAAATATAATTTTATAGTATCCTATAAAAGTTACTCATACTGTACTCTTAATAAAAGAAACCCATAAATTTATGGACTTTTATTCTTATCTTAACCATTATTTTATTATTCTTTTTATATTTCTTGATATTAATTAACTTGTCAAAATACTGTCTTTGCTTGACTAATGGGTTTTGCCAAGTTTGAGCTTGCTATCCTAATAGTTATATCAATATATGAAAACTTCACTTATTTTTCAGATTAAAGGGCTTCTGTTAGATGTGTGTTTCCTTCAGCTACAAATAAGATAGCATTCTGGTAGAGGCAGAAATAGGTAAAGCCTTTGGTCAGACTGTTTGCCTTATTGTATAATGGTATTACGTTTACATGACAGATTTGAGAGAAATGGACCAGATGATCCATTAACTCACTTAAAGCACAACAGTCTGAGACAGTCTCTGTTTCTGCATTCATATACTAGGAAAATGGTACTGCAAAGTTATTTCCAACTAAATAATTCTCTTACGCAAAATTCACTCAACAGTTATTTATTGCGCAACTACTCAATGCCAGACAGAATTCCAGTTAATGGATAAAGAGTGGGAAACAGACATAGTCCCTGCCATCATGGGAAACGTAGTCCAAAGAGAAGCCTGACAACAAAGAAATGAATCGGTGCATAATTAGAACTTGTGATAGATCAAAAAGACAGCAAAAAATGGTGGTGGACATGAGGGTGGTGACTACTTCATATTGGAAAGTCAGAGGAGACCACTTTGAAAAAAAGTTACATGGAAAGTGAGAACTAAAGAAAACCAAGGAAACTTTTCTGTGAAGATTGGGGAAAAGTGTGCATTAGAAAAAAAAAGGAAATGTGTGTGTAAAGGCATGAGGGAAAGAGGATGACCCACTGGGGAAGCAAAAGCAAAAGGTGTCATGAGAACATGGCAGGAGCAAGAGGAGCACAGATTATGACAACAGAGAAGCAGGCAGAGCAGATCGTGCAAAGATGGGCAGGAGTTCCAACTTTTCCCAAGGGAGATGAGAGTCCATCAATAATATCTTTAAACAGTAGTGTGACAAAATGGTAAAGTTCACTCTGGCACTTTGTTATGAATAATTTAAAGCAAGGCGAGAACAGAGAGGGGAAGATGAGTAAGGAAACACCGTAATCCAGAAAAAAGTTGAGGTGGGCTGAAATGAGTAGGGTGAGGGACACCTGGGTGGCATCTGCCTTCGGCTGAGGGTATGGTCCAGGGGTCCTGGGATCGAGTCCTGTGTCGGGCTCCCCACAGGGAGCCTGCTTCTCTGCTTATGTCTCTGCCTCTCTCTCTGTGTCTCTCATGAATGAATAGATAATAATAATAAAAAAAATAAATGAGTAGGTAGAAACACAGAATGTGGACAAATCTGAGGCAAGATTTTGAATTTTAATTCACAAAGCCTTGCTGATGGTTGTTGTAGAAGCCACAGGAAGTGGGATATAAAGAATAACTTGCGTTTTCTGAGATGAGCCACCCGATAGATGGTGCCATTAACTGAGATGAGGCTGAACAGAAGAGCAAGAAGGTTAAGGGGTAAACTAACTCCCTTTGTGATGCTTCTGATACATCTTGGTTATGTCAAGAAGCCAGTTAGATACACGGGTCCGAAGGTCTTTGTGGAAGTCTGAACCAGTGAAAGAAGCTTGGAGCCAGAGACAGAATCAAGGACTGAGCTGAGAACTTCAACACTTGACAAGTAGGGGCCAGATGGGGCCAGGAAGCATTTGAATCGATGGCCCAGGGCTGGAATGTTATTCAGAAACCAGACTCTTTAAAAATGTCCCTTGTCATCCTCTTGTGTGCAGAGATGCCTTTTCCAGGTCTCACCATCATAGATTGATTTTAGGAATGAGACCAGGAGTGACAGAAAAGCAATAGTACTGCACATCTTTTTCCTTTCAGGGCTTATCCCAAAATATTGCACTCTTCCAGCGAGCTTGTTCACAAACCTTCCCCGCCACACCCCCAAGTAAATTAAAAGGACCCTGGAAAATGGTGTCTTTAGCTGGGTGGCTCTAAAGACATAAATCCTTTTGCTGTAAAAGAAGGAGATCATAGATTTGGGGGAACAATGTGCAATAGGTTACCTCGGCATCATTAAGAAGCCAGATTCTTTACTTCTTTTCCCTCGGAGACTGGGATAGTCTCCCTTCCAAAAGCATATGGCCACATGAAGGAGAGAAGAGACCTGAACAAATCAGAGTTACGATAGGAAGGAAGAAAGGGGAAAGGGCCATTGGCCAGACATCTTCAACTTTCTGCTGTAATCCTCAAGGTGGATGCAAGCTCTCTGCTCCGGCCAAACTCAACAATTCATTGTTCTCCAGCCACGTTTTACATTTATTCATACTGGTCACAAGCCTTTGCGTTCCCTCCATGTAGAAAGGTTCTTCTCTTTCTTTCAGGCTAACCTGAATCTGCGCTTCCTTCAAAGATTGACTTTCCCATAAATCTCAGTGTACTCATATAATAGTGATATATTATCTTAATTCAGTACCAATATTTTTAATATCAGGCATAGAGAGAGACCTGACTTGCCAATTACATTTTGATGAATAAATACAGTTTCTCGAGGATAAAACTGTCCTTATTCTTTGTTTCTCCAGAGTTTGTTTTAGAGTGTCTTGACTGATTAAAAAGAGCTTACTGTTATTTATCTAGGTTAAATACAATTGGACCTGGAGACAGGTGAAGGAATTAATGATCTTGCAAGTCTCTCTCCTCCTGTGAGCCTGTGATCTCTTAAAAGATGTTTTATTCGTAAAATAACGGGAAATGCATTGTAAAATTCTAACTCAAAGGAAATTAACAAAGTAAAATAAAGTGAAGTCAGGCTTATTACAAGAGACATTATTTTTCAGGTGTCTACATAGTAAGACTACAATTAATGATGGATATGGTTAATCTAGAAATGTATAATTGTTGGAAAGATGCAGACCAAATATGCTTGAATATTCTTAATGGAAACTTTGGGCATAATGCAGGGAGTATAATAAATATCTCTGCATTTAAATATTTCCATAAATAAATACTTGTTGAAGTAGCACCATCAATATAACATTAGGTTTTCTGGTTGTACAACTATAAAATTAAGTTATGTAGTAATGAAATACTAAATTAGTTGCTGGAATTGTGATCACCTCTCTATATAATTTCAGTTTGAACAGGAAAAAATGTAAGGCAATGATATATACTCCATAGAGAGTATGCCTTCAACTAAAATTGAAATCTAATTAGTATGAAAATAAAAGTACTAAAATATTGTTGAGATCAATATTGACGGTAATGTGGAAGAAAACTGTGCCGTGATTGTGGAAATAGCTCTGAGAGTCAGGAGTATGAAAAATAGCATTTAAGAAATCAAACTTTCTAAATGAATTTCTTGGCTTGATAAGCCAAAATAGAACTGGGAGCCAAGTTGAAAGAACAAAATAAAATTCAAGAGGTAATTTACACTGGGATGGTAATTTATAAATCATTCTAAATAATTTTCCTATACTTCACAAAATAACCCATAGCTAACTTGAAGTTTCCTTTCTAAAGTTTAGAACAAGGTATATTTAATGAGCAGGTATAAAATTCGTACTAATCTGAAAGCTGATTAAATATTGCAGACCGGCCTCTAAGCAGATGGGCTATCTCAGCTGACTCAGAGAATATGGAACACAATTTTAAGGTGAAAGAAGCTGCCTTTATATCCAGTGTTCACTTTTGATGAATTTTATGAGGTCTGAACTCAGGTTCTGAAATGATTAAACCTTACTAAATGAGATTAGGAGATTATTACGTTGTCACTCTGAGTGGAGAAATGGCTGCATAGACCAAACTTGCCTCTCCTGCATGCTGTCTCCCCTCTGTGCCCTCCGTTCTTGGGTTGTTTCTCCTCCTGGGGTCCTTATTCTTCTACTGCAGAAAGCAGGAATGCCCTCGAGCTTTGTAATTCAAAATGAGGTCCTCTGACCAGCTTGCATGAGCATCTCTGTGGATGGAGCATATTACAATGACAAGATCTCAGACTCAACCCAAGACTTAAGAAATCAGAATCTTTATTTTAAATTTATTTATTTATTTATTTATTTATTTATTTATTTATTTATTTATTTATTTATTTTAGAATCTTCATTTTAACCAGACTTTCAAGTGACTCCTTTGCGCATGACAGTTTGAGAACTTCTCTATACCAGTAGCTCAAGATATGAGTAACAGCAAGCCATTCAGATAAACTCCCCACTGTTAATCCTCCTTGTGTATCGTGTGAACGTATTTCAGAAAAACACTCTGTGGTTTTTATATGGGGTTCCATAGAACCGAATGTAGTCTTAAAGGTAACGCAAAGATTTGGCTTGAATTTTATTTGAAACCCTCTATTTTAACTTTTCAGCACTTTATGTAGAGAACAAAAAGAAGGCACTTTCACAGTGTTTTGAAGACCTCCATTGCCTTCAGTTAGGCTGTCACGGTAACATCCTTTAGATTTGAAGTAAAATATCTTCTGCTGTCTCTGTTTACGTAGTATCTACAAAAGTGGGCTGTGAGAACAAATCTGGTACCATTCACAGTTTCTTATATCCGGGAATACCATTTTTCTCAATTGCTTTGCAATTAAAATCAACTATAGAAATAAAAGAGACACTCTGGGTAAAATAAAACTGCAAGTGTGACCCATAACGCTCCCTAGAACCGTTAGATACAGCCAAACAGCCACTCTGTTCATTGTATTTGATTTTATATTAAGTAATTGTTATATTTGTGACTTTCAGATGTTAGCTTTTATTTGTTTTACCTATTGTGGTATTAGTCAGTTTCATGTGGAAAAAAAAATGCATTCTGATTCTAAAGCATTTTGGAAAGCATTGCTCACAACTGGAAGGATGATTCCAGCTGAAAAGAGCCTCCGATGCCTGGGCTATCTGGGGACAGAGTTAATTGGAAGCATCACTTCTGGAGCCCTTTGATCACATCAATTTGACACCTGCCAACTTCTCCCCTGCATAATCCTGATCCTGCTCAAGTAGTTCTCAAGTAGCCACAGTGAGAGCCATTGGGATTCAAGTTTGATGAGACTCAAACTTCCAATCCAGGGCCTTCTGTCAAACAAACTGTACATTTGGTAGTTTACTGGAGCAAGAGTCTGGATTTAAGACTAAAATCATAAGTAATACTAATCCATACTTTTTGCAATTAAAGGGATGTTTTCTCCAAACTTCCTTCAGTCCCTTGGTAAAACTTTTTGGCCATCACATTGCTCCAGTGCTTCAGTGGATCAGCCAGCAGGCTCTTACTGAGGGTGGACGAGGCACCTGTCATGCTAAGAACCGTTAAGATAAAAACCCCTAAATGCAGAGTCTCACGGTTTAGAAGAGACAAGATGCTCAAGCAAATAATTACTAAACGTGATAACAGAGTACAGGACCTATGCAAACGGTTTTATGGGATATGGGAGAAGAAATAAACAGGAAGTAAGAAGAAAGATCAATTCGCATTTTGTTTTGCTTGGTGACTGCTCCCAACATTTAAATATATATATATAGGGATCCCTGGGTGGCGCAGTGGTTTAGCACCTGCCTTTGGCCCAGGGCGCGATCCTGGAGACCCGGGATCGAATCCCACGTCGGGCTCCCGGTGCATGGAGCCTGCTTCTCCCTCTGCCTATGTCTCTGCCACTCTCTCTCTCTCTCTCTCTCACTGTGTGCCTATCATAAATAAATAAAATAAAAAATTTAAAAAAATATATATAGTCATGAGGGATTAGGGTTCGAAATTACATTTGAACCGATTCCACTGGGAAATAAAACACACACACACACACACACACACACACACACACAAAAGAAATAAAACACCTCTCCCCATTAAGAACTAAATGCCAGTAATCAGCATAAGGATAGTGTCCGTTTCAAAACTACAAATTATAGGGAACAGGCATTATAAAATAAAATATTAAAATCCCACTGAAATAAAAGATCACTTTTAAAGAAATCCTTAATACTGAATTTTAGGAGTTCACAGTCAATCTCACTTGATGGTGATATGCTTCTCATGTGTGTGTAAGTACACAGTAGTCTTTTTTTTTTTTTTTTAAATCATTGAGAGGTGGATTTTCTGCTTTGTGCATTATTTAGAGCACATTTAGATTCCAACCTGGTTTTCCCTTGCAACTCAGTACACTTCTGCACTCCTTCCCCCTGAATTAATTGATATAATGAGCTGATGTAAATTACTTTCACTATTAGGCTGAGCTAATATTAACCCACAACCATTTAGAAAGTAAATATACCACATAAAGGCATATACATACTGAATTCCGAACTGAAGTCTCAAGGATTTTTTTTTTTTTTTTTTTTTTTGGTTTGCCACAATTTTGGAGCATCTGTCCCATTGCTTCATCCCATGATCTGGAGAATCAGGACGGTGGGTAGGAATTCTGCAGAGGGGCCTGTGCCTGGGTGCCTGTGTCCTGGCCTGTGCCATGGTTCTGCCCCCCTGTCATTGCTTTCTCACTCTCCCTGCTGGGAACATTTCCAACATGTTAATTATAAAAATTCAGCTCTCCTTTTGAGGCCCTGGGGAAATGCTCTAAACTTTTTACTTATTTATATTCTACTCTTTATTTATATTCTATTGATAGCTACTCTACTATCCATATTCCTGTAGCCTTTCCTATTCCTTTGATGAGTCATCAAACTGCCTGATGGTATATTTTGTGTGAATCTTACCTCCCACCTCCACCCAGGTTAGAAGATCTTTGGAGAAGGACCCTCTGAGTAGCCTTGATAACACCAAGTTCAAATTCGCATGGAATATAAGTGCCTTTTTACCATAGAGTGGATTTTTTACCCCACTCCGTGATAATCCAACACTGTGCCTTTGCTTGTGCTGTATTTTTCCTATAATAATGCTCTTCCTCTCAGTTTCTTCTCTTATAATCCTGTCTGGTCATTGAGGCTCTACTTGAAAGCTTTATGGTGTGCCCAGAATCTACGTATGATCCCTCATGTGTAACTCCATTGTGCATTATTTGCCTTTGATTATGGCATGTCTCATTTCCACCTCACATGATAGTTTTCACATCTGCAGAATATTTACTTTTGTTGGCTGTAGAGGTCTTGCAATCTTACTCATCTTCTGCTTCCCGTGGTGTTGTGCACATAGCAAGTGTTCAACAAATGTCTGTTGTGTGAGTAAAGGTTTGCAAGGAGTTGTAGGGGAGCAGCGTTCCTATGTGTGACTCGGAGGTTCCATGACAAAGGAGAGTGTGACTGATGGTAAATCAAGAATGAGGGTTGGCACATGTTGTCTCTGAAGCAATTCCTCCCAAATTTTGCAGAGGGAGGCTACCAGGGCATTATGACTAAGGGATCCCCTGCAGTATGGATCTCTTATCAATCGATTGCCTGTGGCCCACTATTATAGATGCTACTCTTTTATTTATTTTTATCTTTTTAAAGATTTTATTTATTTGAGAGAGAGAGATAGCGCACAAGCTGAGGGAAGGCCAGAGGGAGAGGGAGAAGCAGACCCCCTGCTGAGGAGGGAGCATGATGCGGAACTCAATCCCAGGCCCCTGAGATCATGACCTGAGCTGAAGGCAGACACCCAACTGACTGAGTCACCCAGATGCCCCACTGTTTTAATCTGGGTGGACATTTCCGTTTTACAGATTTTTTTATTAAAATCTTGAAATCTTTTGTGAATGTTAATTCTTAGCAATACTTTTATCGGTGAGCCTCTTTACCAGGACTATAAAGAATCAGGTTGTGGGTAAGTGGCAAAGTGGAATTGGTAGGAGAAATAAGGGGATAGGACCAGGAAAAAGGGAATTGTGCCCTGGAAGCTATGGTCCAGATATTCATGGCTCCCATATGTTGCCCCTCTGTTTCCTTCCTATTAATTATCTAGTTTATGAGCATTACCTCCAAACCTCAAAACTACTTATCAGATAGCTAAAATTACTCCATTTTTAAAATGAGAAACTGATATTGAGAAAGGTTAAACTACATAGCCACAGTTGGTTACATAGTAAATAGAAAAACAAAGATTTGAACACAAAACTTGCATTTTTCCTCTATATTATTCTTGGTGCTGCTTTGGGTAGATAACCTGGTTTGCATTGCCCAGCAGGGCATATGGGGAGACATACAGAAGACTTAAAAATATTTTCTTGTAAGACAAATATATTCTCATTCCTGTTGCCATGACATTTCAAAAACTCAAATTCCTGTGAAAAACTCAGTGTTACCCCTTTTTGACTCGATGTTGGCCTTGTTAAAGAATAGGGTGGGAAAATAAATGGCTGATCTTCCATCTTTACCAGGAAGAAATTCAGCTAGTGCCTTTGTTTTTGTGGAAAGGCAAAACAAAATGAATCTGTGATATGCAAATGAGCCTCTCCACTGTTTGTTAATTTCTACTGTTTACTCAAAAATGGGAAACACCAGGCTTGTGATACATCATCTTTTGTGCGCTTGGCACCTTCCATCATGGATCATATTAATCTGCTTAAACTAACAAGGATTAATTGCCTTAGTAAGTCAACCTGGCATTGAAATGATATATTGCCAGACAGCTTGGAATTTGGCCACTCATAAATCTCATTCGTGTGTTGGTTTATTTCTGTTTGTCTCTTTCTCTGACAGATGTGTGCCCAATCACTGTGAGCATGGCGGGAAGTGCTCGCAAACGTGGCACAGCTTCCAGTGCACTTGTGAGGAGACGGGATACAGTGGGGCCACCTGCCACAACTGTGAGTGCCCATTCCTCTCACCCTCCCCTTTAATCGCCCAGACCCCAGGTCTTCAGCAACCTGGGAAATGCACCCTCTAATCACTTGATTCTAAAGAACCCAGATTTTGTTGTTGCTTCCTCAGAACAGTACTGTAGTTGTCAAGACATATTCTCGCGTGCCTAATGACCCAAAAAGAAGGACCAATGTTCCATAAACATGGTTGGGATTGGAATGCTGATCTTGGATTTGCCTCTGTGTGTCTATGCCATGTCTGGATAGATTGTTTGGGATTTTGTTTTAGTTAGAATGTCTCCAATTGGATTCTCATTTATCAGCTCATCCGAGAGACAGAGTGTAATTTGAACATTTAGTGTCTGGACAATAATTGTCTCATGCTCTATCATAACTATTTGGTCACATTTTTCAAATCAGAAAAATAAGTTAGAAAGTAAAGTCCATTAAGTTGTTATATCTAAAATAATAACACCAGAAGGCAAGTGTTTCTAAATATTGAAAGTAAAAAGTGGCACGCAAAGAGGATTAATAAAACACAGATGTGCCTTGTTTTACATAACTGATTTATAATGAAAAGTTAACATTTATATTTTTGTAATTCAAAGAATATTTTTAAGTGAATGTTAACTCTGTAGTTGTCATGTTAATTTTCCAAAAATTCATGGTTGTTTACAAAGCCCTTTTGGAAATAGATTTGCCATAAAACGTATAGTTGAAAGAAGAAGTTCATCTGTGTGTGTGTGTGTGTGTGTGTGTGCATGGTGTGTCTGCATGCATGTGTGTGCAAGCATGTGTATGCATATGTGTGTAGGGAGAGAGGAAGGGTGAGGGAAAGAGAAAGAGGTCCAATTTTCAGTCTCCTCCCAATATGCTGGAAAACTGAAAATCTAATATCTAAACCCTATAATTATACAGATTTCTTTCATTCACTTCATTTTTAGGAAACAATACAAAAATATTACCAGAGAAGCATTCTGGGGATAATAAAAATGTAGTACAGCCCTCTGAGCCTTTCATATAGTTACTTGCAGCAATGCACAATAAAAAAACTGTGTTTGGAATATAAGACCTCAACAAAGAAAAACGTTTGTAATTTATTGCATTTATTTTGGTTAGGAAGGTGTTTAAAAACAAGAGACAAAAATGCTCCTTAAAAAATTAACAGTAATAGAAGATGTATAAGAAAATAAAAATAGGCACTAGATTAATTTTTGGTAAAGTATTTCCATACGGGAATGTGAAAAAGTATTTTAAGGAGTGAAAAACTAAACTGATACTGAAATTAGTAGAATAAAGGTATCATAACTAAAGTTGCTCCTTGCCAATCGCATCAAAATGTTAACTTTCAGCCTGTAATAGTCATTATATGATAAATGGTGTTTGGATTAGGTAACTTAGATAAAATTTCAAACCTTCACTCCACCAATGTATTTATATATTGTGCTACAACTACCACCTTTAATGATTAGAGATCTTGTTCCTGAATATGAAAATTCTAACCAAAGACAAAGAACAAAAAAATCGGTGCTGGTTACCAGGGTTTCCTAACTCAGTGCCCACTCAATATTGAATTGAAAAAGCAAACTATTCTTTTATTTTCATAACTGCTTCCTTCATTTAAATACACAGCAAATAAAAATAAATTTTAAGAATATTAAATTTGTTTTAAATTTAAATACATGCTAGTG
The DNA here is from genome assembly GCF_053574225.1 of Canis aureus. Classification (NCBI taxonomy): domain Eukaryota; kingdom Metazoa; phylum Chordata; class Mammalia; order Carnivora; family Canidae; genus Canis; species Canis aureus. Next base: position 65,481,185 of record NC_135625.1, read on the forward strand.
GTTGAATAGTTGAGTTTTTGGTATTTTTTGTTTGTTTGTTGGTTGGTTGGTTGGTTGGTTGGTTTTTTAAAGAGTAACAACTCCAACTATTAGAAATGCTCTCAGAATACTTAGGTCTGACCCTAGTGGCAATCTCTAAATGTAAAAGAGGGATATTATCTCCTCCCTTGTGCTCATTCCTACCTGTTCAGTGTTCTACTTTTGTTTAAAATTCATTTTAACATAGAAAACCTGATCTCTTGTTGTCTTCTCTGAGTGAGGCCAAAATCTCGAAAATCAAGTGTGTGCATAAAGAGAGATTAGAGGGCCATGGTGACATTGGCCTGAAAGGCTTCAGTGACATTAATTGGGTGTGAGAAAATATTTACCTTGTAGCTTATTGAAGGGTATATGCTTCCAAATAAACTGAAAGATAAGATATACCACTTAGTCACTCCCATGGATGAGTTAAAAATTGGGAGGGGGGGGTCTGGTCCAGCATATATTAATGAAAAAAATATAATATACGCCGTTCAACTTGATACAGAACGAACAATGTTGCACTTTTACTTAGTGACTGCATGCATAGCAAGAGCATTGAAGTAAGAAGAAATTGCTTCTGATGCTAGCTATGAGGTTATCATGCTGGGTGCCTTTGTAGCAAGTCATTTGACTTCTCGTGGACTTCCTTTATTCCTCTTGATGAAATGGCTACTGAGGTCTCTTATAGTTCTAAAAGCCAGTGAGCTGAGACTTCCAGTTGCTTTTTTTGTGTTCTCTGGTTTTGAATTTTGTTAGCGTTATTAAATATTTTGCCTCATTATTCCCAGCAGAGGACCAAGGATCCCTTTAGAAAAAAAAAAAAAGAAAAAAAGAGGAGTTATGGTCATTTTATAATGGTACTACTTTAAAAAGGTAAAAAACAGCTAACTAAAACATAGAGCTTGGCATAAGTAAATATTTCCTAGAGCTTTAAACATTACAATTAAGCTACTATTTCCATACATTTTCTACTCTGGTCCTGCTTGGTCAAGGTAAGATAGCTATTTCTCAGGAGAGGGATGATCATCCAAGCTAGCAGCTGGAGTCCAAGATGGAACTAGGAAGCCCTTTTTTTGATAGGTCACACCGCCTGAGTTTGAACTTGGCCCTGTCTCTTACCCGTAACCTTGGGCTACTTCAATGAAATGCGTGCAGTGACCCCTGTCAAGACATCCTGAGATTAAATGAGTGGTTTAGGGAAGACATAGAAAAGAGCTTTAGCATATATTAGTAATCAGTAAATTTTCACCAATTCATACCTTTCAGAGCAAACATCCTTTGATCTGAACTTCTGTATAGTAATTGTCCACATTTCACAATTTGTCAGTTAATTTCATGCTGCCACTCATTGTGTCACATCCATAGCAGATTGTGTTTGAAGTGAATGATTTCCATAGGGTTTTTTTTGGAAGAATCGAAGAGGATTACAAGTAATCTGGATGTGTCCTAGGCCTGTATCTATCTATCTGTTGGTCTGTAGGGCTCAGAGGGTTGTCATTACAAACCACTCTCCTGAGGAGTCGTGATGTCACCCTTTGGATAAGGAAATGCCACAGAGAAAGCCAGAGGTCAGATCACAGGAAAGGGCAAGCCTGTGTTTATTCTTCCAAACATTAAAAAGTTTAGTTTGTGACCAAATGATGCAAATACATTAAATTGTTGCAGTTTTATACTCTTTAGATTTTCTTATGCAGATATTCATTCTCAGGGAATGGACTGCTGCTACTGACTAGTAGCATATTGAAACTTAAAATCGTGACAAAGACGTGTTGAATAGTTTATTTATCTTTTATGTTGACTTATCTTCATCCTCCCAAAAGTGTAAGAATGTGTCTTTCTTGTGAGCAAAGTTTCATGTTTATACTTACAGTCTTTTCCTCTTCCTGGTGCTATCTAGACAATTAGTCTCCAAGCTTACTTCCCAATACTTCAGATGCTCTTTGGGATCTCGTTACCATCTCATGTCTTCCACAAGTGTTCCTTACACTTCATAATCATGGTGCTTGCTCATTTACATAAATTAAATACAAAGAGCAATCTCTTATCTTAGGGCTTAGTAGACATTTTTTTTTTCTCATGATGCTGGATCCCATCTTCAACCCCAGTCATTCTACATATGATATTACTCTTAATTGGAACTGCCCTAAAAATCCCCAGAATATTCTCAATAATATGAAATTGTTGGCTGTCTTCACAAGCAAGAGGACATAACAGTTATAAGCAATGTTTTGGAGTGGAAATGTATACAAGAATTATTAAATACCAGATCTTCATCCTGTGAGAAAAATCTTTTTCCAGATTTTTGTTATTAAAAGAGAGATTTTCACCTTGCCCAGATAAATAAACCTTGTTTCTAGAGGTAGGAAGAGGAGATAAACTGGAAAAGCTACATAGATGTCTTCCAATTTAATAATTTTAAAAAATAAATAATAATAATAATAATTTTAAATTATGTGATTTCTGAGTTCTGAGATTATTAATAAGGTACTGATGTTGCCACACGAATGCAAAACTTAAATTTTTACTAGCCAGTGTTAGAGGAAAAATTGAAATTGAAAAGGACAGTATCCTACATCCTGTAGTCTGGAGTTATTACTCTGTGTCCATAAATTTGTAAACCATAAATTACACTGCATCTTATTACTGCACACATGAAAAATACAGTGGATTTCAGTAATGCACACCATGTTATTTATAATCCATTATACTCATAAGTAATTGAATTCAAAGCATAATTTTTAAAAGGAAATGAATCCTACCTGCTTATAGTCACACTAACCTAGAACATAAACACCTAGATTTATTGGCAGTAAGAAATTTGGTGCTTCCATCTGTTTGGAACAACCACAGACTTAGGCATCAATGAAGACAACCTGGAATTTGAGCGTTGCAACCCCACCCCCCAACAAAAGAAGTGTCCACTAAATAGAATCATGTCCTTAAAGAATTGGAATCCATCTCTCAGCTATAAATTCAACTGGCTTATAAGGACCTCCTCAGAATGGCTATGTTATTTTTTTTATATTTTATTTATTTATTCATGAGAGACAGAGAGAGAGAGAGAGAGAGAGAGAGAGGCAGAGACACAGGCAGAGGGAGAAGCAGGCTCCATGCAGGGAGCCAGACGTGGGACTTGATCCCGGGTCTCCAGGATCACTCCCTGGGCTGAAGGCGGCGCTAAACCACTGAGCCACCTGGGCTGCCCAGAATGGCTATTTTTAACCTGGTTTTTCACCATACATTTCCTCCCTTTCTCTCTTCTGGTCTCCTTGGCCTCCTTTCAGTTTTTCATGCATGCCTGTACCCTTGCACTGTTTCCACTCCCCTGCTACTGCCACACCACAGGACTTTTGCACATCCTCCCTCTCTCCTTTGTCTGGTATATTCCTACTCAACCTTCAAATTTCAGTTCAGTAGCTACCTCCTTAAGAAAGTTTTCTGTAATCCTGTAATTAGGTCAAATTCTCTTATTCTCAGATATGTCTTAGCACCGGTGATGATTGTGATTTGATATTTATTATTTGTGATTCTTTAATACTTGACCATAATATCTGAGATAAGATGGTGCCAGGTTCTGTTTACCATTTTATTCGCAAGGCCCACCCAACATATATTATGTGCTCAGTGAATGCACACTGAATCAGTGCATGAATGGCAAAGAATGTAAAAAGCATCAATACCTTTTTAAAAACCAATGTCCTTTATACAAATTCATGAATATAGTGAAGCAATGAAGAAAGAGAATAAGTTAAAGGGACAAAAGGAAAGCAAGAGGAGGGCAGATAATAAAGGGAGAGTTAGTGGAAGGCTGAGAGGGTAGTGATAGTAGCAACAGCGGAAACAACCACAAGAGGTGTAAAGTTATAAGAAATTATAGGAGCAAACAAACTTGCACAGTTGAAATAATCATGAGGAAAACATTGTGCCATACGTGTTAAGGCACATTCATTAAAGTGACTTATGGGGGATACGTAGTAATGGTCGCAAAGTAAGTTCAGTAACAAAATGGTATCTCCAATAAGAAAGTGCAGTCAGCTAGTGTACTGGATGGTTGTATGAGCTATTCTAGAATAGATGCAGATACATTTAAATATAGATGAGTGAATGACAAAAAAAAATTGAACTGGTGCAAAATTCGAAGATGAACATAATCCTTTCATTTTTCGTGGAATATCATGTGTACATTCTTGCTATTTGAGAAAATTACAGAGAAGGAGAAGAACTCAGAATTTGAAATTTATTGTCCTGATGTCAAATCCTCAGATCCTCGGGCTATATAGCCAACTTTCTTTTGCCATCAGCTGAGTTTTCTTAGTTGTAGGACAGTAACTCTGTCCCAAACCTATAAACCCTCTGTTTCCTGAAACTCTCTTAGCATATTAGCCCAAAATTGACTTACACCCATAAAGGGTGAAGTCAGCACTTCCAGGACATGATGCTGCCCTCTCGTAGCAACAAAATGAGAAGTATTGGATTTAATCCCCTTCCACCCACCTCCTTTTTTTTCTTCCTCTTCGCTGTCTTGGCTTTGTGTTTGGAACAATCATATAACCTCTCTGAACTTCCTCTGGAACCATCAATGAAATACTGTCTCTTAAAGGGTTTTGTAAATTTAGAAAACATTTGGTATCATTTTGTAACTTTTATTGTACCACTAAGTCTTTAAAAACAGCGAAAGTTTTGTCTGATTAGAAGTAGCATCAGGTTAAGGAGCACTGATATAGTTGATTCTCAAGGAAAAGATCAGAGGGTGCCTCAATATTTAAGCCAATACTCACTGAAAAGATAAAAGGCTTTATTACCAAACATAATGGCTACACATTCTGATTTACATTCATAGGGCGAATCTGCTCTTTCTTTTTTCTTTTCTTTTTTTTTTTTTTTGAATCTGCTCTTTCTAATCTAGACACAGCATTAAGTAACTAGATTGTGCTTCTTTGTTATCAAGTGAACAATTACCAGTCTCCCAATTTTACTTCCCTCTCATCCTTTGCATTCTTATACCATGACCTACTTCAGATGCTCAGTGTGTCTCTGTTATTAAGGAATGGATACTTTGTCATTAAGGAAGGGCCCCAGAGCACGACCACGGGACATAGGACACATAGGGGCTATACTCCTACCATCACTTATTCGCTTTTTGTCCGTATTTCACCAGTATGTTGAGAGTGGACTCCATTCTGCTTGTGGGATAGATGCTGGAATGTGGAGAAGAGAAATAAGAGGGAAGGATGTAGTGTTAATAGCTCCCTCCAAAGAAGTGTATCCTTTCATTTAAAAAAAGTAAAACCCCTTAGGGGTGCCTGGGTGGCTCAGTCAGTTAAGTGTCTGACTTTGGCTCAGGTCATGATCTCAGAGTTCTGGGATAGACCCCAGAGTTGGGAAGCCCACTTATCCCCCCGTGCTCTTCCCCCCTCCATGCCTGTGCGTGCTAGCTCTCTCTCAAATAAATTAAAATCTCTTTTAAAAAAATAAAATAAAAGCTCTTATAATCTTAACTCATTTATGTATCTTTGGCTCGTTAGGATTGTGAACTGAGGATAAATTGTCCTGTATGCTTACCTTTTATGGTCTAAGTTGCCACTTTTCATTTTACGAAAAGTGTGGAAATGTAATTACTTGGGAAATTACTTAATTTCCCACAGATTCTTTGTAATTCTAAGCAATCGTTTCATCTTTTCAGATTATATCGTCAGATTATCTATTTATTTCTGCTTCTTTTTCTTACCAGATAGGCTGGGAGAGATCAATCGAGTGAGCAGTAATCGGCTCCAGCACAGTGTTTGGTGGGGGAAGTGGTTTACAGTGGACTGTGTAGGATAACAGGAACAATAAGCCCTTGTTTGGCAGTGTCTATTCTCTAGATGAGAAGATCACCCTCTCACCAAAGCTGAAGCATTTGGGGAAAAAGGGAAAGGACAAGTGGTGTCATTTCCTGAAATCACACTGATTTACAAAAAGAAACAATAATCCCAGCAGCTCCTACACTCACATTTTCACCTGGCATCTGCAGATAGAGTGAGATGGAGAGACATGGGAAAGTGCCACCTTTGTAGAAACGTTGGAAGGGGATTTAGAGGCCATTCTGTCTTTCAGCCACAACCAAATAAATTACATTGGATTAAAATAGTACAGGTCATTTGGAGAAACACAGCCCAAGGACCTTTATATTTTCTAAGGCAGTCCAAATTTCAAATTAATCCCTTCTTTTATGCCTTGCTTTGGAAAGATGGCTAAGATTAAACCTAGAGAGAAAGGAATTCATTTCAGTTTTACAAAGACTTTTTCAATAGTTTCAAAAATATATCTTTCTCTTTGAATAAAAAGCCTTTGCAAAAAGTTGATCTACGAATGCATATTAAAAAGCAGCCTGCCATAGAGACGAGCCATGAACCTGTGAACTGCACAGAGGCTATAAAATGCCAGTGCTCCGTCTCATCTCCAGGGAGGTGACATTGTTCATTAAACTCCTGGTTGAATCCCAGTGACTGTCTCAGCCAAGGTTCTGAGCAAAGAGAAAAAGGAATAGAAAACACTCACCTCTACACCTTCGCCAAGTTCGGTTAAGGGAGAGAGAAGATAGAGGGGAAGCCTGATTCTTGGCAGATAAAGGACACTTCAGAGAGTTTTGTATCTACTCAAAAAAAAAAAAAAAAAGGAGAATTAAAGTTAAAGATAGTATGTACCTCTCCTTTGTTCCTTCCAACATCTCCCAAGTCAAAGGATTTCTTGCTTTCATATTGACATTAGTCACTGTGCCCCTCCTGTCAGTCTTTGGCTTTACAAATTCACACTTTAGGATTACCTCTAATTCATAGATGGGCCCGATTCATTCGATGATATAATATGTCCATTTCGTATGTAGTGCACTCTGTGGATCACAGAAATAGAGGCAAGAACCTGCTTCTTTTTGAGGTAGAGACACTGGCAAAAAAAAAAAAAAGGAAGACAGACAAACAGGGAGCATTAATATGTCAGTAGCAGGTAATGTGCTGATGTGCCCAACTGGTACAAAGGCCAGTATGTATAACATGGGAGGGAGAACAATGTGGACCAAGGTGGATGGGGAAGGGTTCCAGGATCAGCCGAAACCTGGCAAAGCCCTTGCTTGATTGGTTGGGAATGAAGATTGGAATTGATGGGGGGAGGGATGGGGATGGGACAGCAGAGACAAAGTTTGGGAGCAGAAGGAACCATGGGCCATGGAGAAGCACGCTCGTGAAAGGGGCCCGCCTCTGGAGCCCACAAACTGTCATGATAATGCTCGTTCAGATTTTTACATGTCTCATGAAACTGGAAAAGTTTTAAAACCCCTTCTGGGTTCCTATTTGAGTGCTGTGCTGCTGGAGCCAGGATTGTTAAATATTCAGGACTTTTGTAGGCTGGTTGTTAAGGCTTGGGCGTTTGAACCAGCTATAGCAGGAGGATTTACCCCATGGAAATGAGCAAGCCCAACAAACCCAGACTCTTGCTTGTAAGGCTGGTTTACCAGAATCCTGCTGCCCTGATTCATTCTTAATTAAGCAAGAGCTATAGTATCTGCCTACGCACCTTGTTGTGTAGGATACCGGGAACGTGTAAAATGCCTAGCACGGTTAGAATTAACACAAATGACGCTCAAGAGATGACAGCTACGGTTTCAAATGTAATGTTGTGAAGAGATTGGTCTCAGAGTAACGGCAGGATGTCGGACAGGTAGGCGTCCTTCACTACCTCAGCACCGAAGCATACTCAGGCATGATTCCTCATCACCCGTGTTTACCACAAAACAACTTCACTTTTGTTCTTTAGAAGAAAGAGTTGAGCTCCTCTCACTACATGAATCCATAAATGACATTAAAGTCTTCCTTAACACACTATTGGCTTATGGTTATTTCTGAGCTATGGGGGACTGGTAAGATCCTGGAACAATGTGCAGGGAGCATTTATGAAGGGCCATTGGGTGATGTAGTGTCATTCAACTGTCAACATTTCTTTTACCGAAGGTGACAGAAATGGCTTTTTGTTAGTAGGTTTGCCTCAACTGTTTAGAGTATAATCTAAGGTAACAGCTGACCAACAATTAGCTCAGTGAGGATACAAAACTAGTTTTAAGATTGCTTTATGATTTTAACCTAAATCTAAAGAATGAGCAGCTTTCTCCTGTCAGGATCACCTCTCATCTGTGACTCAGCTCTGTCAAATCTCTGTTTCTTAAATTAAAGATAACACTTGGTTTCGTTTGCTAATAAGCTCTCTAAGAATACAACTACCTGTAATGAATCTAGTGATTTTTATTTTTTTCACTGTTCACTTGACAAAAACCTGAAGGTTGAATGATTGGTCTCTGTTTTGTTTTTTCAACATTGTGCATGGTGAACAAAGAACTCTCTTCATTTCTTTTGTTGTAATGACTGGGTTCTGCTTTTTCTTCCCTCTTTCCAAGCCCTCCTGGCAAAAGAACGAATAGTTCAGATTGTTGGGATCTGGAATGAAAATGTTGATCTACCCAAATAATTCCTTCTGTTATATTTGTTGTAGACAGCTAATGCCACTAAAGGCAAAAGTTTCCCATGGAAATTGAAGCAATTTCCAAGGAAATTTTGCTGGTTCACATTTTTTAAAGAGTTTTCACATTTGACTGCTTTCAAATTTTAGTATAATATTTTATTTGAAAATATTTTACCTTAGCCAAGGGCAAATGAAATACTATAAATGGATTTGACTAAAAAAAAAATACAATCTTCATGTAAAGCAAGAGAAAGGTCTAATGGTTTGCATCTCCTTGGTCTCATTATATGATTTTGTTCCAAAGCTACCATGGTGGCTCCCGCCTGCAAAATATGCCTAACCTATTCTTGAAAGACCTTTCTTGCCATCACAGATGCCAGCACCAAATGCCAAAGTTGGCACCTACAAAATCGCTGTCATTACTCATTAGCAGGCATCAAAATGTCCTAATAATACCTTTTGCCACTATCCAGTCCTGTGGAGACATCAATTAAACGTGTCTTGCTTGCCAAGTCATGTGACCAGCTTTCACTATACTAGATAAAGCCAAGTGAGACCATCCGGGTAGACTGGATAAAGAAACACCTTGAAGAGTTTGGCTGAGGAAAGAGAAATTCTTTCCATCCGTGTTACTGCAATGGAATTCATAACTCTAGAAAATGTGTTTTTCCTACCATATGGCTGTCTGTTGCTCAGTTGCCCTACTTAGAGAACAATCGAGTGTTCAATGGAAGGCATGTTCCCACTCAGAAAATAACCAACATATTAAGACTTCTTTATGGTTTCAGTGACCTAGATATAGATTTCCTGAACAAATAAAACCTGAATTTTATCAGGCCAGATTGAGTACCTGAAGCTAGGTAAACGGAGCAAGCTTTGTTAATTCATTGTCCAAAAGGATTATTTTTCCCTCCTTTGTATAAATTCTTTAAATCAAGCTGGTTTAAGTATGTGAGAGAGAAGAAAGCATCCTGAACTCCTGCAGGGGAGAGAAGATCACGATGCGGCAGCTCTGGGAGAGGAGTATGGAACTGCACGTTTATTAGATGCCCTTGGGACGGCAAGTAGGAAAGTCCAGACAGCAACACTTGCTTCCATGTTACTGGTGGGAGCATCTACTACCCTATGATCACCGCCCCAACTCCCCAGACCTGAGCTATTGCAGAAAATCTCCTGCTGTCTTGGCTGGCCATGTGGCCAATTAGCCACGAAGCCGGTCATCCCGAGGGTGCTGAAGTGGAACAGAGCCTGGGAGAGGGAGCAGAATCAGTGATGGGTGACGGAAGGGCAGTGATTGCAAAACGAACCCTCATCAAATCCCTGCTGCATCCACTGCTTGGGATATGCTTTCCACCATTACCGAGTGAAATGGAGAATCAGATCTGTGATGCAGCCCTCACTTTGCCTCAGTACCCTCGCCACAGCTCCACTGCGTAGAGGGCATCCTCACTAAGCTCACTCTGCAGCCTGACCTAGGTGTGGGGGCCAACAGGTGTCTTAGAAATAAAAAATAATGGTACAGAATGATTCACTGGGCTGGAATAATGTGGAAGACAAATGTATTGAGAAGCCATTGAAATGCTATTAGCAATCACAGAAGAGTTTATTAATAGAAAACATTTCCCCATATCTCCTACACGTATAGATCAGATGCTGAAAGAACTCGCGCATAGTAAAAGCATATTTGTTGAAAGCCCAAGTAACTTGTTCACCATATAAAAATGTCTAAGGGATTTTGAATCAGGATTCAGTCTGCATTCAGCCACTACTTTTTTCTTTTTTTTTTTTTAATTTTTTATTGGTGTTCAATTTACTAACATACAGAATAACCCCCAGTGCCTGTCACCCATTCACTTCCACCCCCCGCCCTCCTCCCCTTCTACCACCCCTAGTTCGTTTCCCAGAGTTAGCAGTCTTTACGTTCTGTCTCCCTTTCTGATATTTCCCACACATTTCTTCTCCCTTCCCTTATATTCCCTTTCACTATTATTTATATTCCCCAAATGAATGAGAACATATAATGTTTGTCCTTCTCCGACTGACTTACTTCACTCAGCATTCTATCTTCACCCTAAGCTTCCCACATACCACCTGTCTTAGATGAGATAAATGAACATGAGGGCCTAAACTCTACCACAGGTGGTACCTTAGCCAAGGAGTGGATTCTCTTTGACACTTGATTAACATCAATTTCACACATGATCATAAAAAAAATTAATCTGCACAAACTGTAATTTTCCTGCTGGGATCATTTAGATTCCAGCAGTCTCTGTATTGATTGGGTTTAAGCAAACTATTTCCATTGCGCTTCTTTAATGAGGATGCCATACTGGAGTCTTGGGGAACTTCTTGCTTTTCAAAAGTGCAACAAATAGAACTTCGAGTGGTTGGGAAGATGGGCTTGCTATCAAAAATCAAGGCAAATATACGGAGTTTGAGGAAGAGCAACGTGGTAGATATTTTGAGATCCTAATGATACACTAGTGTGTTAAGATTAGAGACCACACCTCAAAAAGATAAATGGATGCCCTGAAATGTTGCCTTTTGACAGTCTTCTTCTCGGAATATCTGCAGCCACTCCATTTTCCTGAATTTTGTCCCGATTCCCATTCCCAATATGTGGCTACCTGCCACTTTTCAACCAAAAGAGGAAGACTGTAAGCAGGGATGATGGGTGGAGAGAATACAGAGGTGGCTGTTTTGCGACGTGGCCCTGACAAGTTGATTATATGTTGGGAGATGTAGTAGAGAAGCCACGTCCCAGTTGCTGACATTCGTCCCCATGGATGTTCATAACCTGACAGCAGCTGCCGTGGGAGCGCGTTAGGGAACCTCAGAGAAACCCAGAGGTAAACGTTCACTTGCTCATGGGTGTGTGTGAACGCAGGTGCTTCCGAGGAGTCTCAGCGCCAATTAATTACAATCACCCCATTCTGTAGAGACAACATAAAATCATTTTAAGGTGTTTTGAAACTTCAGGAAGAGAGTGCATTTATTTTAAAAATTTGCAGTTCAGACCTGTGATGTAGTAATATAAGTGTGTGTGTGTGCATATACCATCTGTGTGCTAGGTAGACTTTACCTTATGAATCAGAAAGGTCCATTTTCTATTTATTTTATTTTATTAAAGATTTTATTTATTCATGAGAGACACAGAGAGAGGAGCAGAGACACAGGCAGAGGGAGGAGCAGGCTCCATGCAGGGAGCCAGACGTGGGACTCAATCCTGGGTCTCCAGGATCAGGCCTTGGGCTGAAGGCAGGTGCTCAACTGCAGAGCCACCGGGGCTGCCCAGAAAGGTCCATTTTCAAGGCACTTTTGGTTACTGGAAATGTGTCCTTTGCTACCCAATTTTGGATCTGATTGAATATGCATTACACACATGCACACACGGATGCAAACTTGAAGCAAGTGATCAGAGGCTGACTTTTTATAGGCTAACTCTTTTGACTTGGTTGCTCGTCCATAAAACACCAATGCCATATACAGTTCTCACACAGACTTCCCTCCTCTCTGCAAAGGATGGAGACCCAAACGCTGCAAAGCTCGCTGTGGGCGCCTGGCTCGGAAACAGTTCTCTCAGCACTCTCCTGACATTATTAATGGCCCTGATGTACAAACCCAGAATAAAATAGAATTAAAATCCAAAGTTAATTTCAAGCTCCATTAGAAATTAAAGGTGTTGGGAAAGAAATCAATATTTGCCCAGTGCAAAATGACTAAATTCAAAGCAATTAATTCTATTATTTTGTAACTTCTAAAAACTATAAAAGACCTTCAAACTATAAAACGTTGCCGTGCTCACACATATACAGGATATGTGACTAAAAATAATGACAATGATTTCCAGAAGCAACATGCAAAAATCTATTTTATTACTTTGTAGCCATACCATGTAGTATACACACTAAAATGTGTGTCTTAAAATAGAGCCAATTATTCTGTACAATCTGTGGCTATTTCCAGCAATTACCAACTCTCAGCTGTAAATCTGGGAGGATTTAAGGGGCAGGAACAATGCAAAAGAGCAAAGAGATTTATGTAAATGGAATAAATGTATCCGTTTCCTTAATTTTACTTCCTCTTTCTTCCAGCTTCTTTTTAAGTATTGCTATAGATTAACAAACAAATGACCTTAAAACGCTGTAGTTCCAACTAGTACAAAATATTTTGCGACCTGTAGGGTTGTAGGTCATAACAAAATGTTAAAGTAACCATCAGCAAGAACTTTTTCACGTCGGAATCGCTGCCACTACTTCCCTGCCATGCCTTTTGGGTTCAGACCTTGTAATGAGGATGTGTCACTTGATCCCTCCCCATGTGGAGAAGAAGCCTCATGAGAAGGGGCTCTGGCATCAGTGACCATTTCGGCATCTGGGGCGAACGCCCATAAAAGGTAATGTGGGGCAAACCATTGCTTTGCTTAGGAAACATCATAAGGCTTCTGGTTAAATCCTCCTCTTCTGGTGATAAAAACAGTCAATGTGATTAAGGCTTAATAGCGATAGACAGGGGGGCGCCTGGTGGCTCAGTGATTGAGCATCTGCCTTTGGCTCAGGTCATGATCCCGAGGTCCTGGGATCAAGTCCCGCATCAGGCCCCCTGCAGGGAGCCTGCTTCTCCCTCTGCCCGTGTCTCTGCCTCCCTCTGTGTGTCTCTCATGAACAAATAAATAAAATCTTTAAAAAAAAAAAATCAATAGACACGCAGCCAGGCCCCCTGGGGCCACTCGAAGACTTGTCCACAGGAGCAGAGGGAGTAGCCACTGACAACAGCCTCATTCTTCCAATGGCTAATATTCAACTCCTTGACTTTTGAAAATGTTACCTTGCTTCCTGTGACACTTTGAAGGAGAGTGGGTGCTGGAGTTAGACAGCCTGGGGTGCCAGCCCCTGTCAGTGCATGTGCTCCAAGGTGGTGACTCAGCCTTCCTGGTCCTCACTTTCCTCTTCTGTATAAGAAAAATAATACTTAGCTAGTGAGGTTTCTTCTTTCTTTCTTTCTTTCTTCTTTCTTTCTTTCTTCTTTCTTCTTCTTTCTAGAATTTAGAATGCAGGTGAAGTGGATATTCATTACTCTGGACACCACGGGCCCTCACCTGGGGTGGCCCATGGAGCTGCCCTCCTGGGCCTTCCCTCGCTCTCTGCTGTCAGCCCCGCTCTGGGACACCTGTCACAGAGCTCACAGGCCAACGTCAGGGGAAGGCAGTAATAAAATGTCACATTAGAATGCAGAGCTACGGAGATGGAGTAGGAATGGAGTGACAAGTGTTTAAGAACTGTGACTCTTTCTGCACATTGCTTGTGAGTGCATCCAGGTAGTCCGGGGATGTCTTCCCTCACTCTCTCCCCTCCTGATGCTGGGGGAGCTCTCAATGTGGCTCCCATCTTCCCAGGCCATTGAACCTGCTCTCATCAGTGACTTCCACGTTGGCCAGTTGATGCTAATCTATTTAAATGGGGCTTCTGAGTTTGCTTATTGCTTGCTTGCTCCTTCTAGCAGTTTCCTTTGTTCTCTGAGGCTCACCTTCTTCACTTTGGCTCTGTTTGATCGGTGCCCTCATTTCCAATCTGTGTCCCACCTCACTCCTCAGCTTAGTCCTCAGGCTTCCCTTCTCACTTGTATACCTCCCCTGAATGCCTCTAACCACGTCTTCAACTTCTGTTTACATGGTGAAAATTCCTTCACCTGTATAGCTAGTCCAGAACATTCTGCTGGATCCATTAAACTGCCTAATGGACAGTGACTGGCACCCAGTAGGGACTTAATGAATATTTGTTGAATGTGTGAACATCCCAGTATCCTACATGTTATATTCATCTCCTCATTCCACCTGCCTTGCTCGTCCTCCTGTCATACCAAGGCACCTGAATGACCCATTGCAAACCGGGTCACTCGAAAACCCCCATGTCTGATCAGTCACCGAGTTCAGCATGTTCTCCCACTGGGATATCATCTGTGCCCCACCTTCCCCTTGGGGGCTGTGCTGAGCCCTGGCCCTCCTCACTCCTGAGCAACTGCAGAGACCTTTCAGTTCCTGGCTTTGGAACCTTCCGTTTATCCTCTGTGTATCTGCTGAACTGCAATTTCAGAAGAGAGAATCTGGTGCCATCACTTATGAGGTGAAAACCATTCAGCAATTCTTTAAACTTGTTCATATAAAATTTGAGTAAGTTAACATCACAGGGCGTTGCATGGTCTGGTTTCTGCCTGTCTCCCTGTGGTTCCCTACACCTCTCTCCCTTTGCTCCAAGCACTCAGAGCATGTTAGAATGTTCTGTACAAGCCTTTGCAGAGAATGCAGATCCTCCTCTTCCCCCTCTGGTTAATTAACTTCCAGATGTTCTTCATTTCTCTGCTGAAGTTTCATTTATTGCAGGGGATAGTCTGTCATCCAGAGTCTGATTTAGACCCCAGCCTCTGTGCTCCCACACCATGCTGCACCTACCCTACCAAAGAAATAGTCATACAGAGTCACTGGATAATTGCAAAAAAACAAAACAAAACAAAACAAAACAAAAAAACAAAAAACACAATGTCTAATTTGGCTTTTTATACCAAATCAAAGGACAGGACTAATGCAGTAGACTCCCAGCATTGCTTGTTATATGATGCATGAGAATCCTGTGTGTGCCCAAATGGACGCGCCCAGCATGACTTACTGGAGGGATGTTTGCTTGAAGGAAAGTTGAGGACTTGCGTTGCATTTTCAGGCTTCTCTTTCTGTGCCTCTTTCCTCTTGTATTTTTCCTTTCTAACCTATGTCAGATAAGCACAGGTCTGATATCAGGGCGTTGGGAAATTTGGGGCAGGAGTGGGATTCAATCACTGTCGTTTTCCCCATCGGTTATACTTTGAGCTAGTTTATATCTAGTTATGAAAGGAAAAATGAGACTCCCGGTTAAAGAATTTTGGGGCAGAAAAACCTACTGCTCCGTGCTTTCTTCCTTGTAGAGTTAGCCTTTACTATAAATTTAATCCTTTCACACTGCCCAGAATGTGTTCAGAGATTTTTCTCTGCAGATTATTTCATCTGGCAGTTAATTCCTGGGTACTTCTGGGAACTGAAGGGAAGAGGCCTCTGAGCTGCAGTCACTGAACTCGGAGACACATTAGTTCTGTGGATATCTGGGTTTGGTTTGGTTTTCTCTAAATCAATGATTTCTTAAATTTCAGTTTGGAAATTATCTGAATGAATCTATAAAGGACAGTTTCCAGGACACCATTCCAAAGGTTTTCTGATTCATAAGAACTGTGATGGGCTCAGGGAATCTGCATTTTCACAAGCTTGACTTGAAGATTCTAGAATATTCTAATGCAGATGGCTCATACCCAGTGGGAGGAGGCAGTGACCTTCCCTTTCATTCACTCCACCCAACCAGGAGATGGAGCCTCTCTGGGGTGTTACTCACTCTCTTTCCTTCCCTTGACTGCATATGTTCACCAGATTCTGGGGACTGGAAGTCATTATTTAGTGCCATTTTACAGAGTGAACTCGCTGTCTATTCTGCCTCAGTCTCGCCAGGATCATTTCAGTCACTAGCCACATGGGCTCTCCATGGCCGAGTGATCAAAGAGTTTCCATCACCTCATCCTCACCAAGACACAGGACATGGCCAAGAAGAAGCTGCTTCAGAATACACTGCCAAGGGGATTTTTGGGAAGAGGGAGTCCCCTGGGGTCCTCATACCTCAGCCATGGACAGTGGATGAGTGGAAAAGAAGAGTCTAAATTTTGAATCATCCAGTCCAAAGTCTCTCTTTGAACATTGAACACGTGTTGGCGATAACTACAAGGGAAAAAAAAATGTTCTCCCAAAGTGAAATTACAACTTTGCCAATGCAGAGGAGATAAACTTCTCCTAAAGTTTGATTTAATAGTTTAAAAGTGACATCCATAGATTTTGAATCATTATTAATTCATAAATCCCAGAGCAGTGCAACAGTAAGTATGCATTTACAAAAGATGCATTAGATGGAATACATGATATATGTTAATGTTTGCAAATTTTGTTTTATCACAGCACTTCATTTCCAACACGTTTAAATTGCATAAGTGTCCCTGTGACATGCTCACAGCTTACAAAATAATAACAAGAGAGGAAGCGTTGTCTCCCATTGCGAATCCAGACGAATAGATGGTGAGCTGCTCTGGCTGTGCATACAGACGACTCCAGTCCTTTCTAGTCTTTCACCCCTCTGGCTACCTTTTTCATGTCAGTGACAAAAGGTGATACATTTAGTACATCCTGAATACCAACCTGGCACTTCTTTGAACCCTACCCAGCACTTTCTCCTTTTGTTCTGATCTTCATACACTATTTAAGAGGGATACCAGTACCAAGAATTCAGAGAGTAATGATTTCCCTCTTTAATTCTACATTTCTTTAAGAAAGGAGTTCTTTCTTCCTCAAGCTGGTTTCTTTTTTTAATGAAAAAGCTAATTATCCTTTAAAGCAACATTTTTTTTTGCATTTGTAATAAAACCAGGAAGTAATTTAGTAACTTTCTAATAGTAAGTTAATGAGTTTTATCCAAGAGCTAGTATCATGTGGTGCATATTTTTTATGTGTACATAATGTTTCTAAACTAAGCTCAGTTGATTTTTTTTTACTTTTATCAGCAAGAAAGAGAGGCTACAAAGACTCATAGCTCCCCAATGTGCTTAATAGGAGTATTTAACAACATCCAAACATCCAAACGTACTCAGTCACTGTGCACGTGGAAAGCTCTTTGACACAAAATGACAAGGATCAGAAACAAATCACTATGTTAGGTATCAGAAAATCTTGTATTTCTTGTGTCCCGCTGAGCTGGTTGTCCTTAGATAAAACCTAACCTATTTTCTTCACCCTTCCATGAATGAGAAGAATGCCTGTAGGTAATCTGAGTAGCGGGAGGTCTAGGCACCAATGTGAAACTACATAAAAGTTTGTTTATTTGCTTGTCTCTAATCACACCCAGTAGCTTCATGAGGTACGTAATCACCTTGTCAAAGCATTATAATGGACTGTATTTTCTTGGAGGAGTCTTGAGATGAAAGATACAAACCAAGCGCATTTTTGAGGGAAGAAATAATGAGCTGGATGACAAAAATTACAGGACAGGGATACCACCTAATAATGTACATTATATCCTAAAACATAGAGCATGTCTGCTACCATAGCAATGCCCACAGATCTCAGACATATGTGCACATATGTCTCATCAAAATGTCCACACTCCACTTGCAGATGTGATCTTTTGAGATAGTTTCCCAGAACTACCAGGGATCATTTTTATTGAAAGAGAGAATTTCAAAATATATTTTTTTACAGATCTAAATCTTCAGCACTAAATATTCACATCAGCAATGTAAGAAAAGGGCATCTATATGGATCAGAAGCTCATGCAATAACAGTGCCTGTTATAGTTCTGTCTTTAGAGTTTCACACCTGTCCCAGAATCTGGCCATATTCAACTTTCATAAGGTAGTTTTCCTATAATTAAATTCAGAAAAAAATCAAAACAGTAGGGAAATTTTCAAGGTAATGTCATAAAGAGAAATTTGACATATTAGCTTACATACACTGGTTACCCATCAGGAAAGATAAGAATTTTTATTCTTTTATAAAGAATCTTAAGTTGAATTTATATCAAAATACACCCTTAGTCTAGAGAGGCCAGTATTTGCAATATGAATATGACCTTTGGCCAACAATTTCTGTTTCTGGAATTCTATAGCAAGGAAATAAGTAGACATATTTACAAAAAGACTTATGTATGATTTTCATCTCAGCATGGATTTGAATAATAAGAAATAGGAGCAAATGTTAATACCCATCCATAGGAATATGGTAAAATAGATGACATAATGACATCCTGGAAAACCATTAAAGTCACAAAGCAGAGCTGTATCATTTGACACAGAAAACATAAAAATCCTACTCTATACCATATACAAAATGAAACTAAAATCAGAAATCATAGTTTAAAAATATACATACATAAAATGCAATAAAATTTTAAGTGATTTTTACCACGTGATGGAATTATGAGTCATTTTAATACCCTTTTTTTCTTGTATCTTTATGTTTTGTCTTAGTTGTACTTAAACTATTTTTATAATAGATAAAAAACATTTCCACTTTTTAGATGTTGTGGTGAAGAGAAATAAGACCAAAATATTAAGTTCCTAATCGTACTTGAAATATCTGTTTACTTATACAAACGCCTAAATGGATTGTGAACTCCTCAAGGAAGGAGACCGAGTGCTAATTGTCTTTTTCTCCCCACCCGGCTCTGCAAAAAGGAAAATAGTAAATGCATGGTAAATATGTTTCAAATAAATATGTAGCCTCGGTTAAGTGGCTTTCCCTCTTTGGGGCTCATTTTCCTCATCCACAAAATAAATATAAGATTGTCTGCTCACCTCGCTGGGGATTGCTGTGAGGCCCGAATGAGACAATGCATGTTGCCTATAAAGCACTCCAGGCGTACAAAGGAACATTAACTTAACCACAGTGTCACACTCATAGCCGTGATGAAGCAAGTTGTGTCCTCATCCCCAGGAACAGCTCAGAGCAAACTCGTGAAGCAGGCAGAAAGAGCAAGCTGCCCACCTGGGCCTGCCTTCTTCACTGTAGGGATGCCTCTTTTCCTCCACGCCATGCACTTTCTTGCTTTATCTCCAGCTCTCATTCGGATTTAATCTCATGAAAACTGGGACTCAGGTTCAATGTGCTCCTACTGAGATTTGCATTCTCACCAGAGAAAAGAAATTATCAGCCAAATGACCAGTCATTTTTTTTTTCCGTTTGGGGAAGACCCTTCCCCAAAATCCCACGAAGCTCACTAGCCCTTGTGTAAAGGCCAACCATCAGCCCCCCTTGGTCAGAAGTCCAGAGGGTCTTGGCAGGCAGTGCTTCCAACTCAGCTCTCTGCTCTGCCTACAAAAACATCATATATCAGCTGAAACAAAATTCCACTCCTTTTAAAGAAAAGTGTCAGGTGGCAGCACCTGGGTGGCTCAGTTGGTTAGGCATCTGCCTTTGGCTCAAGTCATGATCCCAAGGTCCTAGGATGGAGCCCTGCTTCGGGCTCTTTGCTCAGCAGGGACCCTGCTTCTCTCCCTTTCTCTCCTCTCTCTCTCTCTCTCTCTCTCTCTCTCTCTCCAATACGTAAATAACTAAATAAAATCTTAAAAAAAACAAAAATGAAAAGTGCCACGTGTTATTAAAAGTTATCTTCGTATTATAACTAAAACAGGAAAAATAGTATAGTAGGCTTTGCTAGTGTATTTCCATCATCATAATTATAACACTGTATTAGGCATTAAGAACCATACAAGGGCAGCCCCAGTGGCTCAGCGGTTTAGCACCACCTTCAGCCCGGGCCTGATCCTGGAGACCCGGGATCGAGTCCTGTGTCGGGCTCCCTGCACGGAGCCTGCTTCTCCCTCTGTCTGTGTGTCTCCCTCTCTCTCTCTCTCTATGTTTCTATGAATAAATAAAATATTTAAACAATAATAATAAATAAAAATAGAAACCCTGGGCTTGGTGTTTCATGTGTTTTTAATAAAAAAAAAAAAAAAAGAACCATACAAGACAAATATATTTCTTTATTTGGCCTTCTTAGGAGATTGCAGTTTCTTAGATAGGGGAAGGTACAATATGAACAGATAGACAAGCAGACAGATATAGACTCTTACATATATTATATACTTAATTAATTTTCTATGTTTTGTGTGTGGATTTTAAGTAGATTACAGTTTATTAGATCTACAAAATTATCTAAAAAATTGCAAGCTACTTAAAAACTGTACCATATGTGTATATTCTATATATGTGTGTGTATATATGTATATATATAGTCTTCCAATTTTCTAACATTTTATAGACGTATATGTAACATATGCATAATGTCAGAAAACTGGAAAACTATTTTAATCAGGACAGAGTCACAAACTAAACCTAGTCACATGCCTCACGGAATGCAATTTAATGGAGTGTGTTTTTAGAATAGCATGAAGTTAACTAGGCCAGGATTCCTGGAAAGGTGGGATCTAAACCGAATAAATTTGTGCATTATGTTGATCAGAAGGAGAGGATTATATAATCTAATAAGAACTTACCCACACCAGGCACAGAGAGGAGAATGGGCACTCCCAATTTTAAGACTAAGCCCCGTCTTTGGCGGCTGTCTCCACTCACACCCCACATCCAGTCCCTCAGCTAATGCTGTGCTCACGGCCTCCATCACTTCCCCTCTGGGTCAGACACCACAGTCCTCACCCTGAGACTGCTGTGGCCTCCTGCCTTCTCCTGCCCCTGCCATACCACAGCCTACTTTCATCACAGCAACAGGAGCGATCCTATTAAAATACATGTCCTGGTCATACCAGGACCAGGACATGTATGGTCACCTCTTCTCAAAGACAGTGGCCTCCAAGACCCTAACCTCTCCCTCTCTGCCTTGGCTTCTACTATGCTGCCTCTTGTTTGCTCACCCGCTCTCCCAGCTGCTCCATACACACATCCTGGGTCATTGCATTTGTTGTTCACCATGACGCCCACCTTCATGATGAGCTCCCAGTCACTGTTCAGATGTCACCTTCTCTCTAAGACCTTCCTTGACAACCATATTTATGTATGTCTAATTTCAGCCACTTCCCTTCACACTCATTTCCTTGTTGTTCCCAGCACAAATGAATGAATTTGATATTTATTCATACTTATGACCATCATTACCTCATCTAAGTCTTCCTTATGTTCCTTGCCTGCTTTATTTTTTCCACAGTACTTTTCACTTTTTAATATGCCATATGATTTACTTATTCATTGGATTTTTCCCTTGTCTCATGCAACTAGAATGAGTTTGGGAAGCTCTGCCTGTGTTGTTGATTATTGTATCCCCAGCATTTAAAGTAGGGCCTGGCACATTAGTAGTTCCCCAGTAAATATTTGCTAGATTAACGTAAATTCATTCATTTGTGCTGGGAACAACAAGGAAATGAGTGTGAAGAGAAGTGGCTGAAATTAGACTTACTAGAAGTTATTTTGGTAGATTTCCACTTGAAAAATATTGAGGGCTGGCACATTAAGGCAGCACTTATGGGTGGCATACCGATAATAAAATGAAAATTACAAAGTAATGGAAGCTTTGAGGATAGATCCTAAACAAATAGTCCCAAACAACTTCTTCCTGGAAAATAAAATCTTACTCTATTTCTGTTATTACAACAGAAACAGAGGATTTAGAAAATCTAGATAAGTTAATGAGAGATCACAAATTTTTTTGAAATGTTACAAGAAAACCTAATAAAACTCATACAATGTGAATGGGGGAAAAGCACAAACAAGTATTTCCAGGGGTGGATAAATATTATCTACCGCTAATCATATGTTTTGTACTTTTTTTTTAAAGCTACTCATGTGTAGAACAACAACAGCAAAATAACAAATTAATCATAGGTTCAGAAAGACTCACTGTGTACAGTTTACAAATTAATTAGATTTGTCTTAATCTTTTCAATTAAAAAAAGTGTTAAAGCATTAGTTTATTGCTTACTTCAGTGTTAAAATGCTGGTTAATTGTGAGACAGTATTAGGGGCTAATATTAAAATGCCATTTACAAGCATCAGGGAAACAAAATGCATTTAAGGCAAATCCAACTTTCCTAAGTCCTTTTGCGCCATAGCCGTGTGGACAGAGCTCCCGTGAGGCCTGTCCTCGGCTGAAATGGCATAAAGGGAAGAAGAGGTTGCCATCAATTTACATGGGAAATGTTTGAGTGTTCCCAGAGCCCCCAGATAACTTTCCTTAGGCTTTTCTTATACCTTAGGACACTTCTTGCTAATGGATGCACCAAATATCTTGTGTCTGGTGTGAGACAGTGGTCCAGTTTCCCTCTGCATGTGGCTGTCCAGCGTTCCCAGTGGCATTTATGGAAGAGACTTGTCTTTTTTCCAGTGGATGGTCTCTCCTGCTTGGTCGAATATATGGTCTTGACCGTCGAGTTGAGGGTCCACTTCTGGATTCCTCTTCTGTTCCATTGATGGATGTGTCTGTTTTTGTGCCTGTACCACACTGTCTTGCTGAGCACAGCTTTGCAGCGCAACCTGGAATCTGGCATTGTGCTGCCCCCCCGCTGTGGTCTTCTTGGCTACTATTCCCGTGGCCATTTGGGGTCCTTTCTGATTCCACACAAATCTTCAGATGATCTGTTCCAGCTCTCTGAGGAGAGTCCATGGTATTTTTGATAGGGATTATGTTAATTGTGTAAATGCCCTGGGTCACGTTGCCGTTTTCCCAATATTCATTCTTCGGATCCATGAGCATGGAATAGTTTTCCATCTCTTTGTGTCTTCCTCAGTCTCTTTCAGACGTGTTCTGTAGGTTTTTGGGTAGAGATCCTTTACCTCTTTGGTTAGGTTTATCCCTAGGTAGCGCATGCTTTTGGGTGCAACTGTAAATGGGGTTGACTCTTTAATTTCTCTTTCTTCAGTCTCATCATTAGCGTCTAGAAAGGCCACTGATTTCTGGGCATTGATTTTGTACCCTGCCACACTGCTGAATTTGCTGTATGAGTTCTAGCAATCTTGGGGTGGAGTCTTTGGGTTTTCTAGGTACAGTATCATATCATCTGCGAAGAGGGACAGTTTGACTTCTAGGCCGATTTGAATGCCTTTTATTTCTTTTTGTTGCCTGATTGCTGAGGCTACGACGTCTAGTGTTATGTTGAATAGCAGCGGTGAGAGTGGACATCCCTGTCTCATTCCTGATCTTCGGGGAAAGGCTCCCAGTGTTTCCCCATTGGGAATGATATTTGCTGTGGGCTTTTTGTAGATGGCTTTGAAGATGCTGAGGAACGTTGCCTCTGTCCCTACACTCTGATCAGGAATGTAGGATCAGGAATGATCAGGAATGTTGGATCAGGAATGGATGCCGTATTTTGTCAAATGCTTTCTCTGCATCTATTGGGAGGATCATCTGGTTGTTTTTTCTCTTGCTGATATGATCAATCACATAATCAAGACAAAGCCCATATGTTCACAGACACAGCTCCAAGCTCTGGTGGCTGATGCTGGGATGCTGAGCAGGGTTTCTGGGCAACTTGCTGGCCTGGGTGCTGCCCCTGGAGCAGCTCACGGCAGGATAAATGCTGCATGCTGTTTTAGCTTTTTGCCTTTTTTTTTTTTTCCATAGAGGCAAAAATACTCTTAGGATTTGTTTTGATAGTGAAAGCCAGTGCTAATGTAGGTCTTTCATAGAAGCAAAGTGGCATGACACAAACTTTGGAAGCAGGGATACCTGTACTTCTAACGTACAAAACCACACCATGGCAATGTGTGTAGGAGTTTCATCATTTGACTTACATAGGTATGTTGGTGTATGTACATATTCTTAATGGCATTAGTTTTAGCCACAAAATCCTAAAATACACAGCAGCGAGCACTGCTTGTAATCACACTGCCCCGTGATTTGCAAACTCTGAGCCTTCAGGTTCAAGGGTTTTCTTTCTAATTCTCCATGTCAATAAGATAGCTGGGTTCAGCCCCCAAATATTTGTGTCCAGACAACCTTCAGAGGTGATGAATTTTATTAAGATTTTGAATCAGTCCTGCTAAGATATTTAAAAATAAAATTGTAAAATAGGTCCTGATGGCATTCAAAGGGAGTTGTTCTTAGTGCTGTGGAGATAGCCCTGCCTGCGGGGCTCTTAAATATTCCATGTTGTGGTCATGGGGAACTTCCTTGTCACATTTCCACTGTGCTTTGAAGGAGTGATGGATATGTGGAAAAAGGAATCAAAATATAAATGTGATGACAAGTTGCAAACAGGAGCAACTATGAGAGATAAAGTTCAAACAAAGCATGAAAAAAAATCAATTAACTGATGTCAGGGAAATTATTTCTAAAATGTGCAGTAATGTATGAAGCACTAGGGAAGCAAAACATGTAGAAAGCAAGTGTAGGTCAACTATAGAAAGCTCTTATAAACAAGAAAAACAAACAGAAAGACTCATTGGCACACGTTAAGAGTATGACATGGAATAAGGGTGTCTCTATCTGCATATTTGGCATTGGTTGTTTCCTTGTTAAAATGCTTAATTCAGGTCCCAGAAACTTAGATTTCAAGTTTTTAAAATAGATTCGGAAATAAGATTGAATGGAATTAGCGGATAATTTTCTTTTTTCCCAGTCATCTTAGTGGGGTTTTGTTGTTGTTGTTATTGTTGTTTTAAAAAAATATTTACTTACTTTAGAGAAAGCAAGCACACAAGTAGGGGGAGGAGGAGAGGGAGGGAGAGAATCTCAACCAGACTTCACACTGAGCAAGGAGCCTGGTTCAGGGCTTAATCCCACGACTCTGAAAGCATGACTTGAGCTGAAATCAGAAGTTGGCCACCTAACCTATTGAGCCACCCAGGTGCCCCACTCATCATACATACTTTGGGTCTTAGGAAGAGAGAGAGAGAAAGAGAGAGAGAGAGAGATTATCTCTCTAGAAAAATGTTTTTTCAAGATGAGATCTATAATGGGGAAAAGTTGGAAAGAATAAAAAAAGCACAAAGAATCATCCATTGCATCACTTTCTAGAAATAACCACTGTTATTTGTGTTGACACATTTTCTGGCTTTTTTTCTTAGTGCGTCTATATGTCAATTCCTTAAAAATCAAATTTAACTTTTGGTAACTAATAAAAGTAAGCACACAAAATGGAAAGAAAAACATCTATTCTATAGCTGCAGCATTTCATAATTGAAGAAAGAGTGAAAATACACTGAGGGTAAGAAAAATGAAACTCTTTAGATAAAAAGAACTAATAAAATTGACCTAGTTCCATGTGATGTCAAATTTAAGGGGGAAAATAGAATAACTGAGAAAAAAAAAGAAAAAGCAGGGAATGTGAGAGATTAGGGAGAGAAATAAGTTAGAGCAGGCGGGAAGTGGTCCAGCACACACATACATGAACATAGGCAGAACAGCTCTGTGAAGAGGCCGATGTTTTTCCATACCAGAAACTTCCCTTCAGGTCTTCAGGTGGGCGAGTTGTATGGTGTTCTCTCTCTCTCAGGCATTTTTTTTTAAATAAATGTCATAAATGCTGAAATCCCTAGCACTGAACAAAAGACACCAGCCTTGTTTCCAGCCTTAGATGTTGTGCTTTGATTTCATTACCCGACCTTCTCATAATGTCCATTGCAATATCCTCTCAAAGAGACCTTATAAAAGCAAAGCAAAGACCCCAGAACACATGGTTTATTCCTACTGCTGCTACATCAAATTACCACAAACTTATTGGCTTAAAACAACACAGCTTTATTATTTTACAGGTTGGGGGTTAAGAGTCTGAAATGAGTCCCATTGAGTTCAAATCAGGGTGTCAGCAGGGCTGCATTCCTTCTAGAGGCTCCAAGGGAGACTCTCTCTCCCCTTGTCCTTCCTAGCTTCTGGAGGTCATGAGGATTCCTTGGCTTGAGGCCTTTTCAGCCATTCTCAAAGCCAGCGGTGTCTTGTCCAGTCTTTCTCATATGACACAACTCCAACATTGACTGTCCTGCCTTCCTCTTTCACTCATGAGAGTGTGTTTATATTGGGTTCATCCAGATAATCCAGGATGACTCCCACATCAAGATCCTTAAATTAATCACATCTGCAAAGTCCCTTTCAATAGATTAGTTAACAGATTCATAGGTTCCAGGGATTAGGAGATAGACATCTCTAGGTGGCCTTTATTCTGCCTAGCACAAAGAAAGCTGTATTCTGTGATTACTTTCAAGGAGAATAAATTCACAAAATCAAGCGTGTTCCTACCATGTCACTCCAGCAGAAATTAGAAAGCATTATGTGACCAAAGAAAAATCATAAGGTGTTTAGAAGGACCCCTTGGTTAATATTTTTCCCACTGAAGGGAGCTCTTCTTCCATGTCTACAAATGTGTCCATACTATCTTAGCACACAGATTATTTTAAAAGTTTCAAATCTGTTCACCTTTTAGATCCTTGTTTACATCCCCTTTGCTTCCTTTCCTCATTGTTCGCCCAAAAATCCAGTGACTATATATTAGGAAACAAAATATTAGGAGTCTGGAAATCCAGGCTATGAAAACTCAGTTAATTTTTTCAGGAAATCACATCCTTGGCAGTCAATAAGGAGGTTGAAGATGTGTTTCGAATGTTAAAGTATGTCCATAGTATTTCAGATCAGGGAAGTAGAGATTCTATGGGAATAACTTGTCTTATAGCTCCCTGTACAACATCAAATCAAACAGAGCAGGAAATGCTTCCTACTTTATGCTGTTTTTATCTCAGCAGAATGATTTTATTTACCACATCTGCCCTTTAAATGCCTACTTTGAAGGAAGACATCACACACCTGTGTGTGTCATTGCCTAGGTCTCTCTTTTCATGGCTTCAACTTTATTCGCTGTCCATTAGGTGGACAAAGGTGAAGTCTTCTGAGTTGCTAGGATACAGGCACTCTGATGTAACTACCATGGAGGAGGAACCCCCGAATGAAACAGAAGAGCCTGCATTTCATGTCAGTCCTTCCATCCACCCCTAAGAGAAAGGAACATAGGCTTACTGTTTCTCAAAACCCATCAAGAGCACTTGATGCTACTGAGAATTCTAACCTGCCCACAGATTTTTAAAACTTTCCCACAAAATTCTAATTCATTACACTATTCATTTCTTCTACTAATGTGTCTGTTTGTGTTTCCCTCCTGTG
Organism: Canis aureus; assembly: GCF_053574225.1. Taxonomy (NCBI): domain Eukaryota; kingdom Metazoa; phylum Chordata; class Mammalia; order Carnivora; family Canidae; genus Canis; species Canis aureus. Next base: position 65,508,409 of record NC_135625.1, read on the forward strand.
CCTAAGTAGTCCCTGAAGGCCCACTTTTTACTCTGTTGGTGGAATTCTGTGAGCAGGGAAAGTCAGGAATTGGCAGCCCTACTTGCTGATCCCTTAGACTGGCATTTCTGGCAGGCATGGGAGTGACAAACAAGGAACAGAATATATCAAGGGATAGTTGCTCCTTTTTTTTTAACTTAACATGTATGTTTTTATATAACATTCTTATACAAATTTCATTTGAGAATCTGGGGCATAGATCTGATATAGTGTTGTTTTCCAGACCAAAGGAACAGAAAAGATACGCTGTCCTTGGCATTCTAAATGAGGTTGTATGTATTTATATGTAGAAAAGAGATAGAGACACAGAGACAGAGAAAGTGAGGAAAGAATAGAAACCACTCTCAAAGCCCTGGCACTATATCCCATGTATATCAGAGAAGTGAAGATGCGAGACACTCAGGAGACCTCAACTAGTTGGGTGTGTACAGACCATACGCAGGACTGGCAGGGGATACAGCGGAGTGAGTTGATAAAAAGTTGGGTATCCTAAACTGAAGTCCTTGAACTTTATCCTGGAAAGTCTTGATTTATTAGGGCTACACTTCTTAACATAACAAGAAATGATTATGTTAATAAGTTACACACGGAGAGGAAAGAAATTTTCTGTGACCAGTTTACTTCAGTGAACATTTTTTAACTCTATCAATTTAAGAATTTCTAAATATTTCAACGTGTGACTTATTTCTCCAAATTATTTTATAACAGAAACTTTTTCTTGTGGGCCTGGAGATTCCAGGATCTCAAGGGACGTGAGTTCCCCAAAACATGGTTTAGAAAATGCTGTTGAGGATTGCCTAGGTGGCTCAGTGGTTAAGCATCTGCCTTCAGCTCAGGGCATGATTCTGGAGTCCTAGGATTGAGTCCCACATCGGGCTCCCTGCACGGAGCCTGCTTCTCCCTCTGCCTATGTCTCTGCCTCACTCTCTCTTTCTGTCTCTCATGAATAAATAAATAAAATATTTTTTTTTAAAAAAAGAAAATGCTGTTGGAAAAGTGTTACAGAAGTGTTATAGAAAAGAACCAGATTCTTGACGTGGTTCTTAATCTAATCTGTAGTGTGACTTTGAGCAAATAACTTTATTTCTTTGGGCTTTCTTGTTTTTTACTTGCAAACTAAGGAGGTGGAGAAAAAACAAACAGTCTCTATATTCCCTTGCATAGAGGATTGCATTTTCTATGGAAAATATCCCAAAATCAACCTGTCTGGAATATAGATATCAAGCTTGAGGTTAAGTTTCACATGCAAGGATTAAATCGGTGACAAATGGCATGTTTAGGAAAAATATATAATCAACTGGAATATTCTAATGATGTATTAGGCTTAGTACACATTGCCTGAAGGAATGAATGGAGTCATTCTTTAACATGGTCATGCTTTTAAAGACTGATTTTAATTTTTGCCTCAACTGTAAGAACTAGGACCTGAAGTATATAGGTCAATGCATCCTAAGATGTATTTCAGTATGTGCTCACTGAATCAGTTAGACTCTTGAAATGGGAGTGAAAACTCCTTTGAGTTCAGGCATAATGGAAAAATTTGGCCTAACTGGTGAAGATGGAGGAACCAAATGCTTACTACTGTTCTTCCACCAGCATGTCAATGTGGCAAGAAATAAAATGAAGGCATTTCCAAATAGCTTATTTTGGAGGGGAGGGTGGCTTTTGTTCGATATGTGCTTATATTTATTTCCTTAAAATATGAGTCATAAACTAAGTTTTTCCTGTCATTTGGGCACTGGTTGAACACCGTGCAGTTCTGATATCTGTGCATTATGCAAGATAGGTATTTCTTTTCATATTTTATAGCTCATAATATAAAGGTTCAAAAATTTTAGAGATCATACCCAAGGCCCTAAAAAGTAGAAAGTTACAAAACTTTGGGAAAGAGTGCAATTTAAGTCTTCTTGGTATACTCTGTTTGTATACCATTTCGATTTTCCAAAATATGACCACATATATAACATTTCTCACAAAAATGAATATATATTGTATAAAAGTTGCCCCAAATAATGCAAACTCCTATTGATTTTCAAGATGTATTCTTGAAAGAGTCTTGTTTTAGGACTAAAGCTAGTTATAACCATGGAGCCTCAGAGGCTACATTATGTAGTGAAATTGAAGTTCTAATGGCCTGAATCTTCTTACTCTTTGATGCCAGATGAGACTAAGTAGGCACATGAGTGAGTGGAAGGTATAGATGTGAAGTCTTTTTTATGACAGGAAATGACTTTTGTCATAATTTTCTTCTTCTCAAAATAGTTCCCCAAACCAGGAGTTGGCTGGAGGTAGTTTATTTGGGAGGTTATCTTGGAAAGCCCAAGTGAGGGAAATGATGAGATAGGATGGAAGAAAGGAAACAGAGGGTACATTGACAAGTGAGTGACCTCTGTCATCAGCTAGAGCTCATTCCCCCTGGGAGTCTCTGAGAAACCTTTTGGTTTATGGAGATGCTATGAAATTTATTCACCGATTCTGTCCCCCACTAGTTGAGGGTGGACTATGAGAATGTCAACTTTCACATACTTCCTGGTTGCACTTGTACATGGCTAAGCAGGCTCTCTTTGAGCCCAGGAAGGTCTGTGGAGAGGCAGGTGCCTGAGGTGGGAAGCTGTCATCGTACTTGAAGTGGTCCTCCAACCTCAACTGCAACTGAGCTCATTAGTATGGTGAGGGGATAAAGGATGTATAAAATTAGGTGTCCCCAGGTGTAGGCATTATGGCCATAAGGCAGACTCTAACAGTCTCGGTTTTGGTTGCCCCTGACCTATCATTCTTTGTGCTATGGTCACTTTGATTGGTTTTCTAAAGATGTAGGTGTGAACCCTGATGCACAAGGACAGAGGAGAGCCTAGGAAGAATCTGGAACACTCAGAGGGCACTCATTCTATCTCTATCTTGGCTCAATGTGCCAGCTCCTCATTCTCACAGTCTCTCCTACACACACACACACACACACACACACACACACCAGTTTTTTTTCTCTTTTCTTGTGCCTTGTCAAAGAAAGACTAAGCTCTGTCTTGCAATATCAAATCTACATTCCTGTTGAAGGGACCAAGACCCAGACTGACCTACATGAAATGAGGGTGGATAGATGTAGGATGTGTAAATCCTGTAAGAATGGGCATGGGGGGAGAGCTGGAGAATGCAGTCCATATGTAAATCCCCTACAATATCAATCAGAATAAATCAGTATTCTAGCAAATAATCAAATGTAGGAATATACCGTGGGCTTTTTTTTTTTAAATAACATATTGGATGAACCTCAAACATACCATATAATGCGGTAGCTGTCTGGAGGCTATTAGATGAGCAGAAGAACAGAGCCAGGTCACAAGTCTGAAGCTGCCTTTTAGAATAGGAAGTGAAGTAAGGTGTAAGAAAGTTATGCTAATTTTGAAATGGAAAAGAGCTGTGTCCATTTCAGAATGAAGCGGTGAAGAAAAGTGTGAGCATATCAGCATCTTCTATATTTACATATGTTTCTGTCATTTATTTTGGCTATCTGAGTCCCTCTCCTCCTTCATCCCTTCCATCTTTTTTTTCCATTATCTGTTAATTCATTCATTCATTCATTCATTCATTCATTTATTCATTCATACCACAGGCAGGCAGTGTGCCACACATGCTGAATAAGCAGATCACACCAGAGACAGTGTTTCTGCCCTGTTGGATAGAACGATGAGGCTACAGTATAACACTATGGCTTTTTCCTAGAACTGTTCCCATCCCGCCACTTTGCTGAGAAGAGTAACAGTGGTTTGGAAATAAGGCTATTATGGTGATGTTGCCAACTTCTTTCAGAGCAAAAGCCTGGGAATCAAGGGAGTCAAAGTTTAATAAAATAAAAGCAAAGTATATTTTTCATGTGTGGGGGCTACAATTTCTATAAAATAAAAATTTAATGCCCAGGCAATTTTATCATTACGGATTTCAAGGAGGACATAAGTTTACCTGCTGTCTACAGAGCACAAAATGATGCATGCTGGATAAAAAGGTTTTTTTCAGACTTTCTGTAATGTTCCATTATGTTACTGATCATGGGAAAATTATGCCAATCACTAGAAAATTGTAGAACTCACCCAATGGCAAGGAGACCCCTGTCCGATAAGAGTTTAGTTATCCCTATGCCTATCGGCATTAACCTCCTCACTCAAGCAAGGGCCAGAATGGACTTCAGAAAATTCAGTGTATGACTTATGGTAATGGGGATGTTGGTAACGTGGCAGTGGTGACAATAATAGAATTTTACTTCTGTGTTAAATACTAGAATTTCTAAAGTATTTCCCATACACCGTCTCATTTGTTTCTCATAAGATTTTCAGGAGACAAAAAGTCATCCCTCTTCCTGAAAGAGCGTTAAGTGATAATATCCAAGGTCACATAGACAACAATGACGGAGCCAAAGCTGGGATTCAGTTTGCTAGGGCCTGGTGAGCTTCATGAAATGAGAAAGAAGAGAGAACTGAGGGGACATATATTCATTGCACACATACTTTACTGATACAAATATGAGAGAAAATTAAGATGTTTATAACATTGGATTAACTCTGGTTTTTTTAAAATGTATATATTTATTTTAGAGAGAGAGCACATGTGTGAGTGGGGGGAGGAGAAAAAGGGGAAAAGACAGAAAGAGAGAGAGAGAGAGAGAGAGTCCGAAGCAGACTCCATGCTGAGTGTGGATCCTGACCTGGGACTTGATCCCATGACCCTGAGATCATGACTTGAGCTGACACTAAAAGTTGGACACAAATGACTGAGCCACCAAGGTGCCCCTTGAATTAAATCTTCTCAAGTCTCCTGAGAAGGCCAGAAGGAGATAACACTTTCTAAGCATCATGCTTAAAGAAATAAAGTTTTATTATTATTATTATTATTATTATTATTATTATTAAAATTTTATTTATTTATTCATGAGAGACAAGAGAGGGAGAGGCAGAGACACAGGCAGAAGGAGAAGCAGGCTCTACGCAGGGAGCCCGACGTGGGACTCGATCCCGGGTCTCCAGGATCATGCTCTGGGCAGAAGGCAGACACGCAACTGCTGAGCCACCCAGACGTCCCTAATTATTATTTTTTGACATCACCATTCTTTACCCCATCCCCTCAGTGATACCTGGTAAAAGGCACCACTTGACTAGCAAGTGGCTCTAATTATAGTCACAGTTATCTTGGCTTCAGTTGTGCTGATGGTAATAGTCAACATTTACTGTGGACACGACTATGCCACGAGCACTAATTCTTAATACTGGTTTAAACGGAACTGGCATAAGTAGCTTTTTAGCTGTTCGTTTTTATTATCATTTACAGCTGAAGAAGTGCAGGTTCAGGAAACCCCATAGCACCACTTTTATGTTTTCCAGCCATTCAGTGGTTCAAAGAGATCAGTGTTCCCTTAATGTTCCAGCTCATAGATATAACCCCCTGTCAGCATGGAGACTCAACCTGGTTTTTAGGCATCATGTAGGTCAGGGGTTCTCAATCGGGGGTGAATTTGCACCCCCAAGGACATCTATCTAGCATTTGTGGTTGTCGCATTTGGGGAGAGAAGTGCTGCTGGCATCTAGTGGGTAGAGGCCGGTTTTGCTGATAAACCTTCTACAAAACCCAGCACAGCCCCACGACAAAGAATTTTCCAGCCCGGAATGTCAATGGCCCTGAGGTTGAGAAATCCTGATACGAGCTTATAAGACTGTATAATAATGGAAATTTTTATTTAAATCAGTTGGTCTGTCACCATTTAGAATTCTATTTGTTGAAAAGGTAGAGCTCGATTTTGTCTGGCTCAGGCGTCCTTAGGGTATAGAGGAAAGAGCCAATAGTCCCCTTTAGGAAAGCAGAAATAGAGCAGTCACGAAATTCTGAATGCCTCAGGGGTTTTGAGGCTGATGGTTTTGTAAAGTGACTGACACCTCTGACGGTGCCCTAGAGAATTATTAAAACCCGAGTCCTCGGCACTATGCGAAAACCTATGGATTTCATAGAAATTAGGCCTTTATTTCAAAGGTAAGACTTTTCAGGTGGAAAGTGCAGACAAGTTGCTTCCAGGTGAATAAAGAACGAGGAATCGAAATTTCAAAGGGCAGTGATAACAAGTGATAATTTACTCTGACACCCACAGCCAAGGTGAAGGATGTTTGTGAGAAGACTTTAGCTCTGTTACCCTTGCCCTGAAATACCTCGAGTACCTCTCCAGTTCCTTCTGCTGCTTTTCTTTCCCTTACACACAGTGGATTTTCAAAGATTTCAGGCACACAGCCCATGAACAGTGATGCCCCCTTGGTGACAGAAACCCCGTGGCCCCAGAGGTTCAAAGACAGGAGTCTCGATGGGCAGTAGCAAGCCCAGGGCCTCTCTTGTCCCCACAGGGCCTGTCCCACCTCCTACTATCCCGGCCCAGCATCCAGCACTTAGTAAACATCCAGCAGATGCTCAGGGAAGACCTCCTGACAGCAAATGACCAGAGCTGTGTGAAAATCAACCAGTTAACAAAAGTAGAAGGTAAAAGTCACAGAGGGAACAATACTGCTGGTTGGAAAATAGAGGTGAAGCCTGCGCTTTGGTCTCAAGTGCCTGGCAGCCGCCACTGTTGAGCTTTCAGGTCTTTGCCTGTAAAGTCTGGAGCCACGCAGAATAACCTGGAAGACCAAGATTTCCTTCTGTTTAAATATACTACCATTTCTAAAGGGAAGAAAAAGAAAGAAAGAAGGAAAGAAGAAAGAAAAGAAAGAAAGCAGAAGAAAGAAAGAAAGAAAGAAAGAAAGAAAGAAAGAAAGAAAGAAAGAAAAAGAAGAAGAAGAAGAAGAAGAAGAAGAAGAAGAAGAAGAAGAAGAAGAAGAAGAAAGAAAGAAAGAAAGAAAGAAAGAAAGAAAGAAAGAAAGAAGAAAGAAAGAAAGAAAGAAAGAAAGAAAGAAAGAAAGAAAGAAAGAAAGAAGAAAGAAAGAAAAAGAAAGAAAGAAAGTTCTTCAAATCTAGGATAACTGCTCATAGGAAATTATTATTCAGTTTCTTTGGTGGCCCTGCTTGTGGATAAATAAAGGGTCTCTACTCCCCTAAAGCTCTAATCTCCCATTTGTAATGGAGGTAAAAATTGGGGAAGGGGGGGTGCATCTTAATGTGCTTTGGCCCCTTGTGTCCCTGTGCAGGACTTTCTCCTCAGTTGTCCCAAAGCATCTGTCTGGGGGTGTGTGGGGGGGAAGATGGGAGGAGGACAACGCTGAGATAAGAATGCAAATAAACAGGTAGATAATATTCACTCTCTTTCAGCAAAAATAGGCTTTCTGGGGCTCCAGCAGTGTATGTAGCAGCCTCAAAGGCAGGCCTTTCTTTATCGTCCCATTTATTATATCAGGAGCCAGTTCCAGTAGCCTCGATGATGGCATTTCACATAAAGGAGGGAAAGACCAGGGGGGAAGAGAAGAGGGAGGTTCACACGCATTCATCTCACTAGGGGAAGGTCCAGGTACCTGAAAATCTGAGCATCTCTATGACTCAACCAGGCATGCACTGGGCTGTATCTGCGATAACTTTTGGAATTATTACATTTTACGACAATTTTACAAGAGAAGACCAACATTGCATGTTTCTTTTCTGAGCATTTAAAAAATCAATTCCTTCTTTGATGCTTCTTTCCAGATTATTATTCCTCTACCTAAATGCATACATATTTTTATTTATTTGCTTGTTTATCAAATATTTATTGAGCATCTGCCATGCACAGGGTCCTGGGGATTCAACAGCGAGTAACTACAGATAATGTCCCTGGCCTTATGGAGCTTACTTTCTAGTTGGAGAAAAAAACAAAATTAATAAGAATACATAATTCTAACTATCCCACAGTGGGAAGGAAGCCGCAGGGGAGGTCCTTGTGCTCATGTTCTTCCAAGAGGACTGTGTTTTTGGAATGCACACTGTCTCTAACGCAGCTACCCTGCAAGTACACTGCCGTTCCTAAGCTCCCACTCAATCCAGTCACTTTCCTTTTTAAGACCCACAGTGGCTCCTAGAGCCTGTTGCTCCCTCCCAGGCCCGAACACTGACTGGCCTCCAGCTGCCTGTAACCTGTTGCTGCAGGTAAACACCAAATTATTCCTTTGAAAGTCCCATAAAAGGCCAGGTCTCATCCACACATCCAAAAATGCACACCCTTGCATCTTTTCTTTTTTTTTTTTATTTTTTATTGGTGTTCAATTTACTAACTTACAGAATAACCCCCAGTGCCCGTCACCCATTCACTCCCACCCCCCGCCCTCCTCCCCTTCCAACACCCCTAGTTCGTTTCCCAGAGTTAGCAGTCTTTACGTTCTGTCTCCCTTTCTGATATTTCCCACACATTTCTTCCCCCTTCCCTTATATTCCCTTTCACTATTATTTATATTCCCCAAATGAATGAGAACATATAATGTTTGTCCTTCTCCGACTGGCTTACTTCACTCAGCATAATACCCTCCAGTTCCATCCACGTTGAAGCAAATGGTGGGTATTTGTCATTTCTAATAGCTGAGTAATATTCCATTGCATCTTTTCTTCCTATCATTCCAATTCCAGCCTGAAGTAGGATCCAGCCAGTTTCCTGTGCACCTTGTTCCATTAAAAACCCAGCCAGCCCACACAGATAGCTCCTTCCCTAATCCTTCACAACCCCCTGGCCAGCACTTTGGGTCATAGACTCCCAAACTTGGAAGAACATGCTGGCGCTCTAGTCCAGCCTTAATCCCCATATGGGAAACAGTTATACCTTCTATTAAGGAGATATAACTTCCACACTCTCTGCCAGTGTTTTTCAAATAAGTAAAAAAAAATTATATATATATATATTATATATATATAAAAAATATATATATATAATATATCCACAGTGGTGAGTTAAATGATTTTAATTTTTCTGTTACTTGAGAATTCACAAGTGAAAAGCTGTTGATGAATTTTTCTGCTTGTGGCTCTTTATAAGAGAAAAAAATTAAAATATAAACGCAATGAAAAAAACTAATTCAAGATGATCAACATTAATTTATTGTGACAGGGTTTCACCAAAGCAAAGTATCCGTTCTAAATGTAAATGTTACTCACCAATATCAAACAGGTTCTCCTAAAAAAATACCATAATGTGACCTTATGTGATCTATTATAGGCCCCTTCTGCCATTTTTTTTTAATGAGCCTATAACAGGTGCCATAGATTTGCGCTAAAGAAATCTCCAATGTAGACACAATGTAGACATGACCGAATTATAGGGTGGTGGTCTATATCAGGTGGGATTTTCATTCAATTACAGATAAAAATTAAACACTTTAAACATATTCTCAGAAACGTATATCACACCTGTAATATATTTTCAGTTTTCCAGGGGTCCAGAAATCCATGTTACATAGTTTTGGACTAACTTAGGCGTTTATGCTTTAACTCTGCAAATAGAGTCTATATAAAATGGGCTTACAGGAAGGATGGATTTAAACACTTTTTTTTCCCTCACAGTACCTAACATTGCATGTAGCATGCCAGATGCTAAGAAAAGTTTTCTTATATACTTTTAATATTTCTTTCATTATTTTTTTCTAACATGAATTTTAAGAAATTTATTCACAGACCTCTTTATCAACCTCCCAGGAAAGTAAGTTAGTAATTATTTTTTGATTCTGATTTTTCTGGACAAGTACGTACATTAGCTCCATGCGACATTTCAACAGACAAGATGGGAGCCAGGTTTCAGACAAAAGAGACTAAACAAAGATCAGTGTAAGAAAATCAAAATCAAGATAGCCTAATGGTCAAGCAGTGGTTTAAGGATGGCAGATAAAACGTGGCTGTTGACCAGTGAAAGTTTCCTTGTTGCAGACAACAATTTGAAGGATGTATCTTTTTCAGACAATTTCCAACTGTGCTAGTAGCTGTGTTATTAAGTCAGTAAAAAACTAATTGCCTTTCCATTTTTGAAAAAAAAAAAGTTTAAGATTTTATTTATTCATGAGAGACACAGAGAGAGAGGTAGAGACATAGGCAGAGGGAAAAGCAGGTTTCATGCAGGGGGAGCCCGATGGCAGGACTCGATCCTAGGACCCCAGGATCATGACCTAAGACAAAGGCAGATGTTCAACTGCCTGAGCCACCCAGGTGACCCCCATCTTTGAAAAATTTCTAGAGTGATTTGTATTTTGATGCTTCCAGGGAAAATTAGAGTAAAAACAAATTCACTAATTGTCAACTGAAAGGCTTGACACCACCTTATGCCAGCTTTTTAATTTTTTTTTTACCCTGGATATTTTTTTTAAAGGTTTTATTATTTATTCATGAGAAACATAGAGAGAGAAGCAGGCTCCATGCAGGGAGCACAATGTGGAACTCGATCCCGGGACTCCAGGATCATGCCCTGATCCGAAGGCAGGCCCTCAACCGCTGAGCCACCCGGGCATACCTACCCTGGATATTTTAACTCTTTTTCCTATTTTCCTACTCATCAACTAAAGGCTTTAAAGTTAGTGGAGGGAATACATTTTTCTTCTTTTCTGGTTGTCTTCTCTAAATATCTACCTTCCTTCCCAGTTGGTGAACGGATAATAGAGCTTGACACTTGAAGATGGTTCTGAATCTATTTTCTTCGATGCCTGGCTAATCTCCCCAGATTTCCTCCACTCCCCCACAACTCTCAGCCTGACCCTGGGTCTTAAAAGTGCTGAGTCCTATATGCCTTAGCAATAGTTTGCTTGGGGGGAGCCACTCCCCTGTAAATATTCCCCTTCAGCTGTGTGTCCTAGTACCTAAAATTTACCAGAAGTGAGCAAGAGGACTTTGCCTTCCAAACACAGCCTTTCAAGAAAGGCCCAAAGCAAACTGTCTGGGCCTCCAGGCACATCATGGTGTGAATTAGTTTATCAGATCACTTATCTCTCTGGCAAATAAATACTCAAGAATTGAGTGAAGAGCTAATTAGAGATTTATTGGTGGTTAGTGGAGTTAATCTGGAGAAGGAAAGAATTATTTTGGAGGAAAATATACCAACTGTGGAGGAGTGCCCTGGAGTGGGATTATGGGGTAATAGGGGGTAATTGAGAACTACTTTACAGGTTTCTTAGGGTTAGCCCGCTTATAAGTAACTGATATTCAAAGCACTTAAGAACTCCTTATGTTTTAATGAGGATTAAATCTTAAGCTAATTTCAAAGAACCATATAATTAAATTAAAAATAGGCCACATCATGGGAAACAAGTGTTTGGCTTTTTCTGCATATCCAAAAGGAAGAATTAGGATCTGTGGGTTATAAATTATTGGGGTCTAATTTCAGCTCAGTGTAAGAACTTTGGAACAGTCAAAACTCTAAAATTATTCCATTTTCCTCCAAGATAGCGACGCTATGTATGTGTGTGTATACATACATCAAAAAAATATAAGCTGGGGTGCCTGGGTTGGTTCAGTCAGTTAACCATCTGCCTTCAGCCCAGGTCATGATTTCAGGGTCCTGGAGTCAAGCCCCACATAGGGCTCCATGCTCAGCAAGAAGTCTGCTCCTTCCTCTCCTTCTCCCCCTCCACTCCTGCTCATGCTCTCTCTCTCTCTTGCTTTCTCTCTCAAATAAATAAATAAAATTAATAATAAATAAATAAATAAAATCTTTTTTTTGATGTAAGCTAAATTCTCATCCTAGTAGCATTCTGCCTATTTTTTTTCATTTCCAGAGCTGACATAATCATAACTAGTAGTTATTCAGAAATCAGTAAGTACAAGACTCTCTTCACAAAACTCTCCATGGGATGGTATTACTATTACCCCTTTCTGCAGATAAGGGGGCTGAGCCACTATAGGTGAAATGTTGCATCCCAGCCTACAGAGTGTGTAAATTGAAGAGCCAGCCAAGAGTCAAAATGTTCTGGTGTCAGAGTCCAGGACTAACTGGCACTGCCCACTCAGCGGCACCCTACCAGGATAACCTCAGAATATTACGGGATAGCCAAACGTATTGAGATTCTGGAATGCTGACCTGTGTTGTTTTAACCCTATAACCTGAATCTCTACACCTGTACAGACCAGGAAAGTAAATCCATGTCAGAACAGCCTTAAAAGCCAACTGCAGTCACTTTATGACTCCAATGTTGTGACAGTTCCACTTCCAGGTGTAGTCAAGTAGGGATCAAGATCATTATACCGAGTCCAAATGTGTTTTTCTTTGCATACAACCGATCATATTTTTAAGCCACAGAATTGCAGAGTTTTAGAGCTGGAAGTGGTCTCAGGGATTGTTCATCTCTCCCTTCTCATTACAGAAGTGTGGATAATTGATCTCTGCTGAGAGGATCTTATTTTGAAACCATGTCATGGCTTCATAGAGGGTCTTCCTGCCTCCACTGTTCACTTTCTTGTGTCCAGTCTTCCTATCATAACCAAAGGGAACTTTTCATGCAGTTCAGTCATTGCATCTGATTGTCTTTAAACTCCAAATACTCCTCATTACTCTCCCACTAAGTTCCAAGTCCTTAAGTTAAAGCACCAGATTGTTTTTGAAATCTGGTCCCTGATTGTCTCTAGTCTGGACTGCTCCTGCTTGCTGATCTTGAGCTCTGGACTCCAGTCTCTATATCTTGCCGGTAGATTCACTGTCTGGCCTCTGAGCCTTTGCATATCCAACTCCTTTGCTTTCTCTAGACCTTTCCCTGGCCTCCTCTGCTATCTCCACTTTATCCTACAGAACACAACTTAATCATCCCTAAAGGAAGATGACTCTAAACTAGAGGTCACTTTTGTTTTGTTCCATTTTTCAAACACCCAATGTAAACAGGCCTGCCAGTATTGCTTCCCAACCCATAATGTATTTCTGTGTCTGGACAAAAAGCGCAGTTAGAATTTGCAGCATGGCATCCCCGGTCATAACACAGTAAGGATTCATAGCTTATAAAAAAAAAAAAAAAAAAAGGAAACCAACAAATCAATGAAACAAAGTTTGCTGGGATCATTTGATGAGAGTATGGTGTTGTTACAATATAATCCAATGATTGATGTACCTAATTATGAAAACTGAGTCAGCAAGAAATGGCAATTAGATTTAATGCAGTATGATTAAGGAGGCAGAAAACTGCAATAACTTTCAGAACGATTTTCACTGAAAATGTTTAAAATAAAATGAGTTTTCATGCTTAAAGGAATGAAAATAGTTCATCAGTTCATTTCTGTTAAAGATCCAATTATGTTAAAGTTTGTATCAGAGATGGTGTGATAACAAGAGATGTGGGCTCTGGTCTAGTAACTGACACTGAAAAAGTGGGTGATTTTGGGTGAGCAAGACATCTGACACCTTTGGCTCTTCAAGCTACTGTAATACAGTGGCTAAGAACAGAGGCCATGGGCTTAAATTCAATCCTGGTGCCAGTACTTTTAAGCTATGTAGGCTTTAATTATTTTAACCTCTCTAAGCCTCAGGGTTTTTTTGTTTGTTTGTTTGTTTGTGAAATGGAAAGAATAATACATACCTCATAGGAGTACTATGAAAACCCAATGGCGCATCATATGCAAGCGACTCAGCAAAGGGTATGACGCATGGTAACGGCTCAAGTAGCTGTTGTTGTTATAATTATTATAATTATTTACAAAGAGGGGAATAGATTAGATGCCTCCAAGGTCTTCTCAAGCTTTAAAACTTGTGGCTCTATGAACAGCTCATTCCCAAATGATGTCAGATAAATGAGGTTTCACTGTATATTGGGCAAGAAATCGATATGGCCAATTTTCAATTGTGCACAGGAAGGTAAGGTGAGAAGAGCATGAATTATTCAGAACTCTGGTTACACTCAATATATTTCTATTTGATCTTGGAATGCACAGAACTTTTTAAAAAGAATATTTTCCATCCTTCTTATATTGTGTTTAATGATTAAGATGAGTTTGGCCTTTCCGTGTTTGCCAAGGGAAAAGAGGTGGAGCAACACTAGGTACTGTGTATATGGGATCTTACTTAATCACTAGTGATTTAATGGGAATCACTCAGCAACTGAGTGGGTAATAGAAAACTCAAGCAGGATAATACAGCTGTAGCCCTGATGATGGGCATGCCTGAGATGGAGAGCCAGCTTCATGGCATCTCCTTATGAAGCTTCCTCAGAATTTCAGGTGCTCAGGTCCATATGTGGTTTGAAACCCTATGAGTGAAAAATGACTATTGAGTGTTTTTCCCATGGATATCTTAATTTTTGAAGTGGCCTTACCATAAAAGTGATGTCTAATGACAATTAGACACAGTGGCTACAGCCCAACACTCTAAGAGTCTAATTATCTAAACTCATTTATCAGTAAGAATGCTTCCCCGTCTACCATACATTTTACCATTTCAAGTAGATAGGTATCTTTTTCCTTTCTTTTTCTTTTTTTAAAATTAACAATCTGTTCTGCAAAACATTTAAACTATTCAAAGGTAAAAAGCACCACAAAAAGCAGACAGGATGCTAGGAGACCGTGCTGGACAGCGAGAATAACAAAACTTGGGCTGGGCACTTGTTGGCATCCTGGCTCCCACTCACTGACAAGCTTTGGGACTTTGGTAAACTACTAAATCTCTCTGAGCCTTTGTTTCTTCCGTTGTAAGCTGGGAAACTCACTCGAAAGCTAATAGAGCCCAGGCTTCAGAGCCCTTGCTTGTGGAGGGTAGGTTCACATACATTCACACAAAGCATACAGAGTGTCCTAGTTGCAAGGAGTCCAGTGTCTTTTTACTCCAACTGTCCTCCTTTGGTGCAGACTCCAGCATTTTTGGCATCTGGCTGAGGGGACATTGAGTTGGGGATATGGTAGCTTTGGGTTTCGTGACTGTATTTATATGGTCTGCAATAATTTCTGTATATTATTAAGTTATTGCTGGCATCCTGGGCCAGGAATGGCTTACAAGAGCACTCCCACAGCCCATTTTCAGAGCTAGATTCTCATTTGTTTTTGAATATTCTTTTTTCTTAAAGAAAAACCATTAACATGTATTCACTTCAGGCCCTGGAAAACCTGGATCTGCCTCTGAGGATAATGATACCGACCTCATATCATTGTTTAAAGATTGGGGGATTGTTTTCCCCACTTTTGCTCTTTCTCTTCTTTTTCCTTCCCTTTCTTTCCTAAAACCATATAATAATAATAAGGCTTATCAAATCCAGGGTTTTTGAGGGTTTTTCCCCAAGACACTTTCCCTCCTCATATAAAATCATAGGTGAAATCTTGACACGTAAAATACACTAGTAATTGACAGGATTTGTAGGAAGTTTAAATCCTCACTGTTTGGGGGAATAATCCTCTCTTTTTTATATAAGTCTCCAAAGAACCATTGTGAGCCTCAGGACTCCAGGGGTACCCAGTTTGAAAACACATGGTTTTACTCACTTCTTTCTTTTTATAATAAAAAATAACTCCAGTGACACTATGCAAACTCCCTTCTTCCCATTCTGTGTTCAGCCCACTATATCTATCTTCTTCTTCAAGTTTATGACAATAAATAGAATAGTGATAATAATTAGGTAAAGGTTAGATATAAAGCTAACTGGTATCAAAGACTTATATGTAAAAAATTAAACATTGAAAATCCTGGGAGAAAACTGGGGAGAGTCCATGAGCAAAGGAAGCTTTGGAGTGACAGCTTAACAAAGGTAGGCAATCTAGGACATGTAAAAAATCAAAACTTGTGCATGGTACATGTCCTATAGATAATGTCACTCTACAAATAATTAATTGGTGAGTAATGTATACAGTTATGACAGGGACAAAAGGTTCAGGTAAATAGAAACTGCCCAAAGATGATGACTGGGCAGCCCACAGAAGCACATGTGCATGGCCAAGAAGCTTACGGAAAAAGTTCCAACTCTCCATAGTGAAAAAAAATGCAAACTGAGTGGCATTGAACGACCACTTCGCATTCATCCAAGTGGCAAACAGTTAGTGATAATACCTATTGCTGATGGGAAGAAGTTAAAAGAACACTTTCATTCATTTCTGGTAAAAATGGCAATTGTTTCAGACTTTCAGAAAGCAATCTTGAAATATCTATTGAAATAAAAAATCAAGACCTATTTCCAGGGCCACAGTCTGACTTTCATGGGCTCTAGGAACTTTTTACCTGTACCTTTTTTTTTTTTTCCTGCACTAAATACACACACATAGAAAATATGAAATATACCTTATAAATGCATTGGTGTAAAGATGTCTATAATCCAGACTGGATTCATTATCCTATTCTTATTTATTTCCCCCTCTAATTTTAAAATAAATTAAAGATTTAAACATTTACCAGGTCCTTAAAGCTCTCCTAGGCCTTCTGTGCCTCATGACATCAGCCCGACTCTACTCAGAAGTTGTGTTTACTGCAACTCAGGTAAACTTCAGTGATATTCACCGCAGAATGGGTGTAGTAGCAAAGCATGGAAAGAAAGTGAAGACCTTCAACAGGCAATCATTGAATAAATTGGGTTGTACATTGTATGATCCCATCTTAGTAAAACAATCAAAGCCAAGAAGACATGTCTTTGAGTGTGTGACTCACCTGTGTCAGTTATATTTCAACCTATCAAACTTCCCTAAAACTCAGTGGTTTCAAACAGTTTTATCTGCCCATGATAACCTGTTAGCCTCATGGGATAGGCTCTGTTGGACATTCCTTTTGCTGGTCTCACCAGTGATAATTCAAGCAGGTGCAATCAAATGGCAGCTCACCTTGGGCTGGTTGGTCTGTGACAGCCTTGCTCACAAGTCTAATGGTTAATGTTTCTCTCGATGGGCCCATGTGTCTCCAGTGAGTTGGTTCAGGTTTCTTCCCATGGGAGCAGAAGTGTTCTAAAGGGAAAGAGAAGATAAGCCCAAATGGCCAACAATTTTGCAAACCTCAGTTCATATCATGTTTGCTAATGTCTCTTTAACCAAAGCAAGTGACATGATCAAATGCAGAATCAGTGGTGGGGGGGACAATGGAAGAGTGTCAATGGAGGGAGGTATGATTCATTGGGGGATACAGTCTATCCATTTCATTTTCTTTTTTTTTTTTAATTTTTTTTTTAATTTATGATAGTCATACAGAGAGAGAGAGAGAGAGAGAGAGGCAGAGACATAGGCAGAGGGAGAAGCAGGCTCCATGCACCGGGAGCCTGACGTGGGATTCGATCTTCGGTCTCTAGGATCGCGCCCTGGGCCAAAGGCAGGCGCCAAACCGCTGCACCACCCAGGGATCCCCCATTTCATTTTCAAGTTTCAATACTCATATTTTTCAGTAGTTTACTTTCTCATTAAATTTCAACAGCTTCATTTGGCATTTCAAATCAGTCATGCTGCCTCATTCATTAAATTAGATAAACAATAGTAAAACATTTTAAGGTATAAATTAGTATAAAATACAGTTCTGTTTTTATTTGAATTGCAAGGACAATTTTACTTAAAAATGACTGAAGTTTGCAAAGGCATTAGTACTTTCTAATCAGAGCCAGATTTGTTTTTCTGTTAAACTGAGTCTTGTTTAGCTAAAAACAATTGGAGAATTTCTCACTCCATTGTTTTCCTTTGATACACATATACAGATATAAGTTTTACAAATCTGTTCTTCCTTCAGGAGACTCTACTTCAGTAAAACACACCCTCTTCTCCAAACTATCTTCCAAACAATAAGAACAAAATATGCTTTTTTTCTTGAGAATGATAAGAATAGTATAAATAGTAAAAATAGTAAATATAAATGTGAAAAAGTTAAAAAATATGAGATTAATAAAAAAAAAGTTCAGCATAGTTTAAGAGCAAAGATTATGTAGCCAGAATTCCTGTGTTCCAGTTGTGACTCTGCTCTTCTTTAGGTAAAAAGCCTTGGAGTAGTGAACTAATCCTTCTGTGCAGATGGCAGGGACAGAGCACTGAAGACAAGCCTCAGAGGATAGCTCTTTATAAAGGCCAGAAAAATAAAAAATGACAGTGAAGGACATGGTTTAGAAGTGGTCTGAGAGTCAGATAGACAAGTGTGAAGACACAGAAGGGTGGAGAAGAGTAAGTTTCAGTGAAGGTATGGTCAGCAGTGACTAAGTCTACTGGAGTCACAGAGAAAGAAGACTTAGTCAAAGTCAGCAGTCATCAGTGGCATTCTGGAAAATGAGGCAGAAGTGATAATTTTCTGACTTGAGGAGGTTCAGGGGTACATGCGGAAAAAGAAGTCCCCTTAGGTTGGATTGATAAACACTATTAGAGGGCAACATGCATATTTTCCCCCTTCCATTACCCAAGATAAAGGAGACAGGTGCTAATTAAAAGACAAAGAAGATGGAGCTAATTGGAAAAAAAAAAAAAAAGAGAGGGGAAATTGAGGAAATAATTCTCTTAAAGTATCTGAAGATTGGCATGAAATAACATGGTATTGGAAAGGAACAGTAAAGAAGGCTCCTTCTCTCCTTTTCCTGGAAAACTCCTACTCATCCTTTAAGACTCACCTCCAAATGAAGCCTCACCAGATTGTCCTAAGCCAAGTTGTCCAATCCCTTACCTAAATTGTTTGGGTACTTTGTTTAAATCTTTTTAAAAAATTCATTCAGCCTGGATGGGACTTCTGAGTGGCTCAGTGGTTGAGTGTCTGCCTTCCAGCTCAGGACGTGATCCTGGAGTCCGGGATTGAGTCCTACATCAGGCTCTCTGCATGGAGCCTGCTTCTCCCTCTGCCCTCTGCCTGTATCTCTGTCTCTCTCTCTGTCTCTCTGTCTCTCTCTCTTTCTGTCTCTCATGAATAAATAAATAAAATCTTTAAAAGAATTCATTCAGCCAAGTATATGTATTTTATTTCTCCACACGTCTACCCCATACATCAGACAGAAAATTCCTCAGAGCCAGGATCTATGATTCACTCATTTCATTTATTTCTAGTACAAGGCATAGCACTAGATCTAGTACCACATTAGTAGATATCAAAAAATTAATTAATTAATTAATTAATTAATTAGCAATTGGAAAGGGAAAAGGACCTGTGTAGGGCAGAGTTACACTGAAGGAGTAGAATACAGATGTTAACACATTTGGATCAATGTTCTTTGTCTCATTATTGGGATAGAGTGAAAATGAGAGTGATGAGGTTAGAGATGGGAATAGAAGATTGAGTAGATAGAGCAAGAGACAACATAGCCAGTCTGTATAGGATCTAAGCTAGTGATCAATAGGGTTATTAAGCTTCACTGTAGAGACCTATTAAAATGTGAAAGCATGAGTTTGTAGCATAGCCATTTGGTTTTATAGGTTTTTCCCCCCTCCTCTTAGTCTTCTGTAACCTAAGAGTAATATGAAGAAAATACTAGTAGAGCTTCTCCAAACTCAGTCATGAAAAGAAACAATTAATTTTATGTTTTGTGGAGTGAAGGTCATAGAATATCAAGTATGGATATGGACATCACCAAGTAATATGGCAGTCATGATGATATAGAGCCAAAGAGTTGTGGTTCTCTGACTAGCATTACGAAGTTTGGGATTATTGTTTTCTTTTAAGTAGTGCCTTGGAGCCAATATCAAGAATGGAAGGAGTTAGGAAGAATCAAACCAAAGGCAGAAGTGGGATGGATTTGGGTAAGAGAGACAGTAGAAATGAAAAAAAATAAATGTAGATTTTACTCTTATCTCCAAAATTTGCTTGAAGGACTTGTCAGGTAAGAGAAATATAAGCTATTGATTTATTAACAAGAAATCAAACTTTTTCCTTTTTTTCCTCTTCTAAGTTACCCTTTTCCCTTGAGACTTAGATGAAAGAACTCATTCGAGGATGATAATGAGTAACATCTCATAGAGAAATTGCACTGATGGAAAGATTGTGACATAATATTAGCATGCAGAATATCTGTTTTTAAACCCACACTCTCTCTACTACCACCATTTGCTGTGTGCCGGTTATGAGACAATAGCTCCTCCAGGATATAATGTAGCTTACTCAGGGCACTCATTCAAGCTTAAAAAACCAAACAAACAAACAAAAAACAAACAAACAAAAAAAAAAGAGAGAACATGTGAGGTTAATATTCAAGTGTTAATGAGGACCTAGGTATTGTGAAGCTTACTTCATGCTAATTAAAAATAATTGCATGGTCTTAGAATTAGGGAGATTTCACAGGGGAAGGTTTCAAGGCCCCTGCTGCCTCTCTGGATTTCCGGCTTGGTTGTGCACAAGTAGTTACCTTTACAAGAATAATGAGAATCTAGGAAAACTAGGTTCTCCAACCAAATTCACTAGAGCCCGATTGAAGTTGGAAAATCAATTTCATGGTTTCAAATGAGAAATACCTCATTCCAGTAGATAAACTTATTTTTGAAAGACACATTAAGATCAGAAGGTGACTTAGTGATTAAAAGGCATCAGCATAAAGAGGGTACCTGAGACCATTCTATTCTGAGTATCACCAATTCACATATGCCCCAGGCCCCTTTCAAGGGCTAAGAACAACTATTTATCATTTTCTGGTACAACCACGTTTTCCATTAAAAGACTTATTTATTAATTCAAGAGTAGAGTCTCCAGTAAACCAATTCTCCCTTGTTAGCATCTTGTTCCTGGTCTGTAGTAAGTGCGCAGTCCCTCTGCTATAAGAGAGCAGGAAAGTGAAGAACATTCATAAACTATCAATACCCAAAATGTCATGTTACAGCATTTACTAGCAAATGAGCTATAAAATTATTTTATGCTTCTTTCCAATTTTATATCAAATCATTAGAAGTGAACTTTTCCCTTTCCTGGCAATCAGGAAAAGACTACTTATGATGTTCCAAAGATAACCTTTATGTACGTTTTCATTTTTGACTTGTGGTTAATTTTCGGACACGTTTCATCCTTGGCTACGTCTAGAGGTCCATATGTTTCAGAAGGTAATAAGAGGAAGGGTATATGCCATGTGCCCACATGTCTATCTTAAATTATGAGGTGTAGATAGGGTCAAGGAGAGCCTTCCTCAGCTCATCAGAATTAGCAGAGCTCTGGAGAACCATTGCTTGTACTATTCAGAGCACCCAGTATAAGACTTTATGCACGTGAGCCAAAAATAATTATTTATCTGGGAGATATTTCTCTTTTAAAATTAAAGTACTAGGCCATGGTGGAGAGGCATCCACATCATCTATAATTTGGAAAAGCTCCAACTTGACCCAGTCACTTGGCTCCTATGTGTCTGTATTAGTTTCCCAGGACTGCTGTAAAACGGACCACAACCAAGGTGACTTAAAAGAAATGTATTGCCTTACAGTTTCAGAGGATAGAAATCCAAAATCAAGGTATCTTCAGGGTTGATTCCTTCTGAGGACTGCAAGTGAGAATCTGTGCCATACTTCTCTACCAGCTTCTTCTTGCTGGCCTCAGATGTTCTTTAGCTTGTGGTTGGCATCCTTCCTGTGTCTTTATATTGTCTTCCCTTGTAGGTATCTGTTTCTGTGTCCAAATAGCCCCTTTATTTAAGTCAAGTTGGATTAAGCCTATTGAGGTGATCTCATCTCAACCTAACCATCTTCAACATCTTATTTCCAAATAAGGTCACTATCACAGGGAACTAGAGCTTCAACATCTTTTCAGGGGATATATTTCAACCTATAGCAACGTCTTTTTTAAATTGTCAATGCTTTAAAAAAAGATTTTATTTATTTATTAGTGGGAGAGAGAGAGAGAATGAGAGAGAGAGAGAGAGACGAGACAGAGAGAGAGACAGAGATAGAAGCAGGCTCCATGCAGGGAGCCCGACATGGGACTTGATCACGGGACTCCAGGATCACGCCCCGGGCTGAAGGCAGGTACCAAACCGCTGAGCCACCCAGGGATCCCCTAAATTGTCAATGCTTAAAAAAATTTAAAAATAAGTAAATAAATAGTCAATGTTTATGTGAAAATAGAAGCCATGGTAGGCTTCTGTGCTTTCTTCTCCATTCCCAAGTACTTTAATATTTTAATCATATGTGAGTATATGTCTTAATTACTACTTAGCATGATATTCAGGATCTTTATTGTCATAAATGGAGGATAATATTATATATTTAAGAGATGTGAGAACAGTTTTTAAAGGGAAATCTTAATATATCCAAAAACATAAAATGTACTTATACATCAAAACCTACATATTCAAAGCTATAAGACAAATAGGGAAGAACACATATTTTAGTCTTCATTTATAGTATAGTATAACATTCATTTTCCATGTTTTTTTTAAGATTTTATTTCTTTATCCATGAGAGACAGAGAGAGAGAGAGAGGGGCAGAGACAGAGGCAGAGGGAGAAGTAGGCTCCATACAGGGAGCCTCATGTAGAACTCGACCCCGGGACCATGGGATCATGACCCGAGCCAAAGACAGATGGCTCAAATGCTGAGCCACCCAGGAATTCCCATTTTCTATGTCAACAACAACAAAAAAAACAATAACAATAAATGGGCTACACTATAAATGTATACACTACAAAAGATTTTTTAAAATCTCTCCAATGTACATTTGAAAATATATTTTCCAAATATTAATCAAAAATACAAATAAAACAGTAATGAAAAGTGATTTGTTTTTTTGCCAAATACGAAACTATTTTTTTCTTTCTGTTTTATTTTAAATTAGAGTCTAGCCAGTGCTGGTGAAGATGCATTCAGAGGCAAAGTTGTTGCTTTTAAGATTCTCAGGAATCTAAAATTGACTATCGGAATTTAGAGCTCACTTCATGGTGGCATGGAGGTGGTAGTGAGTACCTGACAACAGCTAATAGAATGTGGCCATTATGTATTCTGGATTACGAGCAGTTACATTAACTTCTCACACCATTGAAAGATGTCTACACAGAAGTAAGAAAGGCTCAGCATTCAGGAAGAGACTGAAATACAAGCTTACCAAAATTTGCACCTGGGGGCAAGAAAACAAGATGTTATCTTTTTCTTTTCTATTATTTGCTCCTTTTTCAAAATTCATCAAAATGTGTAGTTCTGTTAGTAATTAGAAATACCCATGTTAAAAAAAAAATGAATCTGGGATGCCTGGGGGATTCAGTGGTTGAGCGTCTGCCTTTGGTTGAGGGTGTGATCCCAGGGTCCTTGGACCACGTCTCGCTTTGGGCTCCCTGCAGGAAGTCTGCCTCTCCCTCTGCCTACATCTCTGTCTCTGTGTATCTCATGAATAAATAAATTAAAATCTTAAAAATAAATAAACATTTTAAAAAATGAATCCGTGTCACACATCCTAACAAAGACTCTCTTGTGAATTTAGCAATCTCTATCAACTTTTATTCTATTTTTCCTTTTATGTTCAAATGCCTACAATGTGTGGTCAGCATCCAAGTCCATCAAATAGTTCCTTTCCCTATAATTTGGTTCTATAAATACTACCACTCTGAAATATCTAAAAAGTCACTCAAATCTGCTCGCTAAACATATTGCCATTTTTATTTGGTTTTTGGCCCTCTTCTGTTCCCATTTTTTGCAGTAGTTCAGACTCTTCGGATGTTCTTCTTGGGGGTGTAAGTCCTCCTTTATATTCTAGTCACAAAATGAGCATTCCTTAACTGTGCTTCATCTCCCAGCACATTAGGCCAATTGCACATCTTTGCTCTTCAACCTTTTGCTTTTCCTTCTGTCTGCAAGTCAGTGATACTTCAGACACCTCATGCTGCATCTGCACCTGAACAGAGGGAGCATTTCTTCTCCTCTTTGGTAGGGGGTGGGAGGGCAGAGAATGCACGTGTTGTTTGGTGTTCTACTGATGGTTGTAACCTCAGGGCCATATGGACCTCTAAAGGCCAGTACAAACCTTTGACTTTGTGCTTCCATCTTTAGTATTCTGCTTAATACTTCTTATTAACCAACAACACTAGGAACATATTTAATGCTTAATAAAATTTATTCATTAAGTAGAGCAGCCATATTTCTATATAGTTGTGATAAGCAGAATATTGCCCCCACCCCAAGTAATCCTTGTCCTGATTGCAGAACCTGTGAATATGTTACCATATATGGCAGAGAGACTTTATGATTAAGCGAATATGTTACCATATATGGCAGAGAGACTTTATGATTAAGTGAAGTCACATGAGATTCCCTTACATTATCTAGGTGGGCCTAATGTGATCATAGGGCTCCTTGAAACAGAAAGATGTGGCAGCCAAAGCAGGGAATCAGAGCATTGGAGTGTAGGAAGACCTTGCGTTGAAGATGCAGAAATGAGACAAGAACAGTGAGCAGGGTGGAGTCTAGAGGCTGATCCAGGTAAGAAAATGGATTTTCCCCCAGAGGTTTCAGACACCTTGAATTTAGCCCAGTGAAACCCACCTCAAACTTCTAACCTCCAGAACTCTAAGATAATCGGTCCATGTTGTCTGAGTGCATTAATGTTTGGCTATTACAGCAGCCATATGAAACCAACACAGGAGTATGTTGGCATTTTCCATTGCACCTAGTATGATGTTACGCAGACTATACCATTGTTTCAGGAAATTGAAGAACATGCTTAGGATTCACCACCTTCTGGAATTTTACATGCTATGGAATTCAGTCTGATGGGTTCAGTAGTAATATTGCTGCAAACATCTGAGATTTATTTACAAAAACATACAGTAATATGAGACCTTTTATTACTTTTCCAACAAAAACATACAGTAATATGAGACCTTTTATTACTTTTCCAATAAATCCGTGGAGTTGATGAGTCTGTTTATTTCCCCATCAGCCCACTTGCCTCTCTGTTCTTCAGCAGTGATGATGGCTCATGTGCTTCACTTCCTTCGCTGGTTGCTGCCTTAGCCCCTGTGCTCTGTCCTCTCCTCAGGCTTCCTGTGCACAAAATGTGGAATCCAACTATGCCACCACTGGGTCCAAAACTAACTGGCTGAGACATGCAGGGCAGATGCTTTGGTTAGCTCTTTTTCTGTATTAAAATGTCAATATGCTCAATGCTTTTTAGTTTACAAAGTGTGTGTGATATCACTTAATCATCACAACAACTTAATTGAAGGAGAGAGCATTTCCTTCATTTTACAGCTGAGAAAACTCAAAGTTGGGGGGGGGGTCCACATTGTAAATGACAGAAAGGAAATCTGAATGAAAATTTCTTAATTCCTTACTCAGTTATAAAACTAATGCAATTTCATTATATCCAGGTGTCCTTGCCATTTTACCTCTGTGCCATTATTCTAGATATGTATTTCTCAAGTATATTTTTTTAAAGATTTTATTTATTTATTCATAGAGACAGAGAGAGAGAGAGGCAGAGACACAGGCAGAGGGAGAAGCAGGCACCATACAGAGAGCCTGACGTGGGACTCGATCCAGGGTCTCCAGGATCACGCCCTGGGCTGCAGGCGGCGCTAAACCGCTGCGCCACTGGGGTCGCCCCTCAAGTATATTTTTAATCATAACATAACTTCTGCACATTATAAAGTAATATGGAAAACACAGAAAAGTACGAAGTTTTAAATTATCCATAATCTTACTGCCCAGAGATAACCACTGCTATTGTGCGGGTGCATTCATCCAAGTATATATTTTTTTCAGATGTATTTTTATTTGGGCTTTTGTATCCCAATCCCTTCTCATTATTTTGAGTGAAGTGAGGTACCATTCCACCCTTATTCAGGATTTTATTGTATTGCCTTTCAGTGTTCTACCTTTTTTTCACTTATATCTAAATATAAATCAAGAATTGGCCTTTCAGAGTTAACTTTTTTTTTCCCCCCAGGATTAGAGCTGTGCCTCTCACAATGCATTCAGGACCCACAGCATCAGCATCACTTGGGAGCTTATTAGAACTGCAGATTCTCTGCTGAATCAGAATTTTAGGGTGAGGCCCAGGAATCTTAACAAGCTCTCCAGATGATTTTCACACATGATATCATTTGGGCTGAAATACTTGGTTTCCCATTTGTGATGAGGAGGCAAAAGCAGCTAGTAGGCCTATCGTAAATTAAAGTCAAGCACAATAACTGTCATACTTTGAAGAAAAAGAGAAGAGATTCTTGCATCCAGATTTCCCTTGTCTATAAGCCTTCAACATTTGCTCTTAGTAAATTACTTGAGTTAAGGTCCGTAGTCCTCTTTAGAGGGTTTATATGCTTACTTAGACATGCAGGAGTGAACCACGCTTCTTACCATCAGATAGTGCTTTCATCAGTTCTGATAGCTTTTCTTAAACATCTGCCATGTTCAGGGTGCCTGGGTGGCACAGTCGTCTAAGTGTCCCACTCTTGGTTTCAGCTCAGGTAGTGATCACGGGATCCCAAGATAGGGTCCTGAGATTGGGCCTCATGTTCAGCTCCTTGCCCAGTGCAGAGTCTGCTTAAAGATTCTTTCTCCCTCTCCATCTAATCTCAAATAAATAAAAAAAAATCTTAAAAAAGAATCTACCCTGTTAGATTGTATATAGCAGAAAAGAAAACCCCCCTCCCCTCAAGATAACTCACAGTCTTGTTAGGAAATAAAATTTTCATATATGAAATTCAATCAACAACAGTCAAGTCCTAAATTAACTATAATCAAATATTATAGTACATGAGATGAGCAGCGAATGCCCTGGGCTGTACAGAAAGATAAGTATATTGACTAGAGAAGGTTTCCTTAAGAAAGGAGGACTTTGAGTAGGACCTAATTAATAATTATGATATTAATCATAAAAATTCCACCTATTAAATGTCTACAATGGCCCAGATACAATGGTTAAGCAGTCGGTGTTGTTGTGTCTTCCAATTCTCATTACTTCATTGCAATATACCTGATACCTATTCTCCAGATAAGACTAAAGGAAATTAGGGAATTTTGCCAATGTTACATAAGTAGTACTTTGTGGAGTAGGAATTTCAGCCCAAGTCTGTTTAATTGCAGCGCCCCGTTTCTTAGCATTTCTGCCTCAATAGTTAACTATGGTAGAAAAAGTGAATAGATTCAGAGGTTTGTAGTGTATTGCAGATGAAAATAAGTCCAGAAAAGGTGCCTGACCAGTGTGCAAGGTTGACACTGGCAAAACCAGGAGATACCTGTTAGGATTATGGAAGGTCTTGTATGCATGGGTGGTGACCTGGGATATAATACCATGGATGCTGAAAAAATCATTACATATTTTTTAACCCAATGAAAGTAATGTTTTAGGACTAGACTAATGGCATAATTTGGTGAAAAGTGAAGAGATATTTGGGTAAGACAACCAATTAATAGTGTGATTGTTGTAAACCAGATACCAGATGATAAGGAGAATGGGGGGTTTGCAGAGGGAAAGGAGAGTGACTAATGATTAAATACTAAAAAAAGAAATATTGAAGAGACTAAAAGGAAAACTTTAGAATTTTAACCTGACATTGTCTGGTTCATTTTGAGCTACTCACAAAAATCATAATTATCTGGAGAGAGGTTGCAAAAAATTAGTAAGGCGGTTATAAATTGTGAGTTTAGGTCATTCTCAACTCTCTTCCCAACTACCTACACCTACCTGGTTTTCATCTTCAGCTTATTTTAAAAACATGTGAATTAGTCCCAACTACTTAGCCTTCCTCATTCAGTATGAGTACAGAGCTACTCATCCTTCTCCAAGCCTATGGCCATGACAGCCTATGTGTGCTCATGAACTTCTGAAGTCCCCTAAAATCTATAGTTTTTCTACAGGAGTTTTCTTTCTAAAACCTATATCTAATTATAGCATCTTCCTAGCTTAGATTTTAAAAATCTCCCTCACTGACTTTTATTGCAATATTTTACTTGGCATGCCATTCAAAATTAGAGCAACCATAGTTTGTTATCCAAATGAGAGACTTGGGAGATTGAAACCCAGCAGGTTAATCATCACACCGGGACAAAGGACACATGAGCTCTGCATAGCTTTCCATCTGCATCCCCTTCCAGTGGCACCTTCTGCATGAGCAATACCAAAATAATTAGTGAACAAGCCCTACTCGTCCTTTATCTGTGGTGCTCACATCTGTATTTGCATTGCACCTGCCCAGCACATCATAGGCACTCAATATTTGCAGAAGGAAGGGAGGAAGGCCAATTAAGTAAGTCAAAGACTTTGAGAACTGTTTTAGTCCAGTATGTTGTTGTTGACATGAAATTGAATTTGAAGTCTAACATCTTTGGAGAGAGAGGAAACCACAGGCAGCCAAATAGGGGCACCGAGAACATGGGAGACAAAGGTGGAAAAGAGAGGTCCCAGAATCGGACCTGCCACCAATGAACAACTGATCCCAGCAGTGTGAGTTCCAGTGCACTGTGCCAAAAGGCTCCACTGCATGTGCATCTGGTGATAGCTCTTTACCAGAAATAGTTCTTAGTTTTGTAAAGAGATCTCTCAAAGTCATCAGAAATGTCACCGTGGAGCTGTTTTTAAAAGTCTTCCCAGTAGTATTCTAGAAATTGTGACTACAAAGGAGATATGCAAATGTCCATTTTGTACTTCTGAGAAAAGAAAATGTGTCAGGAGCATGGGAACAGAAAGGAAAACAATGGAAAAGAGCCTATAATTTAATTACATTGATGTCAGCTTTCTGCAGATACTACATGTGATGTAATTAAAATAACTGTAACAAAATGAAGCAGGAACATTCTTTCCTTTCTCCTGAAATAAAGGAAAATTAGAAATCTCATGCTGTTTGAGGGTAATGTACACAATCTATATCAAAAAAAAGTGTGTGTGTGTGTGTGTGTGTGTATGTGTCTGGTAGAGAGATTTTTCTCTTAGTTGATAGCCCAACAAAACAGCCAATATTTATGGCCTTTCAAAATAAAGTCCCTTACAACAAGGAGATGATATCTAGAAATAACTACAGATTAAATATTTTTTCAATGATTATGAGCCCTAATGGAACAAACATTATATTTATTTAACAATTTATTGATTGTTTTAGACCTTTCCCAACTATAAAGTCATAGTAGGAACTTGCTACGTTTGTTGGGTCAGAAATGCTTATAGAGTAAGAACCAAATCATGAATTTAAATGTAGAGAAAAAGAACTCTCACTCTAACAGGAGGATACTGCTCAGCAGCTCTGGCCAGTATTTGATCGGCTGGGGGACCCATCTGGGGAACTATTTGCTCTGCACTGTGCTCATGTAGGCTGTTCTGTTCCAGCGATCTATGAGCCTTCCTGTGAAGCCTACAAACACCTGGGCCAGACGTCAAATTACTACTGGATAGATCCTGATGGCAGTGGACCTCTGGGGCCTCTGAAAGTCTACTGCAACATGACAGGTAACTGTGCCATATTTATGTTTCATGGACATTTCTTTCCTATATGTTGAGCATGAACAGTACAACTCAAGACTGTTTCTTCTACGCCATGTTCTTATCACAACATGTAATGAGCGAAATACTGTTGTTCAGTAAAAGGGTGAAATGTATTTCTAAAGCAATAAAATCATCTACCCTGTTCTTTTTTAAAGCCTGCCTTCTGACTTGAAGAATATATAATTAACATTTTAAAATATTACCATTTAGGGGGAAAACTCAGGAAGTGAAATTGAAAGTGGGAGTCCACGGAAAGAACTGGCCCGCAGAGTAGCCTCCACAAGTACCCTAGACTGATGAACTTTGGTATCACTGTTCGAATGTCCACTCTGCCCATGTTAGGGGAAGCTTAGGGACCACTCCACATCTTCCCCAGGCCCTGAAGTTACAGAAAGAGCCTTTCTGGGTACCAAAATCTCACTCTGGCAATACATGCAGCTTTCATGAAATTTATCTGGAATTCTCTACATCAAAGAGAACCTAGTTTTTCTTCACTTCCACTTAAATTTTGGGATTATGAAATGAAATTGTGGGTTCTTCTAATACCTTATGATATGTGAGATGTGCAGATCCCTAAGAGCAGATTTCCCATCAGATGCTTAGTAATGCCTTTCCCTCCAAAGTAGAAGAGTGTGAGGCAGGCACTATTCACTGGCCTCAAGAGAGGATCAGTATTTGATGGAAACTCCTGAAGTATTTGACTATAACAGTAATGATTATCTGACACTACTTATGGTGATTACTACATGACCTGTCTACTGTGTGTCAAGCATTGTGATAAATTCTTCACTCAGACTACCTGGGCTTGCATCTTGGCTCAATCAGTCACCAGATATATAATCTTGGGCACCTTACTAACTTTATTAAACTCAACAAGCCTCAGTATGTTTGTTTATTAAGTGGATTAATAATATCTATCAAAAATAATAATAATATCTATCTCAGAGCATTATTATATAAATAAAATAATATACACGTGGTTCTTCACATATTGTCTGACACATGGTAAACATTCAGTAAAGGTTACCCAGGAGTAAGGTATTATTATTTTTTAAAATGATAAGAGAATTAAATATCTTGCTGATATTATTCAGATAAGATTCAAACACAAATCTGTTTGGGGCTAATGGTTATTAAATCTGGCAATGCGTTAGAATCATTTATGGGGTTTTTTTCCTTATTTTTTTGTTTTCCATTCATGTTTATTGTCTCTACTCTGAAGAATTGGATTCAGTAGTTTGTTTATTCACAACTTTCCAGGGAACTTCCTGGGTGTAAGGGCAGGGAGAGACCCAAGAAAGTGACAGGCCGGGTTGGTGGATGGCAGTTTTAATAAGCAAAGGGAACTTATATATAAGGATTGTCTTGAGGGCAGCATAATCCTAACAGTATGTAAACAGGCCTCACCTGGGGTCAGTCATGCTGACTGAGGACATACCATATGGTGTCCTCAACGCCACACCACCATTCCAAATCTATGTCCTGGGAGCAGCCTCCAGGAGAGAAAAAGGTAAGTGGAACCCCATTCCAAGGACAGGAGAAGGAATGATAAGCCTCGGAGTGCCTGGGTTCAGCTCCAGGTCATTCGACAGTCATGTCTTTTCAGTGATGTTCCCCAACATAGGTGCGAAGTGGGAATAAGATTGTGCCACTGGAAGGGAGAACCCTCACCAGTGTCGTAGGTAAGCAGACCCCATGGAGAACTTCCAGCAATATCAGGAAACCATGCATGGCCCAGAACAGAAAGGAGAATGTTGAGGACAGGAATATAGTATGGAAGGCCTGTAGAGAAAAAGGTAAAATGGAGCTATTCTCCCAAAAATATCCTCCTATGCCAAGAACTCTAAGGGTGTGTTAGAAAACAAACAAATTTGTTTCTCCTAATATATAAAAAAAATATGATTATAGTTTAAGCCAATACTCTTATGAGCAATCCAGACAGTGAAGAATACAGTACCATTTTCTTCAGTTAGAATATTTTTCTCTTATCATCCAAGATAGTTATGAACATCAGTGTGTCAGGGACCACTGAAGGCCAGCAGGCATTCTTTGGCCTTTTACCACCCATCGACCCTTCCTTCATCTGGAAAGAACATGAACTTGACATCATTAGGACAGTATGGGACCACATAGCTTGGTTGAGGCTGTTGCAGTTCCAAGAGATATATGTTGAAGAAGAAGAGGGAATGACAGCATGAGCAATTCTATGAAGTCTTGATATATCATCACTCTATGTCATGAGGAAGCATGTATGCATTTTACTTTATAACATTTCTATTAAAGAATAGAGCTGTCCCACTACTCAGTGGCTCCAATGTAATTGGGACTTGTCACTATTGAATATATCCCATATTTTAAAAATGGGCGCAAGACATTTTTTTCTGGGGAAGAAGTAATGTATTGGCAGTGATCAACCTTTTTTTCTTTCTTTTTACAAATGGGGTGCGATGGGGGAGAGTTTTAAGCTTGTACAGACATAGTGAAAAATTTAAGAAGAGGGACCTCACTGACAGGTATAATATATGTTGTAGATTTAGGTAGAAACCAAAGACACTGTTGAAAATTACTTCTGATTTAGATCTGTTCTTGGGAATCCTAAACTTTTAATTCCATTGCTGATTTAAAAGATAAAAGGAAATTAAAACACAATTAATTTAGGGCCAAAAAGAAGAAGGGAGTCTCCCTTGATTTTTGGAGAAGTTCCTCCAAATAATCATGACCACACCACTGTCCACTGATGTCTCCAAGTTTTATTTATTGTTTGTTTAATGTTATCAAATAAGTAACATATTCCTTATCCTCATTGTTTCATACTGAATCCTAAGGGAGGACTTGAAGTGTGTCCCTTTTAGAATATTTTGTTGTTAGATGCAGTTCACAATCTCAATTTGTTGATATCTTTTGGTCACCCCCAACTAGCTTTTTGTTACAGTCTTAATCTCTTCTTCACAATACCTCTTGCAAACCATCCTTATTTTCATCCCAATTCCCAATAAGAGTTTATTTGAAAACTAAACACACACCTACTATAGGATTTTGCAATTGCACTGTCAGGCACTTACCCCAGGGGAATGAAGACATGTTCACACAGAAACCTGCACGAAGATGAGCATTGCAGACTTATTCATGATAGCCAAAAACTGGAAAGGACCCAGATGCCCTCCAGCAGGTGAATGGTTAGACAGACTTGGTATGTCCACACCATGGAATACTCTTAACAATAAAAAAGAATGCACTATTGATCCAATGCAACAGAAATAAATAAATCTCCGGAGAATTACACGGAGTGAAAAAAATCCAATCTCAAAAGATTGCATACTCTCTGATTTCATTTATATAAAATTCTTGGAATGACAAAATTATGAAAATGGAGAGCAGATTAATGGCTGCTGGCAGGTAAGGAGGGATGGAGTGGGAGCAAAGTGAGCATGGTTGCAGAAGGACAACACAACACGAGGGACTGCTGTGGTGATAGAAGCGGTTAGGGTCCTGACTGTACCAGCTTCACTATCCTGGTTGTGATGCTACTGTAGTTCTGTGAGGTGGTATCATTGGGAGAAGTGAATGAGAGGGACAAGAGACTTCTCTGTATTATTTATCACAGCTGCATGTTCCATCTATATTACCACAGGAAAAATTTTAATTAAGAATATATAATACACACCAAAAAAAATTCCCAAAGACTCTGCATTTTTTCACAGTCTTTTTTTTTTATTGGTGTTCAATTTACTAACATACAGAATAACACCCAGTGCCCGTCACCCATTCACTCCCACCCCCCGCCCTCCTCCCCTTCTACCACCCCTAGTTCGTTTCCCAGAGTTAGCAGTCTTTATGTTCTGTCTCCCTTTCTGATATTTCCCACACATTTCTTCTCCCTTCCCTTATTTTCCCTTTCACTATTATTTATATTCCCCAAATGAATGAGAACATATAATGTTTGTCCTTCTCCGACTGACTTACTTCACTCAGCATAATACCCTCCAGTTCCATCCACGTTGAAGCAAATGGTGGGTATTTGTCATTTCTAATAGCTGAGTAATATTCCATTGTATACATAAACCACATCTTCTTTATCCATTCATCTTTCGTTGGACACCGAGGCTCCTTCCACAGTTTGGCTATCGTGGCCATTGCTGCTAGAAACATCGGGGTGCAGGTGTCCCAGCGTTTCATTGCATTTGTATCTTTGGGGTAAATCCCCAACAGTGCAATTGCTGGGTCGTAGGGCAGGTCTATTTTTAACTGTTTGAGGAACCTCCACACAGTTTTCCACAGTGGCTGCACCAGTTCACATTCCCACCAACAGTGTAAGAGGGTTCCCTTTTCTCCACATCCTCTCCAACATTTGTTGTTTCCTGCCTTGTTAATTTTTCCCATTCTCACTGGTGTGAGGTGGTATCTCATTGTGGTTTTGATTTGTATTTCCCTGATGGCAAGTGATGCAGAGCATTTTCTCATGTGCATGTTGGCCATGTCTATGTCTTCTTCTGTGAGATTTCTGTTCATGTCTTTTGCCCATTTCATGATTGGATTGTTTGTTTCTTTGGTGTTGAGTTTAATAAGTTCTTTATAGATCTTGGAAACTAGCCCTTTATCTGATATGTCATTTGCAAATATCTTCTCCCATTCTGTAGGTTGTCTTTGAGTTTTGTTGACTGTATCCTTTGCTGTGCAAAAGCTTCTTATCTTGATGAAGTCCCAATAGTTCATTTTTGCTTTTGTTTCTTTTGCCTTCGTGGATGTATCTTGCAAGAAGTTACTATGGCCGAGTTCAAAAAGGGTGTTGCCTGTGTTCTTCTCTAGGATTTTGATGGAATCTTGTCTCACATTTAGATCTTTCATCCATTTTGAGTTTATCTTTGTGTATCGTGCAAGAGAGTGGTCTAGTTTCATTCTTCTGCATGTGGATGTCCAATTTTCCCAGCACCATTTATTGAAGAGACTGTCTTTCTTCCAATGGATAGTCTTTCCTCCTTTATCGAATATTAGTTGCCCATAAAGTTCAGGGTCCACTTCTGGATTCTCTATTCTGTTCCACTGATCTATGTGTCTGTTTTTGTGCCAGTACCACACTGTCTTGATGACCACAGCTTTGTAGTACAACCTGAAATCTGGCATTGTGATGCCCCCAGATATGGTTTTCTTTTTTAAAATTCCCCTGGCTATTCGGGGTCTTTTCTGATTCCACACAAATCTTAAAATAATTTGTTCTACCTCTCTGAAGAAAGTCCATGGTATTTTGATAGGGATTGCATTAAACGTGTATATTGCCCTGGGTAACATTGACATTTTCACAATATTAATTCTGCCAATCCATGAGCATGGAATATTTTTCCATCTCTTTGTGTCTTCCTCAATTTCTTTCAGAAGTGTTCTATAGTTTTGAGGGTATAGATCCTTTACATCTTTGGTGAGGTTTATTCCTAGGTATCTTATGCTTTTGGGTGCAATTGTAAATGGGATTGACTCCTTAATTTCTCTTTCTTCAGTCTCATTGTTAGTGTATAGAAATGCCACTGACTTCTGGGCATTGATCTTGTATCCTGCCACGCTACCGAATTGCTGTATGAGTTCTAGCAATCTTGGGGTGGAGACTTTTGGGTTTTCTATGTAGAGTATCATGTCATCGGCGAAGAGGGAGAGTTTGACTTCTTCTTTGCCAATTTGAATGCCTTTAATGTCTTTTTGTTGTCTGATTGCTGAGGCTAGGACTTCCAGTACTATGTTGAATAGCAGTGGTGAGAGTGGACATCCCTGTCTTGTTCCTGATCTTAGGGGAAAGGCTCCCAGTGCTTCCCCATTGAGAATGATATTTGCTGTGGGCTTTTCATAGATGGCTTTTAAGATGTCGAGGAATGTTCCCTCTATCCCTACACTCTGAAGAGTTTTGATCAGGAATGGATGCTGTATTTTGTCAAATGCTTTCTCTGCATCCAATGAGAGGATCATATGGTTCTTGGTTTTTCTCTTGCTGATATGATCAATCACATTGATTGTTTTACGGGTGTTGAACCAGCCTTGTGTCCCAGGGATAAATCCTACTTGGTCATGGTGAATAATTTTCTTAATGTACTGTTGGATCCTATTGGCCAGTATCTTGTTGAGAATTTTTGCATCCATGTTCATCAGGGATATTGGTCTGTAATTCTCCTTTTTGGCGGGGTCTTTGTCTGGCTTTGGAATTAAGGTGATGCTGGCCTCATAGAACGAATTTGGAAGTACTCCATCTCTTTCTATCTTTCCAAACAGCTTTAGGAGAATAGGTATGATTTCTTCTTTAAACGTTTGATAAAATTCTCCTGGGAAGCCATCTGGCCCTGGACTCTTGTGTCTTGGGAGGTTTTTGATGACTGCTTCAATTTCCTCCCTGGTTATTGGCCTGTTCAGGTTTTCTATTTCTTCCTGTTCCAGTTTTGGTAGTTTGTGGCTTTCCAGGAATGCGTCCATTTCTTCTAGATTGCCTAATTTATTGGCGTATAGCTGTTCATAATATGTTTTTAAAATCGTTTGTATTTCCTTGGTGTTGGTAGTGATCTCTCCTTTCTCATTC
Source organism: Canis aureus (assembly GCF_053574225.1). Lineage (NCBI taxonomy): Eukaryota > Metazoa > Chordata > Mammalia > Carnivora > Canidae > Canis > Canis aureus. Next base: position 65,544,177 of record NC_135625.1, read on the forward strand.
ATGATTTTATTAATTTGAGTCTTCTCTCTCTTCTTTTTAATAAGGATGGCTAATGGTTTATCTATCTTATTAATTCTTTCAAAGAACCAACTCCTGGTTCTGTTGATCTGTTCCACAGTTCTTCTGGTCTCGATTTCGTTGAGTTCTGCTCGAATCTTTATTAGCTCCCTTCTTCTCTTGGGTGTAGGATCTATTTGCTGTTTTTTCTCTAGCTCCTTTATGTGTAAGGTTAGCTTTTGTATTTGAGTTCTTTCCAGTTTTTGAATGGATGCTTGTATTGCGATGTATTTCCCCCTTAGGACTGCTTTTGCTGCATCCCAAAGATTTTGAACGGTTGTATCTTCATTCTCATTAGTTTCCATGAATCTTTTTAATTCTTCCTTAATTTCCTGGTTGACCCTTTTATCTTTTAGCAGGATGGTCCTTAACCTCCATGTGTTTGAGGTCCTTCCAAACTTCTTGTTGTGATTTAGTTCTAATTTCAAGGCATTATGGTCCGAGAATATGCAGGGGACAATCCCAATCTTTTGGTATCGGTTCAGACCCGATTTGTGACCCAATATGTGGTCTATTCTGGAGAAAGTTCCATGTGCGCTTGAGAAGAATGTGTATTCAGTTGAGTTTGGATGTAAAGTTCTGTAGATATCTGTGAAATCCATCTGGTCCAGTGTATCATTTAAAGCTCTCGTTTCTTTGGAGATGTTTTGCTTAGAAGACCTATCGAGTATAGAAAGAGCTAGATTGAAGTCACCAAGTATAAGTGTATTATTATCTAAGTATTTCTTCATTTTGGTTAATAATTGATTTATATATTTGGCAGCTCCCACATTCGGAGCATATATATTGAGGATTGTTAAGTCCTCTTGTTGAATAGATCCTTTAAGTATGATATAGTGTCCCTCTTCATCTCTCACTACAGTCTTTGGGGTAAATTTTAGTTTATCTGATATAAGGATGGCTACCCCTGCTTTCTTTTGAGGACCATTCGAATGGTAAATGGTTCTCCAACCTTTTATTTTCAGGCTGTAGGTGTCCTTCTGTCTAAAATGAGTCTCCTGTAGACAGCAAATAGATGGGTCCTGCTTTTTTATCCAGTCTGAAACCCTGCGCCTTTTGATGGGGTCATTAAGCCCGTTCACATTCAGAGTTACTATTGAGAGATATGAGTTTAGTGTCATCATGATATCTATTCAGTCTTTGTTTTTGTGGACTGTTCCACTGAACTTCTTCTTAAAGGGGAATTTTAAGAGGCCCCCTTAAAATTTCTTGCAGAGCTGGTTTGGAGGTCACATATTCTTTTAGTTGCTGCCTGTCTTGGAAGCTCTTTATCTCTCCTTCCATTTTGAATGAGAGCCTTGCTGGATAAAGTATTCTTGGTTGCATGTTCTTTTCATTTAGGACCCTGAATATATCCTGCCAGCCCTTTCTGGCCTGCCAGGTCTCTGTGGAGAGGTCTGCTGTTACCCTAATACTCCTCCCCATAAAAGTCAGGGATTTCTTGTCTCTTGCTGCTTTAAGGATCTTCTCCTTATCTTTGGAATTTGCAAGCTTCACAATTAAATGTCGAGGTGTTGAACGGTTTTTATTGATTTTAGGGGGGGATCTCTCTATTTCCTGGATCTGAATGCCTGTTTCCCTTCCCAGATTAGGAAAGTTTTCAGCTAGAATTTGTTCAAATACATATTCTGGCCCTCTGTCCCTTTCGGCGCCCTCGGGAACCCCAATTAAACGTAGGTTTTTCTTCCTCAGGCTGTCGTTTATTTCCCTTAATCTATCTTCATGGTCTTTTAATTGTTTGTCTCTTTTTTCCTCAGTTTCCCTCTTTGCTGTCAACTTGTCTTCTAGGTCACTCACTCGTTCTTCCACCTCGTTAACCCTTGTCGTTAGGACTTCTAGTTTGGATTGCATCTCATTCAATTGGTTTTTAATTTCTGCCTGATTAGCTCTAAATTCTGCAGTCATGAAGTCTCTTGAGTCCTTTATACTTTTTTCTAGAGCCACCAGTAGCTGTATAATAGTGCTTCTGAATTGGCTTTCTGACATTGAATTGTAATCCAGATTTTGTAACTCTGTGGGAGAGAGGACTGTTTCTGATTCTTTCTTTTGAGGTGAGGTTTTCCTTCTAGTCATTTTGCTCAGTGCAGAGTGGCCAAAAGCAAGTTGTATTGGGAAAAAGAGAAAAAGAGAGGAGAGAAAGAAGGAAAGAAAAGAGAAAGAGAAAAAAAAAGGGAAGAAAAAGAAAAAAAAAACGAAAAAAAAAAAAAAAGAAAAAGAGAAAGAAAAAGAAAGGAGAAAAAAAGGGGGTGGGGGAAGGAAACAAATCAAAAAGCAAAACAAAACAAAAACAAAAACAAAAACAAAAACAAACAAACAAAAAAAGAACCACCGGGGAGTATCTTCTGATTCTGTGTTCTTTAAGTCCCTTGGCTTCTCCTGGAAGTTGTCCGTCTAGCTGGTCTTCTGGGGGAGGGGTCTGCTGTGCTGATTTTCAGGTGTTAGCAGTTGGGGGAGCTGCTGTGCCCCTGCCTGGTGCAGGGCTCAGTGGGGGTTGTTTACCCCGTGAGGCCGCAGGAGGAACAGCCCCAGTGGCGGGGCAGCTCTGGAAACCTGGATTCAGCTCCGGCAGGAACTCCGTCTGCAGGGCCTGGAGGCTCCGGGGCGGGGCCGCTGATCTGCTCAGCTGGGGCAGGAGCGTCCTCGCTGTCCTGGGCCCTCCCGGCCTCTGCCTGTCCCGGGGGGAGGCGGGATCCTGGGCTGTGTCCCCGCGCTCTGTGCTCCGGGGCCTGCGCTGTTGGATTCGCGCTCCCGGGCCGCGCAACCCCCTCCGCGGAGCTGCCGCCCGAGCCCCTCCGAGCTGCTCCCGCCCCGCAGCCCCCTCCGCGGAGCCGCCCCCGAGCCCCCCGAGCTGCTCCTGGAACCGCGCAGCCCCCTCCGCACGGAGCCTCTTCTTCTGCCCGAGCCCCTCCGAGCTGCTCCCGGGGCCGCGCAGCCCCCTCCGCGGAGCCGCCCCCGAGCCCCTTCAGCTGCTCCGGGTCCCGCCGGGTCCCGCCGTGCGCGCTGCAGCCCTTAGGGAGCTCGGCGCACTCTCCCGGGGCGCAGTTGCTGTTAGTGTCCCCGGGAGCCCCAGGGCATCCCCGCCCTCCTGGGTCCTGCTCCACCTCCCCGCGAGCCCCTTTCCCCCGGGAAGGTCGGTGCAGCTCCTGCTCCTCCGGGACGGGGCTCTCCTGTCCTGGGGTCACTCCCCCCGGCCTCAGCCCGGCTCCTCGCGGGCCCCTCCCCCTTGGAGGCCTTTGTTCCTTTATTTCTTTTTCCCCGTCTTCCTACCTTGATAGATGCGCGAACTCTTCTCACTGTAGCATTCCAGCTGGTCTCTCTTTGAATCTCAGGCCGAATTCATAGATTTTCAGGATAATTTGAAGGTTTTCTAGGTAGTTTGGTGGAGACAGGTGATTTGGGGACCCTACTCTTCCGCCATCTTGCTCCTCCCCCCCTTTTCACAGTCTTTATGGGGGGCGGAAATAATATTTAAGCATACCTCTAGGATCCTTTTTTATAGATTTTTTACTTATATATCCACTCTGCATCAGGAACTGCACCATGTGAGAATAAGTGGATACACTAAACCTTCACAACTAATAATAAAACACATGTTAGAAAAGCAAACAAACAAGTGATTTTTTTTTTCTACAAAGAAAAGTAATGGAATTCTGAGGAGTGATTTATTTTGGATGCTGGATTTTAGATAATGCCTCTCTCAGGAAGCAACATTTTAGCCAAAATCTAAAGTACGAAAAAAGACAAAGCACTCAAGAAGGTGAAGAGGGGCAATGAGCCCTATAACATAACTCCCCGGGGCGTGAAAGAGATTGTTTCATTCCAGGAAGCTGAAACCCCAGTGGTTGGACCTGGAGCACAGTGAGCCCCAAAGAAGGATTCAGAGTGAAGTCTCCAGATGGGCAGAGTCAGAGCACACCAGGCAGAAAGGAGGGCAATGTGTGTGGGGAAAAAAAAAAAACAAAAAAAAAAAACCCAAAAACACCTGGGGTGGGAATCCACGGAGAAGTTTTAAGGAGGAGAATGAGAGAGTCTTGTTTAAAACTACTCTGGTTGGGATGAGGAGGGGGCATGAGTGGCAGAATGGAAACACTTAGACCAGTTCTGGAGTTTTTGTCAGAGTCCCAGGAGGCATCATCCTTTCCCAGAACTAGAGTGGTGACAGTGTACGTGATGAGACCGAGATGAAGTTTAGATCTATTCTGAACGTAGAATTGTCAGGGTGGATGACAGGTTGGGTGAGGATGGCTAAAGACAGTTGTCAAGAACCAGTCCCAAATATATGGATCAAATAACCAGGTGAATTACAGTGCCACTGGGAGATGTGGAAAATTAAGGGAAGAACAGAGTTAGAGAAAATTCGAGAAGTCATGTTAAGCGTAGTTAAATGTGAGGTGCTATGTACCATCTAAACTGAGATGCCAATTTTGCAATTGAATAAAATCTAACAAAAGACATTTGAGTTAGAGATATAAATGTGCTCATTGTTAGCGTATGAATATGTGAGAAGCATAATATCACTTAGGGGTTGATGTAAACAGAGGAAAGGCATCTCCGGAATGAGCCCCCCAGAAGTCAATAGAGACCAGGTCTCTGGTGATGAAATGGTGTGTAAGTGTGTAAGAGGGTCACTGAGGGTAAGTGGAGGAAGAGTGTCCAAGAGCATTTGGGGGAAGGGGGGGGCATCCATGTGGATGTTGGAGTGACTGCTCGGGGTCTAGAGAGTGATAAAAGTTTTCAGGATGGAAAGTGACTCTGAATCAATGCAAATGTCTATAACAAATGAGGCGATGCGCCTAAGTAGGGCAAGTATCAGCAAGCAGAGTGTGGGGAATGTGATATGCCTGGAAGTGACCAACCTCCCAAAGGGCCTGTGTAGACGACTTTAGGAAACCATAGAATAGGCAAGTATCCTGGACTCAGAGGCCAGCAAAATCTCCCACCACACAGCTGACTCATGAGCTGAGTCTTGAAGAACCAGGTGGGTGTTGTGGGCCCAGGAAAGGGGAGAAGGAAAAATCGACCAACTCACAGCAGGCTTTGTGCAGCATGCAAAGCAACTGAAATGTGATCGTGAGGGAAAAGCAAGCTTGTGATGATGCTGTATTTTCAAAGCATGACTTTGGCAGCTGTAAGATTCTCCCAAGGAAATGTAGACATACAACAGGGACACAAGTGAGAAAACCCCTATGTTTCACTCCAGGAATTAAAACTGAGATTTAAGGTGGCGGCAGTCAGAGAAAGGAAGTGATGGATTTCCTGGATTTTTAGAAAGTCAAGTTGGCAGGGTTGTGGCTGTTCTGATGAGAGCTGAAAATGCCCAGTTTCTGTCCTTGGGTAATTCCAGGAGGTGCAGCACAGAAGGCCAGGGGCAGATTAGCAAAGGACCGTAGCTCTAACCCAAGTTGGGTAGAGCTGCCCCAAAGCAGGTACTGCACAAATCCCCAGGGGCGTTTTGCGTAGGTCAGTTCATCTCTTTGTCTAGGTTTCTGGTTTCCTTGTAAATGGAGTGTAGGAGTTGGAATGGGAGGATCTCTACACTGCTCCCATTCTAAAAAAAAAAGAAAGAAAGAAAAAAAGAAAAGAAAAGAAAGAAAAGAAAAGAAAGAGAAGAAAAGAGAAAAGAAAGAAAAGAAAAAAAAGAAAAGAAAAGAAAAAAGAAAAGAAAAAAGAAAAGAAAAGAAAAGAAAAGAAAAGAAAAGGAAAGGAAAGAAAAGAAAAGAAAAAATTCTATTATTACCATGGAACACAAAAGAAAAATACAGCAGTCTACCTACAGTCAAATAATCTAGAATCAGAATTCTCTTATCTCAAATAAGCTTGAATTTACTCATTTCTTGGCTGAATTTGACATAAATTGGCACTCTTCATTTTTTTATCATGAGGCAGGTCTTCTACTCTGCAATTCTTCTTGTGACTATCTGCAGTTCAGGGCTATGTCGCTTGGAAATTAGGGGGTGTCCTAAATGACAGAGCATCCCAAGTACTGTGCAGTTGGTACTGAGCAAAGAACGCATTCCCTGAATCCCCTATGGAAGGATGCATCACTCTCCACGAGCCAGAGCCCGGGTTTCTTTTGTAAGTCTTAGGGCACAAAAATGTACTCATTGTTATCCTCCTTCTCCACTTTCATCCTCTCTCTGAGAATCTGCTGTTGTAAATACAGTTCTCATAAACATAAAATATCATTTTTTTAAAATATCAATTTTTTAAAGACCTTCTTTATTCATGAGAGACACAGAGAGAAAGAGAAGCAGAGACACAGGCAGAGGGAGAAGCAGGCTCCCTGCGGGGAGCCCGATGTGGGACAGGATCCCGGGATCCCAGGATCATGCCCTGAGCCAAAGGCAGATGCTCAACCACTAAGCCACCCAAGCATCCCAAAATATTAAATATTTTAAGTATTTACCTCTGTTACCTGTACATTTTTTAACATGTAAGCTTCTATTTCTGTTTTTAAGATGTTTACCAACATCTTTTCCTAGAGACCTCCAACTTTGGTATTTAAAGCTTCATTTGGTTCCCCCCCACACCCCATGATTAATAATAAGAGTAAATAAAGATACATCAGCCGTTATCCTCAGAAACGTACTCCTTTATCCCTAAATCAAAACCAGCGCTTTTCTTAATAATCTGTACTCTAATCCACGCTCTTTTTAACTCTCTTTGCATTCATGTTTAATTTTTAAAAATTTAAGTAAGCATCTGTGCTGTAGTGTGTGAAGTTTCAAGTCCAAATAAGGAGCACCTCCTGTATTCTTCCTAGCATGAGTTTTGTAGTTTTATCAAAAAGCCATTAAGCTTGTTTACATAATTTGTGCTTTATAAAGCCCTGGGATTTAGCTGATCAAATTCTATTATCCTCTATAATGGTAAAAGCTGTTCATGTCTTTTTAATCTAATATTTATAGAGAGCTTGTTACTCAAGTTCCTAAGCACTTGCACTCAGTAATATCGTTTTATTTATTATTATGCTTCTCAGAAGTTTCAGTAGTGAAGTGCAGGCAGCAAGGAAATGAGTCTCTGCATAGAGTGCGTGGGTTCTAGTGGGAAGTATCATGAACCCCCCGCACCTCCATTCCCACGTACATATCCTACCCTCCAGCAAAGCAAAGCAAAGCAGTTCCTTCTCTACCATATTCATTTTCTAAGCAGTTTACACTCTATTATCTCACCATTTCCATCGGTCAGGAGTCTGCCAAAGGTGAGCCATCCCGTGCTCAGGATCTCCAAGGCTGAAATGAAGGGGTCAGCAGGGCTGCCATTGCCCCTGAGACTTAGGATCCTCTTCCACGTTCATTCAGGTTGTTGACTGAATCCAGTTCTTTGTGGCTTTAAGACCAAGGGCTCCATTTTCTTCCTGGCCCTTGGCTCTGGATTGCTCTCAGCGCCTTGAGGCTGCTCCCAAGGCCCAGCCATGAGTCCCTCCCACAGCCTGACAGTTGTTGGATCTCTCTGGCCTCCAGACTGTCTTTCAAGAGCTCACTTGATTAGGGCATGCCCACCCAGGATAATGACCTATTGGATTAACTCAAGTCAATTGATTGGGGACCTTGCTTACTTGTGCACAATCTCCTTACCTTTGCCACGTAGAGTGTGACCTAACTGCAGGAGAGTCACCCTTCGTATTCACCGATCCCACCCACAATCAAGGAGTGGGGCTCATGCAGGGAGTGTATGCCGGGTGGGTGGCAGGAATCTTGGGGCCATCTCTGAACTCTTCCTACCACACCGAGCTCTGTACACCTCTGTGTAGTACTCAGAAATCTGGCTACGTGTATTCTTACCTTCTGAGTAACGGTGCCGCGTTTAGTTTGTAAGCCTTTTTTTTTTTTTTTTTTTTTTTTTTTTGTTATTTGTCTTCTAGGGTTTTTAGTGTATTCTTCAATATAGGAAATTTTGAAAACGCAAAAATAAATAAATAAATAAATAAATAAATAAATAAATAAATAAATAAAAATAAAGATTGCTTAGCAGCTTCAGATGTGAATTACCGGCATAGGACAGGTGTCATAAAGACTTCGTATTGTATAACTGAAGCTACGTTTATTATGGAGAGCATTGAATGCCAGGCGCTATTCTAGGTAGGTTACACACATTAATTCATCCATCATCCAGGACTTCACAACCACCCCACAGGGTAGGTGATAATACCTGCTTCCCTTTTTGGGGGGATGAGGAAACTAAAGCTGAGAGGTACTAGGTCCTAAGTCACACAGTAAATCTCGGTAAGTTATGGAGATTGACTTCTTAGGATTGTGTGATTCAGAGCCAGAGTTCCAAGTTACATGTGTGTGCATGCGTGTGTGCTTGAGCATGTGCACGGGAGCGCACGTGTGGGGTGCGTGGGTACGTGTGTGCGCGGTTACATGTGGGCATTCAAACACTACTCCTCATTTTGGATTCTGTAGTATGGTCTGTAATATGATCTCGGAAATGAGCACCTCTTGTTCATATCTTTTCATTATCATTATCATCAAAACTTCCGTACCCAGCTCTAATTCATTATCTGTGGTTTGGACAGCATTTTTGCGGTAAACTATTTACTTCTTAATTGTCCAACTAATGCCTTGGGGTTTGTAATCAGAGAACACATTTTAAATGAAATCAACATCTAAACCATTAGGCCATTATTATCAATTTTAGCTCTAAATTCAACTATGAGTTAATATGATTTTCCGAGAGCTTTACAGGATAAGTTGTGTATTTCCTATCTGCCTAGGTTAGTCATCCCTTAGGGTTTGAGCCCGACTTTAGGATAATTAAAATTCTATCCCCAATATGTAGTTACACTGTCAAGGTGTAACGTCTTACACTGAATCTAACAAAATCTGGTGTGAGAATATAACAGGATTAAATGGAATTGTATTGGAGATCATCTGTAATATTTAATGTGATTATAATGCCTTATTCTCCCCCCCCCCTTTTTTTTTTTTTGCAAGGAAACCAGCTAGAAATGAGGACACACACAGCTCCCCTATTCTCCGTTAGGCTTATTAACATTCTCAGACCAGGCGCTACTACGCTTCCAATCCCTTGGTGTTCCCACATGTCATGAACTATTTCTCTGATGAATTCCTGGCCTAAAGTGTAAGCCTCAACACACTGGCTTCTTCCATTTTATTCCCTCTGCTCATTTTTATTTTTTTCTCATCACCAGCTTTTTCTCTCCCTTTTCTGCCTCCTACCCCAGTGCACCTCCTCTGTTGTTAACCTGCACATAGAATAGCTCTCCTCTGTGTCTTCTTTCAGGCACATCTTCTCCTCTCCGCCGACCTCTCACAAACTGTCTTTGTTAAAAAACCTTTGTAATCACTCAGCAACTCCTGCCTCACGCGCTCAGCTATTTCAGTTCCTCACAATCAGTATAAATCTTTGAATTCAATTCTGTTCATACAGCTTCAATTGAAAATCTAGGAACCAACTCACTGATCAAACACAGTCTGAAAAGAGAGCTCTCCCCCGTAACTGATTACCCACTTGGCCCCCAAGACTCCCTTCTGGATTCATACTCTTATTCCACAGATGGCTTCCACCTGCCAGGCTTTCTTTCACATCTCTTCATTGTGTGTCAGTCATAGTGATAGGTTAATACTACAAAAGTTCTCAAACGGTTTTTGAACTTACATCAAGAAAATGAAAGGAAAGCTATTGGAGGTCGGATGAGGCCTACGCAACAGGCCAGAGTCCGGGAGGGAGTGCAGGATGCCATGAAAAATCAAGAAGAAACAGCTGAAGAGTGGTAACCAGCACCTTGGGGTCACCTCTGGAACCTCCAAGATGGTACCCCACGTGCAAACTCACCCAGTTCCAAATATTTCTACACACCTACCTCGATAGTCTTTTGAACACACTGCCTTCTGGTGCTCTGAAAGCAATGCCTTTGCTATTTGACTCCCCCATCCCTCCTCAAGTGCCAGGAACGGCTCCCCATTGTCTATGGCCAGGGACTGGTGTGGGTTCCTCTGACATTTGGGGTCTGAGGCTCTCATCTAGTCCACTGTAATCAGCTTGTCCGTCAGGCAGGACAGGGAGGAAAACTCCTTGAGAAATCCAATTAAGGTCAGCTCGTTGCTTTCTGTCTGACTTAAAGCCAGTACGTGTGGGTTTCTCTCTCCAAATCCTACCTTTTTCAGCTTTCTGGGTCACCTTTCATTTCTTCTGAGTAAATCAATTTCCATATCAGAAGTTCCTGGCAATTTTGTTGGGAGAATCTCCTAAAGCAGCTAATTTCTTTCTTTCTTTCTTTCTTTCTTTCTTTCTTTCTTTCTTTCTTTCTTTCTTTCTTTCTTTCTTTCTTCTTTCTTTCTTTCTTTCTTCTTTCTTTTTTTTTTCATCTTATCTTGGCCTAATCGATGCAACCAGGAAAGTTAAAATAAACTGCACCAATACTCCATGTTGCCTAAACTGGCAGATATTGGGATATTCCTGAGACTGACAAACTAGATGCTCTGAAGCTCATCGGTCCCCTACAAGTGACTGCCACACCCCGGGCTGTGTCGCATTTGTGAAGAGTGAGAAAGGAACAAAGTTGTCAAAAAGTTGTCTTTATTGCATGTATGGGCAAAAGACTCTCAGGGCTGACCTCACATCACATAATTAGTAATCCCATGTCCTGTTTTTACTCATATTTTTGAGCAAAGAAAATCAACATTAAAAAGTGAAACTAGGCAAGAACTTGCTACATCATCATTATCATCATCATCATCACTATTGCTTCTTCTTTGCTTGTCTAGACGTCTGTTTTATTCTGTCTTCACTGGAACCGTGTTTGCCCCTTGTTCTAAGCCCTCTTGACTGGGTCTGGGTTACAGAACATGACAAGGTGGCAGGCTTTGGGAGGTCAAGGGAGTCCCTTAGCGGGCCCAGACGTGGAGGTGACGGAGGTGAGAGTGTAGAGAGTGCTGAGACAGGTCAAGCACAGAACAGAACCTGACATATTCTGTAAAACCGTCATGGGTATCTTGCTGGTGTTTCAGTCTCCAACCCGAACCACTGTCTGTGTCTGGGGCATGCCGTCATCGTGCAGCCTCGCCTCACCACGCCAGTGCCATTCGGCTGAGAATTTCCTCCTCCCTCCCTGTGCTGGATCTCGTGCTTCCCACTTTCCACATCTCCCTCCCTCTGCTTTCTCTGTCTCACTCTGGTACAACACACCTGCTGGGTGCTTCATGTTCCTTTAGCACAGCCTACCCCTCTCTCTGGAGTTTGGAATATTCTTTTTGTCCCCGACATTCTGAAATTTCACAACATGCCTTTCATGCTGGCAACTCTTTTCACTTCTTTTCATTGCTCTGTCTGTGATTTGGTCTCTTCTGATTTCTCCCGTCTTTCTAGAATGACTCTTCATCATGGATTTCATCAGAGAGCTCTTTTTTTGCTCCCGAAAAGTTCCTTTTGAGTGGCATTCTAGCATTGCTTCACCAATGCACAACTTTTTCTTGCATCTCAAGGATAACAAATATCTTTCTTTACTCCTTGGCTTTCTCTAAATCTCTTTATTCTCATTTTTTTTTTCTGATTTCTAGGCTCCACAGCAGCTTTCCCCAGATTGCTAATAATTATTAGCTATGTGTTTGTTATTTAGAGTGGCAGGGTCCGGTTGACTTTAAACTTTCTTCTATGGTAGAGTCACCACATGTCCTCCGCCCAGCACAGCCCCATTGTAGCCCTCCTGCTCCATGTAGTCATTCATGGCTCTCCCTTTTACTCTCACATATGTAGATTATGTATACATATAATATACACCCTGACTTTAATTTTTTAGGAGGGAAAAAAGCTAAATGCCAGTGTTTATTCACCATCCTAACCTGGAAACCCTTTATTCATTTTTAATCCCCCAATTTAATACCCTAGAAACAAATAGATTTTCAAAACATGACTTCTAAATTTATTGAACTCTATAAATTTTAAATGTTATTAATGTTTCCCTTTTATTGAAAGGATGTCATCATTTTTAGTGCTTATGATCGATTCTCTACAAGAGGTAACGTGATAGATGCTTTCATCTATAGCATTCCACTTATCCATTACAATAACCCTGAGACATATTAGTGTTCTGATGTTGAAGACATATGAACCGAGACATGGACAGGTTTTAATATTTTCAAAAAGCCAGTGAGTGTTTAAACATATTATCATCTATGGGTGCATCTAAGACAATTTACAAAGGCTATTTACATAAAGAATATAGGTTCGAATGAGACTTTCTTGTCTTTTAATGGCCTAAATTTATCACTTTTCCCTTTTAATGGACTGACACATTCTGAGAAGCCCCCGTTCTTGTAATTAAAATAATATAAATTACTGTTAGCAGTAGTAGTTTAAACATTTCTTTCCATTTCTGACTAACCAGAGTCTAGGCTGTGATCCAGGGTGACTGCCTTGTTCACTAATGAATCCAGCAGTGTCTGTATATAGTTGGCACTAATAAATGCACAGCTGTGAACAGACCTATGCCACTGTGGCTCTTATAGTAGATAGAGGTAGCCAGCAGCAGTTAGAGATAACCAGGTAAGCATGAGTGACTTCATCTAACTCAGTACTAGTTAACAAGCATGAGACAAGTCTGCCCCTCCTACGGTTAGAAGACAGATATTTATTAGCAGTGGGCTCAAAACTCGTCTATACAACCTGTTCTGTAAGCTTGAAAGTCCAAGCTTTTTGTCCCTGTACATGCTCCAGCTGCTTGGAGTGTGGACGTTTTTCCTAGACCAAATATGAAAACATTCCAGAAGCAGAAGCATGGTTGAGTTTATTTTATAATTGGAATCAGACAGCCGGAATCCTCTAATTCGATGGCTGAAACAGAATGATTTAAGATTCCAGCCTCAGTCACCATTATGAAAAATAATAAAAAAAAAAGTTAAGGTTTCCCTAGACTATTCTCTATCCTTTTGATACAGGAATAGGGAGAGTCTCTAAGTTATTTTCACCAAATCACCTGAGGCGAACACCATTAATTTCACTGATTAAAAAACCCCATCACCCATAATGTCACTTGCAATTCAATTTATTTATGCTCATTAACAAAACATGAGGTCTTGAGCAGAGATAAATATACCTTACACACTTGTACTACCCACCTGTGAAATGCGGTCTTTTAATAAAATATTAGCCTCCCTCCTACGGAGTGTAGGTTCTTGTATAGGTCAACCATTGGGTGCCAACCATCTCATATGCATGGAATTATATCAAACTATCTTTGTGGATGTATTTTAAGAGTAAATTACAGACCCCAAAACACATTAATTAACTGTCCAGGTTGCCTACCAAGTACTTGTAAAAAGGGAATTATGTCAACAAAGTCATTAAATTTGGAGAAAATTTGCAAAAGATGGTTCACTAATGACATTACTGGGTTTATTCATCCAGACCCTTGAATCGCTCTTGCTAATTACTACCTGCAGCTCCAGGCCAGTGTGAAAAATATTTTCCTTTACATTTTGTGTCATTCCTTTCTTCTTTCTCATGGCCTTATTTTCAGAGCTTTCCTGAATGTTCTTCTTTGAACAGAAGAAGAGAGATCTAATATGATTCTAACATATTAATGTAATATGTTACTTCCTCCAGTGTCTCTCCACTTTGAAAGAATAACCAGAGGAATCCAAATACAGGGAAGATATCCTCAAACAAAGCACTTTCAGATGCTCTGAAAGTCATTCTTGTCCATTGCCCCCGTTCTGCTTGTCGATACAGAAAATCATAGTCCGAATCATTTGTAAGGGCTCTGTCATGTGAAGTTTTTGTTTGTTGAGAGCTGGCAAGCCACTATTTTTATTAACTACTCTGTCTTACTTTTGTGTCAATATCTACTTTATAACAAGTCTTTCTTTGTTGTCTGCCCCTCACTATCCCATTCCATACACAAAAGCTAGAGGCAGGTAAGATTAGGGACAAAATTGAACTACATAGACCATAGAAAAACACAGTATGCAGTAGAATAATTACTCTCTGGAAAGCGAATTACTTGCTAGCATTATATTCCCAACACTTCCATTCTCCTCAAGTTCTCTCTCCACACTGAAAGCTCTAGATTACTAAAACATTCAGATTCCCCATGTATAGTACTTTCTAATACTTTGAACCCCTAATCTTCATTTCTTTTTTTAAAAATATTTTATTTATTTATTTATTCATGAGAGACATAGAAGGAGAGAGAGAGGCAGAGACACAGGCAGAGGGAGAAGCAGGCCCCATGCAGGGAGCCCGACGTGGGACTTGATCCTGGGTCTCCGGGGTCACGCCCTGAGCTGAAAGCAGGTGCCAAACCGCTGAGCCACCCAGGGATCCCCTTCATTTCTATTTGAAAGTAAAAGACTCTAACTCCAACATAACCTGTCTTACCTCCATTGTGGCAACACATCGTTAGGGTCCGTGTATCATTAGGCTGTGATAAGGACCCAGGTAGCTCAGAAGCTTCTGTGGATGCTGAGATTTTTGTCATCACGTTGTTATTCTACATGGTACAGTTTGGGTTGTCGGTAATTACAATCTTGCTTGGATATTTTTGGTTAGTAGTGGAAAGGAAAAGGGGCTAATAGCCACTTAAAAGAGAAGATTAGAAAGGAGTTGGATTTGGAGGAGATTTGTTGTTGAAACCCATGGTATTTTCTTTCCCCCATTTCGAGCCCCTGGGCAGAAACCTCATAAAAAACATTTGGATGGACTATCATGGCCTCAGTGAGCATCTGACTCTGTTGCAATGTCATTAAGACGAATTTTTGGTGCTAGTTCAATTTGCCTTTAGTTCTGTGGACATGGACCTATTCATATTGATTGCTCTCCCTTTTATAGTAATGGGATGAAAGAAAGAGGAAAATGATGTCCAAAAGTAGTCAATGTGTTAAGGCTTTCTTTTTCAGTGCTCCTGTCTAGTAATGTTTTAACAGGCTGCAAGTCTATTAAAGATGTTCCTCGATGATAATAATCTTACTTTAAAGGGGATGCAAATTTCATGTGTCGTAGTGGGAAAATATTCGGTGTGCAAATGATTCCTAAAACATAAAAATCATGCAAATTTTATAAGTATGCAAATCCAGTTTCTTTTAACAAAATTACAAAAAGACACATTTATTTATATCACACAAGTGTCATTTTCGACGTAAATATAACTCTTCCAGCATTTGCCTTTCATAAACCTTGTTACCTTCACAAGAAATTCAACTCTGCTTTCTTAGTTTCTCACTGCAATTATTTGAGAATATTGAATATCTTTAATAAATTTACAGAAAAAATCGGTTCTGAAATATCTTTCAAATCCATCTCTTTTAACATAATCTTTAAGTCACCACTTGGACTTCCCAGTTCCTTCAGTAGATCCTTATTTGATGTGGTTCATAATCCCTTTCTAATTCTGCGCATTAGCCTTTTATTTTTCAATTTGAATAACTATGATTTGAGTAATGGCAATTTTAGTAGTAGCTGTGATAGAGTTCTCTATAAGACATCAGACAGAGCGTGAGTCATTTCCCACTCAAATCAAATATCTATGTTTATTATTCTGTTATCCCCTGGGTACAATTTTTAGAATTTTAATGTGTTTACCTAAGTTTATGTAA
This sequence comes from Canis aureus, assembly GCF_053574225.1. Classification (NCBI taxonomy): domain Eukaryota; kingdom Metazoa; phylum Chordata; class Mammalia; order Carnivora; family Canidae; genus Canis; species Canis aureus. Next base: position 65,559,791 of record NC_135625.1, read on the forward strand.
TTTTTTACTCACTTAACTAATATTTCTTAGTGTGTATTATGTGCTAGGCATTGGGGATGCAACAGAAAACATATCAGACATAACTTCTATTTGTGGGGAGCTTACGGTATTTTAGGTATATATAAAATTATTTCAAATAATCTAGCATAGTATTATATGAGTAGCAAAGTTTATTTCTATTGGAGACATTGAATTATTGAAATGAGAAAAAGTTATAAAGTTATTACAGTGAATGTATATATTAATTTACAGCAATTTCTGAGACAAATAATTTATTACCTTAAGTTGGAATTTCCCAAACTTTAGTGATTTGGTGACCATCTTTACAAATTTCGCAAAGCCCACAGGCCACCAATTTATTTATTTAATAAATACTTTTGTCTTTCAATAAGCTTATGTTTCTTTCTTTTTTTTTTTTTTTTTTAGATTTTTATTTCATTTATTCATGAGACAGAGAGAGAGAGAGAGAAAGGGAGAGGCAGAGACACAGGCAGAGGGAGAAGCAGGCTCCCTGCAGGGAGCCCCGATGCGGGACTCGATCCCTGGACCTGGGGTCACTCCCTGAGCTGAAGGCGGATGCTCAACCACTGAGCCACCCAGCCGTCCCAGCTTATATTTCTTTAACTTATTATCTGAAGCAACCAAAATCATACAATTTTGTGTTTAATACACTCAAGTGTTTCTTCCTAATGTGCTGTTAAAATACATTGTGGTTATGACAGGAACTAGTGTAATATGATATGATGCTTCTCAAAGTATCAGAGATACATGCACTTAGGGAAAGTCTGGCTTAACAAAACCCTTGTACCTAATTTAAAATCTTCTTTTTGTGAAACTATTGACTTGTATGGCCTTGAAGCAAAAATCGTAACTAGCACAAGACACACATTTTCAAAATCTAATACCTTACTTAAGTCCAAGGAACGCTTAGGCATGAGGACTTTATTTTAAAACACAAATATTGTAATTTGGTAGTAAATGATAGACCTGGATCTTAATCTGTTATTTTGCTAGCAGTTTATTCATGTTGGCCCCAGTGTTCATTACCCACAGCTGACCTTCAGACATTCTCCTTCTGTCCTTCTGACCATAACTCTGATTTAATGTTTGATGAGCAATGACTATAATCTGTATCTTTGTCCAAGAAGAATACAAGCTGTCGCAGTCCATTCTAAAGTGGCCCCTACTCCCAGCCCTGCTAGTTCCCTCCATAGCACTGCCCTTTCCATTCTCTCCTCTGCCTTGCCCCTTACCAAACCTACAGTCCTGTGCACCAAGTAATGCTTTTAGACTCTCACAAAACTTTGAGCTAAAGAGAATTTTCATCACCTAGTCACACTCCATTTGACAGATGAGAGAACTGACACTTCCATCTTGACAGTCTCAGCTTGAATGCTGACATTATATTTAAAGTGGCTTGGGCAGTCATAGAAGGAACCCCAGTGATAAATTTTGAACACTTCCTAAAAACATTTTATATTGCTGTCTCCTTTTCAATCAATTTACAAAATAATTTTGCCTGTGTTACTTACATTATTTGTTTAGCCAGTATCTCAGTCATTCATTCATTACCCACATTTTAAGCCTGTAAACAACAACAATAATAAAGTGCTAATTCTTAGCAAATACTTGCTGTGTGCTGGGTATTGTGCACGGACTTCTCATGAGGTTGGTTGTGTTATCCCCTTTGACGTGTGAGACAACTAAGGCTAGGTAAGTAACTGGCCTAAATTCAAAAATTATTAAGTGATGAAGCGGAGCCAGGTCTGTGTAGCTTTGGAGGCCCCACCTTTGTCACTTCATCAGAGCACCCACTTTATACCTGGTGCCATGCTATAGCAATGAGACACTGTGCAAATGTGTAAGACACAACTCTTATCTTTAATAATATCTTTGATATTAATTATCTAGTTCAAATGACAGAAGTAAAAATATTATTCATCAGATGAAGATCTGAATGACTTTTGGCAGTTTTAAAAATTGAAAGCTATCTTCCTAGGAGAAAAATTCATGATCATAGATAGACATTGTTACCCATGATGTGGAGGTAGTTCCAGTGAGAACGTTCCACGTGGCCTTGAGCAATGGCCCGAGTCCCTGAAATGAGTTGATAGCATGACAAATTGAGCCTGTAGTGTTGTTTTCCCTCTTGGAAATAAGGATAGCATGGAGCCTCTGGACAAGCAGGAAAAAAGCCCATAAAGACAGATTCCGGTAGCTCAGAGCAAGCATGCAGGACTCCCCTAACAGAAATAAGGTGACACATCATCAGGTAACTTCCTTCTCCCATCTAAATCTGGGAAAAAAGCATTAGCTCCAACTTCATATGACCTCAGCAGTGAGGACAGGTGCTCAGTTTAGTTATCTGGAATAAAACAACAATAATAAAATTGTTTCCAGTGATGGGAATGCTATAAAAGTATGCATTATACACAAAGAAAAGAATTTTTTCATAGTGGGAGCTCAGTGAATAAATATTCTTCTTTGGTTACAGAAAATATAATAAAAAAGCACTGCCGTTTAGATAAGTAGTTTTGAAGATATGCATTTTTTCCCCTTGTGATACAAAAGAGGAATTAAGATTTTTGGAGAAAAGGGAAGATATAAATGTTAGTGGTAATTGTAGCTTGTTAGAAACTTAGAAGTCTATCAACATTCTTAGCTAATAGACTTGTTACTTTTACAGAATTTTTATAATTGCTTCCAGTTCCAAACAAGTGAGTGTGGATAATTGACAACCAACTGTAATAATGAGAGTTGTGGTCCTGGAAATTAGCTTTGTAGCCTTGATTTTTCACCCTGAAGAGGTTTCCATTGGCACTTGTAGATTGCATGTTCTTATTGGAAGTGGCATTGAGAGATTATATTAAGTTGGTTATGGATCATACTGTATGGGTTCACCTTACTGAAATGTCATCTCATTTCAACAAATCTAAATCTGACAAAGTTTGCCATTTTCATGCTGTGTAGGCTCAGCAAGAGGTTACAAGAGGGGCACCTGGGTGGCCCAGTTGGTTAAGTATCTGCCTTCAGCTCAGGTCATGATCCCAGGATCCTGGGATAGAGATAGAGCCCCACATCAGACTCCCTGCTCCGTGGGGAATCTATTCTGCCTCTTGCTCTGCCTGCTGTTCCCCCCTGCTTGTGTCCTCTCTTTCTCTCTCTCTCTCTCTTTCTCTCTCTCTCTCTCTCTCTCATATAAATAAACAAAATCTTTTGAAAAAAAAGTTACAAGAGATTAGAGGTTGGCTGAGGCCTTGAATTCTGGCCATCGCAGATCTAATATTTAGAAGTATTAAATTAAATGATATATATGAAAGTATTTTTATTCATTAACATGTAGATATGAAATTACAGTACTTTGAAAAATACAAAACAAGTGCCATTAAACCTCTAGTCTTGACCACATTCTCTGGGGTGGATCATAAGGAATAAATCATTCCTTCCAGAGGTCCAGGAGTAAAGAAAGTCCCTGGGACAATAGTTTATGTGTGTTTATTATCACAACAGGAAAAAATAGCTAATTGTCCCCATTTCTAGCTTCCCTTATCAATTACTTCAGCTTCTTTTCACATTTTTCGTTATCAGAGGTGAGTCTATCTGGTCCCATTCCTTCTGAGCTAACCCTTATCCTATCCTCACTCTGCCACACATATTGAAGTAATGAGAGCTAAAACAACTAGTATGAATCTCAACTTCAAGTGAGACAATTTTCACATGCATTTAACTACTGGCTCCAATCCCCGTAACCTACTTAATTACTAGGGCTAATATCCTGTTTTTTCGAAAAAAAAATTTGGTATGCAGGCAGAAAAATGCATTAGTGTGTTCCTGAGAAATCAAACCGACACATCCCCATGCGATATTTATTACATTGGTGACATTATTATTGTCTAGAGACCTTCATTGTTGAAGAAGGTAGTGAAGCGTTAGGAGGACGACCCATTAACTAAAACTCAGTAGAATGGCATATAAAACTAAAAAGTCAATTAATTTATAATGAGAAATAATTATCCTGATGCTCAGAAATGATTGTGTCTTCTCCCGATTGGCAGTCTTACATAATCAGATAATTTGGGGGTTTGGAATCAGTACAGAAGGAATTACATAAATGACATGAATTGATGACATCAAACTAAGCCTGTTTGTTACATTGTTTTACTATTTTGGTCTGTTGACTAAACTTCTCTATCTTTGGATTGTTTTCTTGACAATCATCAGCTTCTGCTTCTACAATTCTTTTTTTTTTTTTTTTCCTGCAAGCTTCCATGGTTGAACAATACCATCCTGGTCATTTTTTTATCCTTTTCCAAATAAATGACATAAAACAGATTGAAGTTTGAGTGTCAGTTGCAAAGTATTTCAGGAGAATTGGACTCTGGGGGTGAAGAAGTATGAGGGGTACCTTAACCAGTTCATTGCACTTGTTTTCCTTTACAAGATGCATCGGAGTCATATAATTAAATGAAATTGAAAGAGCTCTTTTAAGAGGTCTTATTTTCTTCTTAGTGGTGTATCTTACAATCCATGACGTCCTAAATTATCAAATATGATAATGTGTATTTTTAAGTAATACTCCATCTACATACATGTGATGGCCCTTTTTAGAGATGTCTGTAAACTGGAGTCAACATCTCTTTTTTGAGATGGACAGATCTTCATTTAATTGTAAAGTGTAGTGGTAGGAGATCATCAGCCCTCTCATTCTGAAAGATATTGAGGGTAAATTTAAGTGATATTTTCCAATTCTGTTTGAATTTGAAGATGGAAAAATTGAAGTTCTTTATTCATGAGGTGCAATAAAAGGCTATCCCATTACCATATGGTCAAGCCCATTACATGGTTTGCATGTGAAAAAAGAGTAGAGAATTAAAAAAATTTTGTTAAGTGAGAAAGAGGAATAAAATGTCAGGTTTAAATCTGTAAATAGAATTTCCTGGAAGAGTGGATTGGCAGCACCACTACTAGTCACGTGAAAAATTCAGGGCTTCTTGCCTCCTCTCTGGTCTGGCAGATGCTCCTAGAAAAGAAGTGACAGCTTTGAAGAAGCTGCAACTGGCATACGTCTTTATGCTCCGCAGGCTGCTCTGCTGGGGTGGCCTCTGCGGGGAAGCCTCATAAGAACCTCTCCCAGGCCCCTGGCAGCTCCCAAGTGCAGGGAACAAGGCTCGCCAGGATGGTGTGGGGAAGTCTTGAGGGGCATAGCCTGGGATATACCATTGAGGTGACCCTCACTGAGAATCTCAGTGACCCTCTCTGGGGCCCCGTGAACCTGCCAGCACACAGCAGTGTCTCTGAGTCGCTGCGCTGTCCATGAACTTCTCTGCCTGCACGTTCCTGTTTGACAGAAACAGTTGCATATTGTCCAGAGCGGTTCTCATGAATACTATTGCTGTGCTTTGATTTAACAGCATATCCCCAAATGTCAGTTCCAAATCAGAACAGATACAGTTACATACTCGGGCGAATTAGCTTACTTAATTAAGGATGTTAATTAAATGGTATTATTTTAGATATATATCCTTATACATTGAATTATTTTTATATGCTGCTCTATTATTTCAAGCAACATAGAAAATATTATTACTGTGACCTAGGAATAAGATAACTGGTGAACAGTTTATATATATATATATACATATGTATATATATACACACACATATATATAAAATATATATAATATATAATATATATAACAGTTTTATATATACACACATATATATGCATATATATGCAAAATTTTATATATTAAGAAAATTATATACACTTCTATATATTATAATGTGAAACATGATATATAATTATTATGAATTAGAATATATAATTATAACTATATAGAATATATATTTATGTATATAACTATATATGTATAATTTTGTATATAAGTAAACTTTTGCACAGTTGTAAAATCATTCACCAGAGTTGTGTGTATAAATATGTATAATACATAAAATGGAAGTATGCAATTTAAATATTATATTACAAACATATATAAATATACATATATGCATGTACATATCTATCTATCTGGAGTTACTTCTAGGTATAGGTAAAAAGCTGAGATACTTTGAGGCCAAACTATGTATGCTTATAATCTTTTGCCCTTAATTAGGTTAGGTTTGAAATAATTGACCTATTTATTCTTAATTATTTTCTATGAAAGTCTTCTTGTGTTGGACTCCTCTAAAGGAATATATATATAGAGAGAGAGAGAAAGAAAGAATAGGAGGGAAATGCGATGAAGAATGAGGCAGAAATATAACAGAAACCCCATCACGGCATAACCTGTGTATGTGTATGGATGTCGGGCTGGTCGTATGCATGTTGTCCCCTGCACAGGGGCAGCCAGACTAGTGATTTCAAAGCTGAAATCAGTCTGTGTTCCACTCCAAAGCCACAGGCCCTGGCTCGTGTCTGCATTCATGAAGAAAAGGGCACCTTTTTCTCATTCACATAAAGGCACCATATGGGCTTTCTAGGCCCAAGTGGCAGAAATACACTTTTCCCATCCAGGCAACACAGTCTAAAACTATACCCACAGAAATTCAAGCTGTTGTGTTAATCATCACCTTTTCCAGGCACTCTTTTCTGAAATCCCAATGACACTTCAGTGCAAAGTAGTTTAACTGGTACCTTTTTTGGTGATTAGAGTAGGCGCTGGCAACATATGGCACCCAAGGAGTTTGAACAGAGGAATTCCAAAGAAAGTAGGAAGAATAGATGAGAAGGGCTAAAAGCTGGCTTACCTACTTCTTCATGGTCGCTGGAGCATCCAGAGTCTCTGGATCATGGCTAGCTTTTGATTTAAATACTCCGTTTCTATTTAATACATAGAGTGTGAAGGGTCAACATTTGAGAAATAGCACCACGATGAAAACGTTTGTAGAATCTTCTCTGTTCAGATGTGATATTGGGACCAGATGCAGATCTGGAGCTCATATGACCAGTGACAATTTCACTTACTTATATCAAGAGAAGTTTTATACTTGTGCTTTTGCCAACATGAAGTCGGTGAGCCTTCCTCCGTGTGAAGTTCCTTAGCTGGATACCACAGGCAGTTGGTGAAGACAAGAGAATCCCCAGTCCGGGTTCCACTTGGCTGCTTACACTTACATTTTAGTGTATTCTAAATTTGTCAGCTTCTTTTAGCTTGTTCCAATTTGGACCTTGCATAACCCTAAAAATTCCCTAAACTCTATGCTCTAACATAGACTATTGAGAGCCAGACTTACAGAGTTGTAAGTGTTCCATTGAAGAATCATCCATCTAAAAGCAACAGCAAAGATTTATTGATACGTGGCAAAATCTTGCCAGTACATTCTTCACTGTCCACCTCTCTCTTGAAGATAAGACAGGGCTTTAAAGACAAAACAAGACTCATCATGGTATTTCACATGGAACCTCATGATAGAGAACTCAATATATTCAAACACTGTAGCGTTTGTTTGTAATTATTTTTACAGTCCTTATTTTGTGTTTCTTCCCTTTCACAGCAGAATTAGAGAAGACATTATTTTAAAGTATATGTATCAGGAGTGAGAAACCTTGAACTACATTTCTCTGCTTTCTAAATAACTATGAGACTGTGGCCAAATCAGTTTGCCTCCCTGGGCCTGTTTTCTTATTTATAAAACGAGACACTGAAGTAAATCAAATTTAAACTCACATCCAACCATAAATGTACCATAATGGTAATGTGGAAAATAATGAGTTACTCAGAGCTATTTCTGAATCAAAACATGAGACTATTTTATAAACTGTAGAACCACTCTGGAGAGTCTCAGACTTTCTTTATTGAAAGTAGAAAGAGAAACATGGGAGTCACTGGACATAGTTAGGTCCTCCTTAGTCTAAGAAAGCTAATCGCACTACCTAAAGGAAAAGAGGAATATTTTCTAAGGACTCCAGTGTCATCCCAAAGGACTAGAGCTATAACCAAACCCAGGATGAGGATTCAGAAACCAAAATACTCAGTAGAGACTAGATTTTGTTTCCAAAACCCACCTCCATATTTCAAGGGGAGATGATCAACTTGACCTTGCTTGGGTCAGTATTCTCTTCCCAGGACAATCAGCCATAACCAGATCACTGGAGTAATCTAGGACAAGTATCTCAAAAGGCCCTCCAAGAGGAGATAATTCTCAAACAAGAAACTATAATGTGAACAGATGTACTGGAATCCATCAACCAAAGTGCCTGTTTCTCACCCCTTCCAGCTCTAGTATCCCAAAGATTGGAGTATTTAAATGTATAAAAAAAAATATTGCCTTGGTTTTAATTCTTGGCTACCCAAGAAAAGCATCAATCTGTAAATTACTTTCTTCTCTGTATCGATACAGTAATTAGAACCAAGGCAATAGGATGTGCCATTATGTTCTTTCCCCATATCATAACACCAGGCAGTAATGGAGGGCCAGCTGGGCCAGCGTGGTGCTTCAAGAGAGACGCTCGGAGCTTCTCAGGCAACTGACATTTATGGGAGCTGTGGTATGGCATCAATAATTCACAGAACCTCATGACAAGTGCTGGCAAGCAGCTGTTCTGTAGACAGGGGCCTCATCACTTACTCATGTTTGAGACATTTTTACTGGTTCATTGCCTTACTTTAAAGCTTCTTTAATTGTAGGGATGCTACAAAAAGAATGCAGCAACTAGCAATTAAGTCAAGAGCGCCACTCTGCATCGTAAGTGGGTAGGTAGATTACTTACTTCGTGGAGGGGGTAATTGGCTTTTGAATTCCTAAGTGAATGTTTGGCCACCAAAACCTAATGTTTTAAATGATCCATTTATTTCTATTCAACATTTGCCTCTACAGTGAACTGGAAACAGATCTTACTACTACCTTATTTTATAGAACCGCAGACCTTTAGGATTGAGTGGCTCCTTAGAAATGATCAAGTCCTTACTCTGTATTTTGTTTGAGAAATAAATGTCTAGAGAACTAAAGCAAATGTCCCCAAATCACACAGCTGGTTCTTAAAATGCTAAGACTAGAGCTCTAAGTTTGGTGGAACTTGGACATGCACCACCCTCCCCACACACACACATACATGCTCATGCGTGCACAGGATTAGATTAATCATAATCCCTGGTCATACTCTCATTATCCATCACTAACTGATCAAGTTTTGTTTAGTAACAACATAGTAAGGGCCTGCAAACCCATCATCGCCCAAAAGAATTAGGACATTGGCAATAATATACTAAACTTATGACCCTTCCCATTCCATGCCCCTTGCCCCCCACCCTTCAACGCACAGGAAAATATCAACCTGAATCATGCATTTCCTTCGTGTCTTTTGTGTAGTTTTCTTGCATGTAGATGTAGACCTCAAAGACATTTTTATTTTTTTTTATGAAAAGTATATCATGCTGTGTATAACTTAATATATTACTATGGCTCACCCACATTGTGTATGCCATACTATGGTGAAGTGTTTATTCCCCCATTAATAGGCTTTTGGATTGTCTGTCCGTTTTCTTGTTATGAACTGTGCTGCTGTGAATATTCTTGTGTTTCTTGTTCTAAAGGTATAAAAGTTTCTCAGGGGTAAATAGCAAGAATTTCTAGGTAAGCAAATATGTAAATATTTAGCTTTGTGATGACAAATTATGTCCCAAATGGTGATACTAATATGCACTCCCAAGAGCAATGTATAAGACCCTGTAGACTGTGTCTATCAGGGGTTAGAAAGCTTTTCCTATAAAGGTCTAAACAGGAAATATTTTAGACTTTATGGGCCACATACAGCCTTCATGGCAGCTACTCGGCTCTGCTACTGTAGGTAAAAGTAGCCATGGAAATGAATAACACTGGTTTTATAGGCACTGACGGAATTTCATATACTCTTCATGTTACAAAGTACTAGTCTTCCTTTTTTCCCTCCAACCATTTCAAAGTGTAAAAACCAACAAACAGACAAATAACTTCTTACTTTGTGGGTCTTACAAAACCAGGGAGCAGGCTGTGGACATCTTCACTTCCTTCCTTCTTCCTGTTCCTTCCACTTTTTTGAGGGAGATTCATTAAAAACTTACTGATGAACTATTACATGTCATATACTCTGTTCCAGATACTAAGGATTCTCTTAGCAAATGAAATATATAATGATCAAGTGGTGGTTGGTATTATAAAAGCAAATCAAGGGAAGGGAAGGTTGGGGATAGGAGGTGGTGTTTTAGACAGAATGTTCAGGGAAGGCCTCCCTGGTGGAATGACATCTGAGCTGAGCCCTCATTTTTAAATGAGGGATTGGGGCATGCAAGGAAACCGTTTCAGTGAGAGAGAACAGCAAATCTGTACCCCTCCCCTGAGCTGTACACTGTGTTTTGTTTTGTTTTGATTTTTTTTTTTTGTACACTGTATTTTGAATGCTGTGCTAACCCTCTCTTCCCAAATATGCCATGAGTTCCAAGGACTGTCATTTGCCAATCTGAATGCACCAGCCACTGCCATCTCGGCTTCCCCCTGTGGGTGAAAGGCATCTCTGTGAACCTGTCACGCAAACAAAATGCTTTAACTTTTCTTGTCTCTCTCCTCCCCTTTTACTGCAAACATCTGTTTAGTCAACAAGTACTTTCATTTCTATTTCCTTAGTATCCCTCTCAGTTTGCTCAGGCTGCCATAACAAAAGACCTCATCCTGAGCAACTGAAATAACAGAGTCATCTGCTCACAGTTTTGAGGCTGAAAGACTGTGACTAAGGTGCCTGCAGGGTTGGATCCTTTGGAGGCCTCTCTCCCTGGCTTGCAGATGGCAGCCTTCCCTCTATGTTCCCACGTGGTCTTGTCTCTGGATCCAGTCATGTTGGATCAGGGCCCACCCGTATGTCCTTGTTTTGCCTTAATTACCTGTTAAAAGGCCCTATCTCCCAACTACAGGCCCCTTCTGAGACACTGGGGTTTAGGGCTTTAGGGTATGAACTTTAAAGGGACACTATTCAGCCTATAACAGTATTTTCCAATTTAATCTCCCTTTCTTCCACTTTTAATGTCATTTTCTTACTTACAGTCCTACTCTTTTCATTTATGTTTATTGGTTTCCTAATTTTGGTTCATGCATTTATGACCGCTTCTCCCCAGGGTTAGCAGAATAATCATGTGAAAATGAAAACTTGATTGTGTTTTATTCTGCTTGAATCCTTCTGGGTTTCCTGGCAGTCATGAGGATAATGCCCACCAGGATATCAGATGCTCAAGGACCTGCTCCTGTCCCTTTCTCACCGGGTAACCTGTACCCCTCTTGGCTGCAGCAAGAGGAGGCTACTTGTAGCTCAGGGCCTTTGCAAATTCTCTATGCCTGAAATCCCACCTCCGTTCTTATCAAGTCTTTTCATGTGATTAACTGATATATTCCAAAAAGCACAGCTCAGTATCATCCTTTATGAAAACTGTTAGCAGATCGTCATTTTTAACACTAAGTTAGCTGTTCCTCCTGGGTGCCCTCATTCCATCACGGTATCTTTTCCCAGTGCAATACAGTTCTATTACCTGTTCCCTGAACTCTGAGAACTGTGTGAGCAGAGACTGTGTCCCAATTTTGACTTGTCGCTTTGGTACAGCTAAGTTCCTGCTCCTCTTAGGCACTTAGTGAAGATTTGATGAATAAGTGAATGAATTAAAAAAAAACTAGATAGAACGAATTTTTTTTTTTAATTTATTTTTGACAGTCACACAGAGAGAGAGAGAGAGAGAGAGGCAGAGACACAGGCAGAGGGAGAAGCAGGCTCCATGCACCGGGAGCCCGACGTGGGATTCGATCCCGGGTCTCCAGGATCGCGCCCTGGGCCAAAGGCAGGCGCTAAACCGCTGCGCCACCCAGGGATCCCTAGAACGAATATTTTTGTATGTTTTTTCAATACTCTAATGGCAAAATTAGAAAAAGTAATCAATTATAGTTCAAAACCAACCCATATGTTTTACTAAACCAAAACGACTACAAAATGACACATGTGGTATCATTGTGACACTGTATATTGTATCCAGACATGGAAAATTAATAATCACTATTTAAAAGTGGTTGTTTTCTGCTGATAGGTGATGTGTCTGTGATATCCTCTTTCCTACCTCCCTGCATTTTTCAAATAGCCTTGGTTCTATGAAATGTCCCATGGCTCTCTACTCGTGTTAATAAATGTACCATCTTTTTCCTCAATGTTCTCAAGTTATATTCTTTACATTTCACTGCTTAGAAAAAATAAAAAGGGGGATCTGAAACAAATTATTTGTCCACAAATCCACATTTTCATGGGAGCTAAAATAAAATGCATAACAAGGCTTGGAGGATAAACTTCTCCAGCCACTGTGAAATTTCCATTACGCCCTTCGTCACTTCTCCGGGTCTTGGCCCCGAGGACAGATGAGCAGTCTAATCTTTGATCAAGGGTTACTTCAAGTTAAAATTATCAGCTGCTCTCGAGAAACCCTTCCAAACCGGCGCACCCTGCTGCTACGAAGGTGAGAGTCGCTCCCACGGTTCACATATTGCATAGCTGCAGGATGCGACGCAGAGACTTGGAGAAAAGATTAAACAGCACTCAAAATATTGTTTCCCTCCAAATGACATCACATGGAGCATTATCGCCAAAATATTTTCATTTTCCTGCAGCCCTAACAAAACAAATATTGTCCTTGAGGCAACCTTGCATGATAACTTTCACTTAAGAGAAGTGCAGAAAACGACAGCAATTATAATTTTAGGGAAAGGATAAAATAATCATTGTCTGATGTCCGGGGGCCTTCCTTCTGATTTTCCTCCACGTGCTGATTATCTCTACGCTTGGATAACAGAGCCGTAGACTTTCAGAGATGGAAGGAATCGTATAGATTATCTAGTATATATAGATATATATAAAGATTATCTAGTTATATATAGCCTCACTTACAGTTGAGGGAATTGAAGCCCAGAGAAGCCCCAGAACATGGCAAATTGCTCCTTCTCCTTCTTCTGAGAGGCCTTGAAGTGCATCGCACCATAAGTGACGGGTCTCTCTCATTAACTTCAGACTCTCCATTCACCTGCAGACTCTGTCGTCAGAAAGACCTGCGTCCATAGTCCTTTGGCCACATAGCAGTGGGATCTTGGTAAATTGTTTAGTCTTTCAAACCTTCTACTTCCTCAGTTGTAAACTAGTAATTTTAAAGGATTTACCGTGTCAAGTTGCATTAGGATTAAATGGGAAACTTGTTAGAAACTAGATTCATAAATAATACTGATGTTAGCTCTCGTTATGTTGTCATTTATCCCACATGTAATCCCACTAGTTGAACTCTAAGGCATTCTGGAAGATCAAGATTTCGTAGAGTGTGAAGACGGTAACTTTATCGCTTTTGCCTTAGACTACTTGGTATGTATCCAGTTTCTTTATGGCTGTTTCCTAGGATTTTTGAAAACTGACAAAGGAAGAAGTGCATCTAAAACAACAACAGTGCTTGGCACTTAGTGAGTTCTTGGTCTGTGACTGATTCCCTCTGAAGTGTTTTCGTGCATTTTTCTATTTATTCCTCAAAACAACCTCATGAAATCAGCATGTGCTGTGATAATTCCCATTTTCACAATGAGAGACAGACACAGAGGGATTCATGTAGACACGTTCAAGACTTACTTTATTGCCACCTTCCAAATTGCTCCACTTGTCATGAGTCAAGAGGACCTGCCACCTGCTGGTGTCTTGGTTCTGGTCTTTGGCTTCCAGAGCTGACAGTGGCTTTTCTGGTGGCATGAGAGGGTCCCTACCAGTTCTCTTACTATTAAATCCCACATCTCACCAAAAGCCTCAATGAGCAAGGTTTTATAGGACAAAAAGGTAGCCTTTGATGACAGGCTTGACTACCTAGGTATACATTATTTTTTTTAAAGATTTTATATGTTTATTCATGAGAGACACAGAGAGAGACAGAGACACAGGCAGAGGGAGACTCAGGCTCCATGCAGGGAGCCTGACGTGGGACTCAATCCCAGGACCCCAGGATCACATCCTGAGCCAAAGGCAGACACTCAACCACTGAGCCACCCAAGTGTCCCTCCAAGTTATGTATTAACACCCAGTATATATAACGACATGTGAGTGATGCCACCAAAGCAAGGACATGCTTTGAAGTACTGTCCAACGCATTTCCTTTTGAGACCATCCCCTTTTCCCTCCCTTCTCCGTGCTTGCCAAGGCATTCAGGCAAGGCTTGACACCAAGTCCTGCTGTCCCCGGGAAGGGAGAGCCATCCTCCGTTCACTGGAATGGAGAGTTATTACTCACTTTTGAGCCTCAATCAGGCTTTAAGAAACTCTTAGCGAGATAGAAGTTTCAAAGGAAGAAACCATTTTTCTCGAACTTCTAAAGCTAAGTTTTATCACAAACAGATTAAAGTGTGCCTTTGGGTAAAGAAGAATGTGACTAAAAGAATAAGTTCTTGTCATACGACAAGGAGAAAAAAAAAGAAGCCTTTCTGTTGGTGATGTGTGAAGAAGAGAGAGGAAGGAGGGAGAGGAGAGAAGAAAAGAAATGTGGAAAGAGAAATGACAGAGAGGAGTCTGGGATGCAAAAGAGGGTGACAGGTGGAAGAGGAGAAACAGCAAAACCCCTCTCCCTCCACCTCTGCTTGGTGTGGAAATCTAGGGCGCAGGTGGAACGGGGGACGCATAGGTAGTTTGCAGGGAACTACGTAGGAGAGGGAGGTAGGGCAGATCCGAGAGAAGTTCCATATGAGTCTCTTTAAATCAAGAGATTATAAATATCCCCATAAATGTTCGCTCTCCTCAACGTGCCATTTACTCTCCTCTTAGAGCCACCGTCAGTACACCTTTTAGGCATCTCTTTCTTAACTTTGTGACTCATGTCCAGATTTAGGAACCCTGATCTATGTTTACCATCCCTTAACCTTGGCTTTCAAATGATTCACCAATTTATGCATGCAATTGTACCGTTATGCCTTATTTTCCAATCTCCAAAGAAACGTCATTTTGGAGACGTTACGCAGGTCTGCATATGAACGTTACTCCATCTTACGAATTGAAAAAGTTTCCGGGCTTTTATAGGGACACTTAAAAATCTTAGGTGGCTTGAAATATTCCCTACTGATGTACATCATCTCATTTGAAATAATGTATTCGATGGAAGCAAATGATCTGCTAGAGAGTAATCTTCATCTTACTTCCCATAATAACTCACACCCTTATCTCGTTTCTCAAAGTGCTTTTCCGATTACGGCCACCACTTGATCATTTGAGCGCACAGCACTTTGCTTGCACGGTGCTTGTGGTGGCTTTACCTTCTGCCCTGTTACCTGTCCTGAGACCCTCCTCAGAAGCTGTAGGTGCTGAGGCTGGAGTAGAGAAGATAGATAGGGAGCATGAAACACAGACGTGTCACGTCTGGCTTAGGCTCTTACAAGATTTCACTGACCTCAGTCTCCTTTGAAGCCTCTGAAAGTCATAGTCCCCAAGCCTTGCCTGAGCTCATCTCGCTCTTTCTAAACATTTGCCCCACATCCCTCACTGGTGTCCATCGCACTGGATACAATCTACATGCAGCCTCACAAACATCCACATCTCCAGCTATGACCTTTCTTCTGCGCCCCCAGATGCTTATATCTAATTTACTTCATCTAAGCAATTAACCGTCTCTTGAGCATCTCAAGTCTGGCTTGTTAAAAGTGGAACTTTTGATCACTCCACCAGCAAAGATGGCTGACTGGTAGTCATCCTACATACCACATCTCTCTCTCCCTCTCTCTCTCTCTCCTTTCCCCACCTCTCTTACTCCACTACCTGCCTTATCCAACCCATCAATAATTTATATTTTTTTTTCTTAGCAAATAGATTTCAAACTGATTGGCCATACTTGCATTGCCACCACTCTACTTCTTGGTACCGCCATCTTTATTCAGGGCTATGTGTCGCCTGTCAGCTTCCACTCTTACTGACTAACCTGTTCTTCGGACAACAGCCAGAGTGATTCTTTAAAAACAGAAATGGGATGGTGTTGCTTCCCCGCATGGAAATTTTCCATGTGTCCTCTCCTGCTTTGCATCTTCCTCAGGGCCTCACCCTGCACAGAAGGGCTCCCCAGCCTGACCGCACCCACCCCGGTCCTCCCCCTCTGTTTCCTGAACCCACCAAGTTCTTTCTCACCTTACAACCTTTGTGCCATTTATTCCGTCTGCCTGGAACTTTCTCCTATTCCACCTTTGACCCCCGGCTACCACTGCATCCTCATCTTCCACCACCAGCTCTTCCATCTTTTAGGGCCAGTTTAAATATCTGTTGATGAGAGGCTGCTTCTGTTCATCCTGACGGCTTCCCTCCTGTGAATATATAACACTGCTATCTCTTTCCTTCAAATCTCCTGCCCCATTGGATGTTTGTTTGTTTGTTTGTTTGTTTGTTTCTATTTCATCTCTGTTACAGTCTCTGAAGGTCAAGGCCAAGTCTGTTTTATTTACCACGAACAAGCTTATGGCCCAGGGGCCCAGAGTAAGTGGGGCATGTTTATCGGAGGAGCAAATGAAAGAATAAATGAATGAATGAACTTTGGTGATGCCCATTGATACCATACAAATTAGAAGGGAGATACCCATAGCTCATATCGGAGAAATACCATTCTCAGGTTTAAATTTCCTCTCTTTTAGCCCCACCACCACCGCCGCATAACCCACATTCCCTAATAAGCAACAGGGGCTGTTCTCAGCAAAAGCAGGAACTTCTAATTTGTAAATTTGATTTTCACTGGCAACTCAGAAATATTTGTCTAAGGGATCCAACTAGATGATTATGTCTTCTGCTTCAGGCCCTTTGCTAGATACCGGTGTCTCACTCCAGTCAATAACACAACACCATGCGGTCCCACCTGGAGTGTTGATCTGGAATGATGCTCAAGGCTTTCCAGTCCCTCCAGCATTGCCAGCAGCAGTAAATCAAGGAAATACCAGAATTGCTGGGGCCTCCCTATGATTGTGCTGAGATGAAAGGCAGTGCGGGGGAAACCACTTACCTCATGGAATGGGAGAGAGGAGTTCTAAGGATCATTAATTGTATCAGCATAGGAGGCAAAAGGCAAGAGATTCCAAATCCCTGGGTGGGGGGAGGGAGGGTGATCGTAGTTACATAAGAGCTTGGCCCCTGCAGATCAGCATATAAAGCACACCCTCTCCACTCAGTGTCCCTTCTGTAGGCCTCCCCAATATGCAATACTGTGGTTATCAGTGCACAGGTCTAGGCTGTGAGCTTGTTAAGGGTATTAGCTGTGTCTTTTTCCTATTTTACCACCGTGATGGAAAAAATGAATAATATGCCTCACGCAGAAGGCAATGTTATAAAGACTCCTCCACCACTTCCCTCTTTTACCTATAATACATAATGGGAGTTAAACACTTACACAGGACAAAAAGGTGATTTATAGGTGTGACAAAGGACCACCAAATGGGTGGGTGGCTTAAAACAAGAGAAATTAATTTTCTCATAGTCTTGGAGGCTGTAGATCTGATATCAAGGTGGCCACAGGTCATGTGTTCTCTGAAGGCTCTAAAGAGACCTATCCTTATCTCTTCCCTCTTCTGGTAGGTGTAGTCCTTGGCATCCTTTGGATTGTAGTTACTTTACTCCACTGTCTGTCTCATTGTTACATGATATTATGTCTGTGTGTCCACATTCCCCTTTTTAGGGGACATCAGTCATTGGATTTGGACCCATCCTAAATAAGTTTGACTTCATCTAAACTTGATTATATCTGCAAAGACCCTATTTTCAAATAAGGTGACATACAGGTTCTGGGTAGATACAAATTTTGTGAGAACACTGTTCAGCCCAGTAGAGTAGATTCACTTGGATTCAAATATATTAGATAATACCTTGATAGTGTTTTGAGTTGTACCTGAAAACAACCTTACACTCATAATAGTAGAGGGAATAACTAAATTGGAGAATGTAAGCATACCTGTACAACAAATTGCAGATACTTGTCAAAGTTTATACTTTGATTACCATTCTTTCCACATGTAGGAAACAGAACAGCCCCTGGGCTTGGGTGTGTTAAATCCTCCTCCGTCCCTCTTCACTGATTTGTCCCCTTATCTGGTTGGTCACTCTTTGGGAAGTGTCATCTGTCAGCTTCATTCTAGGAGGTTTACACATTCCTATAAAGCTAGGTGTCTTTCTTCTTTTTCTTTCTTCTTTCTGCTTTCTCACTTGTCACTTTTGTTATGGGGTTAGTAACCTTCTTCCATAAATGTCTGCAGAGTGAGGGTCTTAGGTTTTGGGAGCCACATGGCATCTGTCTCAACTCCTTGACACCGTGTCCATGGTGTAGTGGTAGCCAGAGACAATGTGTCAACAAATCAGCATGGCCATGTTCCAATAAAACTTCATTTATGGACACGGACATGTGCATGGCCTCTATTCTCCCCACTTTTTGTCCGTTCTCTTTCGTTCTTCTTCTTGCCTTCCTATCTCCTTCTTTCCTTCTTTCCTTACTATCTTCTTCCTTCTTTCCTTCTTCCCACTTGCACTTGTGTACTCTTTTCTCCCTCCACCCCCCCCCCCACTGATTCTATGTTTCCAAAATACCCACTACCTCTAAATTATATTTGATAATTGCACATTAATTATTTTAACCTTTTTCTATTTTCGAAAAATTGAGGGGTAATGACAATAAGTCATGAGAATACTCATGTGATGACCATTCGCTTATTCAAGATAAAAAATAGACTCTAAAATTCCTACATAAAATGAATACAAATTATAATGATCCTTTGGTTATTGTTTGAAAAATATATTTTCTCTGCTAGATGATCAGCTTCCAAACATATCCAGAATTACAACACCATACAGGGTCCTGGAGGCCCATTACCCAGCTGCTACAAGTGGCCAGTGACAGCCAATTTTGATTAATTTGGCTTTCTCCTTCCTGCTATGGAATTACTTTGAAGCAAGTCCCAGACCTTAGTGATATTTTAGCCTGTATCTATTAAGGATCATGGTTCTTTTTCAAAAAGCATACCCCAAATCACATTTTCATAGCTAATAACCAATCATAATTTCTTAATATCTTTAAATACCCAGTATTTAATTTCCTCAGACTCCATTTTGTGGGTCCCAGTATGATTTAACTTTATCATGCCCAATATGTCTTCAGTAGTTTAGTATTTATTGAGCACTTGAGTACCTGTAGCAGGTACTCTGTTAGACAATAGGAGGAGTAAGCAATGGCACTGATGCCCACATTGCTCTCAGTGAGTGACTTAACAAAACTGTGACTACAAAAAAATATTACAAATGTGAAATGAGAAATGCAAACACATTGGTTAATATAGACTTTTAAGGAAGCAGATGGAGATGGATGCACATCTTATTTGGTAGGGTACTAGGGGTTGGGAAGTGGGCAGTATTTTCAACAAAGTGCTTACCATCTGAACCCCGATGGACCAAGAAGAGCTGGGCCAGGAGGCAGCATTCCTGGCAGGAGGACAGAACTTGCTGCGTTTAGAGTCAACTGAGGATTTAGGAAGCTTCACAGAGAATCATTTCTGAAAAGTGAAACCACGGAACACATTTGTACTTCTGTTAAAATTAAAGTGAGAACACCAGTTTTAGTCCCTTCGAATATGTTAACTCTGATATTTTAAGGGTTTCTTTCCCTAAAAAGTTATTTCTAGCTAATTATCCTCACCAAGGAACTTAATCTGTCAGACTGTCTTGCTAATGTCCCCCACAATGAGGGCTGCTTCAGTGAAGAGAAACTGAGTTAATGGGGAAAATTAAATACTTAGAGGAGTTGATTATTTGGGGATTTTTCTTCCAAGGTGATAAATGTTATCTGTATCAACTTTGCTTTTTTTTTTTTTTTTTTTTTTAATTAAGCCCTGTGCCTGGGTTTGATGAAGGGAGGAAGGGCCACAAATCCTCTGATAGAAAGTTGCTTACACCGCAGCCTTTACCACCCCTGAAGAGGTAAACTTGATCTCGCAAACTTTCAGGGAGCAGACAGTGATGTGAGCTTGGGTCAACACGAAAGGAAGGCCCATCTGGTGAGATTCTATTCTGTTAATAGAAAATCAGACTATCATTTCCAGCTTTATGTGTGCCACTACATCAAAGCTTTTTAGATAGAAACTTCAGGAAGAATGTAATTTCTCAAGTTAGCCTGTTACAAATCAGATTTAAACTAAATACTAACAGTGCTCGCTTTGGCAGCACATATACTAAACTAAATACTAACAGAAAATAAAATTCCCCAACAACAACAACAAAAAGTATAAAATACAATGCTAGAGAATTTTATTTATTTATTTATTATTTATTTATTTATTTATTTATTTATTTATTTATTTTAATGCTAGAGAATTTTAAACCATTAAAGAACTCGGTGTAGGTTATAAGTGGGTTTATGATTTATATACTAAATCTTATTATTTGGATTATTCTGGCAGTTGCCTGAAAATTAGCAGTTACTTTTTCAGGTTGTACCGTCATCACTTATTTTGTGTACTTCCCTCCTCTTGCTAGTTTTTTGATGGCTTTAAACGGCCATTACTTATCTTTATGTGCCCGGGGCCTAGAACTGCACTTGGAATGAAGCAACTTGTTCATAAATGAAAGCTCCTCTGTTCCTGAAACTCTTACCATGGAAAGAAGCCTCCCATACTTAGCAGAGAACACTTACTCTCTTACTATTCAACCTAGAAAGAAACAGTGATGGTTTTAAGATGCTTATTGCATTTTAGATATATTTTTATGTTGCTCTTTTAAAAATCGCTGCAGTTTAATATCTTGTAAATATTGCAAGTACAATACCAGTCCTCTACAATTCCAAATATCACTTTGTTTCTTTCACCTGTAAAGACTTTCTAAATGCTTTTTTTTTTTCAAGCTTAATATCGTAGAGCTCTCTGGTGTGAGCCATAACCCCATGAACTATATATTTCAAATGGGTCCTTTACAGGAATCACTGATGATGATAGTGATAGAAGCTTGTTGGAAGCTAAATGAAGAAAGGAATAAGGTATATAATTAGCACAAGATTTCTTGAACTTCTGCAGACTGCTAGGCACCGTGCTAAGAATTTGAGTATACCAGTAAAGATGTTATTTTAAAAAGTTCTCCAGCATAGTGGAGTGTATGGTCTTTGAGGAAAGTGGTAGGGGAAGCAGACAACACAAAATAAGCATTTCAAGTAAATAAATTATATACTATATGTTAGAAGGCCGTATGTGCTAGGAAACAACAAAGTAGGTAAAGGGCAGGGTGGGTTGTAAGTTTGAAGATGGCAGGCAGGGTGGGCCTAGTGAGATCTGCCATCTGAGTCAAGACTAAACGGAAGTGAAAGAGTTAGTCCTGGGAGCAGGTGGGGGGACACCGGGAAGGCACAGGGGCAGCCAGGCCCTGAGATGGGGCTGCTTGCCACAGCCCAGCAACAGGTAGGCCAGTGTGGGAGAGTAATTATTTGAAGAATTATTTTTTTTTAACCTAGTGTGTGCAGCATATTTCAAGGTATTCTTAAATAACAGGAGATGTTATCTTTAAAGGTCCACAGGAATGGTCAGTCACTGATCCTGGATGACATTTCCTTAGTCCCAAGTTGGAACTGAGCTCAGAATCTAATATGTTATAAGCGACAAGAAGAGTAGCATTTCCTTGCTCAAGGGGAACAACACTCCTTGTTGCCACAGAGGTGGACTCCCGACTGTCAAATACACAGGGGCCACATCTCCACCTCGTGTGAGAGGAAAGGAAAGGGAAGATTAGCTTGTCTAAGTATTGACAGAAATGCAGTCAGTAACCACAGCTGTATTGTAAAAGAATTTTAACATCCCTGCAATGGAACAAAAACATTAACAAATATCCTTCTTCCCAGAAAATAGCTAATGCCTTCTTAGAAAAAAAAAAAAAAAGACACAAATAAGCTCCAAATTGTACGTTGGGTGGGTGAGAATGATCCACCATTATTTGTACATGTTCACAGCACTCGATTTGTCATCCGTCTCTGGGCCGGAATTGTGAGCATAAAAATAATCAACACTTTCCACCACCTGCAGAACATCATCTGTACTTTGAGCTCATTTCCTCACTGCTTCCTGCAGAGGTTCCATCTGCTTTACATACCTTATTTCTTGACATGTGATTCAGGATGCCTGTGCCACCTGAACTGCATACATAGCTGGCGTTATGAATGATTCCAACTACCACGGCCTGCCATTGTGAGATGGCTTCTCTGTTATTAGAGGTTAGGCTACAGAGAGGCTTGTAATGCTCGCACACTATCTATTGGGGGACACAAATATGACACCAAATTTCTAATAATTTAAGTTGTGTCAGTAGCATTATACTTATTGAGAAAATCTTCCAAGCCAAATAATGATATATGAAATTTAGGGTCCTCAAGCTGACACACTTGAAAAACTAATAAGATTTTCAAATAGATCCTCTTAAAATGACAAAAAAAAAAAAAAAAAAGACCATACTATAACCTAACATTGTGCTGGGTCTTTCTATCTGAAAGATTTGTAGGCAATTTTGTTGAAATTAATACTTCAAATAATGACAAGTGGTTATTAATAATTTAAGAAACTATTGTGTGACTTAGTAAAGCACACGTAGCTCATGTAAAATGACCAATTTTGGTCCAGTTGTTAACTTTTGTAGAGATCTGGATCTCAGATCTGGATCTCAGAAATAAAATACTCCTTAATTGTTTGTTTCAGTGTGGAATATTTCTAGCTTATATCCAACCCCCAGATTAGGAAAAAACAACATCAAATATAAAATTAAAGCCCATGCATATCCCTAATCTTATTCCCCTTGGCAGGCTCCTGATCTTAGAGGAAAAGATTTCAACTTTTCATTGTTGAGGATGATTTTAGCTATGGGCGTGTCATATGTAGCCTTGAAGAAATATTTTTAAAATATGAGTTGATACTTTATCTTCAGAATTTTCCAACACCCACCTATAACCATGCACTAGACCTTTTGACTCATGCACAATTGTTGGGGCTCTGCAATCTTATATTTCACTATTGCAGACACTTCAATCTCCAATTGATCTAGATCCCATCTACTAAATCCTTTTTTTTCTCCAAAGTATTTGGTCTGAACTATGAGAAGAATGAAACTGACCTTTACCCTTCATATAGCTCATCACTATTTAACCTTTATAGTTAAAGTTTCAAGTGCCATGTCCGTCTGGTCATTTCATAACTTTCTATATCTGGGTCATATGGGCTTTCTGTAGGAACTCGCAGTGGCCTGTGCATATCTCCATTTTAGCACTTGTAGGTGATTTGTAATTTCAAGCTTAATGTTCTGTTACCATCAATGGATTACAAGCTTATTGAGAACAGGAACTCAAGTCTGTTATTCTTGTATCCCCAGAACATAACTGATGAAACCAGTTAGGAGTTCAATAAATAGTTGTGAATGTGTGCATTACTGTTTTATGACATTTTTCTAAGTGCAATAGGTTATATTGTCATTTAAAAAGTCTATCCAGATGTTTGCCCTACCCCCTGAACATTAGTGGATTGCTATGGGGAAGCAATGGGGAAGACAGTAAAAATGTTGATGTGTCACCAACCATGTCACCACTGAGTCAAAGGGATGAGGAGTGAAAAGAGTACTAAATCCAGAACCAGGAGACAAAGTCTCCATCATTTTGCCACTCTCTTTATGGTCATTTCAGCAAGTCTCTTATCCCTCTTAAGACTTGGCTTCTTAATCTCTAATAGAAGAGAGTCACAATGGATGTCCTTCAAGATTTTACATTGATGTTATTTGGTATTCAAAATTTTCCACTTGAGAACATGGCTTCCTTCAAATGTTAGGCTTCTTTCCTTGGATATGTGTTCCTCTAAGGCTGCAAATTTTAAGTTTTGCAAAAACAATTCTTATTAATGCTGTAGCATTTAATTGGAGATCCTTGCTCATCTCCTGCTCATAGTTAGTGTTCAATCTTTGATTAATGGAATCAGTCTAATAGCCATTAAGACTTCTGTGCCCAAAGAAAGTGACAGATAAAGTTATTGGAATGCAGTTTATTGGAGGAGAAGCTTAAGGATATACAAAATTGAATCTACTAGTTTTACTCAGCAGCCAAGATTTACATGCAATATGGAAAATGTTGAGAGACATGTATCCTGTTCAGTTCCCATTATGTTACTCTGAGAGTGAGAAACTCAAAGTCATTCCTGGCATAATAGGCCAAGGTTTCTAAGGAATTTGGACTGTAAGCAGATGTTCATTATGCCCCTCCAATATATTTTATAAACTATTTTAAATTTAGGTAGTTTACAGTGTATTCTCTTTTTTTAGAAGATGAATAAAGGTGAGGAAGAAATCTCTCAGATTAACAAATTGGTCCTCAACCAGTATAGTGATATGGTTTGAAAATCAAAAACACTTAGATGCATATACCCATTTTTTCCCTACTGGATTCAGCTTAGATTAGACTTTTATTACAATATGACCTGTAATATGAACTCAGATTGTATTGGATAATGTGGAAGAGTCAAAAACAGCCATATATACATGATAAAGAAGCTGGTTATATCCTGGAATGACTTATTCTTTGTTTTTGTTTTGTTTGTTTGTTTTTCCACTGGTCATTTCCTGGCTTTATCAGTTCCTGGCCAGAGCTCCAAAGAACTGAGTTCTCATGAAGGGAATTGTTTGAGAATTACAAATAGGATGAGGATGTGAGGTCACGGGTAGAGGCAGCAGAAGGACCTTTCTGATGTACTCGTGTCAACACAACTAAGCTGGGTAATCTTGAGGATTCTGTTTATTTCCAAGCAGAAGGATACATTTCCACAATGCGCTCCATATGTGTCCCAGTATTTGGAAAATATAACTATATCATCTGTACTGAAAACATTGTACAGTGAGATAATTTTTAAATATGCAATTGCATGATGAAACAGATACTAAGCTCTCAGTAATCACAGAAGGCACTTTCATGACACACTAATCCAAAGAGAGTATTTGAAATATACTAGTTTATCAATTGCTTCTTCATGAACATGGAACAGTGGCAGAAATTTAGAATTTGCTATACATAGTAGTTTCTATTTGCATCACGCACATAACTGATAACACAGATTATGTAAACACGTTACAAATATGGGAATAAGATTCTTAATTTTTCACTTATGATACTAGCAAAGAAAAAATTATACAGTATAACTTTCTTCGAGACGCGGTGGATATCTGCAAAATTGTTAATATACATTTGTCACTTAAGATTTAATGGCTCAAGCGTAACATGCAAGCATTAAAAAATAATTTGCAAAGATGCATCAACAGTAGTTGCTTTATGCCATTAAAATAGAGTTTACATATTAATTTATGTAATGCCACAACACTAAAAGGTTTTAAATCTTTATACATATATCTATGAGTGTGTGTGAGTATATATATATATATATATATGTACATATATATGTGTGTGTGTATGTGTATTTATATGTACATATATATATTCTTTTTTTTTCAAGCCTTTCTGAAGTATAGCTCTATTGAAATAAAGAATTGAATGTCAGAGAATAAGTTGAAGCATGCTACATTAACTTGCTTCCAACCTTCTAATGCCAAGGGCTTTCTATCTCACTTCAAGGTCACACCCACCCATCCGCATTACACCTCAGACTTTAATTCCTGCTGTTTTTTCCTTTCTCATTTGCTGGCCTCCTTGCATACCTGAACAATACAGGAATATTTCAGAATTAGAATGTTTTCATTTGCACTTCCTCTGTCTGGAATACTTTTCCCCAGACATCCACATGGCTTGCTGGACAATGACTTTGTTTATTCAGACGTCACTTAGTGAGGGCTGTCACGGTTTCCTCTGCATTTTAAAAAAATGTAATCAGACAAAGACAGACAAACACCATATGATTTCATATGGTGGAATCTAAAAAAAAGAAACAAAACAAAAACAGATGAACAGTTTCAGGAAACAAACTTGGTTACTAGATGGGGAGGGGTTGGGAGATGGGCAAAATAGTTAAGGGGAATTAAGAGCTATAAACTTCCAGCTATAAAATAAATAAATCACAGGAATGTAAGGTACAGCATAGGGAATATAGTCAATAATATTGTAATTAGTACAGTGACAGATGGTAACTAGACTTGTCATGGGGATCATTTTACAATGTATAAAAATATCAAATCACTATGATGTATACCTGAAACTAATAGGATATTGAGTATCAATTAAACTTCAATTTAAAAAATTGCAATCTACAGCCTGTTCTTCCAGTCCTGTTGTAGTTTTTCCTCACCATTGTTGGGTGCTACCTATATATATTATTTTAATCTTTGGCTTATTGTCTGTTTTCTCCCCACTAGAGTATAAGACTCCAAAAATTCAGAATTTCTTTTCTTTGTGGTTTCCCTAGCTCCGTATCTGTCATGTAGTGGGTACCCAGTAATGTTTGCTGAATGAGTGAATGGGCTATAAAACAAGTATAAAGAAAATGGTGCCCTGAGGACTGATACTAAATTGTGTGCTGAAATGCATGGATGTAGGGTTTAGGGCCCAGCAGCCACTAGGACCAAAATGTTAGAGACTCATCAATATTAATAAATTGGTTAATATTTTTAAAGTCATTGACAGAGACCCTAGTAGGTGACCATTTTTATTTTACTTGCTTAATTAATGTCTGCCGTTATGAACATTATTTTGTGTAAATTAAAAAGGGGTTTGTTACTTTTAAAAAGGCCCAGAGTTAAAATGACTATTTCATTATGACTTAAAGAATGAAAGTTTTGAAACATCGCTACGGGACAAGGATGAGGTCCTGGTAAGGATTTGGTTTTGTTTTTTAAAAGTAAGTAGTGAGTACTGTCATAACACTGGAGAGCCTCTATACTAGAGGCTGATTTTATCAGAAAAGAGATGACTTACCCTTATTTAACTAATGGATCTTGACTTAGCGGAAGGTAAACGTGAAGGTCTGAATATAAATGGCAATCAGTAAAAAAACAATCAATCAATCAATCAATCAATCAATCAATAAATAAATAAATGGCAATCAGTGTGTTGTCAGAATCATGTCAGAAAGAGAGACGATGATTAAAATATGTTATAGTTTCTTTGCTTTCTCGGAGGAGCCAGGGGAAGACCATCTGATCATGCCAACGGTGAACATGGAAAACCATTATCTTTTGGAAAATGTGCCATGACACAGGCTCCGTAATTGAATTGTTTAGTTGAAGAAGAGCAAGGTGCAAAGGATTCTGATGCAGAGGCATTTTGTAAGCCATGAGGGGAAACTGCAGTCTAGAACCAAGGGGCTTGTCCAGGGTCGTTCGGGAAGGTCATGGCAGTGCCGAATCCCCAACCACAGTGCTTTAGGACGTTCCTAGACCAAGGTCTTTGTGTTCTACTTGTGTTTTCTTAATTCATACTAATATATGGTGAAGGCCTGCTGTGTGCCAGCTGCTGTTCCAGGCACTGCGCATCCAGCATTGGAAACAACGCCTGCCTACCCCTGCATCTAACGTGGGGAGACAGCCAGAATGAAAATGTGCAGTGTCAGAGAAGGATAAATCCTAGGGAAAAAACAGAGCCGGACCCGGAGATAGAAAAGAGCTGTAGTGGGGATGGGACCAGGAGAGGCGAGGGTGGCAGTGGGGCAGACAGAGGGCCCCGTGGCCTCCAAGGACAGAGGGAGAGCAAAGGCTCCCAGGAAGGGCTCCCTGACTGCGCTGATGGAGGCAGGCTCCCTTGTGGCTGGAGGAGCAGGGGGGAGGTGAGGAGGGCAGGAGAGGGTGGTGGCAAGGTGGAGCTAGACCACAAAGGGCCCTCCACTGTTTCAACAGCTAGACTTTTCCTCTGAATGAGACCTAGTGCCACGTGAAGGCTTGGAGCAGAGTATCTGAACTTGGCTTCTATTTGCAGAGGCTCAGCTTGGCTGCTGGGTATAGGGTAGGGGTGAGAGCACAGGGGGAAAGCAGGGGCTGGTTGGAAGGTACTGTGGGATGGGGCAAGAGGAGGTGGGGGCTTTGACCTGAGCAGTGAGGGGCGGGGGGTGGGCAGGAGTGCTCAGATCCCAGTGGAGGAGATAGAGCAGACTGGATTAACTGATAGTTTGGATGATGAGTGTAGAAGAAAGGGGGGATATAGTGGGGACTCCAAGGCTTTGTCTTGAGCAGCTGGACCCTGTATTTCCTAGAAGTTGGCAGTCAGGACCGTATGCTCAGTGAAACTCATGTTTGATCTTGTCCACACTGCTCCCCAGGTTGGGTTGTGTACTCCCACCAGAAGACATGTCTCCTCCGGTTTGACTCACGGCTATGTTAGCAGCTGCAAATAACCATTGCCTAGATCCTGCGTGTTAGGAGTTACAAAATGAGGGTCCCCTAATTCCATCACTTAGTCTTCATTTATGAGCTGAAATATTTCCATAAAGAGAGCATTTAGTGATGTTATGGTTCCTACTGGTAAGATGTGCTAAGTGTTGGCTTCGTAGTCCTTATTCCTAATATTCAAAATAATGGGTTAGTTACTTGGCATTTCCTTAAGACTGAACATTTCTTTTTTATTTTTATGAACTCCTAGAATTAAACATCCCTGACGTATTTTATCCCATTGCAGGATATTCTCACTGATGTTAAAATCATTCTTCTCTGATCCTGGTGTCTTTTTCTTTTTTTTAAATGCCCCCTGTTTCCAATAGCTTATTTTTTTCTATGTGACATTATGTTCCAGGCTTATCTTGTGCATTTCTAGCCCTGAAATCAGTCACTTCATCCAGCAGCCCTGTTTCCTCTTAATGAAAAATCATATTGAGTGATGATAATCTGGTGCTACAGGTTGTCCTTGTTTGGGGCCTTTCCCAGTGGACAGAGCTAGGACGTAGGTCTGCATTTTTTATGAAGAAAAATTATGGGTTCATGGCTATGTTTCTCATTCAAATTCAGGAATAGATCAGGTCATAATTTAACCTCATCAATCTTAGATTCGCTTCTCCTTTTCACACATTGAAATTTTCAGGGTCCAAAGCATCAAGGTAATTACTCATTTGTATCGTTGCCTGCTTATAGAGCATTTCAGTCACACAGAATGAGGCTCCAATTTTACCTGAAAGGTCAGGGTGAGAGGAACATTTGTTGACAAGAGGAGGATGCACATTCTGATTGGAGCGAACAGCATAGACAGAGATTCAGAGCTTGAGAGAGCACAGTTCAGTTTGGAAGGAGCAAATACTATTGTACCAGAGGAGTGATGGGTTAGGGAGTCAGGAAGGAGTGGGAATATAATGAGCCTCACATTCAGTGCTGTGGACCTTAGCATCAACCAGAGACACGAGCTGTTTTCTCTGCTTAAGAGGTATCTTGCATTTTGGTTTGGTTTGTTGTTTGTGGTTGTTGTTTTTTTTTTTTTTTAAGATTTATTTATTGTAGAGAGTAGGAGAAAGAATGAGCAAGTAGGGGAGAGGCAGAGGGAGCGAGAGCATCCTGATGCAGACTCCATGCTGAGCACAGAGCCTGAGGAGGCGGGGCCCCATCCCAGGGCCCTGAGCTCCTGACCTGAGCCCAAAGCAAGAATGGGCCACCTAGCTGACAGAGATGCCCAGGTGCCCCTTGCATTTGGTTTTAATAAAAAGCATCTCTTTATAATTCACCTACATATAAGGAGAACTTGCAGGATAGAACCTGAAGGATGGCAATCCTCAGCTCTTTGCTCCATCAGTTCAGGGAAAGTGCAGCTCAGTATTTTCGGCCATTGGAAGAAGGATTTGCATCCTAATGATCCCTTTTCCTGGTATTTTTCTCCCCACAGAGGACAAAGTGTGGACCATAGTGTCTCACGATTTGCAGATGCAGACCACGGTGGTGGGCTACAGCCCAGAAAAGTACTCGGTGACACAGCTCGTTTACAGTGCCTCCATGGACCAGATCAGCGCCGTCACCAGCAGTGCCGAGCACTGCGAGCAGTACGTCTCCTATTTCTGCAAGATGTCGAGGTTGTTGAACACCCCAGGTAGGCTGAGAATGGAGTGTTCCTTGTAATTACTATCTCAGCTGGTGCTTGGAATTACCTAAACAATCCAACAGGTGCGACGTATTATCTTAGAGGCCAGTCTCCAAAGTGCAGGCAGCTGTGAAAAAAGTAAACGATCACTTGTTTTCTGGAGAATGAAACTGAGAAAAGTATGATTTTAGGAAAACATTGCATTGTTTTAAGCTTTTAGGAAAAAATTGCATTGTTTTAAATTCTGAGTTTTTTTTGCAGTTTTTTTGTGCCTATGTGTGTGTATCTGTGTTTCTGGTGCTTAATTATCAGTAGTTGCTTCGGTCAAAAGTGTATCAGAGCCACTTGTGAACTTTCAAGCACTACCGTCTGAGTTCTTCAGTTGTCCTTAACGTACAACTGAAAGCATTCTTAAGGCTGCCCGAGATAAATGGCATGTAGAAGAGCAGTAAAATTTAGAGTTCTTTATTATCTATAGGCACTTAATAGTATCTGTTTGCTCAAGAAGTTCGACCTAATTTTTTTTCGTGATAGCTTACTTTTAGCAATGCCTCAGGATGTATGTGTGTGCACGTGTGTGTGTGTGGTTCGGAGTGTAGAAAAATAAAGAATTTCCAAAGGTTGCCCTCAAAATATCTTTTCCAAGAGATCCATATGCTTTGGAGTTCTTGGCAGCAAATTCAGGATGTTGACGGAAAACGAAATCCCTCAGTCTATAGTATAACAGAGTAGAAATAGAGGATGTGCTCTGAAAGAAACAAATGTTCACACTTTTCAGCCTTGCCACTCTTCAGGTAAGTGACTTTGGTGGAGTTAATTGAACTCTTAAGCCTTAATATCCAGGTGTTTGTTTGTTTTTTTTTTCATTCAAATAGGCATCATAATGCCTACTATAGGTGAGTGAGAATTTCCTGGGGTCATGTGCTAATGCTTACTATAGGCTTTGATGCACTTAACTTCATACATAGCAAATAGTGTATTGATTATTTTTAATAATAAGCAACTTTAGAAGTGGCATCATGCTCCATCACAGACCGGTGGGCTATTTGCTGCCCAAAATCAGTATTGGATTGAAGGCAATATTGTGGAGAGTACTTACAAAGAAGAGTTAGATAAAACAATATGATATTTTAAAGATTTGATTTGATTTGTTTTTTTTGGGGGGGGGGGTTAATGTGCAAAACCTTGTGGTGAAATTATAGACAAGTGTAACCAGTGGAATCTAAGAAAGTAAAATCTGTGGTTGTGCACATGATTGTTTCAGACAATTGGTGATTCTGCTGTTTGAAGAAAGGAGGTGATTGTGGCTGAGGTGTTGAGGTAGTGCTTAGAGGCAGAAAGACAATTTGAGGATGTCGAAAGAGGGTAAGCAGAAGTCTAGAAGACAGAATATGGATGACCCTTTAGGTCATGGTCAGAAGTAGCTCAGCAAAAGCTGAGTTCAGTAAGAACAGTAAGGAATAAGGTTGGAAAGTACATGGGAGAAACTGGGGCCAGGGAGGGAGTGGGACTTGAGGGGGGGTGCATGAACTAAGTGTTCTGCTGTGGAACTGGGATTTTTTTTTTCCCCTGAAGGCTGGTGTTTCTCAGACTTCAGCAGGCATTGAAATAACCCGGGACATTAATAACACACAGATTGCTGAGCCCCATTCCACAGGTTTCTGATTCACTGGGTCTGAGGTGGGGCTCCAGAATTTTCATATGTAATGAGTCCAATGGGCTGAATTGTGTCCTTCCAAAATGTGTGTGATGAAATCCTAACCCCAAATGCGACTGAATTTCAGACAGAGCTTTTAGTAGGTAATTAAGGTTAAACAAGTTCATAAAGCTGGTGAGATTGGCGGCCTTATAAAAAGAGGGAAAGCCAGTTCTTTCTCTCTACCACATGAGGACACAGTGAGAAGGCAGCCATCTGCAAGCCAGGATGAGAGCCCTCACCAGAAACCCAATTGGCTGACAATGTGATTGCGAACTTCCAGCCTCCAGAACCATGAGAAAACAAATGTGTGTTGCAAGCTCCCCAGCTGAGGTATTTATTTTGTTTAAAGCCTGAGTGAACTAATAACATGAGTTCCCAGGCAATGACAACATTGCTGGTGTAGAGACCACTCTTTGAAAACCACTGCTGTGGGCCATGGGAAACCTTCCAAGTCCCTACGGCCCACCTGTTCTTCCATGTGTTTGCACTTATATAGCCTCTTTTTTTTACTGGATCTTGTTTTCGATGCATGGAAAAGCCAACTAAGGATCAAAGAAAATCCAGGGCACTGGGTACAATTAGTGACTTCCTCAGCACTGAGTTTCACAAGTGAATGCTCCTTATTGAGGTGCATTCCAAAGATCTCAATTTGTCTTCAATCTTCAGGGTGTGGACGAGGGTGAGGGTGAGGGCAACCTGCTGACCAGAATAGTAGCTGATACCATCAGCTTTATCTTCTTACATGCTTCTCTTCAACTCCAAAGTCAACTGCCACTTTTGAAATTTTGCTCTAGTGGTTCCAAAACACAATATGACTTTTAAATAAGTTCAGTTCACAGTTTGGGCACTGTGAGAATTAGGTCAGAAGTAAGAGAACGAGTCTGCCTCTAGTGCTCCTGGCCTTGCTCTCCATTCCTTCTCTCTTCCCTCTGTCTCTTCCCCACAAACCCCTCAGAAGCCTATGTTCCTTTTCAAAACCGGCGGTTCCTAAAACATCAAGAAAAAGAAGATAAACTTGTTTTTAAACAGTATTTTTGTATATTTTCTAGTAATAAGCTAAACATACTTCTTGTCAACCTCCAGATGCCTTTTCAGGGGGAATAAATACTAAATTGAACTCTAGAATTAATTGTTCATCTGCACATTCGCAGATTATTTTCTTGTGATTCGACATTTGTAGACGATTATTGTACTTAATAGTTTATACTTTGAAAATAAGTTTATCATATGCTGCTTGCCTAAATGTGCATATACATGAATACAAATTTCACTCACCAAAGATTAATGCTTAATAAACTATTGCTGATTGGAATGAAATGAAAATACATAATTTTAAGTATTACCTCATTCTACCTTCAGGCAATTGTTTTAAACAATAGCGTGCGTCAGAATGCTCAGGTTTGTCAAAATGCTGATTCCTGGGCCACACTCCCATTTGATAGAACTTGGTTGGGGCCCAGGAATGTTTGCTCTTAAAAAAACCATCCATTTGTAGTTCTGTGAACCATACACTAAGAAACGCCATTTCTAATTTACAGTGTGAAGATCTCTCATGGTAAACTTTAAGGTTTCAATATTCCATTTTAGAGAAGATTAAAGGAAATATTAGAACTTGTCTGGCCAATTAAAAGAAAACAGCATACATAATTACCTACTCCTTCAGCTAAACTAGATTGGCATTGTATATTTATTAATCCTTTCATAGACCAGTCTCTAAATATTCTACAGTGAATTTCAGCCTTCCCTTCTGAGTCATTCTTCATACTCCCAATTTCTGTTTCCCAGGGTAGTTAGATCTATAGAACAGCTGAAGCAAAGAAAGGGAGTAGTTGGTGTAGCGAGTGTTTCTGTATGATTGTGTTCTGTGTATGTCCAAAGAAGAAAGAATACAATTTAATAAAAATCTTTAATTTGCTGTTTTAAGGAGCAAATGTTTGCTGTAATTGGGTTCTTTTTTTTCCCTCCTTCCTGGTAACAGTCAATTTTAAATATCCATTTACCCGTTCTTAACTAAGACTGAATTATATTGGAACTTCTGTAGTAGTACTTGTGACATCTGTTTGAATACAAAGTATATTCATTATAGTCATGGCAATTAAAATGAATATCAAATGAGTTTGTAATAGCTAAGCACTTAAAATGTTATTCTTTATTTTAAGAGCCTTACCCTCAAGAGTTCATTTGGGGCTCTATAGTTTCTAATGATACTTAGGATAAAGAGTTGATTTTGTATGCATATGGACCTCATTTTTATTTTGATAAATGTTTGGTTGTACCATACCATTAGCCAACAAATGTAGAATTGCTCATTATTGGTGTCTCACAAATTTACAAGGGCAGTAATATATTTCTTGCAATGTTATCTCTTCTTTTATTACCGCAAAATTTTAAAAATGGAATCAATTTTAAAGTAATAATTTTGCCATTCTTTATGGTCATATCTATTCTTGCCACGTTACTATTAATTCAGCTATTCTTAATCAGCTTTGTAAAGGACATAGAAACAAGACAAATAAGGTTATTTTATTCCATAGAGGAGCCTGTTTGTAGGGAGGCCTACCAATTTGGGGATGAACAAATTCTACCTACACAAAAAAAACCATTAATGGGTATCCAAAACCAAAGGATGTTAACATGTTTTATATTTATATCCCCAGAACTGCAAATGTTGTAATATATGAACTTATGAAAGACAGAAACCATTAAACAATGAAATCTACTTCTGAAATAAATATCTTAAGAACCTGAATTTGTTAAGTTAGATATCAAGAGAAAGTTTCATTAGGTTATACTTAAGAAATGCCTCAGTCAACAATCCTAATACCTTTAAATAAAATATTTTCCTATATTTGGACACAACCTATTAGCCTGCTTTTTTTTTATAAGCTTGCTTTATAGTGCTTATTTGTTTACCTTAAATCCACTAGAATCATATATTTATATTACAAAACATTATACTTTCTAATTAAGAATTTTTTTGTTGAAATATTCCTTACATCTATAAAGATGTATTTAACTATAGAGGTGTAAAGTTGATATGGTTCTTGTTGTTCTGACTATATTTAGTGTTGTTTTCATTGGTTTCCAGTGCTTCGTTTCCTTTAATTTCTCAATATAGTCTTATTCTCATAAGTCATAGTTTTATTGCTTCTTTCATTGGAAGAAGCAATATAAATTATCCGTCCTTTTGGGTAGTTTACTATTAGATTTTATATCTATTGAAAAGGAATTATGTTCACAATTTTTGCCTGTAAAGTAAGCTGTGTAAAATTCAATATACTTTGATGATACTAAACTGTGATTTAGTGGCATCCAAAAGACAAGAAAACATGACTCTTGTATTATAAGTTATATAACCTATTTTTAGAAAAAAACTTTTAAACTTTGGGGAAGTTATTAAAAAAGTGAATTTTCTAAGTTGGCATTATGCATAAGAAAGCATCATGTTTAACTCTTGAAACAACATAGATAAAAACATTGCTTGATGGCACCTAAAGATTAGCATTTTCATTGTGTCTGGTCAGTATGTTAATCAAAAGATTAATCATTTATCTAATTAATTATTGTGTTAAATGATTGTACTAACACTGGAGGATGCAGTTAAGTGGGACAAATAACTAAGAGATAAAATTAGGGGATCAAATCTAGTTATATTCCACCCCCAACCAACTAGACTCTCTGTAGAGGACACTGTGGTGAAAAGGGACAGAACGGTCACAGGGAAAATAGAGGCTATTTCAGCAGTATGTATAGGAATTGATGAAAGCCTCAACTGGAACAATGAATGAGGTTATCAATCAGTCTACAAATATTTATCGTTTCTTGTGTATCAGGAATCATTACATGTAAGCTGACATGTGGATTCATCAGTTAACTAAGAAAAAAAATGGCAAGGGGAATTCTAGGTTAGAGATGTCAGAATGTGCACTCATTGTGAGATGAAGGTCAGAGAACATGAACTTGGGAGGAAAGGAGAAAGATCAGAACGGTTAGAATAGATACACTGAAGGTGAGAGAGAGAGGAAGGAGATGAAGGAGAGTCTGCAGGACTGTAAGGATTTCACTCAGAGGCAAGCAGGATGGCTTTAAGTGGGGGATTCCAGCTGTCGGGTGGAGAACAACATTCAGGAAGCATGGGTTTGCAGGAAGAGAATATCCCACACAGTGACACTGAAGTATGGGTGACACTGGATGTCAGAGAGGCTCCCTGGGCCCTGAGAGGGAAAACTCTCCTTTAAGTGTAGGTAGGAGAATCAGCACAAGCCATGATTGCTTATCTACAGAGTAATGTTAGGAGAAGGGAAAGTGCGATCTTCCCTTGTGCCCAGGAGTAAAGATAAAGTGGATGACTATGAGTAATTGTAATGCCCTCATCAATGACTCCAAGAGATCCCAGGAAGAGCAGGGAAAGAGCATTGAAGGAAAGAAAACACTAATTTGAAAAGGTAATCCACTTGAAGAAGTGGATTCAGCTAACAGGACTCCAAGTGATGATCAGAGCAATAGGAAGAGAGGCAAACTAGGAAATCCTAACAATGAGGAAACTAAAGCAAAGGAG
This sequence comes from Canis aureus, assembly GCF_053574225.1. Classification (NCBI taxonomy): domain Eukaryota; kingdom Metazoa; phylum Chordata; class Mammalia; order Carnivora; family Canidae; genus Canis; species Canis aureus. The sequence continues at coordinate 65,596,007 of NC_135625.1, forward strand.
TGTTTAACGATAAGCAAATAGAAAGAAAGAGAAAGAAGAAAAAGAAGAAAGAAAGAAAAGAAAAGAAAAGAGAGAGAGAGAAAGAAAGAAAGAAAGAAAGAAAGGAAGGAAGGAAGGAAGGAAGGAAGGAAGGAAGGAAGGAAGGAAGGAAGGAAGGAAGGAAGAAAGAAAGAAAGGAAGGAAGGAAGAAAGAAAGTAAAAACAAAACCAAAAAAAAAATGAAGGTGTAGTCAGTCATGAGACAGCATACCAAGCCAAGCCTTGGCTTTGGCTATTTGGAGGCTGCTGGAGTTTCCTGTCAGTGGGGTCTGGTGGTTAGAGCCACTAAAGAATGAATAGAAAAAGGAACAGCAAGCGAAGGTCTTCAAGAACTTCCATAGTAACGGGGGATGGCTCAATACAGAATTGCTGCTTAATCAGAAGACAAGCTGCAGCAAGGGTTTGGGAATTTTTTGTATTTTAAAAAATGAGGGAGTTATGAGTAAGTTTATAAATGGAGGAGGCAGTGGAGAGGAAGAGGCTAAAGACGTAGAAGAGGAATGAAGGAACCCCAGGAGTGACAAAAGAATATGGAATTTGCCTTGGCAGGGGAAAAAAAAATGAATATCTGCTCTGAGAAAAGAGATAAAGGAAAGAATAGAGATTTTCATTAAATTCTATTGACCAACACCGGTCTTGACATTTTATCTCCTTTAACCCTCAGAGTTATGTGAACTAGATTTTATATATGTCCAGTTTGCAAAATAGGGCTTAGGGAGGTGAATAAACTCACTAAAGGTCACAGTAGCTGGAAGTGAGGCAGCAAGGTTCAAATGCAAATCTATCTTCTCACAAGACTTGCCTTCTGACTCTCTGAGGAGAGCATGAACATATGGAAAGGTCAGTGCCCCCCACTCCCCGCAAAGTGAGGTTAGAGTGACCCCCCCCAGCAGGATCTACACCCATCCCATCTCTTCCTCCACTATGAAAGAACGTTTTCCTTCATGCCATTTACTTTCTGTCTCTGATTAGAAATGCTCTTTGCCAAGTGACCTTTGGTCAAGACCAATATTTTTGATTAATAAATTAATCTTAAGGGCAAATTTGCTGAGGACAGCTTGACTGACCTCTACTAAAAGTACTGCATTTCAAGGTGCCAACTTTTTGAGCTTTGAGGTGTGACTTTGAAGAACATTGACCTTCTAGAACTTAATGAAGACTTTTTATTTCTGCCATTTTATTTTCTGAGTGCCTTTTTTTTTGATGACTGAAATAGGAATGGAGGGAGGCTTTGAAGTAATCCTATAACACACTGTGAAGTTTGGAAACTGTCTTCTCATATAATTAAATCATAAATATTTTTTGTTCGTGTGTCATCTTTGAAATTATCCACAACAATGACATAAGATGAAGATAAACCTAATTGATTGTGTAAATTATGTTTGAAAGTACCTCTCTCCTCAACAGGATACTGGAAAAGAAAAAGAGAATTTTACTATAAAAATCCCTTGCAAATCTCTAGAGCTTTATTAAGAAACATTCAGCAAAGATTTGTTAAATAGATAAGACTCTGCTAGGTGCTGTGAGAATGAAGGAGAGCAAAGAATAGTTCTTAAATAGCATTTGCCTCAAATTTTAGAAACATTTTTTTGTAATGAGAATAAAGTCATTTTGTATATGATATAAGCACAGAAGGAGTCTTACTGGGATATCTTGGATAAAAGATTGAATATACAGAGAACTCAAAACAATTTCTAAATAAATTGATATGTGTATTTTGTACTGGGGAGAAGGTCAGGAGTTGTTTGGAGAAGCCTAGGAGAGAGGGATTTTGAGTTCCATGGTCCAGTGTACCAGTCCAGGTTCAACCAGAGAAATAAAACCAGTAAGAATATATGTATGTATAAATTTATTACAAGGAATTGGCTTATGCAGTAGTGGGACCTGGCATTGCAAGTCCAACATGAGGGCAGACTGGAACTCTGAGGAATGAGAAGAAAGCTGCTGCCCACAGGTAGAATTTCTTCTTCAAGGAAGACCATGGCCTTTCATCCTTTCTTTCAGCTGATTGAATCAGGTCTGTCCAGTTTACGATCACCTACTCTCTCTTACTTAAAGTCAGTGGATAATGAACTTCACGACATCTACAGAATACCTGCACAGCAACACCTTGATTCGTGTTCATGCGATGACCGGGCATTGCAACCCAGATCAGTTTGCACATTAAACTGATCATCATAGTCAGCAAAGATTTTTTTTTTTAAGTGAACAACTGAGAAACCCATTTCTAGAGTAACAATAATTTATTCCCTCAATTGTGGAACATACAGCTCTCTCTGTCAACGTAGACAGGTCAGATCGACCTGTTAGCAGTGTTGGGAAACCTTTCATTCTCCTGTCTCTTCATTTATGATGAGGGCACACATGTCAAATTGACAAATAAATATCATTTCATATGGTAATAGCAGTGGTGATTTGAAGGAGTCAAGTACATCAACTTAAGAAGTCAAAACCAAAGGTTTTCCTTTTCCCTGTGTTGTCTCAAAAAAGAATTGTGGATGCCTTTATTCCATATTTTAACCAAGGTAGCCTGTGTCCACCAGGGATCTGGCAATATTAACTCATTGTTGGCTCAGAGCTCTACCTAAAGGAAAGCATCTCCATTGATCCAAATGAGCGTACTTCATATACATAACCTTAGGAAAGCTGCAGAATAGTTCCCTGACTCCATCCACATTATTTTGCAGTGTTTCTCTGGGTTTGCTTTTATAATTGAATCAAATCCCACTGCCATGCAAACTAACACCAATGTTACGGAAGCTCAGAGAAAGTTGAAAGAACTCACTTTTTTAAAAGAATGGATAAGAATGAGATAATACACCAGTTTTATTTCAAAGGCCGTATTCTCAAGTTTTGTTATTTCCCACCAGTGAATGACAGAACTTCTCTAAAATAATAAGTCTCCAAAAAGGCAGCTGGATTCTATTATCTGTTTGCCTATGATTTACCAAAACCACTTTTTATAGGACAGTGATTAATGTCGCAGAGTGTTAGTCAAATAGAAATGCCATAGCTATTTTGACCTTCACTCGGTATCTTAAATTCTCTTAAGGAACTCTTTTTTCCCCTATTGGTACTGAATTTGAAATTCAGGCTTACTGTATTGTCCTCTTTAGTCTTAGACAAATAATATTTTTTTGACAAATAATATTTTAAACCTCTAAATTAAATTATGATGAAAGGAGGAGAAATGACATTAGTGTTTATTAATTGCTTACCACAGACATTTATATAGATTGGTTCATTATATCTATCCCCCAAACTTTGTAAATTATATATTATTATTTCCATTTTATACCTGAAGAAACATATGACTTTGGGAGGGTTAATTCATGAAAGGTAAACAGTAAAAATGGTGCTTAGAGTCCAAACCAAGAGTAAGATCTAGGCTCATGTGCCTCTAGACTCGTATATATTTTCTAACAATATGTTAAAAAAAAAAAAAGGAAGGGAGGGAGGAGATGGTAGAGAGAGGAAGAGAGAAGGAAAGAGAACAAAACAAAGTGGGGTCACCTAATAAGCTAATTGGGGAAATTTAAATTTTTTTCCTAAAGTGTAAAATTAGGATGTGCTTTTAGCACAATTAAAACAGAAGAATGAAGCACTTTGTTAAGCAAGAAGCCAAAAGGGACTTTTATGAGATCTTGCAACTGCTTCATTTTGAAATTCTACCTTTCCCCCACCCCCAACATCTTCGATTTGGCCCTGACAAGTATATTAAAAAATATGGTTTAGATGACAATTTGTTTGGAACCATATTGAAAAACATTTGATGTGAAAGAAATAGGAACATGCCTCTCTTTCTATAGAGCAACTTGACTTTCATGTTTTAATATCAAGGTATTTCAAACAGAACAGGTGAATTGTATATTGATGAAATAGAAAAATGTTGCAAAAGGTTATCCACTCTTCAGACGAGATATGAAAACAGAATGTTGACGTTTTCTTTTTCTTTTCAGAAGAAACTCACACACTTGAGCCTAACACACATGCCATGCCCAACGCTGCATTCTTACCTTATGAATTTGCTATTGACAGATTGCTCAGAGATCCTGTTAGAATGGGGAAGGGCAGAGATGACCAGGCTGCCTGTGGGTGGGCAGTGCCTGAAGGGTGGCCCTAGGACACTGACATGGAAATAAAAGTCAGCCAACAGAGACAGAAATCTATTCTCTTTCAACAGGGAATTGTTTTCTGTCAAAAGAATAAAATAACTCTCAGTCCAGGCTCATAAGTGGGAGGGAGAATGGACAAGGGGAGGTGGCTCGTGCTGGGTAATAGGAGGAAGGGGTCTCAGTATGCAGGCAGTGGAGGCAAGAGCCCGGGGCAGAAGGACGAAGCCAGAAGGAATATGGAGAAGTAACTAGACCAGAACAGCCCACTCTGCATTCTGTCCAGCCAGACTGTGGATTATATTTAGTGTCTCGTGGTTTTTACAAAATCGTATTGATCTAGTTAGACCCAATGTTAAAATCAATTTTCTTTCTTCTTAGAAGGCAGCCATGTAAAGGTCTCCAGAAACCAAAATTCTTTTATTTTGTTCCATTGCAAAATATCAAGATGGTAAGCTGATGAAAGCAACAAAATTTCTTAGGATCAATGCTATGAGATTGGCAAATCTATTAAACGAAGCTTGGGAAGCCCAGGTGGCTCAGTGGTTTAGCACCGCCTTCGGCCCAGGGTGTGACCCTGGAGACCCAGGATCGAGTCCCACGTCAGGCTCCCTGCATGGAGCCTGCTTCTCCCTCTGCCTGTGTCTCTGCCTCTCTCTCTCTCTCTCTCTCTGTCTCCCATGAATAAATAAATAAAATCTTTAAAAATAAATAAATAAACGAAGCTTAATATATAATCATGGATAGAAGTTTCAGCTCTGCTAACCACAGTTATGAGTTTACATGAAGAGAACCGGTGAAATAACTCATAAATTTTAGTTTAAAAATAGGAAGTATTAATGAAATAAAGCCCACCAAAGCAGAGGACAAGTGTGTACTTCCTAAATGAACAATCACTACCCACAGGTCTCGTAGACTTTCAGAGATGACCTGAATTCTGGAATCACTAGATGCATACTATCCAAACTCATAAAAAGCAACAAAAACATGAATCAATATAGTAGATTATTTTAATATAAATACTTGGCATTGAAATGTTATAACGTTTAAGATTAGAGTGTAACTAATATCTAAAAGCATATCTGAACATGATAATGAAGTTACAAGATATTCAACGGCAGTGACTTCTTTCCTCCTTCCATACCTGGAGATGTTATTCTTCTTCCTTCTAGTCTTACAGTAGATATTGTTCAGTTTAGGAAAAGGATCCACCTTCACTATTTATACGTGTACATGTATTTTTTTCACCTGATGGGGTATATACCCGTGCATCTCTGTGATAATCTAAGGTATCTCTATGTGTTCTAAATACCACACACACACACACACACACACACACACACACACACACCCTACCTGGTTCCAGAAATAACTTGGTCAAGCAGAATTCCTCCATGAAACTGATTAGTTCTGATAGACTTCTTGAAAGTAACAATTCGTAGAGCTTATTTGAAATGCAAAGAAATCGAACTACTTATATGGAGTAGGTATTTGCTACTGAAGTTGAACACCATCATTTGTGGGGAAAATAATCTGACTGGAAATAGCTAAAAATTGGCTATCATTTACTACATTGTTAACTACAAGTGAATTTCAGCTCAAAAGTGACAAAAGTGGAAAAAATTAAAAGTAAATGTAACTTGATACCATACAGTTGGCGCCAGAGTATTTTACCAAGAACAGATAGATACATATTCAGTGGAGAGGGGTCAGCTTTGGTCAAATATGAGAAATAAAGATCTAAAGTAATACAGACTAAATATGAATTTTAAAAAAATAATCTGGAGTAAGAATAGCCCAGAAATATATAACCAGTTTTGTTTGTTTTTTTTTTTAAAGAAGTGATTTTCTGCTACCACTAAGGATTGCTGTTATCCTGTTTTGAGCATCACCTCAAGACAGGGACAATCTAACCCAGGAGAAATGTATAAAATATGTATAGGCATGGTTCAGAGAAATTTTTAAAAAGCATAAGTGATCTGAGGAGGAGAAATATAATTGGGATTATATATGTAGGAGAAAGGTCTATTAAAAAAATAAGTCCTTGAGAAAATAAAAATAATGCTGAACTGCCTTGAAAATTTCATTTTTAATAAGAAAGTAGAAAGACAAAGACATTGGGCTTCACTTATATTAGAAAGGATTTAGTGGAGATTTTATCTGAAGCAACTTCTTAGGATAGCGTAGATGAAATGCTTGTCTATGCGTAGAAGTTTCAGAAAGGAAAAGAAACGTAGCTTGCATCAAATTCCAGTAGCTGGAATTACATCATGTGGAGAAGCCTCGAAGGCTGTCTCTCAAGATATCTGACATTACCTTAATGAGTTTTCTATGATTCGAAGTCAGATTCTTTTGATAGAACTTGATTTATCAGCACACTCTAGTTGGATCTCAAATATAATCAGAGTCTGCGAGATTGAGATCCACCATCAAAATGCCACTATATATTAATTTAAAATGAGAAGAATAACTGCTGAAGGGATAGGATGCATAACTTTTGCAGTTATGCAAAGTCTGTCTCGTTCACTGCCCTCTTACCTCCACATGGGCTGTCTGTCTAGATTCCTTCAACCCTATTATTATTTAGCTCTACTAATATGTTCAATCAGATTACAGTGAAGTCCTGGTGACATAGTGGTAATTTTGTTCCAGTCCTTGCTTTGCATTGATATTTTGATTCAACTAGCAGAAGATGATCTTATCTTTAAGACTCTTCAGGGACGTTCTCAAGACCCCATACCTGACAACCAAAACCAGAGATGATTTCTTAAAGTTCCTTCCAGTCCTCTATTTTTTTTGGGGGGGGGGTGGGGAATGTTTCTTGTGCTGTATTATCGCACACAGATAACCAAATTTCCTTTTGGAAAGACAAAGGAAAGGAAAGTTGGGTGGATTTAGAAGACGTGGCCTACGTATAAGAAAATCCTTAGTGTTTTTCTAGTTCTGAGAGGAAACTCATCATCGTTTTGATTGAGATGTTTGCATTCATTGCCCGGAAACTTGGTTTTGGCTCCCCATGGGGATCAAATGGAATATGCAGATAAAGTACTTTACTTCTTAGTAGCTTTTATAGATATTTTGATCATTTTCATCATACTAGAGCTTCCAATTTGGAACTGACTGTGAAGATGAAGAAGCTCTTGCTCAGCAAAAAAGTCTTAATGTTCAACCATCTACTCCCTGGAAGCTTTTGTGATAACACACACTACCACGATGGAGAAACCATTGAGGTGAATGAGCCTTATGACTTATCCATGTGTTACTGCTGAAAATAAAAGGCAGGCCATGTATGGTCTGTATGGAACTCCACTGGAAAGCTATCATATGATAATACAAAGCAAGATAAGGTGGAAGAAATATAAATGGGACTGACTGGAGAGTAATACAATTAATTTATAGCCAGACATATTAAATTTGTTTAAGATTGACAGCAGATTTACCCCTGGGAAGGAGAAGGAGAGAAGGGAATGGATTTTATTTTAAAGAGCTCCTGAAACCTACTAGGATGTGCCTAATGAGGTGATGTAATATAAAACATCACTTGATGTGAAATTTGCATAATGCCTTTTTTCCCTAAGAGATTGCTTTGAAAGAATAACAAAGAAACTGAAATGAGGTGGAAAACAAAATAACAAAACACAAATATTTTCTCAGTGTTTGCAAATATTAAAAATAATTTCCCATCTTCTGATTCATTTGTTCTCCTGAGAGCCCACCTGGATGTCCTCAGAATGTAAAATGATACTTTAATTAATACGTTGGGATTTAGATTTCTCTATAACTATGCCACTTGTATAAAAAAAAATGTTCATGTCTGGTTATGAGCCAAGCAAGGCAGTGGTCGTGTGAATTATGCCATGTTGTGCAGGACCAGACAAATACCTATACACACCTTTGATTTATGCACAAAAGTTGTAAATCAGCCAGCCCTTATCACAGTGGTCCAAAGAAGTCTGGCCTTTGCAGTTTTTTCCCTCTGCTTTGCACCTTTTTTTTCTTTTAATAGAGAACCCTCTCTACCTGGAGGTGCCTGTTTTCTGGCCAACTCTGCTTCTCAAACTAGAAAACAATTTTAATGCTCTCATGTTTAGGCTACACTGTTATCCCAGCGCCATGTTTCTCCTCCCATTGCTGCTCCCTTCACAATTTCATAGGAGACCTAGCGCTCATATTGCCTTGCTTTGAAATCTTCCCTACAGAGATGGCAAAGACTCCACCACATTTTACATTTGTTGCTTAATTAAATTTTAGCATAAAATTTCCAGCCCCTGCATCACCTTGTACATATTGTTTTATGCATTTAAAACCCTTCATATTTGGGATCCCTGGGTGGCTCAGCAGTTGAGCACCTGCCTTTGGCCCAGGGCGTGATCCTAGAGTCCCAGGATTGAGTCCCACATTGGGCTCCCTGCATGGAGCCTGCTTCTCCCTCTGCCTGTGTTTCTGCCTCTCTCTGTGTGTCTCTTATGAATAAATAAATAAAATATTTAAAAAACCCTTCATATTTAATTTTGAAATTACTTTCCATTCCTTCATCTAGTCATTCATTCTCTGAACCGGTGCTTGTTGGCCATCTATTCTCTTTAAGCTACTAAACTAATTATTTTTTTTAAGTTTTTTCTAGGTTCAGATAATTATTATTATTATTTTTAAGACTTTATTTATTCATGAGAGAGAGAGGTAGAGACACAGGCTGAGAGAGAAGCAGGCTCCATGCAGGGAGCCTGACATGGGACTTGATCCTGGGTCTCCAGGACCAGGCCCTGGGCTGAAGGCAGCGCTAAACCACTGAGCCACCGGGGCTGCCCTACTAAGCTAATTATTGTGGCTGGTTAAGAAATGAAGAAGACTGTTTTCCTAAGGGAGGGATCTCCTATTGGGGCTATATTTTGTTTGTTTGTTTGTTTGTTTGTTTTTCTTTCCTTTTTAAAGATTTTATTTATTTATTTATTTATTTGTTTATTTATTTATTTAAGAGAGAGCAGGGCAGAGGCAGAGAGAGAAGCAGACTCCCCACGAAGCAGAGAGCCCTGACTCAGAAACTTGATCCCAGGGCCCCGGGATCCTGACCTGAGCTGAAAGCAAATGCTTAATTAAACAACTGAGCCATTCAAGTGCCCCATATTGAAGCTGTTTTAAACAACTTCCTTCTAAAGAGAAGTAGGAAGGTGGGAGACAGGTGAGCCTCTGAAATCACACTGCACACAACACTGCCCTAAAGGCAGAGTTGACTAAAGTCATTATTAAAGGATGTGTGGGACAGATGGGACCTGGCGCACTCTTCCCTGTCAGCGTCCTCCTGCCCCCAACCCAGCCACCCAACACACATTTTAAAAGGTAAGCTCTTATATCCAGCCACCTGTCGTCAAGGGACTGTTTTCCTGGTTGTGGTTGTTATAAACCTATTATAAACCAGTTTCCTGAAGATGATGGTGTCTATCCTGTGCTGCTTTCCTGTGCCAGGCCCTGCCCTGCCCTCCCAGCCATATTCTAGAGGTAAGGCACCTCCTAACCCAGCCCCAGACTTCCCTAGCTTCAGCGTCTCCCTTCCTTTGTCTCAAGGACCCAAATGGGTTTATTGCACATTTGATGTCATCTTTAGAGAATATACTGTCATTTTCTTTCTATAACCCCTCTTTTCTAACATCCTTGCATTTTAACTCTCAGCTGTATATTTTTGTTTCTGGAGACAGAATTTTGGCCAAAGATATGTCTAACCCCTTTTAGTAAAGGTCAGCTGCCCACTCTGAGGCACAATACACTGGCTAAGGCAGCTCCCTGAGTGCTTCAGTAGAACTTAGTGGTAGTGTGGGCTTTGGAGAAAGTTCCTCTGCTCTGACCTTCCAAATTCAAGGGCTTTCTCTGTGATTGCTTCTCAGTATAAATACCCTCCAGTCTACCGGTCTGCACCATGACAGAGCACTACCCTAGTGGAAAGTTTGACGTCTATGTCAGTCACCAAAGCCATCTGCCCTTCATATATCTGACACTAATAAAAATAGCAAACGCTAAGTGGTCCAACACCCTAGACTCTCAGGAGATGCGTCTTTGTCTTGGCATTCTTGTAGGCTTGCAAGAAAGGCCAATCCTTTCTTAGAAGATTCAATACCAGTGTATAATTCTCAGATGGTACAAATATTAGTCAAATATGCAACAGCCCCAATGTGATTTATGTAACATAAATGCAACATCAGACACTTTACCCAGTAAGTGCCCTCCCCTCTTTAAAGACCCTTTGTCTTTTATAAACCATATTCCAGATTCTGCATCTATGCCACAGCCTACAGGACACCATTCCACTGTTGTCAGGAGTCATTTAGTCCACTGATGGGATGGCACAGTCCCTACATCTGCTCCTGAATCAAGGAGCTGATTAACGGTGCATCACAGCTCTTGGCAAGACTCAGAATAGGAAATAAAATTAAGGTGTAGGGGTTAGGCAGGAAATTCAGATAAAACTACTTGGGAAATGTAGCTAAGCAAGATATAATTATCTAACTTATAATTAGCCCAGAACATCAGGCCTACCATCCCTAAAGGCTTCTTTTTTGCAAAGAGACAAGTGATACCATCAAGTAGCAGATGGTACCCTTGTATGAGTGCGGGTGAATAATGGATACTTCTTACCTTAAGAGTGTAGCCTGCTCAGAATTTGGTTATAGGAATTCCTATTGGCGTTAGCTCATTAGCTTAATAGTTCATTATTTCTGTTTTTCATTGCTTTGGGCTAGTGCAGTTACTACATTTAAAAAAAAAAAAAAGAGTTCTGGAAAATTTCAGTAACATCTCTGGGCCTGAAGGCCTCTATCATTCAATCACCTAGAACACCTAGCAAATCAACACAATCAAATTAAAATTTTTATTAATGTATCCAAAGCCAAGGAAGTCAACTGATTCCAACATGACTCCAACAATTTGTGATACATTCTCATTTTATTCCTTAAAAATTCTATGGTGTATTTTTTTTAGAAAAGAGAAAACTATTCAGGTCGAGCGTGTGGGTTTTGCCCCACTAAGTACACCTGCGGCAAAAGACCTTGCATGTGGCCCTGGAAGTAGCACTGTTATTGCAGCATTGTGAGAAAAAAAATAAGAAAAAGAAAAGCCAAACAATGCTCTGTGGAAGAGGGAAACCCGGGACCAGAGAAGGGGTCTGTGGCTTCTGTTTACCGAAAGATGGGTTCAATGAGATGAGAGGTCTAGTTTTTTCTTTCCCTGGTCTATAATAAGCCTACTTAGGTTGCTGATGGAGCCTGGCCAAGAACATGCTGCCTGTAGGAACTGGCTTTCAGTTGTGTGTCCCTCCTGAAGTGTTAATCCCGGAGCTACCAGTTTGTACACTGTTCGTAATTTACAGCCACAAAAAAAAAAAAAAAAAAAAAAAGTATAGTTTTTAAAACCCTTTATTTCTAAATGTGGACTTGTTCACTTATTTACTCATCCATTCTCCCTATAATGCACCAATTCTTCATACCAACATTTCCTGAATACCTACTCCACAGAAGTCACTTTGCTAAGTTCTATAGAGAATGAAAGTGGAGTCCAATGTTCTGTGTAGCAGAATCTGTTAAATAACTGAGATATTAAGAGAATACTAAGCTAATATGTATTTATCATTTTATTTAGGGAGTGGAAATGTATAGGAGTGAAATAATTTAAAACAGGAGAGTTTTCATGTAATCATATATATAAAAATATAGAACTTCTATATAAGCACATATGCATATATATAATTTTATAAGGAGAAGTAGTAAACATGATTTCCCATTATTATTTCTTTAATGGTAACAAATAAAACCTCGTAATGCTTATAAATGACTTGGAAAATATTCATTTGTAAACCAATCAAGTAAGGTAATTATTCATTTTTTGGAATACAAGGAAAACAGTGATAACAAAGCTACCTTAAGCTTTAGATCGGGGCTTCCTAGCCTGTTTTTGGATCAAGAATGTTAGGCTCCGTAAGAATAGAGATGTTGCCTTTCTAGTCATCACTGTATTACTGGCTTGTAGAACTATGTCCAGCACATAGTCATCCACATTATTAAAATAAAGAGTAGTTGAAGGGTTGAAGCATAGAAAAAACTTTTTCGATAATCTGAGAAGACAAATTAAACATCTTCATGGGGAAATGATGTGGGTTCACACATACCATTTTTGTGTATATCTCAGAGAAGCACTAGACTCTCCTCATGCTCACCCACAGCTGTGAGGTTAAGAATCTCAGCCTTGGCTGAAGAAAAAAATAGACATGATATGATATGTGCAAAAGGGCATCACCCCAAAGCAGAGAGTACAGCTGCTGTCATGGGCCCCGCCAATCCCTGAAATGCACATGTGATACTCAGAGGTATTATTGTCCACAACAGATCTGACATCAAAGAACTTCGTTGTTTGTTTTTTTTTTTTTAATCAGTTGTAACTGATACTCCAAACTTCTCCAAATTTGGAGTAGGGGGAGCAGAGGATCCCTGTCTTGAAGGGCTGGAGGCCAGGTGATGAATGATGTCTAACCTTGTCTTGGATTATGTCATTTTTGGACCTTCCGTGATACCCTAGGGACAAAACTTCTCTCCTGAAGTATCATTTTGCTCCTTCATAGGATTAAAATCATTTAAATAATGGAAAATATTGAAATTATTCCTATACCCACCGCTGCAATTTATGTGCCTATGAATGTGTTCTCCCACCGAATTCGTTTGTTGGAGCCCTGACCCCAAGCACTCCAGAATGTGACTGCATTTGGAGATCAGGCCATTAAAGAGGTAATTTAAGTTAAAATGAGCCTGTTAGGACAGGCTCTGATCCAATCTGACTGGTGTCCTTATAAGAAGAATCAATTAGGACACACAGAGAGACACCAGCAATGTGCACAGAATGTGCACAGGAGAACACATGAAGACACAGCAAGAAGATGGCCATTCACAAGCCAAGGAGAAGGCCTCAGAAAAAACACAGAACCACCAGGTCCTGGTCTTGGACTTCTAGCCTCTAGAACTCTGAGAAAATTTCTATCACTGAGCCTCCAGAACTCTGAGAAAATAGATTTCTATCACTGAAGGGATCCAGTCTGTGGACTTTGGGTATGGAAGCCCTAGCAAATGAATATACCCTCTTTCCCCTGGTGGATCAATGTGCTAACTACAAAAAAACAAGAGTAAGAGTCATCATCTTACTCCAAATTGTAGGATTTCAGGGTGCGGTAACTGGGACTCCACCCACAGGAGCAGTGCCTTTGACAGTACTGTAGATAAATAATATGATATTATTGTTACATTTTCTTTCCACTCACAAAGGAGAGAGGAAAATAGTGTTGTATAATATTGACTCTTTGCCAGGCAACTTCATGTTGTCTTTTGTTGTTTTATTTATTTTTTTTAAGATTTTATTTATCTATCTGAGAGAGAGAGCAGGGGGAGGGGCAATGGGAGACGGAGAGAGAGAGAGAATATCAAATAGACTCCTTGCAGAGTGTGGAGCCTGATGCAGGGGCTCAATCCTAAGCCCTGAGATCATGACCTGAGCCGAAGTCAGAGACTTAACAAACTGAGCCACCCCAGCACCCCTGTTACCTGTTTTATTGTTCAAAGAATGTTAGGAGGTAGATATTATAAGTCATATTATATGGATGAGAAAAATGAAGGTTCTGATGGGTTTGAACATGTAAGTGGTGCCCCTCAGCCCCTCACCAGCAGAGCCAGCACGCACATCCACATCTGGATGCTGGAACCTACACTTTCTTCTGGATGCCCTACTGATACGCTGAGTTACCATGTTCTAAACTCATCACACCTAAGACGCCTGCTTGTCAGAGGAGGGTTAGAGTGGTGGTTGTCACGTAGCTTCAGTGTATGAAGTGATGACGTTGGAATCGTAAAAGCAGGTCTTCTCTTTTCTATCTTTGATGAAACCAAAAATTTAACATTTTAATTTTTTCTTTCTTGCTGAGAAATATTCCCAGCGATTCATGTGAAAAGAAAGAAATGTGGTATCAGGACCCCAGTGCTTTCTGTTCTTGAATTTGTATTAAAAGGTCAGAGAAGACGTAGTCAGGACTAATCAATGAAATTGTTCGTCTTGCCCCTAAGAATTAAGAGGGGATCAGTTCAGAAAAGTCAGTAGAGCACAGGATAATTTTGGATAATGAAAAGATAAAGGGTTAGTTTATTTCATCACTTTCATGTTTATATTTTACATAATTGTCAATTACAATGAGAATATTCTGAAACAATTTACCATATTCTCTGAGAACAAAAATTGCCTGTCTATAGAAGTCAAACCTAATGGATTTTATACAAGTTCCTTACAATATTTTTTATTAGTACATATATCAAAGATACCCAGAAATCAACGTGATGATTGATTTTTTTTTTTTGCTGTAACACAAACATAGCTCCAATTTTATTTCTCTGGGAGAATTTTTTATAAACTTAGGTAATATTTTTTAAGGTAAAGTGGTGGTAATCTAGCTGGACATAATTTCTTGGCCCATTTTACTCCTTTTCCCTCAATATAGTGATGTTTCAACAAATTCTAACATTCATAACTGTCAAATAATGGCACAAATTTTAAATTGAGTCCTTTTTTTAGATTTTTATACTTTCAAATTGCCGTTCTCAATGTTAGTTTCAATTACCTCATTTTCTTAGTGCCTTTTTCTTTCAAAGTAAACTGTTAGACTTTGGGAGATTTTTGTCTTACAATGTAATTATTTCCATTTCCACGATTGCCATGATAAAACCCTATTTTTATTTTTAGGTATCACCAAGTAAGAATATTGCATTTCTATTAAGCACATCTCTGGCCAGGGAAATATGCCAAATGATTTTTAGGGCATCTGCCAGCATGAATAGACTATTTCATTTAGATATTTGTCTATGGTTGCAGCAAAAGAAAAGTGAATGGGTTTGGTTTGGGTTTTTTTATTTTAAGAGTTTTCTCTTTTTTTGGAAGGAAGAGGAAGCAGGGTATCTGGCTAACATAAAGGGAAAGGTATTTTCTTTTATTTCAAAATAACATTTCACCTGCTTCTAAACCTGCAGCTGCGTCTGCAAGCTCTTACATAATGGGAAAAATCTGTCACAGGATTGTGTAGTCTTGCTCTGCCTGCATCTTCTTCGTTTTTCTGCCACAATTGTAAGATTGATCCTCAGAATTCAGTCTTTTTTCTCCTTCAAGATAAGGATGTGTTTTAGCCAGGACACTAAATGGAGCATTCTGAGATTTCACTGCTGTTGTCCCTCACCAGCAGCACAGTGAGGCTGCTGGTCTTTTATTCCTCAGAAATCTCTTTGGACCTAGGCTGCAAATAGAAATGCCTTCCCATCACACTTAGGATGAAAACCGAAAATCCTTATCTTGACTTTACAGGGCCTTTCATGGCCTGGCCCCTGACCGTATCTCCGGCCTCATCTTTCCCTCATCCCGTTGTTACACGGCTCACACAGAGACAGAGACAGAGACAGAGACAGAGACAGAGAGATTTAAACCTAGTTCCAGAGGTTCCCCACTCAGTGCTCTCAAGTAGTTACCAGTCCCTCCCCCACACCACACCGTGCAGGTGCAGGGGTTTTACAGCTCCCACCCTACTCCTGTCTTCAAACCTGAAACCAGCCCTTGGCATGAGATCAAATTTTGCTGAGGTACAAAATCCAGAGACATATGTGTAAAAATCACTAAGTGTAAAAGTTTGATAACTCTTCCCAATGTAAATCCACTTACGTACCAGGAGCCAGAAATGAAATATTACTGTGTGCCCCAGCAGACCGTTGGCAACCCTTCCAGAACCTACTTTCCCCACAGATGGCCACTCGCCTGACTTGGAAAACCACAAATGTGTTTTCCTGATTTTGAACTTCATATAAGCCTACAGAGTGGACTCTTTTATTTCTAGCTCCCTTGGCTCATTATTAAATGTATCAGACACATCCTATGTTGAAAGCAATGGAGCTCATTCTAATTGCTATGTATGGGGATACGGGTATGCTACAACTTGAGCTCTGTTTTACTGGAGGTGGACATTGCGGTCTCCAGTTTGGAAGTAATCCAAATACTGCTGCTGTGAACAGCCTTGCATTCGTGTGTGTGTGTGTGTGTGTGTGTGTGTGTGTATGCATGTATGCATGTATGCATACATATGTATATAAGTTTATAAACATTCACATGGACATATATAAACATTTACATATACACATTCATATATATAAATATTCATATATAGATACATGTATATTCATATATGCATATCTACATTCATATACATATAAACATTCATATGTGTATATATATACACACACACAAACATCTACACACATATGATACATCTCTAGATTTGAGATCACAGTGTATGTGTATGTTGAGCTTTATTAGATCCTGCCAGTTTTCTGAGGTAATTCTACCCAATTTACATCATTCCAGCAGCGTGGGAGAGTTCCCACTGCTCCATGTCCTTGCCAACCTTTGATAGTGTGTCACTGTAGCCGTTCCCATGGTGTGTTAGTGACATCAGCTCTTTCTAAAAATATTTCTTTCTTAAAATAACTAATTCATGTTAACTGGTTCACTGTAGGAAAAAAGAATAAAACTCAAATAAGCAAAGGAAAGTTGTTAATTGAGTTTAGAAAAGCAAACAGAGATATTAGAAACCACCTGACTTACTCAGGTCACAATTCAATAAAGGCCTGGGGTGTGAACACATAAAAAAAAAAAAAAAAAAAAAAAAAAAGAAACCACCTGACTTCCACCACCCAGTGATAGCTACTAACATCTCCAGGGTTACTCTATTAGACTTTTCTTGTGTTTATGCTTATAACACAAAATAAGATTATACTTAGCTTGGTGTTCTTTAATTTTTAAAAAATGCAGTGAAAAACTTTCACTACGATTAAGTATATTTCTGCAGCATAAATATTAATGTCTAAAATTTTTTCAAAACCCATTATTTTAAAATTAACATCCCCGTAACCATATCTTTGCATAGGCCCTTAATTAATTAATCTTATTAAAGTCCTAAAGTGGAATTGTGTATGTCAAAGGCTATATACTCTAAGGCTTTTGGAGAACATTGTCAAACAATATTGTGTTCCCACCTATCACTTGCTGTCAACTTCCTACATCTTTGCTCGTGCTGGGTGTGAGAATTCTTATTTGGGTCACTAATGTGACACTAGTTTATTGGTAAGATTTGCTATTAGTGAAACAATGACTATTCAGTTTGCACTAAGCTTCCCTGCCTGTTATTCTAGAGAGTGACTCTGGCTGCCTGGGCATGCTCAGTCTCCATCCATTGGCTCAGATAATGCAACACTTCTTTTGTTTCCTGTCAGCATCACTTTTGTCCACTTCTGGCATTCATCATCGCTTGGCCTTGTCCATCCTTCTGACTGTCACATCACTACCACCTCAGGGGCTTTGGATGCACTCCTAAGATTTCCTTACAGCCACGAACTAGACTATGTTCTCACCCCTAAGTTTATCTACTTTTCTAATACTCATCATCTCTTTGGGAACAGCAATAATAGCAGGTCCCCTAGGTCCTGCTTCTTCTATTCTCTTCCAGAAATCTGGAATCTTTGATTCTCCCTGGATCCTATCTTTTAGAAGTAGCAATAGTGTTTCCTTATTCTTCTTTCTCCCTCAGGACATCTTTTCCTATTATCGATAGCTTCTGACGAAAGTGAAGATGGGAACCTGTAAAATATATGGACTAACATGCTACTCAATATAGAAAGATCTGAAACCGACCTCTGTGATTCTGCAGTGTTTGCTTGTTTTCTCTGGAGCTCTCCCTGTGGCCTCAGCCCCTTCTTAATCTTGAATCCATGACAGCAGCAATAAAGAGCAGAATCCTGCCAAGGAGGAAGCTGGAAGAAGAGTGGGCACAGAGGCCTTCTCCAAAAGGCTTCTTAAAGAAGCTGTAGCATTTGTTTGAGTAACTACTGAGAAAACAGTCCTTCGGCTATAACCATAGACTTGAGAGCTCCAATTTTCAAGTTCTAGCTTATGAAAAGTTACTGTACGGTGTGCCCACCTGAGGAAAAAAGAGAAGTTATTTGGTCAAAACAACCAGGTTGATTTATTTTATATCTTATAATAAGTATTCTGCATTCCTAAAAATAGGATGCAATATAGAATGCCGCCCAAATTGTTTTCATAGAAGAGCTAACAACGTTTGGAATATTGGTACTCCCTGTGATTCGAGTCCAGAGATTTTTGTGGGGCTCTCAAGTACTTTGTCCTCAAGATTTATACCTGCCCCCATGAAAGAGCTCCCCTGGGTAGTGACCAAGTCCCTGCCGAAGGGAAGGACAGGCTAAATAAAATGGAATGGGCCCCAAGTAAATGGGGCAATATGAGATCACACCCGCCTGTGTGCTACACCCACTTATAGAACTTTCTATTCAGTCTTCAGTCCATTAACATAGCAGATATTATGAAGAACCATTAAAAAGAGAGAGGGTTTCCCCAAATTAAGGGAAGCCCTCTGGGAGTCTGTGTTTTTTCCTTTTGGTAGATGGAAAAGTCACAGTTGTGGGAGTCAGGAGCTGGGTAATTATCATGTGACTGAGTATCATTCATGCTCTGAGAGCTATGCTATCCATTATACACATCATCTTATTAAATCCTTGCCACATGCTCATTCTATTTTTTTCGCCAAGTAAGAAACGAGACCCAGAAAAGTGAAGTAATTATCCACGGACAGGGCAAATCAGCAGTCTGGATTAAGTTGGAATGACTCTAAAGCTCCTCCTCTCCCCTATAGCGTGCTGCCTCCTAGCCATACGAGAGAAAATAATCTCATTATTCTGCTACTCCATTGGGAAACTACAGTAGCCTCTGGTCCTCCCTCTTTCGGCGACCAGCTTCACTTAGTTCCAGTTGAATCGAAATGGAACTCCCGCTGCTGGTGATGGCTGCAGCCCCAGGGTGGCTCTACCATCATTCCAGGGAACAAACTGGAAGAAGAGCCAAAGACTGGCAGCAGGGATATCAAATTCCCAGATGCGACTAGTGGGGAGGAGACTATGTTTTAAGTGAACACGAGTCTAAGTAAATCATCAAAAACAATCAGAGGTAGTTGAAGAGGTGGAAATCAGGACTGTATTTCTTCAGGACTTTAAAAAATGACTTCTAGTACATGTTAAGTGATAGAATAATGGGTTGAAGCTTTCCAAAAAATTCAAACCTTAGGAGATGACAATAAAAAAAAAAAAAAAAAAAAAAACATGTGCCGAAATGCATTTGAGTGTATTCAAATGTACAAATGGTAAGTGGTGTGTCATTAACAACACTGACTGTTTGGGAGAGGTTTAATAAACAAGAGATATGTTATAGCTATGACTATTTACTTTTATTATTTTTTTTTAATTCTGAAACAAATTTCAGACTGGAATACAGAGGCAGAAAGGAAATGAATAATGCATCTGAATAATTGGGCTAGCATGAGATGCTAAGCCTCATTTTCATTGTGGGCAGATAATATGGAAGAAAAGATTTTGGTGGAAAGATGTGGATGCTATTTAAATGGAGAATATTTTTGTTGAAAGCATATCCAGCAACATCTGAATACCAAATAAAAGACTTTACAGTTTCGTCTCTCCTTAGAGATTTATTTTTTTTTTTTTTAGTTGTTGTTGTTTTGTTTGGGAGAAAATTGCAGTTTAAGATTTTCGAACCACTTCATTTGCAAACTGCTATTACTATAGTTCCTGCCTCTGAAAATGTTTAAAGCTGCAGGCAATGAAAAGACGTGATATTAGACTTTTTCCTTATAAAGAAAGCTCTCCTTCTATTGTAGAAAAAAATGAGCAGTATCACAATACAATATTATTTATAGAGAGTTATTCATAGTAGTAGCATTTTCGTGTGCCATGCTGAGTTTTTGAGATAATGGATAGCAGAATCTCTGAGAAAACATCTTTTACATAGTTGTTTAAATGCGATAGAGTTCAAGTAATTATCTTCATCATGATAAGATCCAAAGAAATTTACACTGGTAGTTGGAGCTTGTACATAAAATCCATTCCTTATCACAACATAAAATAAAGGTTGTCACTTTTTTTTTTTTCCCCAACTAAGGTAAGCTGCGAGCTTCCTTACATAGAGTTGAGATTCTCCAGTTGATAGCTGAAAAAGTTCTTAGACCATTCAATTCATTCTTTGGAGATTTTTCTGATTTTAGCGTGTCTTATGAAAAATACGTATAATCAGCTATTTTTTCCTACCTTCCAATCAGCTGTTTATCTTCGATCTTTGAACTTAAAGAATCATCCTTTTTAACCAAGAGTGGATTCGTTTCCTAGGGCTGCCACCACCAACTACCACAAACTTGGTGGCTTAAAACAACAAAAATGTATTCTCTAACAATTCTAGAGACCAAAAGTTCGAGGTATCATCAGGGCCAGGCTGCCTTGGAAGGCTCTAGGTGACAATTGCCTCTTTCAACCTCTGGGGCCCCAGGCCTTCCGTGGCTTGTGGTGGCATCACTTGTCTCTGTCTCTGTCTTCCTGTGGCCTTCTCCTCTGTGTCTCCATGTGTCTCCAGTCTTTTCTCTCATATAAAGACACAGTCACTGGAATTATAGCCCGTCCTAAATCCAGGGTGATTTTATTTTTTGATCCTTAAAGTAATTATATCTGCAAAGACCCTATTTCCAAATAAGATCACGTTCACTGGAATTAGGGGTTAGGACTTGGACGTACCTTTTTTTTGAGGGGGGGATGTACATTCAAATCTGTATCAAGGGGTTAAGAGCAGATTTGGGAGTTAGGCAAAGCTCAGCTAGAAGCCTGGCTTTGCCACTTATATTGAGGAGGTGCCATCATGTCTATAATTCTGTTTCCCTCCTCTGTGGGGTGTGAGTGGTAATTATATTGGCTTCCCAGTATTGTGTGAGATACTAGATAGTGTAGATACTGTGTGTTTTTCTGTTTATTTTTTTTCAACGAGTAATTTTATCAGCTTCAGTTTCTATAGAAACTCTCTTCATATAACAGAAGTTACAAAAGACAAAGTTACGTGAATCACCTCTGTATTGAATATTAGAAATATGATTAATTTTGTCCAATTAGAAGGATGTTTCCTCATGGGATTATTATAAGGGTGAAATGGTAGTAGTATTTGTGAAGTGCTTAGACTGTGTTTATTGTTGGCTACTGTTATCCACAATTCCCTAAAACCCTCTAGATCTACAAAGACAAGGGCAACACGAATTCTTTTTTAAAACCTCATCATCCCCTAAAACAATTAATACATACACAGATATAGTTTAATGACTTCACAAATAGGCCACACACATCAAAAATTAATAACCAATCATGGTTTTACTACCAGCTGGTGGTTTCTTTCTGACTTGCCCTGAATCCTGTTACTCTGTGGATCACACCTTCCCAAGGACTGTGACACGAGTCTTCAGTGAAAGCTCATCAAAACTCTGCTCTCCCAGAATTCTTATTGCCTTCTGGCTGTTTTAGACCAGTGCCTGGCGGTCTCAGATGGCTTCAAAATTGTTCTGAAGTTGTGTCTTGTCCAGAAAACCTCTTTGGATGGATCTTCCGTGAAATGAATTAGGCTAGAATCATCTTCCTAATAACTGAACTTTCTTCCTCCCTAATGATTGTTCTCTTTGTTATCGGTTTCTTTTATGGCATTAATCAGAAGATGCTGGGTATCTGACTTGATTCTTTGCTATGTTAGTGATAAGTCAGGAAGGGCCTTAGCTTTGTTAACACTGTCTTGAGAAACTACAGAGTGAAGGCTTGGAGACAAAGGCTCTGCCTTCTTTTAGGGTAAGATCCAAGGAGATGGCTAGCTAAGAGCGTGGAGATGCTAATGCTTGCAGGCACTGTGGTTAAACTTGATCCCCCTTGGTTCATATGCACACATTACAATTTGCATTTTGATTTTCATGTCTTCAGAACCATGAAAGCATATTTCGGTAAATGTGCTAATTAGATCTTTGTAAGCAGCCATATGTTATTTTGGTTTATGAAATTTAAAGAGCAATTAAAAACACATATATTTTACTACATATAAAGTGGGGTGGGAAAGGATTCAGTCCACACAGCGTAAGTGAATCTGGGGAAAGAGCTAAATTAGAGATGTGTGCTTGATAATCTTACAGGAGAAATTCAAAGACGTTTGAAACTTTCCTTTAGAAAACCATGGGGCCAAGCGGCACTACACATTGAGTCTTGCCATAATTAAATAGAAATGTTTGAAAATGACATTTCAAACCTCTTTTCAACTAGTGTACCTACCTTGGTGGAATTTTCAAAAGAAGTCTGTGGTATGTCTATTTTTAATGAGACCATGTCATTCCTTCTCTGGTGACTTATCCATTTTTATCAGTTTCACTGTGAAGAGCAGAGTGATGTATGAGTGTGATAACTTGAGGTGACATCTTACAGTGTGATCCATTATCTGGAAGATTTAGGGAAGGACTGCTCTGAAAAACATAATTAAGGAAACAAATGTTTTCAGAAATATAATAAAGATCTTTTATGGTTTTGATTCAGGCACATCCATTTCTATAATATCATACACCGAGGAAATAGTCTGCCAATCATCTAAATAACACTTGTATTTTGCTTTTTCTTTGTTTTGCTTTCCCCACAGAGAAACAAACAAATCATAAACAGACAATAAGGGGGAAAAAGGTATCTGGAGGTTTTTTTTTAGAAGTTCCTTCCTAGAAGCTATTAATTGAAAAATACATTGAAGAAGTAGATTCAAAAGAGACTTAGAAAAAATGGAAAATGTATTTCAAATGTATTCCAAAAAATGGAAAATGTATTGCCATGTTGTAACGGTTTATTTATTTTCTCACCAATAAAAATAGCAGTTGGTTGCTAATTGTCTGGAGGCTCGGTCTCCTCACTATTTTACAGCCCTTGCTTCTTGGTCTGGATCTGTGGAACCAACCAAAATGTTTTAAATCTGCCTCATAAGTACCTTCTCGTGCCTACCGCCCCCCCCCACACACACCTCGGTTGACTCCATTCAGGGAACTGAAGAATACCATTTTTTTTTTTTTTCAAAAGATGCCCTTGTACCTTCCTTTGGGATTATATTATTTCTTTAACACTTACCTAGGTTGATTTAAGAAGTCTTTAGCTTTGAGGCTAGGATCATAATTTGAAGATACGGAACTCATTAAAATGAACCAAGAAACTCAAATCAGAACTGCAAAAAGGAACTGAATTAAATCAACTAAGGTGAACATTGGAAAAGATGTTCTTGGCTGTGCTGATTTGAACTGGTCAGCTCTGAAGGCCCTAGCTTCTCTTGCTCTTTTTGCTTTTATTTTTTGTTTTAGTTCTATTGGATACAGATTCTGAGTTTCATCCTTTCCTTCTTGCCTGAAGCTGATCTGTAACCTATACCTTCACTCAAATCTCCACTTCAGTCACTTACAGAATTATCACCCAAATAGCAGTGAATAATATGGATGTGGTATCAGACTGGCCAAGATGGGAAACAGAAAGAGGACCATGTGCAGCGTATTTTTAAGGAAGTAGTAGATGTGGGACATAAAAGATAGGGAAGTATGCTTACCCACTCTAATCCCTTAAACATATTTGGGCTACTATGCATATCCATTTACTAACTGTAGTGCTTCTAAAGGACCACGGCTGTAACATCATGGGACTATCTTCTATTTGTCTTGATGGTGGTGATTCTAATCAAGCATATCTGGGCAGATCAGGGGTGGTATTTACAGTATCCAACCACTCATATATAGTGGGCACTGACCCATTTAGAATAGACGCTGGTCAAGTGCTAACGCAGCACTAAAGCACTCTCTTGGGGGCCCTGGCCATTTCTAAGATGTGGAAACTCTTGGGGAGAGGGTTTTTGCGGAGGACCCAAGACATTTGGTACAGAGCATACTGGGACTAGATTCAAGGGGCTTAAGCAGTAGCGGTTGACCAACTGTACGGAAGTATTTGTATATTTAACAGCTGTTATAGTCAAAACAGGGCATATCCCCTAAATATTAGCTGTGGACCATGTAAAGCAAAGAAAGTAGACTTTGTTCTAAAGAAGTCACTCTGAGAAAGTAGAGTCATTCCAACGTTACTATCATTGTTCTCTCATTCTCTCTCTCTCTCTCTCTTTCTCCCTCTCCCTCTCTCTCTCTCTCTCAGTTCTGTTTGCAACTAACGACTATAATGAGTGTTATACTTTTCCTGCTTAATATGTGTATGTCGTATGTATAGAAGGACAAGTTTTACATGAAAGAGAGACTGGAGAGCTTGATCTTTACAGTCCTCAGCTGTTTGTGTTTGTTTCATTTGGTTGTTACGGGAATAGATGGGACCGAAACTCACTATGAACCTTGTGAAACGGTAAAGACTTTGGGTTTTCTTAAATCTCCAAACTGTGTGGAGCTTCCCAGTATGATTAAACAGGGCCCTTTTTTAGTGCCTAAATGAATATCATCCTTCATTGACGGCTGCAGAAGAACCTCCTGGGCTTCAGGGAGGAAGGCCCCAGGCATAAACCTCAAGAACCTGAGGCATACCAGAACTTCTTCAAGCGCATTCCTAGTATCAGGCAGGGCTGGATGAGGAGAACTTACACTTCTCTTCCCAAAAGCCATGTTTTACAATGCTCCAGAACTATGAGCTTCTCCAGTTGACCTTCCATCCTGAGTATGACACCCAGTTTCTGGCACATGGAAGTGACTTCCGTGTTTTCTGAACTGACATAATTTATGAACATTATCACCTGGCGATCTAAAAGGCTATCTTCTCTATACAAAGTTATCTTTGTGTCTACTTTTCAGGAAAAAGATGTAAATATTAGAGAGATTCTCTGAAAGGGGGGGTTTAGAAAGGGTTATTGGAGAAAAAGAAATATTGAAATAATTCATTGAAAGCCTAGGCTATTAGAAGGTATAAAAATTTTAATATAATGTAGATGAGTGTGTAAGTGGAGACGGACCTATAATTGGAATGAGGAGATTGGATTTTTCTATCTTCTTGCCATTACTCTAATACATGAGCTGCTAAAAAATAACGTATATCAAGGCAATGTAATAAAGGAGTACAGTGATGAATTTTATGAGATTAAGCTGCAGTTAATTTCCTTATGCATTTAAGATTAATAAACTGCTAATTAGAATATGCAAATAAAGGTTTCTGAAGCCTTAAAAATATTTCCTAGCACTTGACCCGTAAATCTTGTTAGGTAACTATTTTGTTATGTAATTGGGAAATAACAGATTGATGAGCCAGGGTAATTATGTGAAATTTACATGTATACAGAATTTTATAATAAAGGACAAATGTTAAAGTAGGGAAGAGTAGTTGTAACATCCGTTACAGTTATTAGTTGCAAATTTAACTTAGTTTGAAAGTACTTTGTGCCTAGAAACTAGAAGCCACACCACGAAATCAGTACAGATTTGGTGCCTAAGTGCAGGGTGAGACGGAGCCCATCAGCTGTTCCAACATTATTGAGATTCTTGTGTTTACATCTCACATGCATCACACCCAAGTACCTGTTTCAGAAATATTGGCAGTCACTCAGACGCCTCAGTAACAGTTAGTTGCCTCGTTATACACAGTGAGGAAAAGTATTCATAGTTCTTAAAATTTTAGGTCTGCAGTTATAGATAGAGGTGCCTGTCTTATGGCAAGTACTGCGTGAACACATATTAGAATTATTCTTTAAAAAAAAGAATTATTCTTATTTCTAGTCAAGATTTGTTTATTTTAATAGAGCAAGTACCTTATAAGGCCAGAGAGCAAAATGCAACTTCAGCACCATTTATTGAAAAGACTGTCTTTCTTCCAATGGATAGTCTTTCCTCCTTTATCGAATATTAGTTGCCCATAAAGTTCAGGGTCCACTTCTGGATTCTCTATTCTGTTCCACTGATCTATGTGTCTGTTTTTGTGCCAGTACCACACTGTCTTGATGACCACAGCTTTGTAGTACAACCTGAAATCTGGCATTGTGATGCCCCCAGATATGGTTTTCTTTTTTAAAATTCTCCTGGCTATTCGGGGTCTTTTCTGATTCCACACAAATCTTAAAATAATTTGTTCTAACTCTCTGAAGAAAGTCCATGGTATTTTGATAGGGATTGCATTAAACGTGTATATTGCCCTGGGTAACATTGACATTTTCACAATATTAATTCTGCCAATCCATGAGCATGGAATATTTTTCCATCTCTTTGTGTCTTCCTCAATTTCTTTCAGAAGTGTTCTATAGTTTTGAGGGTATAGATCCTTTACATCTTTGGTTAGGTTTATTCCTAGGTATCTTATGCTTTTGGGTGCAATTGTAAATGGGATTGACTAATTCAATAAATGGTGCTGGGAAAATTGGACATCCACATGCAGAAGAATGAAACTAGACCACTCTCTTTCACCATACACAAAGATAAACTCAAAATGGATGAAAGATCTAAATGTGAGACAAGATTCCATCAAAATCCTAGAGAAGAACACAGGCAACACCCTTTTTGAACTCGGCCATAGTAACTTCTTGCAAGATACATCCACGAAGGCAAAAGAAACAAAAGCAAAAATGAACTATTGGGACTTCATCAAGATAAGAAGCTTTTGCACAGCAAAGGATACAGTCAACAAAACTCAAAGACAACCTACAGAATGGGAGAAGATATTTGCAAATGACATATCAGATAAAGGGCTAGTTTCCAAGATCTATAAAGAACTTATCAAACTCAACACCAAAGAAACAAACAATCCAATCATGAAATGGGCAAAAGACATGAACAGAAATCTCACAGAGGAAGACATAGACATGGCCAACATGCATATGAGAAAATGCTCTGCATCACTTGCCATCAGGGAAATACAAATCAAAACCACAATGAGATACCACCTCACACCAGTGAGAATGGGGAAAATTAACAAGGCAGGAAACAACAAATGTTGGAGAGGATGCGGAGAAAAGGGAACCCTCTTACACTGTTGGTGGGAATGTGAACTGGTGCAGCCACTCTGGAAAAGTGTGTGGAGGTTCCTCAAACAGTTAAAAATAGACCTGCCCTACGACCCAGCAATTGCACTGTTGGGGATTTACCCCAAAGATACAAATGCAATGAAACACCGGGACACCTGCACCCCGATGTTTCTAGCAGCAATGGCCACGATAGCCAAACTGTGGAAGGAGCCTCGGTGTCCATCGAAAGATGAATGCATAAAGAAGATGTGGTTTATGTATACAATGGAATATTACTCAGCTATTAGAAATGACAAATACCCACCATTTGCTTCAACGTGGATGGAACTGGAGGGTATTATGCTGAGTGAAGTAAGTCAGTCGGAGAAGGACAAACATTATATGTACTCATTCATTTGGGGAATATAAATAATAGTGAAAGGGAATATAAGGGAAGGGAGAAGAAATGTGTGGGAAATATCAGAAAGGGAGACAGAACGTAAAGACTGCTAACTCTGGGAAACGAACTAGGGGTGGTGGAAGGGGAGGAGGGCGGGGGGTGGGAGTGAATGGGTGACGGGCACTGGGGGTTATTCTGTATGTTAGTAAATTGAACACCAATAAAAAATAAATTAAAAAAAATGCAACTTCACAGTTGTCATGGTTAAAAAAAAATTAAATAAATAAATAAATAAATAAATAAATAAATAAATAAATAAATAAACTTCTCAAGGGTTTATACACACACGAAGGATGAAGGAAATAGAATTCTGGTGATCATCTTATTTATTTCTTTGGCAAGATCTCAAATGGAATCAAAATTAGAACCCTATTGAAAATTAATTTAATGGCCAGAGTACCAGAAACACTTTTGACATCCTTTTTCACTTAATATCTAACATAAACTAACATATCAATTAATATAAATTACCTTCATACCATCCATTTGTATGCACCGTGTTTATCCATCATTCTCATGAAAAACAAATGTAATTAGTTGAATCTCAATTTAAATAGGTGAAATTATAGAACTTTGAGATATGCAGACTGTGATCCATACTTCCTAGTGAAAAAATAGGAACGGAGGCATTGTATTTTGGGTTTTTTGTCTGAATGATGTATGTAAATAGGACGAAACAAAGACACCTAAGAAGAGTGGTTGCAAAAAAAAAGAAAAGAAAAGAAAGAAAAGAAAAGAAAAGAAAGAAAAGAAAAGAAAAGAAAAGAAAAGAAAGAAAAGAAAAGAAGAAAAAAGAAAAGAAAAAAGAAAGAAAAGAAAAGAAAAGAAAGAAAAGAAAAGAAAAGAAAAGAAAAGAAAAGAAAAGAAAAGAAAAGAAAAGAAAAGAAAAGAAAAGAAAAAAAGAAAAGAAAAGAAAAGAAGATGAGAGGTTGCGGGAGCCTGAATAGTACACTGAACAGAAATTTAATTCTTACCAAGTCTGCCATATTAGGTTCCCTTTTCTCTGATTTTTCTTACCTGAACCACTATTTTAAGTTTAATTTCACCTTCCTATATGCATGAAGACGCTGACATCAGTAATGACCATTACAGCATCAACATTTCCAGGGTTCTTAGGGCACTTCAAACAAATGAGAAAGAACTGGAGAAGCATGTGGGCTGCCTAAATAATAAAGCAGGTATATGCATAGTAATTTAAAAAAGAAACAATCCCCAACTTCTGTGTACACATTCAAGCTTTTTTTTTAAAAAAAAAAAAAAGATATATTTATTTATTTTGAGAGAAAGAGAGAGAGAGATTGAGATCACAGGGAGGAGGGACAGAAGGAGAGGGAGAGAATCCAATTTCCTTCATTAGGCTGAGTGCAGAGCCCAGAGATCAGGCCTTGACCTCAAATCAAGAGTTGGGTAAAACCAAGAGTTGGGTGCTTAACCGACTGCATTACCCAAGTCCCCAAGCTTTTTATTTATTTTTTTTGAATAGTCAGCTAGCACAACAGCCCCACAAAACCCATTACTTTCCAGTCCTCCCCCTGAACAGAACAGTGCATGAAGAGACTTTGTTCTCTTCTTTCTTATTCTCCACAGTGCTGCCAAAATCCATGGCATGGAGTGGACACCCAGTTAGTGCAGAGCAAGAACCAACTTTTCAATACAGTGACTTAGGTCTACATCTTAAAGCCACATGTGAATTAAATGTATATTTTTTCATTCTTTGATAGTTTATTGATGTATGATAAAAAGAGGCCATGCAGATTTGAGATTTCGTGAGAAAAATTTCTTTTTTTTTTTTGAGAAAAATTTCAAACCACTTTTATTCTGTAGGTTAGATTATTATTTTATCTTAAATGTGAGAAAAGCAGTAATAAGATCATCTTATTACAACAAGGATGGCCACTTTAAAGAAATGGCGACAGACCCAGTATCTCAACAAATTAGGCTGTTTTCTAAAAGACTGACCCAATTTGCCATTTCAGAATAAAATGTTACAGTGGTTGTTGTTAGCCTCTACCATGCCCTTATCAACATATACTTTTTCAATGCGTTAAGAGTTCAACATTCTTTCTTTAGAAACAGTCCACATGCTTAATCACCATGGATTTTAAACATATTGAAAAAAAATAGTTTCTTATTTTACAAATATTAAAGTTCCCCCAAAAGAACTTTAAACCTTCAAAGGATCATTTTCAAGTAGACGCTGTTTTATGTCTCGACTTTCAGATCCCTATGAAAGTCAATGAGGCAAATTTGATTTAATAGGAATTTTTTTACGTATTTATTTTTTAAAGGTTTTATTTCAGCCACGTGCTGCTCATCACAACACGAACACTCCTAATCCCCATCAGCTATTTCTCCCATCCCCTACCCACCTCCCCTCTGGTAACTACCTTCTTGCTCTCTATAGTTAAGAGTCTGTTTCTTGCTCTCTCTCGCTCTCTCTCTTTCTCCCTTTGCTTGTTTGTTTTTGTTTCTTAAATTCCACATATTAGTGAAATCATATGGTATTTGTCTTTCTCTGACTCATTTCACTTAGCATAATATAATACTTTCTAGCTCCATCCACGTCGTTGCAAATGGCAAGATTTCATTGTGTGCTTATGTATGGCTGAATAGTATTCCATTGTGTGTGTGTGTACATATATCTATACACATCATATCTTCTTCATCCATTCATGAATTAATCAACACTTGGGTTGCCTCCATATGTTAGTTATTTGGTTTTGGGGTGTTGAGTTTGGTAAGTTCTTTATATGTCTTTTGCAAATATCTTCTCGCCTCTAGTAAGTTACCTTTTCCTTTTATTGTTTCCTTTGCTGTGCAGAACTCTTTATTTTGTTGTAATCCCAATAGTATATTCATGCTTTTATTTCCATTGCCTCAGGCAGCCTATCTAGAAAAACATTGCTACAGCTAATGTCAGAGAAATCACTGCCTGTACTCTTTTCTAGGATTTTCATGATCCCAGGTTTCATAGTTAAGGTGTTTACTCCATTTTGAATTTATTTTTGTGTATGGTGTAAGAAAGTGGTCCAATTCCATTCCTTTTTGTGTGGCTGTTCAGTTTTCTCAACACCATTTGTTGACAAAACTTTTTCCCATTGCATATTCCTTCTTACTTTGTTTAATGTTAATTGACCATATAATTGTGGGTTTATTTCTGAATTTTCTATTCTGTTCTATTCATCTTGTGTCTGTTTTTGTGCCAGCGCCATACTCTTTTGATCACTATGGTTTTGTAATATAACTTGAAGTCCAGTATTGTGATGCCCCCTCCTTTGCTTTTCTTTTCAAGATTTCTTTGGCTAGGGATCCCTGGGTGGCGCAGCGGTTTGGTGCCTGCCTTTGGCCCAGGGCGTGATCCTGGAGACCCAGGATCGAGTCCCACATCGGGCTCCCGGTGCATGGAGCC
The DNA here is from genome assembly GCF_053574225.1 of Canis aureus. Taxonomy (NCBI): domain Eukaryota; kingdom Metazoa; phylum Chordata; class Mammalia; order Carnivora; family Canidae; genus Canis; species Canis aureus. Next base: position 65,626,947 of record NC_135625.1, read on the forward strand.
TGCTTCTCCCTCTGCCTGTGTCTCTGCCTCTCTCTCTCTCTCTCTCTGTGACTATCATAAATAAATAAAAATTAAAAAAAAAAGATTTCTTTGGCTATTTGGGGTCTTCTGCGATTCCAAACAAATTTTAGGATTGTTCATTCTGGCTCTGTGAAAATGCTGTTGGCATTTTGATAAGGATTACATTAAATCTATAGATTGCTTTGACTAGTGGTATAGATATTTTAACAATATGTGTCTTCCAAACCATGAGCATAGAATGTCTTTCCATTTCTTTGTGTCATCTTCAATTTCCTTCATTAGCACTTAATAGTTTTCAGAACACAGGTATTTTACATCTTTGGTTAAGTTTATTCCTAGATGTCTTATTATTTTTGGTGCAATTGTAAATAGGATTGTTTTCTTAATTCCTCTTTCTGCTGCTTCATTCTGGCATATAGAAATACAACAGATTTCTGTAGATTGACTTGCATCCTGTGACTTTACTGAATTCATTTATTAGTTCTAGTAGATTTTTGTTAGAATCTTGCATGTTTTCTACATATAAAATCATGCCATCTGCAAATAGTGAAAGTTTTACTTCTTCCTCACCAGTTGGATTTGTTTCATTCCTTTTTGTTGTCTGATTGCTGTGGCTAGGACTTCAGGTACTCTATTGAATAAAGTGATCAGAGTGGACATACTTGTCTTATTCCTGACCTTAGGGGAAAAGCTGTTAGTTTTTCCCATTGAGGATAATGTCAACTGTGGGTTTTTCATATATGGCCTTCATGACATTGAGGTATGTTCTTTCTAAACCTGCTAGGTTGAAGGTTGTTTTTACCACAAATGGATGTCAAATGCTTTTTTCTTCACCTATTAAAATGATCCTATGGTAGTTATCCTTTTTCTTATTGAAGTGATGTATCCTGCTGATTGATTTGTGAATATCAAACCACTCTTGCCACCTAGGAATAAATCCCACTTGATCGTGGTGAATGATTTTTTAATGTATTTTTTTATTCAGTTTGCTAGTATTTTGTTGAGGATTTTTGTATCTATGTTCATCAGAGATAATGGCCTGTAACTCCTTTCTTTTTTTTTTTTTTCTTTTTTTTTTTTTTTTTTTTGTGGTGTCTATTTGGTTTTGGTTTGAGGGTAATGCTGGCCTCAGAGAATGAATTTAGAAGTTTTCTTTTCTATTTCTTTTGGAATAGTTTGAGAAGAATAGGCATTAACTCTTCTTTAAACATTTGGTAGAATTTGCATATGAAGTCATCTGATCCTAGAGATTTTTGTTTGTTGGAAGTTTTTTTTGTTTTTTGGTCTTTTGTTTTTTTGGTTTTTTATTGATTCAGTTTCTGTACTGGCAGTCTGTTCAAATTTTCTATTTCTTCCTTTTTTAGTTTTGGTTGTTTATATGTTTCTAGGAATTTATCCATTTCTTCCAGGTTGTCCAATTTGTTGGCATATAGTTTTTCATTATATTCTTTTATAATTATTTGTATTTCTGTGATGTTTGTTGTTCTTTCTCCTCTTTTGTGACTTTATTTACTTTGGCCCTTTGTCTTTTTTTCTAGATAAGTCTAACTGGAGGTTTATCAATATTATTGATTTTTTTTTTCAAAGAACCAGTTCCTGCTTTAATGATCTGTTGTGGGTTGTTTTGTTTTTGTTTTTGTTTACTTTTGTTTTGTTTCTATATCATTTATTTCTGTTCTAATCTTTATTTTTTCTTTCTTTCTGTGGTTTTAGGTTTTGTTTATTGCTCTTTCTCTAGATCTTTAGGTGTAAGATTAGGTTGTTTCAGATTCTTCTTGCTTCATGAGGTAGACCTGTGTTGCCATAAGCTTCCCCCTTAAAACCACTTCTGCCGCCGCTTGTGTTTTAATTTTCATTTGTTTCTATGTACTTTTTAATTTCCTCTTTTATTTCCTGGTTGATCCATTCATTGTTTAGTAGCATGTTGTTTAACCTCTATGTATTTGTGGTCTTTCCAGCTTTTTTTCTTGTGGTTGACTTCTAGTTTCATAGCATCATGGTCAGAGAAGATGCATAATATGACTTCAGTCCTTTGGAATTTGTTAAGCCTTATCTTGTGGCCTGATACATGATCTATTTTGGATTATGTTTCATGTGCACTTGAAAAGAATGCGTATTCTGCTGTTTTCAGATAGAATGTCTGAGTATATCTGTTAAATCCGTCTGGTCCAGTGTGTCATTCAAAGCCATTATTTCCTTTTGATTTTCTGTTTAGATTATCTGTCCATTGGTGTATGTTAGGTATTAAAGCTCCCTATTATTATCCTTCTTTTTTTTTTTTTTTAATTTATTTTTTATTGGTGTTCAATTTACTAACATACAGAATAACACCCAGTGCCCGTCACCCATTCACTCCCACCCCCCACCCTCCTCCCCTTCTACCACCCCTAGTTTGTTTCCCAGAGTTAGCAGTCTTTACGTTCTGTCTCCCTTTCTGATATTTCCCACACATTTCTTCTCCCTTCCCTTATTTTCCCTTTCACTATTATTTATATTCCCCAAATGAATGAGAACATATAATGTTTGTCCTTCTCCGACTGACTTACTTCACTCAGCATAATACCCTCCAGTTCCATCCACGTTGAAGCAAATGGTGGGTATTTGTCATTTCTAATAGCTGAGTAATATTCCATTGTATACATAAACCACATCTTCTTTATCCATTCATCTTTCGTTGGACACCGAGGCTCCTTCCACCTCACAGAGGAAGACATAGACATGGCCAACATGCATATGAGAAAATGCTCTGCATCACTTGCCATCAGGGAAATACAAATCAAAACTACAATGAGATACCACCTCACACCAGTGAGAATGGGGAAAATTAACAAGGCAGGAAACAACAAATGTTGGAGAGGATGCGGAGAAAAGGGAACCCTCTTACACTGTTGGTGGGAATGTGAACTGGTGCAGCCACTGTGGAAAACTGTGTGGAGGTTCCTCAAACAGTTAAAAATATTATCCTTCTATTACAGATTAGTCCCTGTGTGTTTGTTATTAACCATTTATTGTATTTGAGTGCTACCATGTTAGGTGCATAAATATTTACAATTGTTATATTTTCTTGTTGGATTGTCCCCTTTATTATTATATAATGTCGTCCTTTTCTCTTGTAACAATCTTTGTTTTAAACTTTTTGTTTCAAAGTTTGTTTTAAAGTTTTAAAGTCTATTTTGTTTATTGCTACTCCACTTCCTTTTAATATGCATCTGCATGATAAATGTTTTTCCAAACCCTTACTTTTATTCTGCAGGTGTCTTTAGGTCTGAAATGAGTCTTATATGCAACATATAGATGGTCTTGTTTTTTTCATCCATTCTATCACCCTGTGCCTTTTGATTGGAACATTTAGTCCATTTACAGGCAAAGTAACTATTGATAAACATGAGCCTATTGACATTTTATTACTTGTTTATGATCATTTCTGAAGATTTATTCTGAATCAACAGGAATTCTTTACTATTGGCAAACGTATTACATGGATACACCTCTTCATTTTTCAATTACATCCTGAAACACTTACTAACTTATCAATGGGCAATGACATAGTAGACCATAATTATTTAAAATTATACTGTTTAATACTTTAGCAACTTCTAATACGATGACCATTAATCATCCTGAGATGCTGTATTCTCTTGAATTGCTATCTACATTATTAGATATGCTCAGGAAAGTTATAATATTAACTATTATAACTATTCTAAGTTTTAAGAAATTAGCGATACAAATTTGCTATGTAACCATCATTCTGTTAACTTAAATATTCCACCATTTGTGACACTTTATATTAGATTGAGTTTACCATATTTGTTTTCAACAAAAGAAAAAAAGGGCAGCCCCAGTGGCGCAGTGGTTTAGCACCACCTGCAGCCCAGGGTGTGATCCTGGAGACCTGGGATCAAGTCCCACGTCAGGCTCCCTGCATGGAGCCTGCTTCTCCCTCTGCCTGTGTCTCTGCCTCTCTCTCTCTCTCTGTCTCTCATGAATAAATAAATAAATAAAAATCTTAAAAAAAAGAAAAAAAATATTAGTTAGCTATTGATGGGAGCTACTATGAGAAGTTATAACTTAAGAATTAAAACTTATCAAGCTTTAGGCTGATTACTAGTCACCTTGATTGTTGCTTATTAAGGATTTGGGGTTTTTAAGTATGATTAGACTATTTCCCTTTCATGCAACTTTTAAAAACACAATCAAAAGTATGAACTGTAAGGAAGACATCTTCAAAATGTGATTCATTTCATACTGTTGACATGTGAGGGTCTGAAATATTTTTTCACATCCTATTTCACCTGTTGTGCCATCTCAAAAATCTATTTCCTCTTACATAAAACCACAGTGTTTAAAACTATAAAAGCAAACACAGCAGTGAAGAAATTTTCCCTTGGGCCTGTTTATCATATGCTTTAAAACAGAACTGTTTGAATACCAAAAATTAGCATTCTCGAATTTGAAGATAGAGACTTGTTTTGTTTTGTTTTACCACCTGCATGAGGGAAGCCGATTTGAAGAATATTCTTCAAATTCTAATGGCTTGCTGAAAAATCATTTTATACTACAGAGTGATGATTCTTGCCACATTCTTATGATTGGAAGAGTTTCCAAGAGAAGCAGAATGGACTTGACTTCCTTTGAAAATATAATACGAAATGATAGAGTTCGAAGAATGCACTCATTCTGTGACTTTCCAGGTGCTCATTCTTAATCATAAGTAAAATATGTTTCAGATCCAAACAATGGTAATAAGCTTTACTTCGTTCTTTCAGTCATTCAACAACGAGTGTTTTTTAAGTGCTTATTCTATGTTAGGCATGTTCTCCACATATTGGATACGGCAATGAATAAAATGAGTGAAAAACAATCACCTTATGAAACTGATATTCTATATGGGGAGACAAGCAAACAAACAGAAAATGAAGCAGATGCATACATACATGCATACATAAATTATATAGCATGACAGGTGGTAATATTGCTTTGAAAAAAATAAAACAAGAGAAATAATGAGTGCAGGAATAGGTTTGGGGTGCTAAAATTTCAACAAAGATCTGAAGGAGATGACAATGCCAAATATACAGATATCTGGGGGAGGTTTGTTCTGGGTGCTGGGAATGGGGGATATAAAAGACCTGACATTGGAGCATGTTTGGAGAGGAGCAAAGAGGAGTGTGGCCAGAGCCCAGTGAGGCAGAAGTGAGGTTACTAGGAAGGGTGGAGCAGATTTATTGGGTCTTGTGAGCAATAACAAGGACACTGGCTCTAACTAGGGTGAGAGGAAATGCTATTGACAGCATTTGTGCAGATTGATGAAAGGTTATACTCTTTTTAAACAATAACTTAGGGACACCTGGGTAGCTCAGCCGTTGAGTGCCTGCCTTCGGCTCAGGGCATGATCCTGCAGTCCCGGGATCAAGTCCCACATCCGGCTCCCTGCATGCAGCCTGCTTCTCCCTCCGCCTATGTCTCTGCCTCTCTCTGGGTATCTCTCATGAATAAATAAATAAATAAAATCTTTAAAAAATAAATAAACAATAACTTATTTTTTAGCAGCTATACAAAGACAAAAGAAGCATCATTCCAGGAAGAGATGATGACCTTAGACATGGATGATGGTGATATAGGTGGTAACAGTTGGTCAGATTTGGATGTATTCTGAAGTTTGATCCAACTGACTTTTTGTAGTGGTTGAAATATAAAATGTGAGAGAAAAAATGAGTTGGGGATAACCTCAAGGTATTTGATTTGAACAAGCATAGAATTGCTGGTAACTAGGACATAGAAAAATGTAAGAAGATAATACAGTTGACAGCTGCATCTTGAAATCTGTATTTTTGAGAAAAACTTCATACTAGAGATACATACCTGAGTGTTATTACTGTGAAACTGATATTTAAAATTATATGTCTAGCGGAGGGGCAAGGTGGCAGAAGAGTAGGGTCCCCAAATCACCTGTCCCCACCAAATTACCTAGAAAACCTTCAAATCATCCTGAAAATCTATGAATTCGGCCTGAGAATTAAAGAGAGAACACCTGGAATGCAACAGTGAGAAGAGTTCGCGCTTCTATCAGGTAGGAAGACGGGGAAACAGAAATAAAGAAACAAAAGGCCTCCGAGGGGGAGGGGCCCGCGAGGAGCCAGGCTGAGGCCGGGGCGAGTGTCCCCAGGACAGGAGAGCCCCGTCCCGGAGGAGCAGGAGCTGCACCGACCTTCCCGGGGGAAAGGGGCTCGCGGGGAGGTGGAGCAGGACCCAGGAGGGCGGGGATGCCCTGGGGCTCCCGGGGACACTAACAGACACCTGCGCCCCGGGAGAGTGCGCCGAGCTCCCTAAGGGCTGCAGCGCGCACGGGGGACCCGGAGCAGCTCGGAGGGGCTCGGGGGCGGCTCCACGGAGGGGGCTGCGGGGCGGGAACGCGAACCCACCAGCACAGGCCGGGAGCCCAGGGCGCCGGGGACACAGCCCAGGATCCCGCCTCCCCCGGGACAGGCAGAGGCCGGGAGGGCCCAGGACAGCGAGGACGCTCCTGCCCCAGCTGAGCAGATCAGCGGCCCCGCCCGGAGCCTCCAGGCCCTGCAGACGGAGTTCCTGCCGGAGCTGAATCCAGGTTTCCAGAGCTGCCCCGCCAATGGGGCTGTTCCTCCTGCGGCCTCACGGGGTAAACAACCCCCACTGAGCCCTGCACCAGGCAGGGGCAGAGCAGCTCCCCCAAGTGCTAACACCTGGAAATCAGCACAACAGGCCCCTCCCCCAAAAGACCAGCGAGACCGACAACTTCCAGGGGAAGTCACGGGACTTAAAGTACACAGAATCAGGAGATACTCCCCCGTGTTTTTTTGTTTGTTTGTTTGGTTTGGTTTTTTTTTTTTTTTTCTTTTTCTTTTTGATTTGTTTCCTTCCCCCACCCTTTTTTTCCTTTCTTTCTTATTTCTCTTTTTCTTCTCTTTTCTTTCTTTTTTTCTTCCTTTTTTCTTTTTTCTTTTTCTCTATTCTTTCCTTCTTTCTCTCCTCTCTTTTTCTCCTCTTCCCAATACAACTCGCTTTTGGCCACTCTGCACTGAGCAAAAAGACTAGAAGGAAAACCTCACCTCAAAAGAAAGAATCAGAAACAGTCCTCTCTCCCACAGAGCTACAAAATCTGGATTACAATTCAATGTCAGAAAGCCAATTCAGAAGCACTATCATACAGCTACTGGTGGCTCTAGAAAAAAGCATAAAGGACTCAAGAGACTTCATGACTGCAGAATTTAGATTCAGTCAGGCAGAAATTAAAAATCAATTGAATGAGATACAATCCAAACTAGAAGTCCTAACGACAAGGGTTAACGAGGTGGAAGAACGAGTGAGTAACATAGAAGACAAGTTGATGGCAAAGAGGGAAACTGAGGGAAAAAGAGACAAACAATTCAAAGACCATGAAGATAGATTAAGGGAAATAAACGACAGCCTGAGGAAGAAAAACCTACGTTTAATTGGGGTTCCCAAGGGCGCCGAAAGGGACAGAGGGCCAGAACATGTATTTGAACAAATTCTAGCTGAAAACTTTCCTAATCTGGGAAGGGAAACAGGCATTCAGATCCAGGAAATAGAGAGATTCCCCCCCTAAAATCAATAAAAACCGTTCAACACCTCGACATTTAATAGTGAAGCTTGCAAATTCCAAAGATAAAGAGAAGATCCTTAAAGCAGCAAGAGACAAGAAATCCCTGACTTTTATGGGGAGGAGTATTAGGGTAACAGCAGACCTCTCCACAGAGACCTGGCAGGCCAGAAAGGGCTGGCAGGATATATTCAGGGTCCTAAATGAGAAGAACATGCAACCAAGAATACTTTACCCAGCAAGGCTCTCATTCAAAATGGAAGGAGAGATAAAGAGCTTCCAAGACAGGCAGCAACTGAAAGAATATGTGACCTCCAAACCAGCTCTGCAAGAAATTTTAAGGGGGACTCTTAAAATTCCCCTTTAAGAAGAAGTTCAATGGAACAATCCACAAAAACAAGGACTGAATAGATATCATGGTGACACTAAACTCATATCTGTCAATAGTAACTCTGAACATGAACGGGCTTAATGACCCCATCAAAAGGCGCAGGGTGTCAGACTGGATAAAAAAGCAGGACCCATCTATTTGCTGTCTACAAGAGACTCATTTTAGACAGAAGGACACCTACAGCCTGAAAATAAAAGGTTGGAGAACCATGTACCATTCGAATGGTCCTCAAAAGAAAGCAGGGGTAGCCATCCTCATATCAGATAAACTAAAATTTACCCCGAAGATTGTAGTGAGAGATGAAGAGGGACACTATATCATACTTAAAGGATCTATCCAACAAGAGGACTTAACAATCCTCAATATATATGCCCCGAATGTGGGAGCTGCCAAATATATAAATCAATTAATAACCAAAGTGAAGAAATACTTAGATAATAATACACTCATACTTGGTGACTTCAATCTAGCTCTTTCTACCCTCGATAGGTCTTCTAAGCACAACATCTCCAAAGAAACGAGAGCTTTAAATGATACACTGGACCAGATGGATTTCACAGATATCTACAGAACTTTACATCCAAACTCAACTGAATACACATTCTTCTCAAGTGGACATGGAACTTTCTCCAGAATAGACCACATACTGGGTCACAAATCGGGTCTGAACCGATACCAAAAGATTGGGATCGTCCCCTGCATATTCTCAGACCATAATGCCTTGAAATTAGAACTAAATCACAACAAGAAGTTTGGAAGGACCTCAAACACATGGAAATTAAGGACCATCCTGCTAAAAGATGAAAGGGTCAACCAGGAAATTAAGGAAGAATTAAAAAGATTCATGGAAACTAATGACAATGAAGATACAACAGTTCAAAATCTTTGGGATGCAGCAAAAGCAGTCCTAAGGGGGAAATACATCGCAATACAAGCATCCATTCAAAAACTGGAAAGAACTCAAATACAAAAGCTAACCTTACACATAAAGGAGCTAGAGAATAAACAGCAAATAGATCCTACACCCAGCAGAAGAAGAGAGTTAATAAAGATTCGAGCAGAACTCAACGAAATCGAGACCAGAAGAACTGTGGAACAGATCAACAGAACCAGGAGTTGATTCTTTGAAAGAATTAATAAGATAGATAAACCATTAGCCATCCTTATTAAAAAGAAGAGAGAGAAGACTCAAATTAATAAAATCATGAATGAGAAAGGAGAGATCACCACCAACACCAAGGAAATACAAACGATTTTAAAAACATATTATGAACAGCTATACGCCAATAAATTAGGCAATCTAGAAGAAATGGACGCATTCCTGGAAAGCCACAAACTACCAAAACTGGAACAGGAAGTGAATAACTGCAAACTGTATTAAATTAAAAAAATCATACTGAAGTTAATAATTTAATATTTAATCTTATTTCTAATTTGATATTTGATGTTCTGATTTTTTTTTCAATTATGACTTCTCAGAGGCATTTTTTTTTGTCATTTTTGCTGTCAGTTGTGACTACATGTTGATTTTGTTAATCAATTAATTTTAAATAATTACAAAAGTTTAGTGTATATGGCTTAGATAACCATTCTACACCTGAGGGAATCTTTTTCTTTTTTTTTCCTAGTTTAAATAAGTAAGTTTATGGTCTTAGCTTACTACCATCATTATAATTTTAGATATATTATATTAACGTGGAATATAATGGTAAAAGGAATTTAACTTTGAATAGTAAAAAAAGAAAAAAGCGAAGTACCACAAATAAATAAACATGCCTAAAATATTTTACAAGAAAATATAAATTGGGACCCCCCGGGTGGCTCAGCGGTTTAGCACCTGCCCTCGGCTCAGGGCGTTATCCTGGAGTCCAGGGATCCAGTCCTACTTCGGGCTCCTTGCATAGAGCCTGTTTCTCCCTCTGCCTGTGTCTCTGCCTCTCTCTGTATGTCTCATGAATAAATAAATAAAGTATTTTTTTAAAATATAAATAAATAAATAAATAAATAAATAAATAAAATGATACTATGTCACTATGGAAAAAAAATTATATGTCTAAATAAGATCATCAAGAGTTATAAAGAAAGGGAGACATTTAAAGACTGAGCCCTGTACTCTCCAAGATTTAAAGTTTGTAAATGAAAAAAACAGAAAAGAAGGCTGTAGCCAGGTAAATAGGAGTAAAACCAGGAGAGGAAGTCACCCTGAAAGGACGGATGTTTCTATTGGAGGTGTGCAATGAAATTGTGGTCATGATGGATTTGAAAGACAATAGGAGGAGGGGAATTGGATATAGTGAAAGTTTGCATAACAGGAAAGCAGGAAAGAAATATGCTAGCTAGAGGGGGAGAAGGGAAGAAAAAAGAAACCCTGCAATTTCTAAAGTTAGGTGAAATAGAACTATTTTTTGAATGAATCAGAAGAGAGAAAAATAAACAATGATGTATGAGAAAGGAAGAAAAAGAATTTCTGGAGAATTGGCCATGACTGTACAAAAAATTATGAAATATAGTGCATAAGTAGATGCATTGCTTTATTTTTTAAGATTTATTTATTTGAGAGAGAGAGAATACTCACTAGCCGGGGGGACAAGCAGAGGGAGAGACTCTCAAGTAGACACTTCACTAAGTGAAGAGCCCAGGGCTCAATCTCCTGACCCTGAGATCGTCACCTGAGCTGAAATGAAGAGTTGTTGGACACTCAACCAACTAAGCCACCCGGGCACCCCTAGATGCATTGCTTTTTATGGAAGCAAGGACTGTTGATCCAAAGTGATAGAAGAGGCAGAAGGATCTATGGGTTCATGTGCAGATCAATTCATGGCTATTGTGATGAAAGCTTTGGAATATTTCTTCTGATTCTTTTTTCTCCCTCAGTGAAATGAATAGCTGAGATAAGGTAAAAAAAAAAAAAGAGAAAAAGAAAGAAAGAAAGAAAGAAAGAAAGAAAGAAAGAAAGAAAGAAAGAAAGAGAAAGAAAGAAAGAAAGAAAGAAAGAAAGAAAAAGAAAGAAAAGCTAAGATGAGAATGCGTAGAAGCTTCAGAAGGAAAACCCATGCTAATAGCCATCAAGAGGAGAGGAAGAATGAATGGACTAGATGTGTACAGTGGGATTGCCAGATGGCAGTAGAGATGACTCACATGAGTACAGTGGTCATGAAATTAAAGGAAGACTATTCTTCATGCCGTTACTGGTTTTTTTCTAGAGTTATATTTGGCATAGGCAGAAGGAGTAATTTAAACATTGTTGGGGATTGTGTAACTGTGCACACCATAACAAGAGAGGAGCAAGGGAATTATATACATGTCAATGAAGGTAATGACCACATATGGGAGAGGAAGTGAGGGAAGGCATGGGGAAGAGAGAGTGGAAGGTGGAAGCGTCAAGGACATTGGAGTTAGTGCACTGAGGAAGTGAGCTCTCATCTTACCAGTGATAACTTCCATATTTAAAAGAAAAGATCTGTGTATGCACATGTTATGACACAGTAGAGCATTTTCCACTCTCCATTGAGAATGACTCTCATCTATTTGTGCTATGCCTCATTTTGCAAGGAGGGCATTCTTATGTAGGGAAATCTTAATGATAATAAATGCTCTGCATATAGTCCATGCTGACAGAAGCCATGTTTCTGGAGGAAGGATGCATTAAATGTAATGGGCAAGAGGGACGCATGGCCCTTCCCTAACATTTTTTTTTCAATCTCTCTCCCTTAGAACATTTTCCTTTATTTTATAAAATTCTCTTCTTGCCATTTGACCAATGAAAATTCCTGGAAAAGCTTTTTTTGTTTTTTATCAGCAGACGTTCCTGGAGATATATAAAGGAAGGAAATTACAGAGAGAAAGCAATGATTAAAGAATAAAATGCCCATACCCCCAAAAAGGAGGTCTCATTTTAAAAAGCAAAGAAAACAGCAGGAAAAAAACAAACAAACATCAAAACTCTAAAAGTACATAAATGCCTAAAAGAGTAATTTTCTTCATGGAAGAACTTGTGCTCACTTCACATTGCAATCCCAGTTTCTGTCTCTTCAAAGGCAGCTCCACGACCCACAAGTCCCCCTTCCCTATGTATGAGAGCTCCAACTCCAGCACAGGCCAGTAGGTCACACACCATAACTGATCATTTTTGGGTGTTTCTTCTGTTCTGTTTGCCTGAAAGCAGCTTCTCTTTTAACATTATTTTAACGCCTAGGGAGGTGAATGGATAAGAGGAAAATAAAAATATTAGCCTAAGACAGATAGGGTTAAGATACCAAGAGCCTAGCATGAGGTGTGGCATGAATCTCAGGGAATGAGACCTCATGAGCTGCTCTGGTTATGCTGTGTCTCCAAGAGGAGGGGAGGCGAAACAGAACTGTGATTACACAAGAATTTTGTGAGTGACTCTAGGTTCTAGTAGTTGTTTTGGTCCAGTTCTAGCAATTTGTAACTGTTATAAATATCTCAGCCACCCATCTTTTTTTTTTTTTAAAAGATTTTATTTTATTTATTCATGAGAGACACAAAGAGAGAGAGAGAGAGGCAGAGACATAGGCAGAGGGAGAAGCAGGCTCCATGCAGGGAGCCCGATGTGGGACTCGATCCTGGGTCTCCAGGATCAGGCCCTGGGCTGAAGGCAGCGCTAAACCTCTGAGCCACTGGGGCTGCCCATCAGCCACACATCTTAACCCAAATGATACTCTTGAATTTTATACTATACACACACCAGTATTTTGAGGTCTTAGTAATTTTCTTAAAGAACAAAGTACCATCAAGTGGCCATTAAAAATGCATAGTTCATGTTGTAAGAAACAGTTTTCACCTTGTTTACCCAAATTTTCCATCACAAGCTGTATAATTCCAAGTTTCTGGGTCTTATTCTATTTTGGGGGGAAAAACAATATTTGAATCAAATACAGTATCACTCCTTAAGTATTACAGAATGTTCATTTTTTATTCTTTGAAATCAGAGTAAGTGGCAATTGCTTTGATCTACCTCTAATATAATTAAAGGAAAGGATCTTGTCTTTTCTGTCTCTCATGTTTTTCTCTTTACACATTTGTCCTATTTCTTTCTACTCCATAGTGACCTATTTTAATCCTCATTTGTCATTGTGTTATTATAAATAGTGAGTTAGAACAGTTAGCAAGATTTACTTTGTGCTCTGCATCTTATTGTGTACTGTGAATGATTACAAAAGAAATCAAATCTTTGGTTCTGAAGGTATGAAAATCTAGAGGGAAGTCATGGGCATGCATTAAGGAACATGACCTTCTGAAAATTTTGTGATCATAGAATATATGTGGTAAAAGTTGGGTGAGATTATTGAAGAAGGTACATTTTCCTAGAGGAGCCAAGATTTAAATCAGGAGATGTTCAGGGGAACAATGAAAAACCAATTTCATATTGAAGAAGATACCATTAGGGGAAGCGGGACTCAAATACCAGAACGTGATCCCCTTATATTTCAGCAATAGTTTTCCTTTAACCAAAAGGAATGCTCAGATGAACCTAGGGACAGATGCAACTATGCAATGTTTGTATTTCTCTACATTACATGGCCTGAGAAACATAAAATATAGCAGGCAAATAATGTGGGGTAGCTCTCACCAAACTCACCCCCCAGCCTTCCTCTGTCTCCTTCTTCCTCACTGTATCCAGAAGGTGCTATAAGAAAGGAGCACATCTCAGTGCGCCTGGGTGGCTGAGTCAGTTAAGCATCTGGCTTTTGACTTTGTCTCATTTCGTGATCTCAGGGTTCTGAGATTGAGCCCTGCATTGGGGCTCCTCACCCAGGGGGGAGTCTGCCTGAAGATACTTCCCCTCAGCCCCTCCTTCCCCTCATTCTCTCTCTCTCTCTCTCTCTCTCTCTCTCTCTCTCCCAATCAGTCAATCAATCTTTTAAGAAAAGAAGGAAGCTCATCTCCATTCTTTTCTATAAATACCCAGAAGCGGAAACACTGGATCATGTGGTAGTTCTATGTCAATTTTTCCAGGAACCTCCATACTGTTTTCCTTAGCAGCTGTGCCATCCTGCATTCTCACCCACAGCATACAGCATTCCAGGGTCTCCTCATCCTTGCAGACACTTATTTATACATATAAAATAGCTTTCCTAAAAGGCAAGAGGAGATATTTGAGCTCCCGTGTTTATTGCAGCATTATTCACAGTAACCAAGGTGCAGAAACAATCTAAATGTCCATCAGTGGATAATGGATAAAGCAAGTGTGGTATATACATATAATAGAATATTCATCAAGCTTACTAAAGAAGGAAACCCTGCCATATGCAGTAACACAGATAAACCCGGATGCTGAGTGAATAAGCCAGGCACAGAAAGACAAATACTACATGATCCCATTTATATGAGATGTTTAAAGTAGTCCAACTCAGAGAAGCAAAGAGAATAGTGGTTGCCAGGGGCTGGGGGAGACGGGTTGGATATTGGGGAGTGTAAAGTTGCACTTATGCAAAATGAATGTGTTCTAGAGCATCCACTACACAACATCAAGCCTGTATTTAACAATACTGAATTGCGCACTCAAAAATATGCTAAGAGGATGGATCTCATGTTAAATGTTCTGGCCACAATAATCAAAAAAGAGTTTGATCTCACCATTTTCTCATGAGTTATATTGGATGAAGTGTATACTGTAGAATAGTCTATAGTCTTCTCCGTGACGTGGATCCTGTTCACTAACCTTATCTCTCTCTCTGCTGGCTCTTTCATTTCTCTAAAAATTCTCTTCCTTTTTAGCCAGGAAAACTGCCTGATTCTTCTAGATTCAACTCAGACGCCATCTTCTTTGTGAAGCTCCCACCTAAGTAGAATGCACTAATCCTTTTGCACTTCTTTAAACTTAAACAGGCTCCTTTCAATTTGTTGAATTTATGTGTAGCCTTCCCTCTACTTCTGTGAGATCCTTGAGGGCAGGGACTTGCCACTGATCATTACTGAGCAACTGCTCTGTCTCAGACATTGTGCCCAGGGTTTGTGACAGTAGTAACCAAACCAGACCTGAACCCCTCCTTTAAAAAGAAAAAAAGCATGAGTTATCTCAGACATTGATTTTTTTAAAGATTTTATTTATTTATTCATGAGACACAGAGAGAGAGGGGCAGAGACACAGGCAGAAGGAGAAGCAGGCTCCATGCAGGGAGCCCGACCTGGGACTCTATCCCGGGTCTCCAGGATCACTTTGGCCTTCTCCTAGGCCGAAGGCAGACACTAAACCGCTGAGCCACCAGGGCTGCCCATGAACCCCTCCTTTTTGAAAGCTATTGAGTAGTTAGAAAAAAAAATGTTCATTAGATAGTCATGCAACTGATTTTTTTAAACATGTCATAAAGGGAAATTACAAAGAAGAACATGGAGCATGGAAACTGAATAAATTTTGAGTTATTGTGGTAGGAGGCAACATTGGGAGTCAAGAAAGCCTCTTGAAATATGTAGATTTGCATATTCATGCGTTTCGTTTGGTAAGTTGGACTCATTTATAAACCTTTTTAGTCTTTCTACCGGTTACATATTTTAATAATATAATTAATCACCGACTTTTAGTTGTATTGACCTTAAACCATATCTATTGACTCTTCACTGTAGAAGGTGAGGAAATTAAATTGTATTTGCAATGGAATTTTTATAATTGATTTTTTGTTTGCATTTGTAATGTAATTATTGCTTACTATGCTTCTTTCCTCTTTGCCCCAGCATTTTGGTTTGTTGTGTTTGTCATTTTGGTTTTTCTAGTAGTTATTTTTTATATGCTAGCATGCTGCTAACTAGCTGTCTGAGTGTGGTTCCAACAAGAAAGTTAGTTGATATTTTTATTTATGTTAATGAGCAAAACAAAAGGACAACAATGCAAGCCAGTGTCAGGACTTCACTCATTTGTCCATGATATGAATTAGTCACTAAATTGGGTAATAGGTTTCCCATTCTAGAAGAATGTTTTCTCAACAATGTTTTTTTGTGTGTGTGCTATTCACAATGGATACAGACACACTGTTAAGCTTAATCTGCATTACTAATATTTTCTTCATTACTTGAGTTAAAGGAGCAATGTCACACCCTGTTTTGCCAGGTTACTGAACTTTTACAATGTTGTTTCTCCTACCAGGGCCAATTTCAAGCTACCTGCATGTCTTCCCAGGGTGTAGAGTAGGGAAGAGATGGACCTTGGCACACTGTTATCAGGATTTTTTCATGCACTTGCAATGACGTAAGCAGCCTCAAGAATATAGTTTGTAGTAAAAATGTAAAAATCATGACTTTTGAGTATTTTATACATTTGTGTTGTTATAATTTGTTTAATTATAGGTTTGTGTACTTTAATGTTTAATAATGGACTTCTTTAACAAAAAATTTGCAATTGTCCTAAAAATTTAACAGCCATCTCTTACATACTAGTTCAGAGGTCAGAGAAGAGAAAGATTCCAACATGTCACTGCCTTCATACCATTACATAACATACCTAAACATGTATTATTGGCTGATTTGTTCTAAAATAGTGTCTAATGCCAGATTTCTATTAAAGATGAGGAAATGAGTGCATGCGTTGTTTCTTCTCACTCTTCTCCCTTCCATCCCTAAGTTTCTCAACTCAGGACTGTATTTTAATTACTCAGCTTCCTATAAAACCAGTGGCAAGTGATTGATGCACATACCACTAGAGATGTGGTGATGCTAGCCACTGTAATTAGAAAAGAGAAATAAGAAAAAAATTAAAACTTTAGGGGAAAAAATCATCAACAACAAACTTGGCAAATGATGGAGTCAGAAATATCTTTCTAAGCAGGAAACAAAACTCAGAAATCATGAAGCAAAAGGTTGACCAACTGAGCCTAATAAATTTGACTACATATGAACATTAACATATATGAGAGGAAAAGGGCTAATGCTCTTAATAATAGCCTCTTACTTAACTTTAAAAACTATAACTTAATAGAGAAAAGGAACAAATATTTGAATGGTTGTTCTTAGTGCATCAAGAAAGCCAAACAAGGTCAAAGCTCATCCTCTTCCCCACTAACTCTGTTTAAAAAAAAAAAAAAAAAAATTTTCAGGCAACTGGGTGACTCAGTTGGTTAAGCACCTGCCTTTGGCTCAGGTCATGATCTGAGGGTCTTGGGATTGAGGCCCCAGTCAGGCTCCCTGCTAATGCAGGGGAAGTCTGCTTCTCCCTCTTCCTCTCCCTCCACCCCTCCCCTGCTCATGCACATTCACTTGTGCTCACTCTCTCTCTCAAATAAATAAATAAAATGTTTTTAAATTTTTTTCAATAAACTTTTTTCTTGGAATAACTTTACTGTTACAGAAAAATTGCAACAATGGATTTCCCTTCTATTTTTTAGCATTTTTTTTGGTACCAAGGTGAAATTCTCATAATATAAATTAGCCATAACCCTCTGCCTCTAGCTCTGGAAAGTGTTTATCACCCCAAAGGAATTCCACCCTCATCAGGCAGTTATTCCCCATTGCTGTCTCCCTCAGCTCCTGGCAACCACCAGTCTGCACTCTGTCTCCATGGATTTCCTTATTCTGAATATTTCATATATACAGGATCACACAATATGTAATTTTTTGTGTCTGGCTTCTTTCACTTAGCATATTTTTGAGCTTCATCCACCCACTGCTTCTTAATGGCTTTTCAAGTCGTGACACAAACAAACTAAACCTTCTGATTTTCTTGCTTTATTCACAGCCTTTCTTTGTCCCTTACCCTGTGCTGTTAATAGCCTGAATCATCTCTGGTCCTAAGTGGGGCTGAAGTTTTGTTCTCTCCGGAGGTATTTTTTCCCCTCTCTCAATTCCATAGTTGTATCCAAAAAGTAAATGTAAACACATTTACTGGAATTGGTAATGATATCAGTAAGAGCGTGATGGTAAACTCTATCATGGATGAAAACGATTTAGAAAGCTCCCTGGGATACTTGTGAATTGTCAGAAGAACACATGGAGGGCAGGATGGTCCAGCTGCAGGGAGGGCCACTCCCCTCGTGGTCCACAGCTGTGCACTGTGAGCCCACGAGTATAACTGTCCCCTTCGGTCACCCTCATGGTTACAGCTACTTTACAGTATCCGACTGCGTTTTATATCTGATACACTTCCCATGCATCCCCAAAATTATTCTCCCTATTTCCTGCTTTTATTCTAGAGGGCAAGAAGTTTAAAAGCCACAAAACATGCACCTGAATGATGAAAGAATGGAGTTGTGGCATTAGTGCTACATGGGAGAAACAGCAGAAGGGAAGAAATAGAAGCAGAAGAAAAGTGATTGAAACTTGGGGACCCACTGGTGTTTTACGAGGAGACACAATTGCTCCCACAGTGCTTTCCCCAAGGAAGTGCCAGCCTCAAAATGAGAAGCTGAAATAAGAACGGTATGAGGCCGGTGTTAAGCATTTATTTGAGAGAAATGGCTTGAAATGAGAGAGGTCCCTAAACTCCTGGTATCGTTTAATACATCTACTAATAACTGTTCCTGGGGCACCTGGGTGGCTCAGTGGTTGAGCGTCTGCCTTTGACTCAGAGCGTGATCCCGGGGTCCTGGGATCGAGTCCCACATCAGGCTCCCTGCATAAAGCCTGCTTCTCCCTCTGCCTATGTCTCTGCCTCTCTCTCTCTCTTTCTGTCTCATGAATAAATAAATAAAATCTTTAAAGAAATAATAATAACTATTGCTCATCTTCTGGACCATGGGGTCTCCTCTTGTGCTGGGATGAGTGGCTCCCCGTCATGGGCTCTGGAGTGCCAGGCAGCACCAGAGGCCCCCGTGTCTGCTGTGAAATCCGAAGCTCAGAGGATGGATGCATTTAGTCTAGCATGCTCCTCTGGGAATCCACATGTACAGAAAGCAATTTAATTTTTAAAAATATTTCCCAATTGCCATGAGGATTCTTCATGAAGCTTCTCTCAATCACACCCATTAACTCCTTAGAGATGCATTTCGTTAGGGAGGGCTCTCAATTTTTCAGAGGCTCTTTTCACTTAAGCTGAGACATTTTAGATGTTGGACCATGCTAGCTGAATATTTTTCTTTCTTTACTTTCGTGGAAAAATGACCCTTGCGTAAAGTATAAACTAGGTCTGTTTGCAAGGAAAATGCACTCTCCCGTTACACGTTTCCGAGTAAAGGAATCTGTCAGGCGCTGCCTTAAGTTCACAGTAACTGTTCCAGAATCCGTTTGCTTTACTATAACGTTAATTTTTCATGTGACTCAGTGAGAGTGGGAATACAGCCCATAAAAAGTCATAACAATTAGTTACCAGCTAAGGAGTATTTTGATTTTTTGGAAATTCACTGGGTGACTTGCCCATACATATATTTTATTAAACTACATAACAAAACAGAGTACACCAGGAAAATCAGGTTGGAAGTTTGTCTTCTGATTTTTTTTTTCAATTTCTGTTAATCTATAGTGAACGAGGCTTCTTACATGAGACCACTGCAAGTCTTTTAACAGAATCAAAGATTATATACTAATCCTACCTTTCAGTTAAGGACATGCATTCATTAACCTGAGTTCTAAGTTTCTCCTCCCAACAAACGTGGTATATTCGGTTTCAGTTCAACACCAAATACACTTCAGAAAACTTCATTTTGGTCACAGGGCCTACCCCTCAGTATCTAAGATCACGGGAACCTCCAACTGAAATATTCAAAGCCTAGCAGCAGTGGTGTACCTTCATTAACACATTTACACATCTAAGCCAAAATTGACACTAAAATAACTGTTTTCTCATCACTATATATATCTGAATCGCCTTCTGTTTGTCACCGTTCTCCCTGAAGTAATAAATACGAAAGCAGTGTGAAAACTCTGATACGGTGCAAAGAGCTCTGTCAGGGACATACTGTACTTGGGTTTTGGGTCCAGCTCTATCTGTGTGAACACGAGCTTGTCACTGCACCCGTCTCTCTGGCCAGTTTTCTCATCTGGGAGGAAAAAGAGGGATTTGAAGTAGAGCAGTAGCTCCTTTTTTAATTAAGATTTATTTATTTAACTCAGAGGGGGCAGATGGAGAAGAGAGAATCTCAAGCAGACCCCACACTGAGCATGGAGCCTAACACAGGGCTCAATCCCGGGACTCTGAGCTGAAACCCAGTAGCTGCTTCACCTACTACACCCCCTGGGCACCCGGGTCTCCTGGTAGTTCTTAACCAGGAGACCATGAGATGACCTTAAGAATTTTTTTCTTCTTCTTCTTTTTAATATTTTTATTATTATTATTCATGAGAGACAGAGAGGGAGAGGCAGAGACACAGGCAGAAGAAGAAGCAGGCTCCTCACAGGGAGCCTGTTGTGGGACTTGATCCCCTGACTGGAATCACACCCTGGAGCCAAAGGCAGATGCTCAACCACTGAGCCACCCAGCTGTCCTTTTTTCCCCTCTTTTTAATATATACTTGTCCACACCTCCCTGCTTCCCCCTCCCAACACTATTCTGAGTCAGTAGACTTGGGGTGGTTCATTTCCTCTTAAATTCCCTTTGGGGCAGTACTATCCCTCCTCTGGTCCAGCTCCACAAGCCCGCTCTGCAAATACCTTAGCTGTTCACGCAGCGTTTGTAACAGTGCAGCAGCATCAATGATGTTAACGAGAGTGTTGACATCCAGTGCTAGCCGGAAAGTCTTGATCCCTTGAAACTCCGTGATGAGAAATGAGTTAGCTGTTCTCAGTCTATGATGACAACCAACCAGTTTCTGGACCAAAAATCTTGATGTGTAGTGTAAGATATGGTCCAACATATATTCCAACAAGGGTATTTGAACGGGGAATGATGCTCCCTCAACTTCTCCCCTGATAAAAAGTTGGGACTGAATGGGGACTTTGCAACTGCTGCATTCATTGGTAATCTCCCTTCTCCAAAGCCCAGAGGGCCAACAGGTCAGAGCAGGCTAAGGGCAGAGTAATAGGAGCAGAACTTTTGTTAATTGGTGATCTGGGAAAAAGTGCTTCTCCATCTTATGAGTCTGTATCCGGGGCCAGCTTCATGGACAGGTGACCTGTGCAGTTACAAAATGACCCTACGCTTATTTTAATGCCGTGCTATCACTGTCTTGAAGTTCTTAATGATTTTTTGACAAGGGTCTTGCATTTTCATTTCCTACTAGGCCTACAGTAGCCAGCCCTGTTGTAGCAATAAAATCAAGCACTCCATACCACTTTCTTTGCTCTTCTTCTTCTTCCTTTGAGGAAGAAGTACATCGTTTCATCATGGATGAGAAGCATCCTCTTCCTGGCGGCAACCCCCACGTCAGCCACATAACAAATTTGTGCTTTTCAATTCTGAAGACAGGCCCGTTGTGGTCACTACAGCTTTGTCCTGAGGAGTGGCCCTCCTTAACACTTGTTCATACATCTACTGTATCACCAACCCTCTTCTTCATCCAAAGGGTATGATGTACTGTCCTACAGCCCAAATCACAATAATTACACGACCTCAGATACTGGCAGCTAAGGCAAGTGATGGCCAAACAGTCCTCACATACTGGTCTTCTGGTGGAAGTGAATTCTAGAGTGATCGTATCCTTGCTACTAGTAAAGTACTAGCAGGAAAAGGGGGAACGTGAGGAGCCTCCAGAATTTTATTTCTCCTTTAAGTTTTTGATAGCCAACAGGAGGGTTAAGTAAGTGTTAAGTAAATAGCTTTTTAGAAATACAGATCAACAAAACTCCACAAAGGAACACATTTATAATTTTGCTATTTATTGAGTGGGGACAGTATCTATCTTTCTATCTATGTCTATATTTGAAGTAGTTAACTGGTGATTCTCTCCCACTTTGGGATTGGCTCAGAAGCAGACCAACCTGAAAATTCAATACAGTCCATTCTGGACTAGGATCCATAACGGGATCCTGCAAGTCAATTTAGACAGATAATGTAGAGAATAGTTGTCCAAAAGAAAGGAACATATCCTTTGTGCAGGTTCTGCACAGCTAGCCCTGCTCCTGAGAGCTATTTTTTCCCAGGGCCTCATAGAAAGAGGATTGCATAATGAGTCTTCAAACCTCTATGGTGGCGACAGAGATGCATGGGCACATCCTGTTTCGAGCTTCAAGAAAGCACTGGCTGCCTCACAGAGAGGAGTGGGATCAGCTGACGCCTCTAGCTGTTAGCTCCTCCCAGGTCTGTCTGGGCTTTCAAGCTGAGGTCACACTCTTCTCCAGGTGGCCTCAAGCAATGATAGCAAATTAATGGTACTAGGCCGGGGCATTTCCACCCCCTGCAGGACTCCTCCAACACACCCCCTTTGCTCCGGAGCTCTTCCCTGGCTGACAAAGATTTGGTCAAGCATAGGTTAGCCCAGCACCGTGCTCTTTTCTATCGTTGATGCTAAACCCACCCCCATCCAGTGTCGCAGTCCTAATTCCATCTCAGCCTGTCTCCCAGAGAACACAATCTACAAAGCATCCCAACAGTAAATGCAAAGATGAATTTTACAGAGCTCCTTCTTACTAAGATGAGACTCTACTATAAAGTCTGAGCAAATTTCATGGAAGCAACGACAGAGAGGACAGCAGTGTAGCAAAATGGGGTGTAGCTCTCGGCCTGGATTTATTTGAGAAGAGAGGACACGCTACCTAACTTTCCCGCAGTTTTCTGTAAACACTGTTCCTCTGGAAAGAGCATTGGAGGCGTATTGAGCAAACTTGAGCTCAAAATTAGAGTCCCTGGAAGACAAACGAGGTCCAGAGACGAGCCCCATGAGGGACCCAGGACTCTAACTTCATTGCAAACTGAGCATGTTCATGGAGCCACCTTTAGTACCTAAGTATTATGTCTTCCTTCATTTTATTATCTTCACAACTCACTGAAAAGCTCAGAAAGCCCAGTGACTTAGAATCAAAATTTAAGTCACTAATTTTTTTATCTGGCCCCTCATGTCCAATTAATCACTCAGCTTTGTTTATGTTTTCCCTGAAATGAAACCTTCCTCTTGATCAGACCATGCCTGACTGATTTTTTTGCCTCAAGCTCCATGGCAGAGATGCGCTAGTTGTGCCCAACTTGTGTTTTCTTTTCCTCCTGGGCAAAATAACTGACTTGCATCTCCTAAAGCACACACAAGCATGAGTTGTAAATAGGAGTATGTGAGGAAGTTGTGTTTCTGTCCATTGGAGTTCTTATAAATTACATTTACAACTTCCGCTCGGTATCGTGATGCTGGTGGAGCCATGCATCTCCCACGAATATGGGCACTGACCATTGAACCGTTCCCTTGGCTAGCGTTTGGTACACATCTTAAGCTCCTTGGTGCAGCACATAGTGTAGCACATAGGTCACACACTAATTCATGGCATGCTTCCCCCTTTCACGGCCTCTGCAACTCAACTACACAAGCTAGTATTTCAGCTCCTGGCAATTATAATGCTTCATTCTTTGTGCTGTTTGTTGTCCACAGAATCCTTTTTATTGCTCTCTGCTTAAAGACAACTCCCTAGAATCCTTCAAAGCTCAGCTTAAGCATCACTTCCTAAGTGAACTTTTCACTGATCCCCTAGTTTGGTTTCTTTCATGTGTTTCCACCAAACTTCAATCGCACTTTTACCATAGCCTCCACCATGTTGTTCCCTAAATGGGGTTACACCCCAGATATATTGTAAACACCCTGAGAACTATAATCCTGGGTTATGTGACTTCGTATCTAAATGAGCCCAGAACTGTGGAATGAATGTGGCTTGTTTTCCATTTTGACATCTTCATGCTCTCTGTCTGTTACCTCGGGGCCTAAAATTAGCTGTCAGAACAGATGGCTGAAAGGAACTGGCCTTAAGTATGCTAAAAAGTAGGTTTAATTGTGATCATGGACATGCTTCTTTCTCAGGGGTTCCATTTCTGAAATGGAAATTAATTTGATGCTTCTCTAGAGTGATGTTCAGATTAATGTTATGCCATTTGTAAAGGCCTCTAGGACTCTCTGATGAAGGGCATTTGATATTAGCCTCATTGTTACTTGAAGCTGTGTTTTAGGGTTCATCCCTCTGCTGCTCAGCAAGACATTTGACATTCGCCTAATACGGCACATCCCCGGATTAATTAAGAGATTTCTGGAAGGCTCGGGGACACACCTACTTTAACATCAGCGTGCTTTGAATGTTGATCTTGACATCTTTACTCTCAATAATTATGGTGTATTTAAATGATAATCTAACATACAATTAAGGCTCCCTTGTTCCTGTGAAGATTTTGGGTAGAGCTTTATAGCAATGGACAGTGGATATGTTCTCCAGGATTTTATACTGAATTTGAAAAGAAACCCACGTTCTTGAGCTTTTGTCACTTAACTATACCATCTTTCTAAATAAAGACTGTCCGCTAAAACCACAGAAGCAAGAACTGAGGCATTCATGAGCACAAATGATCCCCAAAGCAAGGATTCAGAATTGTACTCTCCTCTACTCACATGCATGCTTCCAGGGTAGGAATGGGTGCCCCTTCTCACTGACTCGATACAAGGGTCAAAATGCATTTGAACTTGGAGCAGAACAGCCCTATACTGTAGGATTTCCAAGTGTTCATTATTTATGAGATCAGTAATGACTTGACCATGTGGCAATCTAGACAGCTGCAGTCCCCATACGCCTAAAAGGAAACAGCCACCCGAGCAGCCATTTCTATATATGATGTCTCATGCCCAGAAGCTATAGAAATAAACTGCTAGAGGCAGCTGTGCTTTCCTTTTGCCAAACATTCAAAGGTTCCATTTTTAACACAGGATATCTATTATTAAGACAATCAGCTAAGATGTCAGTTCAAAAGCTGCAAAGGAATCTAGGTCTGCAGCATCGATTCCCCTTTCCTGCTGCGCCAGAACATTCCTTCTTTCCTCTTTCTACAGGAGACACTACTTCCAGAATAATGATCTGGAAATACTTCTTTGATATGATAACACCCCATTCAAGGCCTTACTATAATTGTGTCATGAAAAGACTTTCATCCAGTCACAGGCTATATTTAAAACATAAGACCCTCTGTGATCTAGATCCATCGTCTTTATCACATCACTTTCTCATTCCTCCCACCACTAGCCCTGCTGCAGTCCAGTTAGACTCTCAGTCTTGCTCCGTGTTTCCTACTCACATGGCTTTGGGCAAAATGTTCTTTAGTTGTCTCTGCCCAGCGAGGTCCTACCCATTCTTTTGATGTTTGACAATGAAGCCCCATCGTAACCTGGTGGGCCCTCTTCCCATGTTAATCAGTGGTCTCTTCAAATCCAATCTATAAACCTCATAATTCATAATCAGCAACCTAAGCCTCATAATTGAACAACAAATTACACGCATGATTTTCTTACTGATGTGCATCAGTTAGTCCCATCTCTCACATTGTATCTGAAGGCAAGTGGCGAGATCTGTGTCCTTAACTTTTTGGCTAAAATTCTTTTTTTTTTTCCAATTTTTTAAAACTGAGGTGAAATTTGCATAAGGTACAATTCACCCTTTTTATTGTACATTTCTATGTGTTTTGACAAATGCATGCAATTGCGTAACCACAACTATCATCAAGATATAGAAGGATTCCGTTGCTCCAGACGTTTCCTTTGTGTCCTTTGGCAGTCAGCCCCCCTCACACCTGCAGTTCCTGATGACCCCTTGCTTATTTCCTGTCTCTGTAGTTTTGCACTTATGGAACCATATGGAAAGCAGACTTTTGTGTGTAGATTCTTTCACTTAGTGTGATGCATTTGGAATGCATTCGTGTTGCGTGAGTCAGTAGTACATTCCTTGGCATTTCTGAGTAGTAAGTACTCCATTGTATGGACATACCCAGTATGTTCATACATTTACCAGTTGGGGAATATTTGGGTAATTTCCAAAATGGTGCAATAAAGCCCCTGTACACAATTCCCAAACAGATTTTTGTCTGAACATTTTTTTTATTTCATTTGGATAATTTCCTAGAAGTGGAGTAGCAAGGTAGGTGAATGTTCGCCTTTAGAAGAAACTTTCAGACATAGCTGCAGCATTTTGCATTTGTGCCAGCAGCGAATGAGATCCCCTTGCTCAGCATCTTAGCCGTTGTTATAGGTGTGTGGTGGTATCACACGGTTTTAATTAGCATTTCCCTAAAGACTAATGACATTACTTTTTCATGTGTTCATTTAGACTCTACACTTTTTCTCCCTTTGGCCATTTCATAGTACCAGCAAAGCACTAAGAATATATTAGACACTTAATGAATATTTTTAGATTGTCGAGTTGCAGAACTAGTACTGCTCCTTTGTGTGCCAGTTGCTTCCTATTACAAGCTGCTGGTATTTATTGAGCACCTATTGTGTGCCAGGCACTGTACTAAGTGCTGTACATATGACATCTTATTTAATGCTCACAATAACCCTGTGAGTGTGGTGGGTATTATGTCTCCATTTGGTAACGAAAAGGGCAAATTATACTGACTTGTCAATATTCAAATCCTTCTCTTTCCCCTAAAAGGTTTTGTGTTTGCTTATTAAGCTCTGGAGCTTTTTGTACTGCTGCCAAAGATGGGAGAAGTGAATTAAAATAATCCAGAATAGGCTAAAATGATCTACGTAAAGAAGAGTTGATCTGTAGATTAGTGGGACCATGAGGAAAGGGGGGGGACCCTTACTGGGAGAGGCAAGAGGAGATATAGTTGTAGAGATGGGGGAAAAAAAGAGAGAGAGAGAGAGAGAGAAAGAGGATTTTCGTGTGGTTGGTTGTTTGGTTTGGTTTGATGTGGGTTGGGAGAAAATACAGAATAGGAAACAGTAATTATGAAGAAGAGAGTTTGGAGTGCTAGACAGATGACAAAGCACTTAGGATGCTGGCAATTTAACTGGGGAACCTTCTTTTAGAAGTTTTTGAGTAAACTAAGCAGAAATGTGTTTTTTGGCAGGGAGGATTGTATATGTATTCATTTTGACAATGGAAAAATCATAGAGCTTATTCAGATGTCACTAGTCATCTGGGTCCTTATTTGTGTGTGTGTGTGTGTGTGTGTGTGTGCAGGAGTGGGTTTCCCTACAGGTTTAGCAAATGTGCAGCTTTGTGTAACCACCACCACAATCCAGATTTTTAACTATATCACAAGACTCCCCCATACTACCAACTATCCATACTACCCACTATCCCTAACCCATTGCAACCTCTAATCTGTCCTCCATTTCTGAATGAGGTTATTTCTTTTTTTTTTTTGAATGAGGTTATTTCAAATCATTCTATATGATTTCATATATGAAATCCTCTAATATGTGTCCTTTACTGTCCTTCATTTTTTTTACTTGATGTGATTCTTGGAGGTTTATGCAAGTCTTTGTGCTCACCCATACTTCTTCCCTCTGTTCCTGAGTACTGATCCTTGGTATAAATGTACCATACTTTGTTTAAATGTTCACCTACTGAAGGACATTTAGGTGGTTTCCAGTTTGGGATTGTTATGAATAAAGCTGCTGTGAACATTTACCTATCAGTTTGAATCCTTTGTTTGTTTGTTTTTAATTTTAAAAGAAACTCTCAGACCATTTTCCCGCCTTTTATATTCCCACCAGCAGTATGTAAGTGATCCAGCTTCTCTACCTCCTTGCCAGTATTCGGTGTTAGCATTATTTTTTTATTTTAGCTACTCTGATAGACATGCAGTGATATTTTATTGTGGTCTTACTATTAGTTTCTGTAATGACTAATGACATTGAGCATCTTGGCATGTGCTCATGTGGCACCTGCAGAGCCCCTCTTTTGAAACATCTCTTCACATCCTCTGCCTATTTTCTAATTGTATACTTGTCTTTTACTGCTGAGATTTGAGAATTATTTATATGTTCTGAACACTAGGCTTTGTCAGATATGTGATGTGCAAATATTTTCCCTCAGTATATGATGTATTTCTTCATCCTCAACAGGATCTTTTCCAGAATAATTTCTTTTCATTTTGATGAGGTACAGTTTATCAATTTTTCTTTTTATGGACCAGGCTTTTGGTGTCAAGTCTAGGAACTCTTTGCCTTGTCCTAGGTCATGAAAATTTTCTCCGTTGTGTGTGTGTGTGTGTGTGTGTGTGTGTGTGTGTTTGCTTGCTTGTTTTTTTTTTTTTTTTTTCCTGGAAATTCCTTAGCATGGGGTTTTACCATTAAGTGCATGGTCCATTTTAAGTTGATTTTTGTATAAGTTATGAGGTTAAGGTCAGGGTTGACTCCATTTACTTATATATTTGCTTTTCTGCTTACAGACATCCAGCCAGGTCAGCACCATCATTGAAAGTCTGTCTTCCTTTCATTGAATTGCTCTTGCTCATTTTTAGAAAATTAGTTGGCTGGAATTGGATTTATATTTCTGTGAGGTCTAACCTGTGCTAAGACTACTAACAAGACAGCCAATTCCCACTCACGCTTCACGTGAATGGGTGAGCTGGAACTCTAGGCGTTTAACACGATGTAGCATCTGTCTTTCCACTCTGTAATTGTGCTTTCTTCAGTGGTTTTGTCATATTATTAGGACCAAGAATTGGACAATATATCTTATAATGTCTTAGACATCAAAATAGCATCCCTGTGCTGTATTATCGCAGCAAGGCCAGTCCGGTACTGAGCTTGAAATAAACTTCCCATTTGTACCTCTCCCTTCAGTAAAGTCAGGAGGTTGGGCACTGCAAGCTCAGCAAACACAGAAGAATCCTTCTGGTGTCTTTACAAAATATTTTGGCATCAGCATCAGCAGAATTCTTGGAGACTCTGACCTAACTGTGAGTGGAACAAGCCCTTTGATTTCTAAAGAAAAAGAAGAAAAAAATAATCGCCTTTCATTTAGCCACTGTGATTGATACTAAAAGGGTTGGGTAGCTAGCATTTAAATGAAATGTCATATTCCTTCCACACAGAAAGCTGCAGTGACACAGCCTGTGTAGGGTCACTCCTGCTTGCAGCAGATCGGGTCTGCAGAGGGCTCAATGACAACCCTCCAGGTGTGGTGGTGTAAGATTTACACTTGCCACACTCATAGTTCAATATGGTAGAAAAGTGGCCCAGGAAGACTGCATTTACAGGCAGTATCCTCACCTAATTTCACATGTATTTTCTAACTTGACTTTGAATTGGGCAATACAAATATAAATAATTGTAAAATTAAAATGAAGACAGTTTTATGGGGGGTTCTAAAAGGCAATGCAAAGGGGCACATGGATGGTGCAGTCGGTTGAGCATCCAACCTGATTGCAGCTCAGGTCATGATCTCGGGGTCCTGGGGTCGAGACCTGCATCAGGCTCTGCACTCAGCGTGGAATCTGCTTGTTCTTCTCCCTCTACTCCCTGCTCCCCCCACCCCCAGCTCACACTCTCTATCTCTAAAATAAATAAATAAATCTTTTAAAAAAAGGAATAAATAAAATAAAAGGCAATGCAAAGGTAACACCAATGCCATCATTCCCTTTGTTTTTTTCTGAATTCATTTTTATTTCCACCAGTTATATTATAACTATTTACCTATTAATTGTTCACCCTTCACTGAATAGTAAGCTCCTTCAAAGCAAAGATTAAATTCATGGTCCCCTTTGGAACTGTATTGCCTGGTACAGTGCCTGGTTTATGAATGCTAATGTCAGCATGATTAATTGTAATTAAATTATTTATTTCACTTTGACCGCAGAAGGACAATTGTGTCAGCTAAGAATAACCGCCTCAAACACTGTTCCCGTGTAGGTGGGGTAAGAAACAACACAGAACATAAGCACTTGTGTGAGTGCACACCACACAGCTGATAAAACACAGGCTATTTTTTAAAATGGAAACACTCTTAAAGGAGATTTTTAGCTTTCTAGTTACTTTGTGATACTCTGCACAGTGACATGGGGAAATACTCGTTCTGCGTGATGCTTACTGACTCTGTAATATTATTTTATTAAGTTTTCAGTTTTCATGTAAGAATCAGAGTGTTAGTGTTTAAAAAAAGAGGGACAAAATACAGTTCGATCTTCAGAGAGTTAAATAATTAGACACTGCAAGTTCAAAAAGCAGGATTTGTGATCATTTTTGTTGAGACCTATTCTTGCTGACTCCTTTTGTATCTAAATGGTGTTTTCTCACTCTTCCACCATGAGCGCCATACAAATGGATAGAGGATGATGAGTGTTTTCACTGCACTTGTTTAGACTAGCCACTGTTGGTTCCTGTAGAAAATAATTACTAAAAAATATCACATAGCCATTTACAGATATAAATGCTAAGTTTCGGCTGCCCAGTGTAATAGTATCATAATATAATTATACACATAGATGCTTGTAAACACATGTAAGTTCCAATCAGCTGTAACGATGCTCTGGATATATCTCAAGAGCTTTAATATCATTATTGCACTGAGACATAAACATTTTTAATAACTTTCCCTTAAGGATTTTTAAAGAAAAAGCTATGAAAATCCCCCCTATCATGGCTTTTCTTAGAAGGAAAATAAAGCATAAAATGGACATAAAGAGTTGCTAATATTTGGAGGTTGCCCTATAAGAAAAGTTTTATTAAAAGATATCTGAAGAGGTTATTATTTCATATTTACAAATGCACATGTTAGCGCCTTCACTCGACTTTGTGTTGCCCACAGGAATTTGCATGGCCTGGTTTGCTGGGGAGATCCTGGTTGCCTGGGCACTACCAAATGCTCCAGCCAAGAATCCTGGCCCTAATGGTAAACAAGGGCGGGAAAGAATGCCTTTCATGTTTCTCATATTTGATAGAACTGCTGAGCCTGCTTCTCTCTTAGATGTAACTGCGAATAACCCTGACTGCTTGAGCAAATTAAAAAAGCAAAGCCCACCCCTAGTTTAATTAAAATTATTCTAATCTGGCTGATATTCCTATTAATTATAATTTTACATGACAGGGACACCTGGGTGGCTCAGTTGGCTAAGCATCAGCCTTCAGCTTAGGTCATGATCTCAAGGTCCTGGGATCAAGTCCTGCATCGGGCTCCCTGCTCAGTGGGGCACCTGCTTCTGCCTCTCCCTCTGCTGCTCCCCCTATTTGTGCTTGTGCTCTCTCTCTCTCTCTCTCTCTCTCTCTCTGTCAAATAAATAAAATTTTCTTAAAATAAAAATAATAATTTTCCATGATAATTTGACAGACTCTGGGTGAATCTGCTAGCTACTGTACACAGACCTCTGGCTGTCTCTAAACTATTCACCTAACTACTACTGGTCGTAAATGTAATAAGAGTACAGCACAGCCACAGCAAGGAATGAATTGAAATGTTTTACACAGAGTCATATTTTAGTTTGGCTAAGACCATCACACGAAATTGTAAATTATCTCACAGGGAGTATGAAAGTTCAGCTTGAGTTTGAAACTAGGAATAAGCTATTTAATATCTAAATATCAAACACCAGAGTGAAAACCTTAAGCATGCTTTCATTGCCCAACATCCTTCTCCTAACCACCCATGCTGTGGCTTTGCTCCTCAGGGCTGGAGCTCCATTACTGCTTCTGTGATTGAAACACCCACATCTTTAGGGTTCGCCCACCAGATGAGATTTTATCTTTTGTGCCCTTGTTACGGCTACGACCATTGAAAATCCCCTACTTTCTAAATGCCCATCATCCACATTGACGAGGATGTGTTCCTGCCACCGACAAACCCATTCTGTGCATTTTAATTGTCAGGCACTCCTCTATTCTTTGTGTTTATCACCTAAGCTCATCCCAGGTTCTTCTCATTTTCTTTCATTTTTTCTTTCTTATACTCAGTATCCATTACCCCTGCACCCTGAGAATTTGTAAAATTCACAGGGTGAATCACACAGATTTTACAAAATCCAGTTTTCCAGATATCAAATGGCATGTATGTGTATGTTTTTTCCAGTCGAGAGTCATCTAAATACTAACACTTCTCAATTTTATCCTATAAATAAGAAAATAAAAGAGAAAAAAAATACTTTTGTATCTGTGGGAGAGAAGTTACTCTAAAAATAACTTCTCAAAAGCTAACAGCAGACCCCAAGGAATGTTAGTTTTACATGCATCATATTTTAATTTACTTTCTTCCAGTTGTGTTGAGGATCACCAAACGAGCTAATAACCCTAAAATGTGGGATCATTTTAAACAAAAGAAGGTCATTTGGATTCGTGGACGCACCATATTGTAAGAGCCTGTTCTTCTCAAAGTTTAATATGGGCTTTCAGGCCTCTCTGGTGCTCTTGTGAGCGAGCGTACTGAGCCGTGGTCCACAGTCTGGGTGCTGTAGCCTATGGTGCTTGGTCGTTAGGGCAAATCTTAACAGTTGCCAAATTGACCAAATGTATTAATTAACAATTAATTCAACAATTACTTATTCAGTCCTTTTTTTTATTTATTTTTTTATTTTTTTTACTGTGCTCAGCACCCTGTTAGATGCTGTTTGCAAACAATATAAATCTAAGACGTAGACTTAAACAGAATCTTTGGGAGTTTGGTGCGCAGTCATACCTAATCTGTCATTGGTTTGCCACGAAAATCAATGCTTTTGGGGTTTTTGTTTGGGTTTTTTTTTTTTGAGGGGGCAGGGATTTGCCCATATATTTCCACATGAGTAGTCACATTACAGCATTTTTATTTGTTTTGTTTTCTTTGTTTTTGGTTTGGGACCCAGCTGACCAAATCAAGATACATCTGTTCAGGCTTTTTATAGTTTTCAATCATTTGCTTAACCCAATCATTAACTTTACCCCTCAAGTGAAAAAAGAAAGTCACTAAGATGTCTGTTCATCTAAGTAGAGTCAGCTTCAGCAAAACAGTGAGGTTTGTGGTATCTGCGCTTTGCTTTTCCCTTTTCTCCATTATGGGGCGCTATCCTGTGTCCTCCAGACTGGCATTGGCCCCTATGGAACCATGACTTGTAAGGAGCATTACTTTCTCCTGTTTCGTCAAAATTTACCTCAACTTTGTGCCATTTCTTCAAGGAATTTCCTCTAATATCTAAAAATTTGCCAATTTCTCTTTGATTTGATACCCTCCTTATTCTTTTGCCCCAGTGAATCCTAGAGGAAACATCTGTAGAAAATCAAGCAGATGTTAATTAGAATAAAGGCTCATAGTGTCCTGTTAAGATGGCTGCAATTTTAGGAGGAAAATTGGCTCAAGAGTTACTTGTAACTGCTGTAACCTACATATTTCCATGATTTACAAGGAGCAATCAAGGTCTGGAACACTGAATTATAAACTTACAGGCAATTGTTTACCAGTGCTTCTGTTTATTACTGAACTTTGGAAAATTATACCAGCCATCTTAGTCCTGGATAGGGCATGCCCTTCTGATCTGCAAATTTGTAAGCTATAGATCAAAAGGTCATATGATGCAAGAGAGCGAGAAAACAAGGTGGATGGGTATTTAAAGAGATTTCCTACCCAATCTGATGACCAATTTTTTCCCACTCCTGGCTATGTCTCTTTAAGAAACCAACACTAGCATGGACCCTCCTCATAAACAGTGCTGGAAAGATACAGATCTATCCCTTTTCTCTGACATTAGATTTCATACCGGCCACCACACTTGTAATCTCATTTGTCAGTAATGTGTTCCAATTTCTGAGATAACAATTAATCTTACATTAATTACATTTTAAATTGACCACAATATGTTTCTAAGGCAGCACTCAAAATATCATCAGCAAGACATTGCATCTATCATTATTGCATGTGGTTTACTTTTGAAGAGATTTATGTGGCTGATAATTCCTTGTGAAGCGCCTGAGTTCTTAAAACCCCTTTCTAAAATAATATTCCTGGGATTTGACCGTAGTTGCAGAGCATCATGTAAAATTAGGCAGTTTGCAAATTCCTTCATCTAATTATACCAACGAGCATGTGGAGCAAGCTATATTTTCCTTCATGGATGTCTACTTTATATAGACATTTTTGTCCATTTCAATCACCTGTCTTACAGATTTATAAACGGCATATAGCAGATTTATGTGAGACCATGATGGTTAATTTTATATGTTAACTTGACTGGGCCATTGTGTGCCCAGATTAAATATTATTTCTTAGTGTGTCTGTGAACATGGATGACATTAGTATTTGAATCGGTAAACTTCATAAAGCAAATGGCCCTGCCAAATATAAATGGCCGTCATGCAACCCATTCAAGGACCTGGATAAGACTAGAAATAGAAGAAGGGAGGATTTGTTTTCTTCCTCCTTGCCCGAACTGGGACACCAGTCTTCTCATGCCCCAGGCTGGGATTTACACCATCGGCTCCCCTGATTCCCAGGCCTTTGGACTCAAACTGGAAATACACCACCAGCTTGAGTGGGTCTCCAGTTTGCAGACTGAAGAATGTGGGATGTCTCCGCCTCTATAATTGTGTGAGACAGTTCCCCATACAGAATAAATATATATATATATCAATTAATAGACCCCTATTCCAACATTTTGCCTTTTAATACCTCCAAACCCTGAATGAGCCAATCGATTGTTCTCAAGCATTTAAGCATTATTGCTTAAACCATTGAAGTTTCCAGAAGCTCGTTGAATTACTTATATATTAAACTGTCATGCCTACTCTGTAAGCTATGTCACAGGTCACTTCATCTCTCTGGGCATCTATGTTCTCAAATGTCAAGATTAAGAAGAGCTAGAAATGCAGTATAGTCCCGTGTAAGTCTAAAATTCTGGTGTTCTATGAATAATGCTATGGATATTCTCCTTTTTTGCTTGACTCTCATCACACCGACTGAATGATGTGGATTATTATCTCAAAAAAATAAGATTGTTAGCTCTGGAGGGACCTTGGAGATTATTGGCTAACACCTACATTTTGCAGATAAGGAAACATAGGGTTTGAGAAATGAAGTTACTTCTCAAACTTTCCACAGTCAGTAAGTGACCGACATGAGATATCAACTCTCCTGTTGTCATCCTTTTTCTATGCCATGAAATTGTTCTTGTATTTTTATTTAAATCAAAGGTATTTTAAAGTTAATCTGATTGATGAGATGCAACTCCTATTCACAGAAATTTCAGAATATTAAAGTCAGAAAACACGCAAAGGGAGATGAAAAACAGCATGTGTACTAGCACTCAGATAGCCAAATTAGCGTCGATTCACAGTCCTGGGGACTAAAATGAAATAAGGACAAGCCTAAAGAAATTCAAGGGTTTGGGGCAAGGAAGAAATTTAATAAAAATGGAAATAAGACCTGGAGAAGCACAGCTCTGCTTTTGTCATTGACATTCACTGCTGTTCAGTTCACCTTTACTGGGACTTTGGTAAAGAAGGAGGCACCAGCTCTTTGTAGACGGAGAGGTTCTCTCACCCCAGAATAGTAGGCTTTATATTTTTTTTTTTGTTTTGGAACCGTAGTTTCAAAATTCTACTTCTAATTCACATGAAAGAGGCGCAATCTGCATCTGTCACTGTTGCTAATGGCAGCCATCTTTCACGTGTTGCCCACTTCTTGTATCTGGAAGTATCTGGAGCCGTTTCATTTCATCTCATTCCATCTTCAGTGCACACTTCTTGTCATTCTATGCTTTCAGGTGTTTTTGCAACTCCTATAAATGCTTTTGGAGTTCTCCCTCTGGTCTGGGCTGTGCGCTTTCCTCATTTCATCTACTGTTTGTCTTGTCCCTTCATTTCTTTGCATCCATCCAGATGTGTTTCAAGATCTTTGAAAGCATTACTGATAGAAGATAATGGGCTTCCAGTTATGGAATGACCAAGTCACAGGAATAAAAGGCACAACATAGGAAACATAGTCAATGATATTGTAATAGTGTTGTGTGGTGACAGATGGTGGCTACACTTGTGGTGAACACAGCATGACTTAGAGAGTTGTTGAGTCACTACATTGTACACCTGAAACTAATGTAACATCATGTGTCAGGTGAAGAAGAAGAAGAAGAAGAAGAAGAAGAAGAAGAAGAAGAAGAAGAAGAAGAAGAAGAAGAAGAAGGAGAAGGAGAAGAAAAAGAAGAAGAAGAAGAAGGAGAAAATGGGGCTCTAACATTTTCCATATACATATGGAAAAGCCCTACAGTTCCACTACTTTATAGCATACAGACATTTTCTTGAGAGAAGGCCTACCAAAATTCAAACTGCAGTTAATGTTAAATTGTATGTGTATTTTAAAAATGCCTGTAGGCACTAGCTCAAAGGCTGAACACACCAATCTGGTGTTTATAAAGTCACTCTTGCTCTTTCTTCTTCAAAGTTTCTGTGGAGTCTTGCAGGAATCATAAGAACCCTGAGCATGAATGAAATGGATTGAGTATCAAAGGATGATCTAGTAAATTCGGGTAGGTGGTATGACCCTTTGGTTATAAAAGGAAGAAATTCTTAAACCTCACACCTGCAGATTGGTTTTCAATCTCAGTGTCTTTGTATTGCACACCAATCCACCCCAGCCTCTTTAAGGGGCAGCTAGATTCATTCCCTATGAATGTGCTGACCTTGACTAAACCCTCTCTCCAGAGAACTTGTTCCTTAGAATTCACCACAGGAATCCCCTATGATCCATGCATAATATATATATGAATTAGACCATTACATTAAATCCTTCTGGATAAATACACTGAATGTAATTTCTGCTTCCCACATTATAGTTCAGAAGCTAGAGTTAAAAAATATAGTCCTTATTTACCTTTTTAGAATTACACATCTTCAAAAAAGTATTGCCAGGAAAAAACGTGGAGTAAACAGAAAACTGTCAAACCCCACGCCACTATTGTAAAGTTGTTGAAAAGGTTGAGTGTCAGAAACTAACATAATTAGATGACTTAGAAGTAATGACTAAGTGCTTTTTCTAGTAACCACTTCCTCCTTGTGTCACAGACACAGCCCATGTACTCTAAACTCCTCAAATTGGGGGTAATTAAGTCACAGGATTGCCATTCTATTTTATCTTCTATCTTCTCAAACAGATAAAAGACAGATGTTTTGTTGGGTTGTCCCCCATCTGCGGAGATGATGGGGTAAAAGCTGCCCCACTCCAGCAAGGAGAGATGACACATCATCCCCTCATTTCCTGCTCTGTGGTAGAAATTTAGAGGTGAACCTATTATAAAATACTTAGCTTTTGAAGAGTCACTATCTTTTCCATGGTTAAAAGAAAAAAAGGTCATTTTGAACTTTTAAACTCATTATTTAGCATGATTTTTCACACAAAGATATACAGGAATTGCACGGAAATCTAAATGAAAGAAACTTTTCGAATCTAACCATGTATATTTAGTAGAATTAATGCTGTTTGCCTCTAGGGAACCAAAGGTAGAAAGCATAGATGTCATAAATGCAGGTCTTGCAGTAATGCTGTCATCCTAATGCTTCAGAAATTGTTGATGATCAAAATGGTTTCCTGCCTTTTTATATTAAAGTTCTGTCTTGGGCAGAGAGCAAAGAAGAGTCACTACTGGTAGGAAGCTCAGTGGGAGATCACTGAGCTTTTTCTCTCTGTGACCTTGACCCTGAATATAGAACAAACAAGAAGGAAAACTGGGTCTCCACCAGAATGTCTATGTGAGCAGTCTTCATGCTTCTAGGTAAGAGTCACTCCAAGTAGGGCATGGGCTTTGACTTATCTTTCAGGTAAGGTCATAGGTTTCTACCAAGCCAGCATCCTAACGTTGCAGACCCAACATAGGACTAGAGATGAACATTTCTATGTTCCTAGCCTCTTTCTGCCCCAAAACAGATTTTATGAATGTAAAAAATCATGTATCTACTCGAGGCCTCTCTTCCCCTGTCTGTCAAAGGCGGACTTAGAGCATATATGGCTTTTAGTCTTTTCCAGTTTATGAGGACACTGTTTCTGATTGGTGAAAGCTTAACATATCTCTCACAAGGGGCATTTTTCTTTAAAGAGAGGACAGCAGACGAGAGGTAATGTCCTGAGTGCCTCCCCAACCCACCTAATCCCGAGTAGACTAGCTCGATGAGTGTTAGTGGGAACTGGGTCTGCCTTCTCCATCTTCTTAGTACCTGGTACATTGGGCACCTTGCAGTTGGTATGTAAACCACAATTACTGATCAGTATTTGAATCAAACAACTGAAAGAAGAGTAGTACCTAAATTGCAGGTACAAGCAGAGAGACCCTACATCCTGCTTCCTCTCCACATATGATTAACCTTGCCCTGGCTATGTTAATTCCAGTCATTAATCTAATGAGTTAGTCATCAGTTGTAGGATTTTTATCTTATTATTCCAATTCATCATGTTTAATTATGTTATTATTTCTGCATTCCATGAGTGAGAAAGAGAAATAATTTGCTGAGAGTTTTATGTGGTAGGACTACACTAGGCACCTTATAAGCTCCCTTTTATTTACCAGCGTTCTTCAGAACACTGACTTAGGAATTATGACACTTATTTTACAGGTGAAGAAGCAGATTATAGAGTTTAAGGAACTCGCCCAGATTCTTATCACTAAGCTGCCACAGGGCTGGGACTGGAAACAAGTCTATCCCCGAAGTCCACATTCTTTCCACTATACTGCTCTGGCTTTGTCTTCCCCTACCAACTAATCCAGCATTATTTCTGACATCACATAATGGAGTTATGGGGGACCTGGGCAGGAAGCAGAGAAGGTCTGCCTGAAGTGACTTTTTCTAACAATACTGATAGATTACATCAATCCAGCGAGAAGAACATCTCACTGACCACCCCTGTGGTCATCAATGTGCGTTTTGTTAGGTGTTTTGCTGCAGCTCATGGTCCAGATAACACCACAGATGATAACAGATGATGTTCCCTTATAAAGCAGCAGTCTGTTATAGATGCACCATCTATGTCCTTTATCTCACTAAGGCCATATTCCACTCAGTCCAGTGAGTGAACTGCAATTCATGCATTTTCAAATGAGAATGGGTAATCCTAGTTTATATAAATATGTAAGTGATCAATACTTTCTATTCTTTATTTTTTTAATAATAAATTTATTTTTATTGGTGTTCAATTTGCCAACATACAGAATAACAGCCAGTGCTCATCCCATCAAGTGCCCCCCTCAGTACCCGTCAACCAGTCACCCCCACCCTCCGACCTCCTCCCCTTCCACCACCCCTAGTTCGTTTCCCAGAGTTAGGAGTCTTCCATGTACTGTCTCCCTTTCTGATATTTCCTACCCATTTCTTCTCCCTTCCCCTCTATTCCCTTTCACTATTATTTATATTCCCCAAATGAATAAGACCATATAATGTTTGTCCTTCTCCGATTGACTTACTTCACTCAGTATAATACCATCCAGTTCCATCCACGTGGAAGCAAATGGTGGGTATTCATACTTTCTAATGGCTGAGGAATATGCCATTGTATATATAGACCACATTGTCTTTATCCATTCATCTTTCGATGGACACCGAGGCTCCTTCCACAGTTTGGCTATTGTGGACATTGCTGCTAGAAACATTGGGGTGCAGGTGTCCCGGTGTTTCCCTGCATCTGTATCTTTGGGGTAAATCCCCAACAGTGCAATTGCTGGGTCGTAGGGCAGGTCTATTTTTAACTGTTTGAGGAACCTCCACACAGTTTTCCAGAGTGGCTGCACCAGTTCACATTCCCACCAACAGTGCAGGAGGGTTCCCCTTTCTCCGCATCCTCTCCAACATTTGTGGTTTCCTGCCTTGTTAATTTTCCCCATTCTCACTGGTGTGAGGTGGGATCTCATTGTGGTTTTGATTTGTATTTCCCTGATGGCAAGTGATGCAGAGCATTTTCTCATGTGCTTGTTGGTCATGTCTATGTCTTCCTCTGTGAGATTTCTGTTCATGTCTTTCGCCCATTTCATGATTGGATTGTTGGTTTCTTTGCTGTTGAGTTGAATAACTTCTTTATAGATCTTGGAAACTAGCCCTTTAACTGGTAGGTCATTTGCAAATATCTGCTCCCATCCTGTAGGTTGTCTTTCAGTTTTGTTAACTGTATCCTTTGCTGTTCTTTCTATTCTTTGTTTAAAAAAATTATTTGAACTTTTTCACTTCAAGTTTTTGGCAGTTATAATAGTGAATGAATAGCTCTAATTCTTTTTCTCAGGGGAAGCCAAACATAGATATAGTGAGGTACTGATTCCTGACTGCACCAGCAAGGAAATGTTTTTGGCGTATCAATTTCGAAAAAGATCTTCTACCTGAATTCTTAAAGTCATGAAAAGAGAAACTGAGATTCAGTCTCCCTTTTTGGTTATAACTGCACATAAATAAAACCGTACGTAAGTCACTTAGTTCCCATAAATATAAAATGAGCATCATAGCGGGCCCAAAATGGTGCTGTGGCACACCTTGCGGGTTTCTGCCATCTTGAATCAGTGAGGCTGATGACA
Source organism: Canis aureus (assembly GCF_053574225.1). Taxonomy (NCBI): domain Eukaryota; kingdom Metazoa; phylum Chordata; class Mammalia; order Carnivora; family Canidae; genus Canis; species Canis aureus. The sequence goes on from NC_135625.1 coordinate 65,667,183, forward strand.
GCTTCCCTTATGTTTCCAGCAGCCCCTTTATTGCGTGATTAATAAGGGTGCAAAACAAGGAAGGGTCAGGGAGCCCAGTGGGCAATGTATGCTGTAATACTCAACCAATTCTCTCCTGCAAATGTCATTACATTGAGTCTTCTAGAGAAAAAGCGGACTGAGCTTATTGGCCTGGGAACCTTTAAGGAAATACAGTGGGTTCTTTTACTATTCTATGTCAACCTAGTTTATGGGCCTAGAGTCAAGGAAAAATGAATGATCCTGCTCAGATCAGTTACTTTATTCTGGTTTTTATGCCAAAACTTTAAAGAATCAGCAGAGAATCGGATGAGAGGGAAAGGTTAAAAAGAAAATGATACCAAAAAAAAAAAAAAAAAAAAGCAGATCAAGTTGAATAGAATCAAAAATGAAAAAAAAAAGGGAAAATATAGTTTAAAAAGAGATAATTTAATCTTACCTCACGTCAGGTATCCAGACATTTATTGAGCACCTACTATATGTCTAGCTTTAAGCAAGATGCTAGAAACCCAAAGATGATGAATAAATCATTGTATGCAAGTCTCTTTGCAAAAGGCCTCCCACCCTAGAGAAGAAGAGAGAAAAAAGTATATATAAAAAGTGTGTGTGTGTGTGTGTGTGTGTGTGTACAGATATGTATAAAAGAACGGAATGCTTCCAACCCAGAGATGTGGACAGGAAATGATTAATAGCATAAGAAGAGGCTGCTAAGTCTGCTCGCCAGGATAAGACAAGTCTTCCAATAGAACTACAACATGAAATGTGTCTAACAATACTACATAGAATTAGGTAAATGTGTGTTTGCTTTGAGAAAAAAAAAAAAAAAGGAAATGCAGCAGAAGACCGAGAAAAACTGTGTGAACCACAGGATTTTGGAGCTGCTTAAGCACGCTGTACAACAAGGAATCTCATAAGATGAGGTTGGGGACTCAAGACCCATCATAGAAAACCCAAGTACTGTGCTGGGGAAAATAGGTCAGTCTGAGGCAATGGAAAACCATGGCGTGCTTGAGCAGAGGATGATATATGGTCAGGTTTATGTTTGGGTGAGTGCCTTTGGAATGATCATGGAACATGGGTTTTATAGGAAAAGACAAGGAATGCCTGGGTGGCTCAGTGGTCTAGCGCCTGCTTTCAATCCAGGGTATGACCCCGAGGTCCCGGGATCGATTCCCACATCGGGCTCCCTGAATGGGGCCTGCTTCTCCCTCTGCCTGTGTCTCTGCCTCTGTTTCTGTGTCTCTCATGAATAAATAAATTCTTAAAAAACAAAAAAGTGAGAGACCAGTGAGGATATTAGTCTTTACCTTTCACACTGTAAATGCAATGCCTCTGCCCAGTTTGTTTGAAGTGATCTCCATTGGCTGAAGAAGTTGATGGATTAGAAAGTCACTGAGTGAAGCGGAAAGGAGATATACGTATATATGTCCCACCATTACTGTCTGGCTAGAAGGATAGAGTTTGAGCTCACCTGGCACACTGCAAAATACTTTAACATTTAGGCTATTGCACTAGCACATCTGATCATGTGTACTTCACTATGCACATGGAAGATCTTTTGAGGCCTGCTATTTTAGCTGCTCTCATTGGAATTAAAGCATTTTCGAAGAGTTGGCCCCACTTCAGATGTTCAAGGTTACTGAACAATATGGTGCATCGAGAAGGACCAGTAAACCCCAACCAAGTGCCAAGTTCGGCTTGCTTTCAATTGCAGCTGCTATTCTTCAGATACGTCACTTCTTCACTCTAAACCTTTCCCTGTTTTTGTAAAAAGTGTAAGAGCCCTTCCTCTCCTGACTTCATGGGGCTATTGTGATGGGGAAAGAAGATCTTCAAGACAAAACTGCAAACCACTGGAAATCCAAGTGCTTTTATTATCATTGTTTGTGTGTGTGTGTGTTTGTGTGTGTGTGTGAGCACGTAGATGTTACCATTAATATCTATGCCCTTTCCTTCTCCTTGGGGGCAAGTCCCATCCCTTCTCAGTTTTCCTTCAGGTATCAAGTTTCCTCAAAGCCTTTTTCTCATCAAAAGCAAGTGCAAAGATATGATACAAGTTGTTAACATGTGGAATAAAAACAGTGGGTTTCTTTTGATGGAAATTGCAAATCTTGGCCCCATCAGCCATGAAACTTAAATAAGAATATTTGGTGGGTTTTTTTTGTTGGATTAGTGGGTCTAATGGTTTGGGATAGAGTCTGACATTCATTCATTCATTCATTCATTCTTTAATTTAAAGTTTGGGATTGTGGCAGCAGGTAGGCAGTGAAAACTTTGTGCTGCACACAGCGCATGATGCAAGTATGGGGGTCTTAGCATGGAGAGCCAGAGAAGGGAAGCCCAGGCTTCCTTGTTGCTTTTCTGGACTGTCACGCAGAGCTTCTCTATCGGGAAGGGACAGACCTATGAGGTCCCGGCATTTGCAACCATCTCAATTCCTCTCTCTTCTGGGCTACTTCCATCCAGTTGCTATGGCTTCATTTCCCAAGGTCATAGCTCTGTGTTTGCTCAGTCCTCCGTGTTGCCCAAGGCTGGCCATCCTTCACGTAGTCATGGCTCTCTCTGCCCCACAACTCTGGAGGCTCAGGCAGCTGTGACTGCACCGGATCACATAGCTTGAGAGGTGGGGTGGGCATTTTCCCTTCCTCCAGGCATCTACAGAGAGCTGGCTTCAAGTTTATTTTAGTCCCACTGCCCACTGTGGGTCAGAGAAATAGATTAATTAGGTTAGCTCCTATGTGAGATGGTGCTTTGTAGGTGAAAGTGGTTCTCATTCTATTCTGGCCATGTGGAAGGGTTTTCGCAATCTTTGTAAGGTTATGATGTGTGAAGCAAGCTTTTTTTTTTTAATTTAGAATTTTAAATGTTTTATTAAATTTCAACCTGAAGACCGATTTTTTAATATTGTTCTTTGGAACAAACCAAAAATAGTAAAAATAGATGTTTAAGTGGAGGAAAATATTTGTACAGCAATGCCTCACCCCTGTCACACCTCATTCCCTGACCCACAGACCCACTGAGGCTTGCTGCTAGAAATAGCTTTATTAAATAGGTTTATAAGAGATCTGAAAGGGGTAATACAGTGAATTCTGTGAGCTTTTCTATGTAAAGAATAAATTGCTATACTGATAAAGATAAGCTTCAGGCAGTCCTAGATAGGTTTTATTTTTCATTTTTATTTTTTCCAGCTTTATTGAAATAAAATCGACATATAGCATTGTGTATGTTTGTGTACAAAGTGATGATTTGCTTCGAATATATATTGTGAAATGTTTACCATAATAAGGCTACTTACACATTATTCACCTCATATAATTACCATTTTGCTGGTAATGTTGTGGCAAGAAAGTTAAAGCTCCATTTTATGGCAACTTTCAAGTATACGATACAGTATCGTTAACTGTAGTCATGCTGTACATTAGATGCCTGGAACTTATTTATCTTATACCTGAAAGCTTGTACCCTTTGACATCCCCCCTTTCTTCAGCCTCTGGCAACCAGCATTCTGTTCTATGAGTAGACATTTTTAGATTCCACATGTAAGTGAGATCATACAGTATTTGTCTTCCTCTACCTGAATTGTTTCACTTAGCATAATGCCTGGCAGGCTTCATCCACATTGTTGCAAATGCCAGGATTTCTTTCTTTCTCATGGCTGATTAATACTCCATTATGTACATACCACATCTTCCTTATCCCTTCACCCATCGATGGATGATGGACAGTAAGAAAGTTTCCCTTTCTGAGCTATTGTGGGTAATGCTGCAGTGAACACAGTAATGCAACTATGTCTTTGAGATAGTCATTTTATCTCCTCTGGATATATACCTAGAAGTGGAATTGCTGGATCACATGATAGCTCTGTCTACTTTTTTGAGGAACCTCAGTACTGTTTCCATAGTGGGTATACCCATATGGGCCTTATGAATAGAAACTTGTAGTTCATTGTTTGTGTAGACAAGTAAACTCTATGAACTTAGGGGAAAATATCAGAAGCAACTCTCATAAGTTATTTTTGGAAGTCAAATGTCAAACATATTATTAAATAATGAAACTGGTTTTGTTTTATTGAGTAAGATTACCCAGAAGTCAATTATGAGGTGAGGATTTGTGGGCAAGAGGCTTATTAAGGGAAGCAATGTAAGGACACCAGGAAGCACAGCAGGAAAGAGGTGGAAGCCAAGAAAAGGGGAGATCTTGGTCAAAAGTCTTTGAGATCAGTGGGTAGACCTTAGTCAATCCTGCAGGGGACCTCTGGAATGAGATAGAGCTGTTTCAACCAGAGATGTCAGAACATGTCTATCATTCTCCCACACCCAACAGTCATTGATTACTAAGCTATGTGGAAGACGTCAGCCTCCAGGTACTTCTGATCCTTGGAAGCTCCAGTAGGCAGAGGATAGTCAAGAGTGTACCATTGTTGGCAGTCATTGAAAGTGCTCCATGATGCTATTGATTGAATGTCTGTGTCTCCCAAAAATTTGTATGTTGGAATGTAACCCCAATGTGTATTTGGAGGTGGGCCTTTGGAAGCGAGTAGGTCATAAGGGTAGAGCACTTGTGAATGGGATTAGTGGCCTTATAAAACAGGCTCCTGGGATGTCCCTAGTCTTTTTATGCCATGTGAGACCACAGCAAGAAGGAGCTGTCTGTGAACTAGGAGGACACCAGACACTGAATCTTCCAGTTCCTTGATCTTGGACTTTTAGGCTCCAGAACTGTGAGAATGTTGTAGTATTCTGATACCGAAGCCCAAACTGACTAAAAGATTTTGGGTTGAGATTTTCAGAGCTGGTTACAAGGGATGTGAAGGAATCTGGGTGTTCACAACATTAACCATGGCAGTATCTGCTACGATGGACCTCAAGCTGTCCTTCATGTACAGGCAAGAAATCTGGGTGTCATTTCAGACATTGGCTTCACAAAACCTACCTCATCACTAAGGCTCAAATCATCAGGAATATAATGATGAGGACAGCAGGTCATGCATGAGAAAGTTAGCTGCTGGATTGCAGTTTAATCTGTGATTTTCTCTTTTGCTTAAATGAGATCTGGAAGGGATGCTAAATTCAAAGTCATCTTCTATCCTGACACAGAGAACAAATAATTTTCCATAATATAGAAATAGAATATTTGAAACTTGCTGAATCTGTTGAAACAAGTGTTTAACCAGAAATTAATATACAATCCTTTCTTATGAAACTCTTAACTCATGGTTTGTGAGCTTCTGTATTAAGGTATACACTGTAACAATAAAATAAAACTACAGGATTGACATAATACCAACAGTGAGCTCCTAATGGCCAAGTGTTTGACTCTTTCAAGTAATGAACAGTCTTTTTTTTTTTAAGATTTTATTTATTTATTCATGAAAGACACAGAGACAGAGAGAGGCAGAGACACAGGCAGAGGGAGAAGCAGGCTCCATGCAGGGAGCCTGACGTGGAACTCGATCCCGGGACTCCAGGATCACGCCCTGGGCCGAAGGCAGGCGCTAAACCACTGAGCCACCCAGGGATCCCCAGTAATGAACAGTCTTATGGTTAAAGTTATCCTCTCCAAAAAAACAGTCTTGTATTCTTAGAGCTAATTGATATTAGTCTAAGTTAATCTCTTCACCCTTTCGTGCTCATCACAGCCCTCTGCTTAAATCTCCCTACGGTGCTTTTCCTATTCTGTTTCATATTAGTGTTGTCTGGAAGGCAAACAGTATGAGTTTTATCTTTACGTCATCCAAGATACTTATCACTGTACCAGCTCATAGTAGGTGTTTGAAAACACACTCAAATGAAAAAATTGGTCTACAGTTCTCTTTCTTTGGAACATCTTGTCATTATTTTAATAGTCAAGTGCACTTACTCTTTGAATAATGATTCACCATAGAGTCTCCTAGCTGCTTGTTAATTCTTGACTTCTTCTTTCTTGCTCATTTGGAATCTGTCTGCAGTGTTTCCACAGGATGTGGCAAGCATCAGAGCATATGTTGTCTGCATATGTACCAAAGGAGGCATTTCATTCTTTCCTTTTCTCTCCAGTACTCCTCTCTTTAACATAACTGTAAATTCCCAGAATGCACATCCTATTTTGAAACAAGAATCAGGCTTTGAATAAGACTTTGCTCAAGTAGAGCAGGATTCTGGGTATTCGAGTTGAATACACAAGTTAAGAATTTCCTGTAACTTTTCTCGCTGTCCCTGAAAATATGTCTTAAAGCAATCCTTCTCTGTGACTTTGCCCATTCTCAGAAATAAAGTATATTTATATAAAACAAATGCACAGCTTTTTCAAAGATAGAGTGAGAGAAGGGAAAGGCTCTCTAATAGGCTTTAATACACTAGTGAATTTCATGGATTTATTTCAGAGCAAGCCATCCTAGCTATGGTCCCCAAACAGTCAGAAGCCTTGAGAAGCTGAAAATTGGGAAGAAAACCTGGACAGTATGTGTTCCTGTGAGAATTCCATTTTCACTTCACATTAAAAGTCAATGCTGCCTGTCAGATGTTTCTGTAATAAAATTTATCATCAGAATATACTAAAAAAAATTGCAAACTTAATGTGCTCTCCATCTCATATATTTTTAAACACACATGAAGGCCAGAGCCAATAGTATAGTTAGCTGCTGTACTGTGAGAGTAACCCAAGGACCTGCCAGCCCCTAGTAGATCTTCTGTGACCTGGGCATGATGAGATCCCTCTATGGTAGTTACTCTTTTGGAGAACAAAACCTCTACATCAGAAATCTCTTCTAAAAAGTGAATATGGGCTGGCAGAGGGAAGCTGATAGGGATTAGTTCATTAGACTATCATTGAGTAGAAATAAAGGTCCTTAAATTACAGACAAGCTCAACTTTGTTCAGGCGCTCAGAGTCATACCAAATGTAGAGCTGGTGGGAAGCACTGGGGCAAGGCTACAAGGCTGGATATCCCAATACTTGCTTCCCTTCACCCCCTCCCAGACTCATGCCTTCTCTCACTTAAGGGAATCACTTTTTTCCCCAGGTACCAAAGCTCTAAAACTCTGGGTCATATGGATGCAAATTCTCTTACCCCACTTATCCAAGTAGTCACCAAACTCTAGTTTTTTGGCTTCTACTTTATTCCTGCTGCCTTTACTCAGGCTTTCATTCTTTCCATTTAGCCCAATGCCAATCCCTCCTTCCTGTTATGTTACCAAGGTGCTTTTCAGCTCCAGTCATTTCTTCAATACTTAGTTTTATCTACATCCTGCCTTCTCCGCTCTCTTCTCCTGTCTTCAGCATGCTGGTGGCTGCTATTGAGCAGAGAATTGGTTAGGACCATGGAGTCTGAAAGATCTTCCACTAGTGCCCAAGTCTGTCTTGTAATACCTGTGTGACTTTGGCCAAGTTCTGGAATCATCCCTCTACCTCTCATTTTCTATTCTTTGTAAAAGGAAGTAGTATTAGTCTCTAACTCAAAAGATGGTTGTGAATGTTAAGTAGGATAATACCTGTAAAAAACTTAGCACAGAGTTAAATATTCTTAGCATAGCAGCAATATTGATGATGAGTGGTGATATCACAGGCTGCATGATGTTGCAAGAACTTTAGTGGGGTTGGGAAATTTTTAGGTAGATGAACAATTTTTTTCCAAGAAATGTGAAATCCCTGCTATCTCCCCCTTTTAAAAACTAAAAACATTTTTTTAAATTAATGCAATAAGCAGAATCTTTGATATGATTATTAAATACGACTTTTCCGTTGACTTAACCATCAACTATATATTTGTTAATACAGAAACACAGTCTGAACTTCTAGAAATAATAGCATTATTGCTATTATCCTGTCTTATATACCAGCAGCTCGTTTTTAAAGCATATGCAGAGCTCTCCTTCATGCTGTTAGGCTGAGCTAACTGTTGAAGATGTCAGAGGACAAGAAATGTTCTGCCCCTTTCCCTAGCAAACTTCTCTCTAAGAAAATCAGAAAAATAAAAGACCAGTAACAATTTGCTGCAAGAAGGGCGCACCCAGCTCAAGTCTTTAGGTGAACGGCATCCTTTACAAATTAACATAAAAACACTTCTGAAAGAGGGGAAAAGGAGCATTATGTGAGCATTCAAAGACCTTGGACTGAGAATTGGGATATCTGGGTTCTAATTTTCCTTCTGCAGTGAAATTGCAGTTTAAGTAAATCAATTGCTCAAGTCACTCTGCCTCGCTGTGACTAAATCAAATGAAGCCTAATGGTGCTTACAAAGCTGTTGTGAGACATAAAAGAGCTCGACAAAGGTAAGGTGCTGCGATGTTCATCCTTAGCTCCCAGCTAAAAGCTGAACCTGATATATTCTTGCCATTTCAGAGAAGGCAATCTTCATCTCCAGTTCAATTATGTAGCATACTTTCAAAGAATACTCATGTTAAAATGTGAACTTCACTATCAATGCATTGATCAGACATGATTTTGAATATGTTAAAAGAGAAAACTTCAACCCACAAGCCACTGTCACCCATCAACAGACCCCAATCAAGAACATCTTTAACAGAAGATTGAATTCTCCTTTGTTGAAATTCCATGGTGTGTGTTGCTTTATTCCAATTACAAGATGTCTGAACATAGAAATGTAAAGTGATTTCCATTCAGGTCTTAATTTCAAACATCCAGAGTGTATTTCTTTGTAACTAATGGAGAAGTGTGATTATGATGAAGTCAGTGCTATTCGATAAAAAGAAAAAGAAAGCTTTTTTTTTCAAACATGCTAACACTAGCGACATTAAGACTCTTCTGCATACATCTTTAATGTAAAGCAGGTCAAGGAGACGCAAGGAATAAATTCAAGAGTATTCATCAGCACAGCTCTTCTTTTCTACTGAACTGGAATTATTAAAATCATTTCCCATCTTCAAGTATATCTGTTTTATAGTTTCTAAGTGCAGAAATCTTTAAAATCAATAGTTTCGGACGTGCAGGTAAGAATGGTATATTATTCAAAGGACTTCTCTTTCATGGTGGTAATCCATATAAATTGTTTTATGTTTTATACAAAGAAAATGATAATGAAGAAATCACTCCTGTTCTCGGGGATGGAGAATAGAAGCACACAGGATCGAATGTACGAGTTTCTATGTGTAATGACATCGATCAAGTGCCTGTCTCCCCTTTACCTGATCTTCCCGGGAGGGGATAACAAACTCTTCTTATCTCTCTAGTCATGACAATGATTGGAACTTGGGTATAGAGCAGAAGGTAGTCTGAAATCGTCAAGAAAAATTATCTGGCCCCCACCCTGTGCTTGTTCGACTGCACGAATGCTACCAAACTGACCATCTACTAAACCAGTGCAGGACTTGAACACAGAATAACCAAACAGTAAAACCCAATGTTTTATTGCTTGAACCTCTTAGATATAGGTCGTCAATAAATATTTCACAAAGGATCAAATGAGTCCCACAGATGCCGCACAGTTGGGCAAGCTGATCTCACCCATCTTCTGCTGAAACCAGAGAGGGATATTTATAGGTCAGGAAAAATGAAGCCTCCCCAGCCTGCCACCCCACCCCTTCCTTCCTCGTTCAGAGTTCAAAAACTCATTCCGGTTCTCCCACAGTCTCCACGCACAAAGCATTCCTCCTTTTCTCACCTTGCTTCTTCTGGGAAACTTTGCTTGCCACAAAGGAAAGAATGTAGGCAGGAGGTCTCCACGGAGGACAGTTGGGACCAACTGTTCCTTTCCCATCTCTATTGTCCTAGCCACCTGGCCGCCTAACCAAAAGTCTGCCCAAAACAGACGTATCTTATTAAGGGTGATGGAGTCTCAGTTTTATGAGTGATTGGTAGATCAGATGTGTTCCAAGTGCACAATTTTACAATACTCTGAAAACAACACACTGTGATCATGAGATGCTTCTAAGCCCATCGTATTTTAGTCTCCCATCACTGTGTATGTGTGTGCATGTACATGTGTGTGTGTTTTCTTTTTTCTTTCTTTTTTTTTTTTTTTTTTTTTTTTGGCCAATTCCCCTTAGCTTCATTGCCAAGCCCTAGCTGATCACATAAAGGGATATAAGTAGAGCCTCCATGGAGAAAGTTCTCGTACATTCCATAACAGAGGATCACTTCTGAATTTGGTTTTAAGTGTCCTATTTACTTAGAACTGAGCCTTGATTAAGGTAGCATCCTATGGAGTCTAGCCACAGTATTTCACTGACAAAACTCCGGTCTGCACCAGAAATACATAATCTCCCTCAGTTCCTCTGAGATGGTTTTTACACCCTGATTAGCCCATCTGGGAATCTCCCACCTTCGTATCATGTCTTCCTTGCTCCTCCGTTTGGGTCATTATTCTAAAACCCTGATCCTTCCTTCCTTTTCCCTCTCAATGACATCACACTGACAGCTCCTCGGTCTTCTTTCTCTTTTTTCTTCTTTCTTTCTATATTTGAAACCACAAGCTTTTCAGGGTTCCAAGTTTTAGTGATTCCACCTCAAAGATGCTCCAAGTTCTCTTGCAGAACTGAATCTCCATACAAATTTATGTCGTTTGTGATTGACAATTTAATTACAGTATTATGTCCCTTTTCTAATCAGTCTGGGGACAACTTGAAATCTACAGTGGCTTTAAGAAGATTTCCTTGAGAGCAATTAATTACTTGTTGACCCACCCTGCCCATTCTGAGATAAAGTTTATCTTGCTTGTGGGGCCCTGGACTGGCCAGACGCATCCCCAGAATGGAAGAACACCAAACTGGAGCTTCAGCGGTTGCCAGTCATTCACATAGCAGGCACCCCTGCTGAATCCTTTCCCATTCAAGAGCAATAATCACATGGAATGATTTGCATGATAAAAAAGAACATTCTCATTAATTTTGCAGATTGAATCAAGGTGTGTGGGAAGGATGGAGATATAAATGTAAATGACCTTCACAACAGGCTAAGAAGAAACTCGCTAGAGCACTGAACCTAGTGATGTTTAATAGGGATACGGGTTAAGTTGTACATTAAAATGTGTTTCAAAAGTAAGGATACATAAAATAGAGTCTAAGTCACTGCAAGGTAAAAGTCATGTAAGAAACTTACTGAATCTGAGTTAGAATTGTTGTTCTTTTCTGAGCATGTGCCTTAGCGAATCTAAAGACGCCACCATTTGGTTGTATCCTTTGTTAAATTCTGGGAGATCAGTAATTGAATTACAACTCAAACCTGCTCAAAGGGAAAAAGCAACTTAGGAGCCCATGTGATTAAGAAGTCCTCAGACTTGCACTAGCTTGGGGCAAAGGTGGATTTGAGGACTCACAAGTTATCATCTGGAATGCTGGTCTCTCCTCTCGGTTGTCCTTTGCCTTTCTTGGCTTCATGCTGCTTTCTGCTGGCAAGCTTATTCCTGGAACGCCTCCCTGGGACTCAGAGCCCACCTCTGATGGGGTCCTGTGCCTCTTCCCAGACTAATCGCTGGGTCCAGGGAATGGGATCTTCTGTGGCACCACACACAGGCCCACCTGATTAACATTTCCGCAAGATTATGAGGGGAATGGGGATGATCCTTCCCCAAAGGAAGAAGTGCTGGACGTATTGAAACCAGGAAAGAGCAGCAAGGAAGAACATTTCCTCCAGACTCCCAGGAGAGATGGTGATGATTCAAGGTGCAAGTCAGGAAGGATTTGGGAGAAGATGAAGTCATCCAAGTGGTTTATAGGGCTGACAGGATAGGAGGATTACATGGAGCTTTCCAGATTCTGGGGTATGGATCAATAAGTAATCGGACAAAGGTAAATTTCCAAGAAGGACTTTTGTTTATTTATTTGCCTTTATAGAAAACAAATACAACGGATCGTAGCACATTGGAGTGGGGGAGATGAATCACAGAAGTCAGAGGGAGAAAATGAAAACTATAACCGCTAATAACATGTGGGGCAATTTCCTTTGTGCTTTATGCGAACAGCACACACATGTACTAATCGAAATTACTCCACATCAACATTGCATTTTTGTGTAAAACATAGAAAATACTTGGGCACATGACTAAACTCATCTACAATTACAAAAGTTTTAAATGGCCAAGTAATAGCGCATTGAGTGGATGTACTCTAGTCAGTGATCTATGTCTGTTTTTCAAGCTTAAGTTTTCTGTTTTATTTTCATAGATAACATTTGGGGACCATATCTCTTGTCATTTCCCCAAGACTGAATTCTAGTGGAATTACTAAGTGGTACAATATGAACATATAAAAATTCTTGGTCTCTGTTGTGATATTTCTACACAGAATATTACTCTTTTTACCAGCAACATGGTGAGATGATCTTTAGTACTGATGATGAATATTTTTTTAATTAAATTATGAGGTTTAAGAAGCAAGCATTCTTGTTTCCTTACAGTACCTATCATTAAAATCACTTAATAAGCATGTATTAAATTTTAGAGAACAAGCCTATAACCCACAGCAAAATGTATGTTTTAAATTCTGAGCTACAAAGCCAAAGGAGAGAGTTTGTGTTAATGAAGGAAAGCTCTGCTCATTGTAGCATGGACAGCACTCACTGTTGTTGAGGATATAGGGAAATGACTATTCCATAAAACTGTAGTTTTCAACCTGGCAATATATATCAAAATTGAAGATGTGCGCCCTTTAACATAGAAATTCTATATTTGGAAATCTAGCCAAGAAGGTATTTGATCAAATGCACAAAATTATGCTTGATGATCATCAGTAAGGTTATAAAAGCATCAGAAATATTGAATCTAAGTACTCATACCCACCAGTATTAATTTAAAATAACCGTGGATATTTATTTAGTGGGTCCACTGCAGTCATTATGAAGGAGTATCTTGAGTCAGTATCGTCCATGTTGAGTTCTTGTTCTACTTCAGCCCTAAACAGTAACAACTTTGTGCCCGTGAGCAAATAGCTTATCTGTGATTCATATCTGTAGAAGTTCTTTTCCATTAAGAAGCATTAAGCATCTAAGCATTAAGTTAGATTTTCCACTGGAAGAGCTTACCATGTCCTAGTTATTATAATTTTTATGATTTTTATTAAGTGGAAAAATATAGATTAAATTGTTGACATGAGCAAGTGATTAAGTAGCACAAATGAGGCATATATGTATGTGTGTGTCTGCATAGCGATCCAAAATGACGTTAACCAAAGCATGCATTGTGATTTCCTCTTAGTTAGAGACCATTGGGTGATTTTTGCTTTCTTCATGTTTTTCTCTTTGGCTCAAATTTTCTGCAAGAGTATTGCTATCTATATGATCACACAGAGTTATGATACCATTTATTTTTTTAATCTGATTATGCAAGAACTTCTTTAGCAAGTCCTGTACTTTCTAGGTGACCTGCCCAAATGTAGCCCAGTAGTTCGAGAACAGAGTCTGCTAATCCCTAGCGTACGGGTCAGGTGACTGCTACCAGCTAAAATGATCAAGGGAAAAAGAAACCATCAATAAGATTAGACTAAAACAACTAGAAGATTCCAGGCTGTAAAATCAAAAAGCTAGAAATTCTGCCATAATTGGCTATGTGACCTTGGGCAAGACTCATGATCTCTCAGGTACCACTCTCCGTTTGTAAAAACATTCTCTGAAAGCTCTTGTCGAGCTAAGTAAAGAAGTAAACTAAACTGAGGCAAGGGCATATTGTCAGAAATTGTGCATATTCAGGAATAGCAGAGGAATTGCAATTTAGAAAATGCATGTTATACCAAACCACAGATGAGTCTATTGAGGGTTTGGGGCTGGCTGTATTTATGGGCACGGAATGCAAAGGCAGGGAAGTCCAGCCAGAGTGCAAGCAGTATGTTCACTGGTTTGAGGATGGGGAGAGATTCTTGGTGGAGATGCATTGGTAGAGATAAGTCTGTCTTCGATAAGTTAGGCATTTATGGGAAATCGGTCTCTTAGCTCTTAGATGCATTCTTCTGAGGGTGCATGCATGAGATTTTCTATTTCATGTCCTCCAATTCCACTTTAGATTGAAACCCTTTTACATTCCTGTACCTGTAATATAAAGAATGAGACTTTTGACGTAGAGGAAACATACTTATTTAGTTAGTTACTAGTTTGTTTGTTCTAACAAAATCTTAAAATACATTGTTAGACTATTTATTCATAGTTGGGGTGAAGGAGTGTGGTGGCTGATTCTGCACTTAAAATCTGAAAAAAGCAAATTTGGTAAAAAAAAAAAAAACACTAAAGGGAACGTGTCTTTAAAATTATATAAAATCCATGACCTTGATAGTTTATCTATGCTCAAAAAAATTTCTTAAAGTTTGGATAAGGGGTGGTGGAAGGGGAGGACGGCGGGGGTGGGGGTGACTGGGTGGCGGGCACTGAGGTGGGCACTTGACGGGACGAGCACTGGGTGTTATTCTGTATGTTGGCAAATTGAACACCAATAAAAAATAAATTTATTATTTAAAAAAAGTTTTGGATAAATGTTTGATTAGGTATTTATCAGAGAATATGGGAATTCATATTCACAACTGTGAATTCATTGCCACAACTGTTGAGTTTGAATCATGAGAGGCAGTCATGATCCCTCTGCACCACTGTCAGAAGCCAGGATAAACATGGATAGAATATGTGCAAACACCAGCTGTCCGTCTTGTGCTCTGTAATTTCTAGATGAATCTTGATTTCTTAATAAAGTTCATGAAGTTTCCAAATATATACTAAGCCCAAAATAATCACAGGCCAAAACCCAGGTATTTTTCTAACATGTTTTCCTTTTCATTTTACTATGAAAATACTAGAAGGAATACCTCCCTTGAAAGCCTACATTGTACCAGGCAGTGTATCTGGGAGTTACCTGCATTATCTCATTTAATCTCCACATTTGAGCGTTAGGATGGTATTATTCCCATTTACTCAAAGGACCAAATCAAGGCCTGGAGGTTAAATAAAGGTACACGTTGAGGGGAGGGGGTTGGATGTGGTGGATCTGAATCTGGCCACAGCTTATTCTGAGGAGCAACACATTGTCCCCAGCCCCAAACATGCTGGGCTGTGGATGCTTAATGAGGATCACGGTGGCTTCGGTGGAATTACTCATCTGACTTAATGAGTCTGCTCAACACCAGAAGGCATTCTGTAGAGCATGTTTCTTTGACCCAGATTTGACTTCCTTTTAGCCTTTTTAACATTGACTTCCTTTTTAACTAAAGGAAGCAGCACATTATCAACTCATGTAACATAGGATATTTTCAGAATGTGTAATAATTTGTTCTGCCCAAAGAAAACCTGTACTTTGTCTTTTCCTGAAAGATAATCATCAAAGTATTCCCCTTGAACCTTTTTTCCCCCTCTAGATTATAGAGGATGTGCAAAGACGGGGAAGGAGCACTCCCACCAGAAGTTATGATGACAGATGAGCCAGCTTAATTGTGACAGGCAGTGTTTGGTCCTATTCCTGATTCTTCTGTGAAAATGGAGCCAATCATTCAATCAGCTGGGAGGCTGGTCCGTAGGGTGTGCCCCTGTGTGTGATGTGTATAGGAGGGGGCCTTCCGTAATTGCATGAGGCAGACAATTCATCTGGAAGCTCAAGAAAATGAGAGGGGGGGTGATGGGAAATGATCTCAAAATGTCCATCTGGGTTTTGAAAAGTAGAGATTTGAAGTTGTGGCAGGCTGCTTTGTAATTAAATCAGTCGCCGGGTTGGTTTTCATAGCAGTCCAATTCCAGATGTGATCATAGCACAATGAACCGTGCCTTTATAGACGTTACATTTCCCGGGATCAAAACATCTGCCAGGATTTTCCTCCCAATTTCAAGAGTTTAAATACCACATTATTTTGAATAGTGCTTTTCTCTACTGGTGTTTTTGTATCAGGGAAAACAGTTGGAGGGCATGGCGTGGAATAACAGATAAAGGGAAACCTCCCTCCTCTTTTTATAAAAACAGAATTCACTCTACTCACATCCTGCTGTCCAGCCTTGATTCACATGGGCCAATTTCTCTTCTGGCTACTAAGATAAACATAGTGTTTCCTGAATAAAGGTGATCATATTTTCTTCTCTGTGATATACCAATCTTGACGGGTTAGGATAGACTTGTTCTCTAGATACACTATCCATTATATAGAGAGGGCAGCTCACTCTTCTGTGATTTGAACCTGGTCTCTAATTTATTTCTATTTTGAACTGAATTTAAAAGCCGATTACCCATCAGAAGAAGAGACTGGCATAATCAAGTTAGACAAGGCAGGCTCCTTGGAGTCCTTCTCAGGTAGCTTTTCTAATAGACTGAAACTAATGCTGGGACTCTACCTGTCACTAGAAACAGTGTGTGATTCCCATGCAACTGTATGGGTTGGTGTGAAATGCTCTCTGAGACCCTCAGACAGTGCGGATTCATCTCAGTTCTGAAGCACTGGACGATTGCGGAGACTTTCTCGTGTACTAAAAATTACATGCAGGCTGAATCAACAGTGATTCAATGGTGGTGGATACAATGAAAATAAATTATGTAAATGAACTGTGAGAGTCATTAGAACTGGAAAAGTTGATGAGCTAATCACCATTCACCGATGACGGTGAAATTTTTTTAAATTTAAAAATTAGATTTTAAGACAGGAAATAAGTTGAGAAGCATTAGAAATAATTTGTAATGGAGGCGAAAAGTCCTCTCCATGGCATTCATCCTCTCTCCTATGCAAAAGGGATGAAGATCTCTAAACCCTCTGGAGAGATTCTAGGACCTTGACAACCTAAAGTTTGCATAACAGAGAGGTACATAAATCTGGTCTGAACTAAGGGATGAATTAGAAGTCAAAACAGAAATGGTCTTATCTGACCGATAATTCATACTTTGAGGGGCTCCTGGGAGGCTCAGTTAGTTGAGCGACTCTTGATCTCAGCTCAGGTCACAATCTCCGGGTTGAGATTGAGCCCCTCAGTGTGTTGGGCTCCACTGTCAGAGGGGAGTCTACTTGAGATTCTCTCTTGTCCTCTACCCCTTCCCCTCTAAAAAATAAAAATAAAAATAAAAAATAATTAAAATTTTGAAGACAATCTAAAAATAAAATTCAGACTATTAGTATCAATAAAGAAAACTTTTAAAAGGACTGATAGCATAGTATCAATGTAAACATTTCATTTTCTCTTACTATTTTAAACCTGAGTGTGTCCATCTGTGTTCACTGAAAAGGCCTGAAACCACTGGCAGCAATACACATCACCCAAGCCCAGGGGATGGACTCTCAGTACAACACAGAGGCTAATGATGTCCCTTCAAAGGGACCTAGAAGCCAGCTTAAAGAGCTCCTGCAGACAAAAAGATGATACAATTTCAACCTCAAAAAATAGAATGGCAAAAAAAAAAAAAAAAAAAAACAAGAATGGCTACAGCCGATTGAAGCAGGTCACATATGCAACCCCTAGTAAAACTGGCCATTCCGGTCATCAGCAAATGGTAAACCTTAGTGTGGATTTGATGGGAAATGGGGGTGGTGGGGTCAGGGTGACACTCCCTGAGCTATCTTAGCCTCACCGATGTGTCACTCAGACTTCATGTTGTGCCATGATTATGCAGTGTCAGGTAGAGAGGACCACTTCTGAGGGAGCTGGGAGGATTTAAAGTGCAGTTTGCAGGAAATACAGGGCCTAGAGAATCAAGCTAATCCACCAGAAGTGATCAGGCAAGTGTCAAATGGCAGAGACTTGAACCACATTAATTGTTGCAGTTCCTTCAATAAGTCAAAGAAAAAAGACAAAAAAGCTAAGGATAGAGTGCTGTTATTGCTTTGAAGAAATAAATGAGGGGGGTGCCTGGGTGGCTCAGTCAGTTAAGGGTTGGAGTCCTGGTTCCCACTCAGGTCATGATCTCAGGGTGGTGAGATCGAGCCCCTTGTCGGGCTGTGCATTCACCTCAGAGTCTGCTTAAGATTTTCTCCCTCTGCCCCTCCCCCTGCTCTCATTCTCTCATTGTCTCTCTCTCCCTCAAATAAATAAATAAATAAATAAATAAATAAATAATAAATAAATAAATAAATAAATAAAAGATTTTTTCAAAAATAAAGAAATGATATTAAAAACCAGATATAATGCTTGGGACATTTGGGGATCCTGATTCAAGCAAACCATAAACATACATTTCTAGGGCAGCCCGGGTGGCTCAGCAGTTTAGCCCAGGGCGTGATCCTGGAGACCTGGGATTGAGTCCCAGTTAGGGCTCCCTGCATGGAGCCTGCTTGTCCCTCTGCCTGTGTCTCTGCCTCTCTCTCTCTCTCTCTCTGTCTCCCATGAATAAATAAATAAAATCTTTTTAAATTTTTTTTTATGATAGTCACAGTGAGAGAGAGAGAGGCAGAGACACAGGCAGAGGGAGAAGCAGGCTCCATGCACCGGGAGCCCGACGTGGGATTCGATCCCGGGTCTCCAGGATCGCGCCCTGGGCCAAAGGCAGGCGCTAAACCGCTGCGCCACCCAGGGATCCCAATAAAATCTTTTTTAAAAGGAACATACATTTCTAGATGACAGGGGAAATTTGAATATGGACTAGGTGTCAGGTGATCATAAGAATCATTTACTAATTTTAATGGGAGCAATAATGTGTTGCATGATAGAAGAGAAGAAATAGTGTAAACTGAAGTATTTGTGGGTAAACTACTTGATATTTGGAATTTGATCGAAAGCATCTCAGCCAAAGGAAGGAGGGGCATAGGGAACAGATAGAAATAAACAAAACAAAAACAGCAAAGTAATAGTTTTGAGGCTTAGCGATAGATCTACGTGGACTCTATTTTCCACTTTTGGTATGCTTAGAAATTTTCATATTAAGTTAAAAATAAATGAAAGCATTGTTGAGGCACACGCAAAAAAGCCAGGTAATAGACCGTGAGACATGAGCTCCATCTGCAATGATCTATTCAATTATAAGTGTTCCTCAAAATCTTTATATGAAAGAGAGGATTGTGAGCTCTAAATGGTGCCTATACAGGTATTGGATGGAATAAAGAAAAAAAAGGTTGCTGAGTTGTGACCTTAGGCAGAAAACCTAACTCTGCTGGCAGCTTAGATTCATCTGAGTAATGAGAATTGCTGGGGAGACTCCCTAAGCTGCATCTCCATAGGTGAGTTGGACATGAGGTAAATTTGGAGAAAAAATACAGAGAGATCTATTCGTTGGTGATTTGTCACATTCCACATATTTTTGCTGTATTTTGCTTTTGCTTTTAAAAGGCCATCAGCATTAATATAATAGCAGACAATAAATAGTATTACAGTTAAAGTCGGGACCAGCTTCATGGTGATAAATATGTGCAGCCACAGGGCCTTTGCTTGGAAGGGCCCCACAGTCAGTTCAATGATTTGCTGCCACCATCTTGAAATTCTTGTACATTTGAACAGAGAACCTCAAATTTTCATTTTGCACTGGGCCCTCCAGATTAGGCAGCCAGTTCTGGGTAAAGTGTATATGGTGGGAGAGAATAGATTTTGTAGGCTTGATTGTTTAGAATCCACTCACCTGAAGGAGTCACTTCTGTAATACCTTTGGTTTTTCACCTTCCCAACTCCTTTGGGGACAGCTTAGCAAACACAGCCTCCAGCACTGTATTATTACTCAGGGCACTATTAACTCCACGAACATGACACTCAAAGGCAAAGTCCAATTTTAAAAGATGATTATCGGATCAAGAATTTGTTCTGAAATATGGTTTTCACATAGAGGTGAGCTTGTAGTTCTAAAACAGTGAGCTTTAAAAAAAACCCTGTCTATACATAGTTTTTCTGGCAGTCTTTGTAATGCAAATGAATACCTTTTCTGAGGGGAGCTTTTTTTTTCCTGTTATAAAAGCATATTTTTACTAAGGGAGTGCTAGCAAAGCATGCAGAGTTACTATTTGGTATGCTCCTGTTTTAATAGCAATGTGATATATGAATAATAGCAATCTTTCAACGATCTCAGCTTTGGAAGTCTTTAGTGAAGTCACCCAAAAAGACACTTGGCTCCATGTGGTCTGTATTTTTGGGTACAGAAGATTAGGATGGCTGATGTTTCATCACAGTGCCAAAGTTCATCATGGTCTAAGAACACTGACGAAAGATTGAGACGTGGGTAAGCTAATCACCATTAAAAACAGATTTTAAAAGTAATCCTTAAGGTCAACTTTTAAGAAGAAACTGTTTTTGAATAATTCCTCATTCTTCCAATATTGATGAGATGCTTCTAGAAAGGAATACTTTCCATAAGAAATTAGTCTTATAACTGTTGGCAGAAAGTTGTTTTTTTTTTAGGAATTAACCTTTTACGGTAACTCCATCTGGTCACTAGTTTTTATTACTCCAAAGACAGGAATTTTCCATTAGATTTCTAGGTGGGTTTTCATGTGATCTTTGGTAAAGAAAGGAACTAAATCAGAGCCTCTCAAATTGATACCACTTTCTACCTTTTTCTCTCATAAGCATATTTATGTTTGTCATTGTTCTCTCCCTCTCCCTTTCTCTTTTTCTCCAAATAATATTTATCATGGCTAGTTACATAAAG
Organism: Canis aureus; assembly: GCF_053574225.1. NCBI lineage: Eukaryota > Metazoa > Chordata > Mammalia > Carnivora > Canidae > Canis > Canis aureus. The sequence goes on from NC_135625.1 coordinate 65,687,643, forward strand.
ATTTATATCTCCTTTTATAGATGTACCACAATCCATGTGGCCATCCCTCACATGATTAATTATACTGTTTCTAAAAGTTTACTGCTGCTGCATTATACATCCTTTAAAGGTTTTTCCACATTTGTTTTCTTATTTGAATATAAATTCCTAGAGCTATACTGCTGGGTTATAAGGTAATACATTTAACATTTTAGAACACACCCCCAAAATTGTGCTGATATATACTTCTGCCAAAAGTGATTTTAGAACTGTTTTCCCTGACCATTGACAATGCTGCATATATTGATTTTTTTTTCAATTCCAATATTATCAGCAAAAAAAAAATTATTTTAATTTGCATTTCTTAATTTGCATTTCTTTTTTCAACTTTATGAAGGTATAACTGACAAAATTCTAAGATATTCAAAGTATGTGAGATTTTTGACATGCAAATATATTTTGTGAAATAAATTCATTGAATTAATTAACACATCCATCACCTCACATATTTAACTTTGTTTGTGGTAAAAAAAAATAAGTTCTACTTTCTTAACGAGATTCGATTATATAATACAGTGTTATCAACTACAGACACCATGTTATACAGTAGATCCTCAGATGTTATTCACCTTACAAGTGGAAGTTTGCACACTTTTACCAACTTCTTCCTAATTCCCCCACCTCCTCAGTCTTGCAAATCACTTTTCCAATCCCTCTTTTTATGAGTTCAACTATTTTTAATCCCACAGATAAATGATATCATGCAATATTCGTCCTTCACTGGCTTATGTCGCTTAACATAATGTCCTCCACTTTCATCCATGCTATTGCAAATAGCAGATGTACTTTTTTAAGGCTAATATTCCACTGTGTATATATATTACATTTTTCATTATCTACTTATCTGCCAATGAACATTTAAGGTGTTTCCAATCCATTTGTTTATTTAGATTTATATTTATTCCAATATGGGAATACAGATGTCTGTTGGAGATAATGATTTTGTTTTCTGTGGATATACACCAAGGATTGGGTTCACTGGATCATATGGTAGTTCTAATTTTAAATTCTTGAGAAACCTCCATACTGTTTTGCATAGCGACTGTCCTAGTTTTCATTTCCATCAACAATTACAAGGGACTTCTTCTCTCCAGATCTTTGCTAGGTTTTGTTATCTCTTGTTTTTTTATCACAGGCATTCTGGTAGATATGAAGTGATACCTCATTAAGGTTTTGATTTGCTTTTTCCTGATGATTAATGACATTGAGCACCTTTCATGTAGTTATTGACCATATATTTGTGTTCTTTGTAAAAATGTTTATTCACATCCTTTGCCCCTTTTTAAATTGGGTTGTTTCTTTTTTTTTGTTATTGATTTGTATGAGTTCCTTGTATATTTTGGGTATTACCTTTTATTAAATATGTGATTTGCAACTTTTTCCCCAGCTCCATAGCTTGCCTTTCATTTGTTGATTGTTTCCTTTGCTGTGCAGATTCTTTTCAGTTTGATGTACTTCCACCTGTTTATTTTTGCTTTTGGTGCCTTTCCTTTTGGTGTCAAATCAAAAAAGTAATTGCCAAGACCAATGTCAAGGGTCAAGGAGCTAAACTTTTCTATTTTCCTCTATGAATTTTATGGTTTCATGTCTTATGATCAAGTTTTAAATCCATTTTGAGTTACATAAGACATGGGTCCAATTTCATTCTTCTACTTATGGCTATCCAGTTTTCCCAACACCATTTGTGAAGAGACTATCCTTTCCCCTATTGTATATTCTTGACTCCTTTGTTGTAAATTAATTGGGCTCTACTCTGTTGCATTGATATATGTGTCTGTTCTAGGCAAATACTCTACTGCTTTTATTAGTATAGGTTTTTGTATATAGTTTCAAATCAGGAAGTATGATACCTTCAACTTTGTTCTTTTTTCCAAAATTATCTTGACTATTCATGGTCTTTTGTTGTTCTATATGAAATTTAGGATTTTTCCCCCTATTTTTGTAAAAAATGCCATGGAATCTCAATAGGGATTGTACTGAATCTGTAGATAAGTTACTTTGGGTATATGAACATTTTAACATGTTAATGCTTCCAGTCCATGAACACAAATATATGTCCATTTATTTGTGTTTTTTTCAACTTATTTTATCACTGTCTTACAGTTTCCATTGTATATATCTTTTACTCTCTTAGTTAAATAATCTGCATTTCTTTTATGAGATTATCAGCCATAGTTGTATATTTACTTTTGTGGGAATCATCTGCTTGCATCATTGCTCTTTTTTCCATCATCTGCCTTTTTCCTGCTGGTTGTAGAAACTCTTTCTGTATAAGCCATACTAATTAGTTGTTATGTGTTGCCATCATGCTGGCCCAGCCTGTCAGTTTTCTTTCAACTTTTCCTGTATTATCCTTCCCTATACAGAAGTTTTAATGGCTGTGTCATTAAATCTTTTACATTTTTCCTTTGGGATTTTGAGTTAATTTTCTTAAAAAGTTGCTCATCCCAATCTATTTTTAAAAGCCTGTATTTTTTTCTAATACCTTAATAACTATATTCTTAAACTTAGATCTTTGCAACAACTGATAGGTGTATTTGTACATTATAAGAAATTTGACCCTAATTTGGGTTTTTTCCAAATTTTTATCATTTTTCCCAAATCAACAGAATTTTTAGTCATTCTTCTTACGAATTTTAAGTACAACCCATATGTTATCAGAAGTAACTGGATTTCACATTAACCCCTTACCAGTTTTTCTTTTAGAAGAGTCATTTTCTAGATAGGTAGACAATGTCTATGGATAGGGATATGTTTGGTACTTAAACTCTGCAGAGCTATTATGCATAGTCAATTCTTTCATCTTATATTTAATTTATTAATCACTTTCAAGGTAGCATACTCTATGTTGATAAGATACACAGGTGAACAAGCCATGTCTTAAATCTAAATGAAATAGGAAGGAATTGTTCTAGCCAGTTACATTTATTGGGTATCAGTTATATTCTAGGTACTGTTTTTTTTGTTTGTTTGTTCTTTTGAAAAAATTTCCTTATTTAATTACCACAACAAACCTGTTAGTTAGCTATTGTTCTCTCCTATTTTATTGATAATGAACCTAAGGTTCAAAGGAGTCATTAACCTGCTCAACACTATATGGTTGTCAGAGATAGAGCCAGAATGGAAACATACATCTTATTTAAAATCTACTTCCTTACACTAACCTATGCTCCCAATTAATTACGTTGCAAGTCCAGTTGTAATAAATCTCTTCAATGTGATGCAAAGTGTTGTGAAAGACATTTTAAGTGAAGGGAGGCAAAATGTTGTATTTTGAAGAGGGCTATCAGATGTTGTTTGCAGACTGTCATGTCCTGTGGAGTCTTTGCAGCCTATTGTCATGATCTCATATTGTTTTCAGGAATCTGTTTCCTCTCTTCATGAGAACTACTTGAGCAGTTCATGGAGGTAATAGTTTAACTGCTGCTGGTTTACACAGGCCTGTTATTTAGGTTTACAGAGCATTAGCTTCCACATAAGAACTAAATGAAAATGTAAAATGGATTCTGGATTCATCTCTGGATTAGCAAAAGAACTTCAAAGTTCCAGAATATTCAAATAAGTCTGTTAGACATGAAGGAAGGAAGATGATTATCTAAATAGTCAGGTAGCTGTGTCATGAAAGTAAGTTAGTAAGCCCTCTGGTTGAATAACCTCAGAGTCCACTTACGTATTAACTTTGAGACCAGGGGAAGCATCTGTCATGCAATTTTTTGTTTTGATATTTGTGAATGTGTATAAGAAAGAGAACATTAGAGACCTACGTCCCACATGCTGCAAATTGCCAAGTGACTCATAATTCTGTCAACTGTTTTGGAGTGGCCCATCACCAGTCCCTTGTCCAAATATTTCTTTACTCTTACTTCCAGTCTTGATTTACTGCTTGCCTGACTTTTCCAGACAAGTGACTGCATTTTCCTTCCTTTCCTTTCTTTTTCTTTTCTTTTTCCTCCATTTTAAAGAGTACTTATTTCTGAATAAGACATTTCCTTAAATTAACCAAAGAAACGAATTTGTAGGCAGAAGGAAATTTACATTCAGATGTTGTTTAGTTTCAAAGACTGAAGGCTTCACTACCTTCTCTGTAGCAACTCCATGTCATTTCAGTCCTACTTGGCTTCTCATGGCTTGTCCTAAGAAGGCTCATTTGAATCCCGAGACATTCCATTTGTACCTTAATTTTGATCTCTCTCAATATAAATAGAACGGAAAACCAGAGCATGAATTAGCACAGAATAATAGTGCATATGGCCCTTCTTCTTTCAACATTGCAAGATTTAAATTTTCTGTTCTTATTTTTCTCTTTTTGTATTTTCTTCATGGTTTCTGTATTTTCTTCAGTTCCTTTAAACCTTCAGATAAAAATCTGAGCCTGGATTTTAATAATTATACCCAACACACCAAAGACTGAATTCAGTCACATAAATACTGTAAACGATCAAAAGCCAACTTACTAACATGTGGTAAATTAGAAATGAAAGGTGGCAGGTGGCATAGATGTAAAAGGCTCATTGCCTTCAAGCTTCCTATTTGGAGGGCATATTTAATAATTTTAAGAAAGTTTTATTTAAGAAAAAACACCTGGAATTCTGGAAAGATAGATTAGCTTAAAACAACTAGGAAGGAGGAAATTGTCACTAAAAGAAATGGAAAGTTTATATACATATCTCTCCTAGTTTCTTAGCATGGAACAAAGTAAAATTGAAAAGTGAGTTAAACCTAGATGAGGAACAAAATTCTCTATGAGACTTCAGGACACATAGTCGTTCAGGTTCATCAATCTGATTACACAACTGGTTACAAAGGCAAAATATAGTTGTAATGAAGAAATTTAATTCTTTTAACATCAGCTGCAAGTCTGTTTCTTTGGGAAATTGGGACATCTGATAACTATTTTACTCCTCTTAGTACAAATTAATCTTCTAGAAACGTATTGATAGTGTTCCTCTCTCTCCTTTAGTTCCAGGAAGCACATAAGACTCCACACGCTAGGCAGTGAGGGACATTCCAACTGATTTCCTTACCTTAAGCTCTAGCTTGGGCTCTGATGCCCAGAATTATCAAGGAAGAGCCAAGTATCCTGTCGAAGGCCAGTTCAGCTTTGGGATGAAGTTGGGATCAGAGAGAAGAGAAGTAGCAAGTCTCTGAACTTGGTTTTCATCAGCTTAATAAATATTTTACTTCTAACAGCCACAGGCATTTGCTTTAGGTTACTGCGAAGGAACGCTGTTCTTTCTCTTTAGATTTTCTTGCATTAAGACAGTCTTCTTAGCTCCCAAAGAGTTCCACTTATCAAGGTAATAAGGTACTTTTATTACCTTATTCACTGCATTTTCCAGATAATAAACTATTCATAAAACCTTGAAGAAAAAGTAAAAAAAAAAAAAATTAGGTTTACATCCATTTACTATTCCTAAGGACAGTCCAGTATTACTTCCCACATGTAAACCTTTTAATTAGTAGGTTTTGTCTTTGATCCCTGATTAAGTCTTGGATGTTACTAATAGACATGAAATTATTTTTGGAAAATAAATTATGTTCAATGTAAATATAATAATCCATTTAAAATTCCCTTAGTTCCTGTAGCCTGTTTATCTAGACTAGTCAAAGTATTCTGAATCCCATAAGACAGTTTCTCTCGTACAGCATTTTTTTAATATGAGAAACTTTAGACATTCCAAGTAAAATAAAATTTATTCTAAAGCAAAATAAAAAAGAATTACTGACAGCCCAGTGCTCTTTAAATGAGTACGTACAGCCTACCATTGAGAAAGAAATGTTAAATTTACTTTCTACCGAATCCGTTTGTTAGCTGTAAAAGTGCCCGTTATCCATTTAAATTTATTTCCAGACCTGAGATAGCACAACAAGCCAGATTGTCATATCAGACTCAAAGAAGCAGAGATCTTATTGAGTATCAAACTTTACTAATAACTTGCATGACACAAGTGAAGACAGAGGCAATGCATGGAAATGTCTGCAATAAAAAAAAAAAAAAAAAAAGGAAATGTCTGCAATGACTAGTCAGCCCCCAGGGTCCTTCCATGCAACGTTAGGATGTGATCTCGTCCAGATTTAATGCTTGAGATCCGTAAGTGATACATGCAGTTATCAAATGACTCCCTCTGATATATGGATAATTATATAGCTGACCTAACAATTTCCAATGGGTCATATCCCAGAAACCCATAAGTTCCTCATTTGTTTGCTAAAACAACCTAGGCAGACTGGATATAGACAGCTAGAAAGATTCCACAGGAAGGACTCTCATTATCTCTTTGCTACTAAATACCATTAGGAGGTCTGACTAGCATGTTTACAAGGAGTCTTTGTTGGGTATTGATTTCTTTTTTCTCTCTCAGCTCTTCTTGGGCATCCCCAAGGGAGAGGGGTAACAAACTGAGCTACAAAGGCTTTCCTTCCCATGACTCATCTCTGTAGCAAATATTATTATATTGTGTGCTTTTAGGTATATGGTGCTCTCCATATAATGATTTATCATTTGCAACTGACACCACACATGCTCAAATCTTCAGAATCACTATATAACACTTTTGTCACTATTGACAGCAACAAAATTTGAGCTTCACTAAGGAAAAAAAAAGTAAGCAGAACTTCCAAAGAATTTTTCCAGTCTTTGTGACTGGTTACTATTATCATCTGAGGAATTAAGATGCCTTTTCTCCTTAAATTTTAGTCTTGGAATTATTGCCAGGTCTTCCTACTAATCTCAGAATCTTCTCTCTATGGTCAATCTTCAACATTCTCACATACTCTCAGCCAATTAGAGTATAAGAAGAGACGTCGTTCAAACAAAAAAAAATGATTGGAAATAAAATATATACATGTTGGAAATTTATACATTTGGACCAGAATTACAGAATCTGGTTTGAATAAATTAACAAATTGTTTTGGCTTATTTTTATAGCTCTTCCTGTTTTGTGTCAAACTATCTACGTAATGTTCCTATCCCTTTGGTTCTTAGGATGACAGAGTCCTCAGAGGCTAAATCTCCAGGCAAACCTCTGTGTTGAAATCAAATCACCTGACCTGGGTAGTTCTGGTCTATCAGTCTATTAAGTCAAAAAATTGTTACTGGACCCCTATTCTGTGGAGGGTATTATCCTGGGTGCTGGGGATGCAGTAGGAAACAGCCTACCCAGTCATGGTTACTGCCCTTATGGTTCTGACCGTTTCATAAAGATGTAGAGAAGAATCAAGGAAACAAATGTAACCAATTACAAATTGTAATAAGCCAAAGGATCCTTGAATTGGGCTTTTTATTAAGTTATATTTTCATGAGGTTATTCAACAAAGATAACTAACAAACAAAAGAAGATTGCCTTATGGATGCCAACTCCTGGCATTATGCTATATGGCTTAGACTCTTTACTAGATTCAACAATGAAATTAATCATCCAACATCATAGAAAAATCCATAAACTTCAAGCTGCTCTGAAAATACTGACATAAGAATGTTAATACTTTGCTTATAAAGTTATCTGAAATGATAGATAATGACAAATGTCTTGTCTCCTAAAATGCACACTGGAAACTTCCTGAATTCATACTGAGTGACTTTTTTTTTTCCTTTGAATGATTTAAATTTTAGAGAGTAGGTTCAATTCAAAGATTTTCTATTCAAGGCATGAGAAGCCCTATCACCTTTCTCTTTCCTGCTTTCTTGTTTCCGACTGCAGGCACATGGAGGTTCCTGTTCTTGGAGTCTGAGTTATATGCAAAAATGCCATTCAGTTTCTGTTCTGAATATAGTGAGGTTTTAGAAGTTTCCTTCAAAACAGAAACTGTATGAAACGATAAAGGACAGTTCTGTCTTCTGGTCCCCAAATTGCCTCTTTTGGGGCATCGACTGTCACCATTGTAAGTCCTTCCCATTCCTTCATCTGACTACTGGGTTTCAAGTCCCAACCTATAGAAGAACCATGTTAGGTAGTCAGGAGATGATTATTCAAGATCTTGTACATATGGGGATTATAACCTTATAGGGGAGATATAAATAATCACAGCAGCATGGAACTGTATCTTACCAGACATTGGGTTCTAAAATCAGAGAAGAAGGCAAAAATTATATATTCAAAATAACGCTTAAAAAAATTTAGTTCACCTACAAAATATAGAATATATGGTCATGTTTATAGATCAGAATAGAAACAATCTAATGATCCGAATACAGTCAGATTTTCCTTTAGGACTAGAACAGGGCACAGATTCTTCAACTGAACAGCAAATAAAATGAATGGCTTACGGTATGGGCCACGTTGTATGAAAGCACACATATCAGACAGCCTTGGCACAGCTTTATGCTCATACTGAGAGACATGGAGAAACTGTGGAACAGTGAGGCAAACACAGATGTGAGACTTCATCCCAGACTCACTAATACTGGGGGCACGTATGCACTGAGTGTATGCAGAGCAGAATCGCCCACTTTACTTAAATCTCTGTGTCTCTCTGTCTCTCTCTCCTCTGTCTCTCTCTTACAAACACACACCATTCTAGTCAACAGGAATAACACAAGCAAAGCTTCAGAAAGTGTACATCAATGTACATCATGTGACAACAACGAAGCAAAAATTATCAGCAATAGTAGCAGAAAATAGTAACAGTACAGTAGTATGGCTAGAAACCCATTGTAGAATATAATGAGTATTAGGCAAAAGAGTTTGAGCTATATTTTAGTAAGTTCTATAAAGCCACTGAAGACTTTTGAGATGGAGAGTAACTATGACCTTGCTGGAAGACAAATAGGATGAGTTCAGTTATAAACCTACTAAATCTGAGCTGTTCTGGGAACAGTCAGACACAGTTGGACACACACATCTGAGAAGGAAGTCTTAACTTGGATATATGGCCTAATGAGCCATTCCCAGAAATATCTTTTTTATTGTTGATTCCAGACAATAATATACACTTAGTAAATAATTACTAAATTAACAGTAGCTGATTATATTGAATTGAATTGACTATATTAATTATATTGATGATGAATATAGAGCTATTTAAACAAAGGAAGAAAGGAAGAGAGGAAGGGAGGAAGGTAAGGTCAATTTTTTTTTTCTAGCTACTTTGTCTCTTGAAATTTTCTAGTCTGAACATTTCCACTAAAGATCTGTTGTGTTGAGGGACAGTTATTTGGAGAAATGAGGCTAAATTCTGGGCACCCTCCACCACCCCAACAGTATTCTTTCAAAGCTGCCAAGAGTAAAGAGCAGCATCTAAGCAGCCAATGATGAAGAAAACAAGTGAGAAGAAATGATCACACCCAAGGGCTGCCGCTGTGATCAGTCGGTTTGCGAACCAGAGGAACAGAGCGTCTTACTGAACAACTAGAGCCATGAAATGCAGGCTGTTTGGGGATGAAAGCAATGGTGTTGGGAGAAACGACAAGAAGAAGAGCGTGCAGTAATCTGCGCGTTTCTCTCTCTTCTCTGAGACTGACGTGGCACTAGAGATCAGAAGAGCATCCTAGCAGGCTTGCATTCTGACAGTGGAGAAGAGAGGCAGCTGGAAGGAGACACGATAGAGCAGCTCTCCTGTCCGGAGAGACAAAGGGCCATGAAAGGCATCAGTAACTTCTGAGGTTAGCCTTGTGTTTCTCTAAAGACATCACATATGGCAGATTCTACAGAGTGGAAAGGGGGTCAGAAAGTCATTTGCTGAAAGGGCAAGCCAAGCCCTTCCTGCTTCAGTAGTTTCCTGGGGCACAACTGTATGGAGACAGCTGAACACTTCACACTTCACTATCACTGCCCAGTGGAACAGCCGTGTGGGGGGCTCAGGCTAGTTCAGGAGAATATTCTTGCTTGAAGGGCTATGAGCACCAAGTCCTCAGCATCGGCCCCAGAGGGTCTTAGCAAGTGTGCGTCCTCCCTGCTTCCTGTCCAGCAGCCTGGGCTCATCCACGGGTCCATGGCATTCCAGCTTCTGGGATCAATCCAGTGCTTAGTCAAAAAGGAAGGATCCCGATGGGATTCCTTCCTCCTCCTCCTTCAGATGATTCATGTATTTTTAAAAAATAGAAAATACAGATAAACCAAAAGAAAACTCAACTCTAGTTTTATTACCCAGAGACTTAAGCACAGTTAACATTTTGGTTTATATCCATATTCACTTTAAATTCAGTTTGTTTATTCAGAAAGAATTTTTCCAAGCTTTATTGAGGTATAATCGACAAAGAAATGTATATTATTAGGGTGTACAACTTGATGATTAATAATATATACACTGTGAAATAATTGCCACAACCTTATTAACATATCCACCACCTCACAGAATTAATTAATTCTGTGATTAATTAATTAATTTATTTATTTATTAATTTCTTTTTCTTTCTTTTCCTCCCACCCTCCTTCCTTCCTTCCTTTCCAGACCTGCCTTCTTTCTATGACCTTCCCTTACATTTCGACTCCTTCAAAAACCGTTCTCAACTTTTCCCTCGTTCTGAACGCTCTACCTTGTTTATCCCAGAAGCAGATCCCTGTCTTGCTACAGGTCATTTTCATACATGCTTGGATGCCTGACCCTGCACCACAGCTCTCAGCTGCCAGACCCCAGTGGTGTAGGGCAACTACGTCCCTGTGGACTGGCTCTTCCAAGCCTGCCAGTGCCCCACTGGCTCTTTTGTTTGGTCACCCCATCACTCCTGCTGAAAGTCCCCAGCACTTCTGATTACATATCTAATTTTGCTTTCAAATCCTATACATAAGAGTACATGTCACACATCTAATTTTACTCTCTTAGGCATTTCAAATCCTTCCTACTCTTACTTTCCTCCATCATCATCTGGATTCCCAGCCTGGTGTAGACAAAGCGATGATATGGCTCACTCGTATTTCCTGGTGAAAGGCAAAGGGCACCTGAGTCAGAAAGTTGTGTTAGCCTTAAAAGTGAACATAGAGATATTTACATAAATTCAAAAGGTTAAATGTAGGAAAATATTGATGGATCAATATAATACTGGTTTGTCTTTGTGATATGCCATACTACTCACTGAGAAAGGTCACTAAATATATTGGAGAATCTGTAAACTAAATTGCTGGTCTCACTGAACAGAGTCCATGAGTCAATCAGAACTAGCTGGTGTGTTTTATGACTAATTCTTAATTTTAAAGAACATCAGAGGTCACTCCATCTCTGCTCCGTGCTACCTGAAGAGCCAAGAGGTTTAGTCAGAGCAAACGTGGTTCACAGTCCCATTTGGTTTTGGTTCCTCAAAGTAAATCACAGCATTTAGAGACCTAGGGATAGTGAGCATAAACATAAGTCCTTATTTCATGGTCTTTTCTAACAACTTATATCTAATAACTTCATAATCCTGCTGAAGCTGGTCAGATTTAATTAGACTTATAAAGCCTATCCTTTTGTATACTCATGAGCCCAATGCTGTGGTTTTAATAAAATAAAAATAGTTTTCTAAAGCTTCGTATTTTGATCATACCATGCCCCTGGCTAAAGCACTATTATTTTTGTGCACATTCTCTGAGCTTCCATGAAATAAAACATTTAACAACTATTACATTTTGTCACCCTTAACAGTTTAAAAGTAGCATTCATTTATCTACAGTTTACTGCTATAAAGTGAGCTCTGAAAGAAAGTGTTTCATGCTATATTCACTCTGTGCTTCTTACCATTTGCATAGTGAACACACAGAAGAGATTTAGTAATCACGTGGTGAATGAGTGAATGAAAATAAATGAACATATCAATGAGACATTGGGCAAGAAAATATTTCCTGTATCTTTTTTGCATCTTTATCATAAAATAATTTTAGAACTCTGAAATTACTGTAATACTGTTAGGAAACTCACTATGTATGGGGGGGTTAAAATTAAAAAAAGAATTAAGGAAAAGCATGTGGAAACATGCTCACTATCATCAGTCAGCAGGGTAATGTTGATTAAAACTATGGCGATATACAACTATGCACTAAAAATGCCCAAACTCAAAAATATCAACAGCACCAAGAACTGGCAAGGATGGGAAGAAAATGAAACTTTTATGTTGATGTTTGAAATGTAAAATGTTAGGAACACTATGGAAAATAGTTTTCTATTCTTTTATAAAATGAAGCATATAGTCAAATGCTTCAATTCTACTTTCAGGTATTTATCCAAAAGAAATAAAGACATATATCTACATAATGTCTCTCTTCGTTAAAAATACTTAAAAATTACAAACAATTCAATGTTCAGTCCAAATCAAGAGGTAAACGGATAAGCAAAGTATGATATATCCATATAATGGAATGCTATCCAGCCAAAAAAGGGGGGGTTGGCGCAGGGTGAACTAGGGAGATATAATGTGGATCTCAAAAACGTCATGGATGAAGAAAAGCCAAACTTGAAAGAGTTGGTACCAATTCCACTGAAAATGAGACTCTAGAATAGATAAACCTGGTCGGTAGTAATAGAAGAAAGGAGATAGGTAGTTGTCTGGGGCCAGGAGGAGACAGAGAATTGACCATAAGAAAGCACAGGGAATTTTTGGGATGATGAAAGGTTATATATCCTGACTGAGGTGGTCGTTACACAGATGTATACATTTGTTGACACCTATTGAGCTATCTGCTGAAAATTAGTACATCTTATTATATATTAACTTACACTTAAATAAAATGGATAACAAAATAAACAAATTGAGGAAAATTTTGAAAAAACTGGCACCTGTTTTAGAGAAATCTGTATAATGTTTTATTAATTATCAATATTTTTTAAGCTATGGAATCAGTTCTTCATAAAAACCTGCTACCTAGTTAGTTGATATTGCTAGTGATACTGCTCCTTCACACTCACTGAATAATAACTGTGTAGATGAAGTAGAAGAGACGTTATAGGTTCACAAAGTGTTGCCCAAGTTCCCTTGTATTGATGATCTATTTAAGGCAGAAATTATTTCAAAGGTCAAAACAGCCACTTGGAAGAAGGCTGCTACTTTAAACCTTTAACTCTGCAAGTTACTTTGACTGAAGCTTGTTTTGTTATGTTAATGTCAGATGTAAAGCCGCTGAATATCATCTGTTTATCAGCTTTGAAAAAAAATAGAAAGTGATCCAAAAGAAAACTTATCCTGGAAACTGTTTAAAGAAAGGAAGTTCTGGGGCCAGATGTGAACCCAGCACCCACTTAGCTCTTCACCTCATCCATCTGCATGTGTCTCTACAGCACAGTGAAATACAGGGCAATGCTGAGTAAGAAAAGATTAAATTATGCTGAGGGTGCCCTCTTAAGGCAGAGAAACATACCATCATTTTTGAAAGACCTGAAAAGCAGTTGAAATACTGTGTTTGCCCTTAAGACACTGTCCTCAAGTTAGCTGGCAAATTTTCTTATCCAGAACAGAATGTTCCTGATAATGCCAAATAGCCAAGCTATCACAGCCGTTAGGAGCCAGTTTCACAGGCCAGTTGCTAGAATGTAGGGTAGCCGTTGGACTTACTACCCAACCGAGGACATTTTAAGAAAGGAGATGCTATTAATAATTACGCTGGAACAGCAAGCAAAAACCAGAACTGTCCCAGGCAAACTAGGGCCATGGCCACCCTAGTAATATATAATCTGAAGGATGACTTTGATGCAGTGCTACCACGGCTTACACTATAGGAAAATGTCTAAAGAATGTGTCGGAAATGCAATTGAAAATGTCCTCAATGCAATATCATTCATTTTTAACCCAAGTTTTGTTTTTTTAACCAAAGACAGGACAGAATTTGGATTTTGATAACATTTACTCCAACGTAACATAAAGGACATTCACTCTTTCAGTCTACTGGTTTGTTTTTTGTTTTGTTTTTTTTTTTTCATTTTAGGAAGGATCTTAATTCTATCTGGGCATTCTGTCTCTTAGCTTTGAGTCCCCCAGTATGCACCCAAAAGCAACGTGTGTGAACTAGGTTACATAGAGATCAGCAGATTTATTCTCAAAATTGCTGTGTCTTATCCTTTCTCCTATACCAGTCATGGACTCCAGTTAATAACTGGAAGATTTTTCTTTTTTAGATGAATAAGAATGAAGTATTCCTAGTCTTTTTGGGAAGATTTTAGGTTACTGAAAAATTAACAAAGGATTTCTAAAATAAGAATAAAAGCTCATTCTATGAAATGTGCCAATACACATCAGTGAGTATTGGCTATTTGTCTATTGCTAAATTATTAATACAGCATATCCTAGGTACCACTTTTTTCCCCAGTGAGTTGTTGACATTTAACTAATTTAGCTATGCTTATGTCATCCCTGCTCTAAACCGTTATCCCCAGCTACTACCAGAAGTCCTTTAAAAACAAACACCTATTAGATACAAAAAGATCCCTCCATATAAAACAAATAAAATATACTTGTAAATTGTTTACATTTATATGATACAGTATATAACAGAATTTTGAATGCATGCAGAAGAATATTTTGACTGTAATACTTTTTAAAAAATCACTTCTTAGAGTTGACGTTTGAACTACAACAACCTTCTCCATTTGAATGTGTCACTGACAGCTCTGCGTTGACTCTAGGATCAATAAAAAAATGATCATAATACGTATAATCTCATAAAGTACAAATTTTGGAGTAAATTATGGCACAAATAAAATAAATGGGTCACTCCTCTCCTTTTTCTCTTGTCCTTTTATGTTCAGTTGTGTCATCATTTGAGAATGGATTTACTTTCAAGAAAAGCTCTTATTTTATTAGTTATTATTACTGCTACTAATTAATTATTTACATTGTGCCCAGGGCTGTGTTATATGCTTTATTTGCATTATCATCCGTATTCCTCAAGGCGTCCATACAAAATAGAGGGAGGAACCCCAGGGACACCCAGAGGGTGAGGTGATTCTGTAGTATTTTTAGTATCCCAACAGGTGAAGCGTCCTCATATAAAAAGGAATCAGTTTGCTTTTATAAGAAACAAAAGCTTTCTTATGAGAAAAATGAGCCAGAGATACACTTGTGTTGTGTGTTATGAGAGTTTTTCAGAAACTTTCAAGAGAGGGAATGAGAGGAAGAGATGGGAAAGAGATGATACTTTGTGGGAACATGACAATTGAACTGAAATGAGCAGTGTGTGAACAGAAGGAAACACCTAGAGTGTGTATCTTAGTCACAGGCAGCTTTCCAGCTGCTTTAAGCAGCAATAGGAACCTGAACTGTCCTAGGGAGGGAACCACATGTTTACATAATCTTGGCAATCTCCACTAAATGAGCAAAGAATTCCCTCAAGAAACTCATCAGGATATCCTCAATGTTTTGGAGTCAGATTTTTCCTAATGTCTAATGTGAAAAGATTGAGACCACAGGGAAACAGCAGAGAAAGCCTTTTTGCAGTATTACTCATCAGAAAACACAGCTCCAGAAGCCAAGGATTGCAGAGTTTCCTTGGTTTCACAGTGTCCAGCTCCAGGAAGCAGAGTGGGAAGGACACAAGGAGGGTTGGATTCTAAAATGGAATAAGTCAGTTGGGAGGAATTTTAGAGTTAAACAAATCATGTTAAAAATGCATCTTTTGAAACCATATTTCTAATACATTTATTTACCATATGTAAAACATCGTAAATACTTTTAGTGCTAAATACATCATGTATTAGACTTGATACATGCAGATCGATCCAGTGAATAAGAAAAATAGGAAAATATTTTTTATTTTCCATGATTTTCTGAACTCTTTTCATTAAAGTGTGTATTTGTTTGTATTCCTTCAAGGTCTTTGAAATGGCATTTCTTGAAAGATAGCTGATTTGAGCTATTTCCAAAGAAGTCAAATAAATAGTTGATGACTGATTTACTCATAAATGGCCTGGGGTTAAAAACAATTGAGGTTCCAGGAAACTTATCTTTAATGGCATTAATGATGCCTTTTGAAGGTGCAATTACTACAACAAAACCACGGCCAAGGGCTTGTTGCAGTTATTTTTTTCTTCAGTATGAGCTACAAAAATATAATGAGCCAAAATAATAATAATAATAATGATAATAATAATACCACCTTTCAAATCCAGACACTCATAATTAGTAAGCAGTTTTTGCTAAATTATAATACAGGTCATCATTGGAAAAGACATATCTAGACATTCCACTCCAAAGACCTTATTTTCTCTTTCTCTTTTCCATCTGGTGAGATGGGAGAAACAAGGATTTTGTATAATTTTTAAAAACCAAAATTCAATTATTCACAGAAAAAAAAACACATTTTAACCTTTCTTAAAGAATCCTTTTAGAAATGAAAATAAAATTATACTAGCAAAAATTTAGCACACAAGATAGAGATGTGATTCTTCTAATAGATTTCACGACTGGTGTCATTAATGCTAATTGGTAAGTAATAGAGTCGAGTCAAAAATATATTATCAGAAGAAAGAGAAACATTCTAAGAACTTATTCTTCGAGAATTCTAACCAAATGATTATTTTAAAAGAATTCTCCTCTTCTGAACAGTGTATAATATGGTATTTGTGAGCAGAGAGAAGGCCTGAGAATTATCTGAGATCTAAACATCAGCAATGTCTAGAATAATAACTTTCTTCAAAGAACACAATGTAAATATCATTTTTATTCTGTTTAGTTATTTTGAACAGCATGCATACTTCACATGAACTATAGTGGAGTGTTTGATTAGCCAAAGAAAAAGCCAATATTTGAAAAGGTGTTATTTGCAACGGAACTAAAGTAGATATAAGGCAAAATTATGCTGGGGTTAATGTGGTAGAGGGAGACGCTGCTATTGAAAGGATGGGCAAGTGAAAGTACATCTTGGGATTTAAAGATAAAGTGTCTGGTAATGACCACTATTCACGTTTCTAGTTGAAGAAGCTATGTAGGACTAGTGTTTTCTGACCCACGGGACACACATACACACATAAAGAACATTGTTTGGCTTGCATTACCATTTTTTTTTACACAGTCTGGACTTGGAGAGATTGAAGACACATATAAGAAGTACTTAGGTAAAAAGAGGGCACCAACACTGGGAAAGTTTGGGTAATGGAAGTTTCTAGTTCAATCAGCATGCCCAGGCTTTGGTTGAGGTCAAGGGATAGGTTTTAGGGCAGATCGCGTCTCATATGCATGACCTATATTATATAACTTCCATTTACTAAGATTCAATACTGCGGAGTTGGAGAGTGGCTGGAGGCCTGGTAATGTGCAGATATCACTCAATCTTCAAAAAAATTGGAGTTCTGCCATAAGACCCAGCAATCCCACTTTGGGGTATCCGTCCAAAGAAAAGGGAGAAGCTGAACTTGTATTCATTGTACTGAAATCCTGAAGGATCGGAAGAGATAGAGGCAGAGTATTCATCTTTGTTTCTCACTGAAGGTTATGACCTTGGAAATCAAAGTAGATTATTTGGGGAATAACCATCGGACCTCAAAATAGAGTGAAGTTACCAGAAAGTTGGACTCCTTTAACACAGCCAAGAGCTGCTTGAAAGATGAAAAGAAACGGTCTCAGAGGGAGACTTGCCAAAACTGATGAAGATGGCTTTGTTTTGACATGTGAGTAGTGAAAGAAAAAGGAACAGATAAAACCATAAAGCTCAATGCTATGAATGAAAACAGCAGTCAGACAGAAAGAAAAACAATAGTGGAGGTAACAGCCTATTATTTCAAGAAGAAATAAGTAGAAAAGTGATTTAGAAGTAATTCTTGGAAATATCTTGGAAAAACATGAGAGACCCCTAACTCTGGAATATGAACAAGGGGTAGTGGAAGGGAAGGTGGGCGGGGGGGTTGGGGTGGCTGGGTGATGGGCACTGAGGGGGGCACTTGGTGGGAGGAGCACTGGGTGTTATGCTATATGTTGGCAAATTGAACTCCAATGAAAAAAATTTTTAAAAAGAAGTAATTCTTGGGACTCAGACTTGAAAATGTAGAGAGCATGAGGAAGAAAGAGAAACATATTTTAAAACCTATGTATTGCAGAAACAACTTTTTTAAAAGATTTATTTATGTATTTTAGAGAGAAAGAGAGAGGGCACGAACCTGGGTACAGGCTTGATAGTGGGGGAGGGGCTGTGAGAGGGCACCCCAGACTCCCCACTAAGCACAGAGCCCAGGATGGAGCTTGATCCCAGGACCCCCAAGATCAAGATCTGAGCTGAAACCAAGGGTAGGATGCTCAACTGACTGAACCCCCCCCCCCCAGGTGCCCCTGCACAAGCAACTTTTGAAGCACTGATAACAGAAATAAAAGCAACATAATTATAATCTTTCTAACAAATCACCTATTATCCTTTTAAAATAATTTTAAAGACTTAAATGTATTCTGAATGTGTAAAAATTTTGAAAGGTAGGAAAAAATGTGAATGCCAAGGTAACTTTTCAGACAGGTGCATGCATGCACGTGTGCACACACACGCACTCATAAACACTAGGACATACTGTAAGCACACTACAGACATGATGTTTTTCATCTTGCTCTTTTATTTACCAGTATGATCATAACTTCTTTGTGACAATAAATATTCTCTGGTAGCATATGTTTTGCTATAAATAAAATATTTTGTCACATAAATAGACTACATATATTCATACATTCCTTTATTTTTGTAAATTTAGAAGTTTTCCACTTTCATTTTTAGAAATAAATTGCTTATCTCCATATAAATAAATCTTTGAATTTTTCCCTTAAAATATATTCAGAAAAGTGGAATTACTAGGGGAAAATAGTATGGAAAATGTTTAACATTTTAATGTTTTGTGATTATAATAGTAATATATGTAATAGAGAATTTGGAAAAAATAAAAAGTTTCAAAGCAAAACTGTAAGCTTCTAGCCTCTACTCTTTATTGCCTCAAATCCAAATTTTAATTCTGTAATGACATTTTTAGTTTCTTAGACATCCCTGTTGATTTTACGCATCCCTGCTCCCTGTCTTTGTTCTATCTCATTCCACCGTCTTCTTTTATGACCTGCTTCCAGTTCACAGGGACTTGACCCCCTGCCCTCTAGTTCCTGTACCCTTTCAAAAGTGTTTCCTGTAGATGAATGTTCTTTTTCTTTTATTCTACGGCATGTTTTCCTTTGGGCAGAAAGGAATGAGAGCATAGAGATTCAGAGCTTGTCCTAGAACACAACTGTCTCATTTCAATCCCAGCTCTGGCATTTCTGAGCAGTGTAATCTTGACCACATTGTTTAATATATTTAATATATATCTGTTTAATATAACTCATTTAATATATTTAATATATCTCTGTACTCAACGTACATAACTATTTACCAGAGTCTTTGAGATGAAATGAGCTCATACATGTAAATCATTTAGTATACACTCAGGAAGTGATGACTCTTATTGTGGCTCTGTATTGGCCTCTTTTTTTCCCCCTGTTTTTTCCTTAAAGGGGGAAAATATTTAAAGATTTTTTTTTAAGATTTTTAAAATTTATTTATGAGAGACACACAGAGAGAGAGGCAGAGACATAGGCAGAGGGAAGAGCAGGCTCCCTGTAGGGAGCCTGATACAGGACTTTGATCATGACCTGGGATCATGACCTGAGCCAAAGGCAGATGCTCAACCACTACCCAAGTGCCCTAAAAATTTATTGATTATCAGTATGTGTGTATGTGAAACACTATATGCATCTATTCTTTTGGGTATGAGTCAAATCCTCATTGAGGTTAGATCGATGGTCATAATCCTAGCTCTGTTCTTGACTCATAGTCACTCACCATGGCTCTGTCACACCATGATGAACTCACTTGCTTCCTCCATTATGTGGCTAGATCACAGGATCATCACAGGTGGTCTGTGACAGTCCACAATCTGTAGTACACACTGCTACCCAAATGGTTTCTAGCATTCCCTGCCTGATAGTGCATTCCAGGGCACCGTGGGCTCCCCCCCTCCACTTCCTGTCTAACAGAATGAGATGGAAAAATAAAGATGGAGGAGGAATGTGGAAATAGGTTTGATTAACAAGGATTCCAAAGAAACTTAAAAATTTTCACTACGGAGATAAAATATACATTCAAGATGATAAAGAACAGGACTGGAACGGTGTATATCTTGCTTTGTAGCTTTCTAAATTTTCCATATTATTTGATTTTCTATCTCAGAACAGATCTAGAAAGAGATATAATAAAAGAGGAAATGAGATTTTGTAAAATGCCTTTTACAATAGTATCAAAAATATCAAGTAATTCTGCATAATCTAATGGATGTGTTAGTACTCCAGAGGAAACATTATAAAACTTAATGAGAGATATAAAAGACGATCTAAAAAATGGAGAGATGTAACATGTTCATGAGTTGGAAGACTGAATATTTTAATGATATTACTTTTGCCAAATTGATCTATAGAGTTAATGAAATTGCAATCTAAATTCCAACAGGCTTTTCTTCGGTAAAAAATAGACAAGCTAATTCTAAAGTGTATATGAAGAAATGTCTTCAAAAAGACATCCAGATGGCCAACAGACATATGAAATGATGTTCAGCATCACTAATAGTCAGGGAAATGCAAATCAAAACCACAGTGAGATAGCACCTCACACCCATCAGAGTGGCTAAAATCAAAAGCACAAGAAACAAGTGTTGATGAGGTTGTGGAGAAAAAGGAATCCTCGTACGTTGTTGATGGGAATGCAAACTGGTGCAGCTAGCCTGGAGAACAGTATGGAGGCTCCTCAAAAATTTAAAAATAGAACTACCATATGTTTCAGTAATCACACTGTTGGGTATTTACCCAAAGAATACAAAAACACTGGGATCCCTGGGTGGCGCAGCGGTTTAGCGCCTGCCTTTGGCCCAGGGCTCGATCCTGGAGACCCAGGATCAAATCCCACGTCAGGCTCCCAGTGCATGGAGCCTGCTTCGCCCTCTGCCTGTGTCTCTGCCTCTCTCTCTCTCACCGTGTGCCTATCATAAATAAATAAAAATTAAAAAAAAAAAAAAAGAATACAAAAACACTAATTCAAAGGATACATGCTCTCCTATGTTTATAGCAGCATTATTTACAATAGCCAAGATATGGAAGCAGCCCAAAGTCCATTGACAGATGAATGGATAAAGAAGATGCAGTCTATATATTATGGAATATTACTTAGCCACAAAAGGAATGAAACTTGCCATTTGTCACAATATGGATAGATATAGAGGCTTTAATGTTAAGCAAAATAATTTAGTCAGAGAAAGACAAATACCATATGATTTCACTTATATATGAAATTTAAGAAACAAAACAAATGAACAAAGGGAAAAATAGACTCTAAACTAAAGAGAACAAACTGATGGTTATTAAAGGAGGATGAGTGGGAAGATAGGTGAAATAGGTGAAGGGGATTCAGAATACCTTTATCTTGATGAGCAGTGAGTGACATATACAATTGTTGAATCACTATATTGTATACCTGAAACTAATTTAATTACTGTAT
Organism: Canis aureus; assembly: GCF_053574225.1. Taxonomy (NCBI): domain Eukaryota; kingdom Metazoa; phylum Chordata; class Mammalia; order Carnivora; family Canidae; genus Canis; species Canis aureus. The sequence goes on from NC_135625.1 coordinate 65,709,062, forward strand.
GTTAACTATACTGGAATTAAAATAAGTAAAATACAATAAAAATTATGTAAAAAATTTTAAAAATAAAAATTAAATAAAATGTATATGGAAAAGCAAAGGGCAAAGAGCAGCCAAAACTTTCTGAAAGAAGAAATTGGAAAGATCCCCACTCTACCATCTAGAAAAACTAATTATAAGGAAAAAGTCATAAGAATATAGTTTTGACATAAGAATAAACTAGTAAGTCAATGGAATAGAATGAAGAATCCAAAATTCAACATGCATTATGAATGCTCCATCTGTGGCTGAAGTAGTAATAGAGTAGCTGCAGTAAAGATACCATTTTAATGAATGGTGCTGGGATTATTATGTACACATATTAAAAAATGAAATTAGACTTCTACAACACACCCTACACAAAAAGCAGTCCTTAAATGTGAAAGGTGAAACTATAAGGCTTTCAGAAGATAATGTAGGAAAATACTTCAGTAATCTTGGGATAGAACACATTTTTAACCAAAAAATAAGTACAAATCATAATGAAAAAAAAAAAACTTAAGAACTTTCTGTGCACAAATCGATGCCATAAATAAAATGGAAAGTGACAGAAATAAAGATATTAGCATATAACTCTGACAAAGGACTCTTATTCAGTAGTGAGCTGAATGAGCACTGGTGGTTAATGCAGTGATGACATCTCTAAGGTAGGGAGGCCATAGGTAAAAGAACAGGGTATCTCATAAATACAGAAAACAAACCAACAAACCAGTCGTTGCCAGAGGGAAGGGGAATGGAGGCATGAGCAAAGTGGGTGAAGGGGAGTGGGAGGTACAGGCATCCAGCTATGGATGAATGAGTCACAGGATAAAAAAATACAGCATAGGAAATACAGGAAATGGCATTGGGAGAGCATGTATGGTGACAGATGGGAGCCTCTGCTTGTGGTGAGCATAGTATGACCTATAGAATTGGTGAATCATGTTGTCCACCTGAAACTAATGTGACATTGTGTGTCAACTATATTTTAGAAAAAAAAATTAAAAGGAATACAACAACCAGGAAAGAAATATAATCCAGCCTTTTGGGGGTGGTACAAAATTCCTTAAAAGACAAAATGATAATGGACTTCTGGATAAATGTTGGCTGAGTTACAATTAAAATATTGTATTCTCAATGCTCAATTTAAAATGAGACATAGAACAATAAAGTACAATAAACATTAACAAACGGGGTGCCTTTCTACTTTGTTAAGCTATTGGGTTTGCCTTGTTTCTAATTGACAGCTACAAGGAGGCCACATGACATAGTACTCAAGAATTCTGTTCACACTCTAACTTATATAGGGTATCATTTCTCCTTTTCAGTAATGTCATTGGTTTTCACTTTCCTTTGCGTCTTCATACTTATTTTATTTTATTTTATTTTATTTTATTTTTATTCATACGTATTTTAGAGGGTATTTGAAATCATCTGGCCCAGGCTGCAGGCTAGATGTCATCTTAGCTCTCTTTTCATGTTCCTAAGACCTTTTGTAATCTTTACCAAATGATTCCTTAGAGTTGGCATAGATTTGTGATTTGGTGTATTTTATGTCCTTCCTGCATTCCTTAAAAATTATACCAATAGTTTTCCAGGCTGAAATACAGTCCTACATAATATTTCTATTGGATAATTACAGTTTGCTCAGGTTATAGTCTAATTGGCCTACCATTCCCCCATTGTGATGAATTTCGGATTACTTCCCATGGTTTCATAATGACAGAATTTCAGCAAGAGACCTCTTGGATGGAATTTACCAACTATTGGATTTTTAGATGAATTCTCAGGAGTGAGATAACTAGGTCATTGTGGATACATCATGTTATGCTTTTAAAATACCTCGTAACATTTTTCTTGCTACCAACAATATTTGAAAGCACCAGTGACCTTGAAAATTTAGAACCAGAGGAAAAAATATGACCTGATGATTGTGACTGGGATTTAATAGTAGGAGACTCTGGCCTTTCAGAGTCCCTAACTGGATATGATTTTTTTCCCCTCGAAATAAAACAAGTTTTTTCTTTTGTCTTCTCTGTCTCGACTTGGACAGCATCACAGCTGCACAGTTCAGACATCTGAATTGACTCCTACCTTAATCTAATGCCTCACATCTGATTCCACAAGCAATTCTCTCTGCTTTGCTCTCAGAATTCTCTAAACACCATCCCCTTCTTCCGTTCCCAGCGTTCCCTCCCTCTCAGCTGAACAGAGGCGACCATAATCAGCCTGCCCTCTGGTATTTCAGACTATTCTTTGCACGGCCTCTGGAGTGGTGTCCTACATCACAGATGCAGCCGTGCCCTTCCACAACCTGTGACCTCTCACTGCCCGCAACACAGAGCTGGTCCCTCACATGTCTCCTAGCACCCTCATCATCTGTGGTCACCTGGGTGAATTAGCCATCCCCCTAACATGCCGTCCTTATAGACCATACACCACCGTTGTGATTGTGTCCAACGCCTATCAGATTTTCAGCATTTCTTAGGGAGTATTATGTCTTGATCGTGGGTGAGTGCCCTCACCCCACTGCTGCCACCACCCCTGTGCCTAGCACGGGACCAGGTGCACATGGGAGATGTTTAAAAACAAACTAAAATGCAGAGAATGGATTTGACTTGAACTCAGCTGCATTGATGAATGAACAATTGTTACCGAAAGCATAGTGAATGCTTTCGGTATCAGTAAGTAAAAATGTAGACAGTTTGTGCTAGTGCAGAGGTCTGTTCATGACCCGAGGCCACCTGAGATTTTTGTAGGAACACTTAAGTAAGGGTAGTAGTCATGTTCACTACAGATGCTGAAAACCCAAACCAGAGTGATGGCTAATACACTAGAAAAAATAATTGGAATTGAAGATAAATTTGCTAGACCTAGTCAGAAATACAGGGTGCAAAACAACAGAAAATTCTGCTGTTTCTATCTTCATACCATTTGGAGAATTTAATTGCCTTTCAACACCTTCACTGCCACCCCAGAGGTTTAGGCCCTCATCTCTCACTTGGACAATGTCAGTGACCTAACTGGTCCCTCTAAGCTCTTCTCAACACCCAGTCAGAATGCCACGGTTAAAACGCATGTCACACCTTGTCCCTCTTCCAGTTGAAGCCGTCTCATGCCTTCCCATTATATTTAGTAAAACCAAGTCTTTTTTATGATCAGCTGAAATCTCAGGATGTGATTCCCATAACCTCTTGAACCTCATCTCCTACTACCCTAATGATCGTATAGTCTGTTCCAGTGATATTGTCCTGTTTTCTGACCAACCAACCATACTCCTCTGATTCTTGCTATACCTCCTGCTTGGAATAGTCTCCTTTAGACCACACGGCTACCATCTCAACCTCCAGTTCTCCCATCTCAATATTTAATAACCCTCTTTCCTCCTTTATTTTGGTGCTTTAACTCTTAATAGTATCTAGCACATTATACACATTTTACACATTTTGTGAGCCACACAGTAGGGTATGAGATCCATGTGCAAGTGGATTTTGGTCATTTTTTGTTTCCTAATAACTTCCCAAACCTCAGACAGTGTCTGATGAATGGCAGATACTCAGTTATGAACTCAGTTATGAATAAATAAGATGTACCATGCAGAGAAATAATCATTTGCTTTTGGGTTTGATATATTACTTATAAAATGGGGGCAGACATGACTTAACATGGTTTAAATTTTTTTAAATGCAGCCCGAGAAAGTTAAAACAATAACATTTCATGATAGAAATTGCTATGCTCTGGATGCTTGATTTCTCCCAAAATTCATGTATTAACACCCAACCACCAATGTGACTGTATTGGGAAAATAAGGCCTTTATGGAGGTAATTAAGTTTAAATGAAGTATTAGGAGTAGGGCCATGATCCAGTTGGATTAGTGTCCTTAGAAGAAGAGACGAGAGAACTCACTTTCCCCCTGTCTTGACCATGTGAGGACACAGCAAGATGGCAGCCGCTTGTTAGCCAGAAAAAGAGCTTTTATCAGGAATTGAATCAACCAGCGTCTTGGGTCTTGGACTTCCCAGCCTCCAGAACTGTGGGAAATAAATGTCTTGTTTAGGCCTCCCCTTTTGTGGTATTCTTTTATGGCAGCCCAAGTAGACTAAGATAGAAATGTACCTTAAAAGATCATCAAACTTAATTTCCTTACTTGACAGATGAGAAAACTGAAGCCAGAGAAATTAGATGACTTTCCAAAGGTCACAAAGTCAGTATATAAAAGAATTAAACTCAATTTACAGGTTGCAGCTCAATGCTTTCTTTACTTGCTATGTTGACTCTTATACCAACCTCTATAGTATATAATCAGTATAGGGCAGGGGTTCTCTAAAGACTGTACCAGGAGTTTTGCCATTAAAAGTTAATGATGGCCATCTTTTTACAATGTATTAAGGGGGTGAGCAGGTATTTAATTGGCTTTTTTCCCAAAATGTTATGTGTTTTGCCAATAAAGTTTTCTTACCCCTATGAAAAGATATAAAAGGAAAAAAGTACCCAAATATTATGGGAAAAACTCTGAACCATAATTCTCTAAAAGTAATTCTGCCCTTGGGAGGTGTGAAAGGTTGGAAACATGTAATATGGGCATATTTCCTGCTAGCACAATTGATCCTGGTTCAAAAGATAGAATGAGTGCTACTCAGAATTTCACTATATTCCAAAAAATATCTCATGATTTCTCAGAGCCCTGCATCCTAGACACATTGAAAAAGCATTGATACAGCTGCATGACAAAACCACTCAAAAAGCTATTATGGGCCGAGGCTGAATTAATAGAAAAGAAGTATTGTAATCAGAGAGCCCCCACCCCCACCCCATCCCTCTGTATTCAGCACTTTGGGAACACATGCATGGCATTATGCACGTTACCTATTCCTTGATCCCACATTTAACGTGTTACTGACTAGCGTCCAGAGATAACATCAAAGGAATGGGGAAGGGTCAGTTTGGGAAGTGAACAGATAGGGGAACATGGGCCTATTTTCAGACTTTTGAAGGTCTAAAATAAAGGTGAGAGGAGAGATTGATCTGGTATTGTTTCATGTGCAGAACCAAGGTCTGTGCACAGATACTGCACAAAAGTAAGTCTTTGACTCAATATAGGAAAAAATTAGAGTTGTTATCCCTGGAAAATGTTCCCTAGTAGAATAATTAAAATGTATTGAAAAGTACTGGAAATGTTCCCAACATCAGAAGAAGTCTTGTTTAGGAAGTGATTTAAGGCAGGTGACCTCAAAAGGTCATTCCAGCATGAAGAGTCTGCCATTCGATGAATGCAAAGGACTGGATCATTATTTCTCATGGCGAGTATGTTACAATCAAGTGCAGATGGCTGGTTCTTTCTTCTCTGTATCTTTCTTATCTTTCTTATCTACCCCTGCAGGGGGTAGAGAGCAGAAAGGCCTTGGATGACTAAAATGAATGTGAAGGGGAGAAAGAGGGAAGAAGAATTCCATATTGTTCATAAGTATTCCGTATAATGCCAATGCCTCTCTGGTTGGGTTATATTAGAATACAGCATGTCAAACCCAAATACCAATCTGCCTCCTGTACTTGGGGGAATTTATAGAGGAAGAAAAGAGAAAAATTCACCTTCTTCAGATCTAAACAGTCTTCACATTTGTAAACACATAAACCCCATGAATCTGTTGAAGGGTAGAATATTATTTAAAACGCTGGAGTGGAAATGTTTAAAGAGAGAAAATAAGACCCTCCTGTCCTGAATATGGAAATGAAGGATGGTCATTTAAAGAATAATTTAGAATGAGACATGTTGGAAGGTTTGCCATCATAAATTCCTGAAGAGGCCCCCCTCCCCCCACAGGAATGGCCCCGATCAAGGAGAACGGGGGGGGGGGGGGGGACCTACTTCCCAGCAACCTCTACCTCCAGGGTCAGCCACATGTCTCCTACCTGGGGCAGCCCCATAGGGCAGCAGCCTGTGCACTGAGCCCCTGCCCTGCGTCCTCTCCAGCCTACTTCAGTGCATTCCTTCTGTTTTCAAGGTCTTTGTAAGCAACAGTAATAAAACTGATAATAAAATCTATACCATGACCTTAATGACTAATAGTGGTCTAAGACATTTTCCCTGACAATTATTATCTGCACGATAAGGGCTTTTATGACGTCACCTAACCTGGTGGTAGGGATTTAGGCCTCCAGGCCTATAAGCATATGCACATATCACTGCTCCTTTTCCCACAGCAATAATAGACATTGATACTTTCTTTACTTCCTGCAGCTTTCTGCTAGCGCATCACTTTGTTCTGGAGTCAGTGTTTTAAATAATACATCTTCATCCTGATGCAGCTTTCAAATATTTGTAGATCTGATCCCATCTGTATTATAGAGCCTATTTACACACACACATTTATCTGTTTCTTCCTGCCTTAATCCCTTTGGTTTACTCTTCCTTTATTCCAATTTACTCTTTCTAGAGAACTTCTGCCATTTGATGAGAATTGCGTATTTTAAAGAAATTTGAAGCGAATTGGACTTCAGCAGTGCTTTCACCTGAGTCATGCGTCAGCATTGAGTCCCTCTTCTGTCCCCAAACTCATCTACATACTTAGGGAGAATCAGGGACCCAGGTAGACCAGGCCCTTAGTTTTCAGAATTAGTTTTCAGAATACTTAGTTTTCAGAATTATGTTATTGTCTTTTGATTACTGGGCTACTAAAAATATATACTAAAAATATATACTCATGCCTTTCTCTGGTGCTTTCTAAACAGACACAAGTGGCACTATAATAATTTTTTAATATGGTAGTCACATTTCAGAATAAAGGCAAGATAGACGATTTGTGGAAGGAAGAAATGTTGAACCACAATTTACTTTGTTGTCATCGTGCTGCATTCTTTATACGCTTGACACGCTCAGAGAATGATTTGGAGTAAATATAATTAAAGCCAAGGAATATATAAAGTGGTTTGTGGGTATTTATCCTCAGGAGTAACTATTTGATATTAATGTCATGCTAGGAAAGCTGGGCCTATTTCCTGTGGAACTGAAATGTCAGGGAAAGAAGCGGTTATCAGCCCCCTGGTCATTGACAGGGTAGAGGTGCCTTTAGTTTCAAAGATCCACAGTCATGTGGGTGACACCCTGTTTCCTGATGGGAGAATTGAGCTTTGATTTGCACATGTTCCCAAAAGGGACAAATATATTATGAAATTCAAGCAGCGAGTATATTACTGTCTTTTGCAGCACATGTGAGAACTTCTTCGGTAGAACTAACCCGTGCTTTGCCCCCACAGCACTGTACGTGTGGAAAAGAGAAACTGGGGTAGAAGATTCAGCTCTACACCATCATGACAATAATAACTTAGATATGCCTCCCAAGCACTGTTTTTTGTTTCCTTTAACAATCTATTCCAAATCAGATATTCAAATTACATTTTCTAAAACTTCACCTATTTGCGGGCTATACGACCTTTTATAATCAAAACAGAAGCTTATCACAAAAATAGCTTTAAAAAGGCTGGGAGAATTACCAAAATTACTCTTTTCCTGCTATGACATGAGTGTGCAACCATTTTTTTTCTTGTAAATAATGCAACCATTTCAAAGAGGATGCACCCTCCAGATAATAGTGAATAAAAAATTCAGTGAAAGAAAGTAAGCTTATAGCTGCTATAATTTTCCAGAACCATTATGTGTCCCATGCAGCTGGTTTTGTTGGTGCTACTAAGCACATCCTCCTGGGCCCATCCTTTTAGTGTTTATGAGCCTCAAATAAGGATTGAAGGAAGGGGTGGAGAGTGAAAGCAAATATAAATAAATATAAGATGCTGATAAAATCAATATTGTGTGAGTGTCACACATGACTTAGGCCAATGTGAATTTTCATGTTGGTTTCATATGTTTATAAATTTGTATATCTAAGTGAAGGAGAGACATGAGGTAAGAGAAAAATGTCTCTCTCTCTATAAGTGAAAGAGTTAAAACAAACAATCATCCTTTACACTTTGTCTCATGATTTGCAGCCGATGTTAGGATAATGTAGCTTCTTTTCTTCAAGTGTTCTTTGATAGCAATCCCCAAATGTAAAGACAGGTGCTCTTATATAACTGTTAAATGATTGAATCAGGGCTCCTAGCCATGTTTGTTTTTTTTTTAATACATGTATTTAATGTATTTTTATATTACAGGTTTTACAAAAGCCTGTATTTTTAGATACAGGACTCCAAGGCCTGTATTTAAATTTTTACAGCATACTTTGAAAATTCTACACTTGGGGAAGTTGATGTATTTAATTGAAAGTAATCTAAGAATCTTTTTGGCAGAGTAGCGAATGTTTTAGCAGAGTGATCGGTCTTGAAATATTTGTGAGACTGCCTTAAAACTTTTTATCTCTTCGCAAGTCATCAGAAGTTCACCAAAAGTCTACCTTTTTCAACCGCTTTCCTTATGTGGGAATTTTTTAAAGTGAACAGAAAAGCATCACACTTGACTTCTGAGAAATTGTAAGGGTCCTTGAGAACAGGATTTATTCCCCTTTAGCAGGTACAGATCCCACCCCAATGCAGGGTGAGACTACATAGGGTGATTTTAGTGTGGTCTTTTTCCTATTTCCTTATGCCACAAAATCATTTTTCCACATACCCTGTGTAACTCCTACAAATGATTTTCAAGGGGTCTTTTGGCATGTGCAATTATTTATCATCAAATATTTGTAAATGAAAGTGCTGGGGATGAGACAGACTATAGACAGCTAATCTTAAAGCTACTCTGAATGACAGGCACAGAGGCAACACGGAATTTTCCAAAGGAGCAGAACGTCAGTCTGCAAAATTGCCTGTCCTAGCTTGATACAGGTCCTCACTGCTCAGAAATGAAGATGAAAATCATTTGCAAGGCATCCTAATAGAATCAGCAGCAGCTGCTTCACTGCGTGGAATTAATTAATGAATATATACATACATTCTTAAAAAAAAAAAGCAACAGTGATGATTTAAAGATTAACATGTCTAGAAAAAAAGTTTCAAGACTTATATGAGTACTTCCGAAGTCAGTATTTAAACCTATACAGATGTGCCTCTAGCTGCTGAAAAGCCAAACACAGTTTCCTGGGGAAATAAAGTCTCCTATCTCCTGGTCCTTAAGAGTAATTACCGGCTTTATTTTGAATTATTCGTGTCGAGGACAAAAGAAATAAGATGCATGTAAATACTTTAATTGCTGCTGTCAGCAAGTGAATGATTCAGGTTGTGTGTCGTGTGTCTGGACAACACTTGCCCAAACTCATGGCAGATGTCCATTTCGTGCTTTGCTCTGCTCTTCTTCTAGCAAACTAATGGGGTTTCTAAGTCTAATAGAGCTAAATGTACAAAGTGGGCTCTACTAGACAGTAAGGCTTTGGGGCGTGTCTTTCAGGGTGTATATTTTCGTTTTGTTTTGTTTTGTTTTGTTTTGTTTTTGAATGTGAAATATGTAATTTTCCAGGTACTATAAAAGGAGGTAATATTTTCTCCAGCTATAAATGAAGGAACAGAGGCCCAGGGAAATCCTGTGCTCACACTATAGATAGTACTTTCTGGGCAAACTGCCCCTATAGCTCCCCACACGCTTACACAACACTCAGTACAGCAAGACCTCTGAGCTTCTGTGACTAAGTTGCTAACTTACGCTTTTTTCCAAGTTTCTAACAAAGTGAAAATAATGAAAAAGTGCATATTTTCAAATTACTCTATGACAGGGATGGTATTCTCTTTCTTTGAATCATTTTTCAAATGTTAAGGGAGCTCCTTAGGTTGTCTCCATAAATGCTGAAACTGAGTTTACCTAATGAAATGAGTTATTACAGGTAGACTGCTTATAAAAAGAAAACTGGACACTTAGTGGCAAATCTGGACTCAAATCTCAAGTCTGTCACTTTTGCAAGCAAGTCACTTAATTTCTCTGGGGCTCAGTCTGTTCATCATTCAGAGGAAGAGATTGGATTTCCAGCTCCTCCAGCAACAGTGAGCTTGGCCCATATGGGTAGTCTTGGGTGAGGTTTGGGTGAGCTCCAGGGAGGGTGAATCTTCAAAGAAAATGAAGTTATTTGTCTATCCAATCTCCAGTGATGGCAGCGCCCTAAAGAAGGGCCCCTTCGTGTCTCCAGTACCATCCTTCATGAATGGCTTAGAAGAAAAGGGAACTTCCACAGAATAATGGGTCCATCTGCATATTCTTTAGAATCAGACCAGAATAGAGATTAAATTACAAGGCAAAGAGGATCCTTAGAGTCTTCAGAATCAATGCAGCCTTGTATATACCTGATAGAATCTCCATCAAGTTGGGATGACTATGAATTACAATCCCTCACTGGGGCCACGGGGTTGATCTTGTATCATGTATGTCCTGTGCCTCAGTGGAAGATCATGGACGTCTGTCTCACCATGACAGTGAGTTTAAAATAAAAATATAATAGAAAAATGGAAAATAAATAGAACTTGGATTTGGTAAGGTCTAGTGTCTTTTCTAGGTTTAGGTATTTTTGAAAGAACAAGAAGATGCAAAGCAAAATGAGAGTTTCTCCTGATCGTTTCCCAATGTGCACAAATATCCAATCATTATGGTGTATGCCTGAAACTACATAAATACATTTTTTAAAAAAAATTAAAATTTAAGAATCTCTGACCCAAAATTTGGCAAGTATCTCTTGCAGCCAAAAAAGCATTGTAGGTATATTTCACCTATTTATGTCGCTTCCTCTTTGAATCATGACCAGGTGGCTGCTATCTGGTTGGGTAGTGGTAGCTTCTTCTGGTTTTCATTTGAACAATCCTTAGGATGTAATCAAGAGAATAGTACATAATGTTGGAAATTAATGCTGAAGTCTGAATTGTGTCCATATTACATTTTTTGGCAAGTTGGGATTGTGGGACCTTGTAATAGGAAGCAACATCTTCTTTGTCTCTGAATATTCAGTCTATTCATTGTCAGCTACATTAACAGCCACCTAATATTTGCCAAAATAATACATGAAGCAAACATTTGTCAAAAGAAAGAACTTAGTTTTTACCTAAACTATCCTTAGGGTATAATCAAGAAAAGAATGTATAATGTTATAAATTAATACTGACATCTAAGTTACGTCAAGTGGGAACTTGTGGGACCATGTAATTAATAGTGAGTTCATGAAACTATTTTAACTCCTTTTCCTTCAAATTATAGGTTTTACAGAGAGTGTAGATGCTGCTATTTTTTGTTGGCTTTGATTTGTTTGCTGCTTATGAAGGTGCAGGCATATTTTAAGATTTTCATTTAAGAATAATTTTTTCATAGAAATTTAAGAGATTTACCATGACCAGAGCCCCTGGGTAATGTTGTTCCCTCCAAATGAAAGACTAAGGTCAAAATCCTTTTAAGTGCTTATATTAGTTTCCCAGGTGGCTTACACGACAGTAATCTATTGTCTTTCAGTTCTCGAAGCTCGAAGTCTGAAGTGGAGGTGTTGGCAGGATTGGTTCCTTCTGAGGCTATGAGGGAGACTTCTAGGCCCCTTGCCTGGCTTCTGGTGCTGTCTTGGCAACCTTTCTGCATACAGACCTATCTCCCTGATGTCTGCCTTCACATTCATATGGTCCTCTCCCTATCTGAAAGTCTATCTCTGCCCAAACTTCCCCTTTTTATAAAGATACCACTCATATTGAATTAGAGTGCACCCTAATGACCTCAACATAACTCATTCCATCTGCAATGAACCTACTTCCAAATAAGGTCAAATTCTGAGATATTGGGGGTTAGAATTTTAACATGTGAATTTGCAGGCAAGGAGGATACACTTCAACCCATAATAGAGATCATTTAATATGATAAAACTAAATAAAAAGAAAAAGTTAAGGCACAAAGAAAAACCTACATCCATGTTGCTCTATGAGCTGAAAACAAAGATTTAAGGTTATCACTTCTGGGTATGTTTTGGGAGAAGATGACCTTTGCATATAAAGCAGATGATTTGGTGTCACTACCGTGTGTATGCAGTCATGTATCTCTTCCTTAAGGAACTCAAATTTGTCCCTTGAATTTTACATGACCACATATGTCATTCATATATTGACCCATTGATGTGTAGATATTTATGAAAAACCTGCAGTGCTTAGCACTGTTCTGAGCACTACAGATACTATCAGATGTTGAAAGAGACTCTGGCCTGGCTTGTGCAACTTCTAGTCTGGGGGAGTAAGAGAAAATAATCAAGTAATCATGTCAGTATAAACAACTATTTGGACAATTATATAGAATGAACTAGGGGCTAGGGCTATGAGCAGGTATGAAAGGTGAATTTAAGCTCATGGGTCTGCTAAGAGAAGGGAAGTCAATGAAACCTACCCCAAAGAGATGATGTTTGAGGAGGGACCCAAAGGATCTAAAGCTGGGACCAGAGTGAAGAGAGAAGGGAACATTTCATTCAGGAGGGAACAGGAGTTCCAGAGGCCCAAAGGCATGAGAGAATGTGTGTTCAAAAACAAACGGAAAAATCAAACTTGAGTATGGCTGGAGTGCCAAGAGCTAGTGTGAGCAGAGTAGGAAATGAATGAGACAGGTTAAAGAGTCTTTATTTTAAGAGGATGGAAAACCACTGGAGGGTTTCCAGTAGACATGTGGCACAATCAGATTTGTATTTTTATAAATTATGCTGACTGCAGTGTTGAGAACGGACGAGAGCCAGGCTTCAGTGGTTGGCAAACTGTTGCAGAAGTCCAGCTGAGAGGAGACTGTGGCTTGTGCCGTAGCGGTCCTGGTAGTTATTGATAGATATCTTCAGTAGCTGTTTGGAAGTTGAAATGGGCAGGATATTGTGACTGAGCGGGGATAGGGATTAAGGATAAGAAAATCACCAGGGATGAATCTTAATTCCTAGTTCAAGAGTAGGAATGCTGACAAAAGATCAGTTTTGTGTGGAAAAACCATGGTTTTATATTTGAAAGTGTTGAGTTGGATATGGCTTTGAGATACTGCAATGCAGATAGTACATAGGCAGTCATAGACTTCCATCTGGTGCTCAGACTCAGGTCTTGGCCAGATGTATACATTCTGGGGTCGTCAGTGTATAGATGACAGAGCTCTGGCTGTGGGTGAGTTGTCACCTAGGGAGAGGAAATAGCATGAGAAGAGTCCCTAAAAATCATCTTTGAGACACTCCAACATTTAGTTCCCAGGCAAAAGAATGTATTTCAACAGGCAGAGCAGTAAAACAAAACTCAGGAGCCTCGGATGAGTAAAGCCATGAGAAAATGGTGGTTCAGGATGAAGGAGCCAAATGTTGCCTAGAAGTTGGCATGAGAGGTCAGATATTAGAGGTCAGATGAGAGGAGAACTGAAAGGACCCAGCGAACTCAGTGATGTGGAGTTACCTTGTGCCCTAACTGTTGCTACCTAAGTGGGATGATAGGTGAGAAAGCTGGAGCAAAGTCAGTTAGAGGCAGATTGGGGAGCAGAGAATGTATAAAGCTGGTAATGCATAAATGAACAGAGAAACTGGAAACTCGGAGGCCAGGGTAGGAGTTAGGAATGCTTGAAGTCCAGATTTGGGGGAGATGAAGAACATGCGGTGACAAGGGGAGGTAGTGAGGACACAAGTGGACAGGAAAAGATTGTTAAAAACAAGGAGAGGAATCAGTGGAAACCATCTTGTTAGATGGGCGGCCTGCATACTCTTGGGTGGACAGGCCCAAACGAGCCCAGAGAGGCAGGTGAGAGAGGTCAGGATGGCAGCAAGGAGAAGACAGGGTGACAGGCCACGTGGCATGAGCTTGACAAGAGTTGGGGTAAGGACGCGGCCAGGGAGGGTCAAGTCTCAGTGCCACCAGCAAACCTGGGTCACCCGGGTGGGAGAGAGGCAGCCCCCCTGGAGAAGGCTGCAGAGGAGGCAGCAGTCTGGGCACAGAGCAGGAGGTGGGACAGCAGGGGAACAGAGTCTGGAGAGTTTTATGGATTTCAGGGATCGATGCATAGGAAAGAACAAACCAAATGGTGAGGATGATAGCGCAGCAGAGGATGAATGCCTGAGAGCCAGGCTTTCACTTGACTCGAAATGATGAAAACAGGACTGCATGCAGCCATGTGGGCATCAGCTCTGCTGCTGTGAGTGGCCGGAGAACGTGTCCCACTCAGCCAGGTGACAATGGTGGTAAGTCAGATGGCAGCTAGCTGTGGCCTGGTGGATTCAGGTCAGCCAGGCACAGCCCACAGAAGTCTCCAGCTGGGCCACTAAAACTTCAGACACCATTATAGGAATGATTTTGTGCATACTGCTTTCATGGAGAAAAGGCGGGGGGCGGGGGGATGACTATCAAAGCCAAATATCAATTCTGCACAAATTCCAAGATAGTTGCTTTATACCAAATGGTTAAAATAACTTATTAATAGCTTGAATTATTCATTATTTTTAGCTGTTTTTACATCACGGAGCTATAGCCTAGAGCTGTACTTGAACAAAAAGCTACAAGATTTACCCGTTTGAAGTTATCAGAAATGGGGGAATGAGACGGTAATTTTTGAAGGTGTTGGAAAAATAGCCAACTTCTCACACACATACACACAACACTGAAGAGAAAGCTAGTTACTAACGTCCCATTAGTAAGACTTTTTTTCATTTTTATAATAAGTAATTAGCCAACCTCATTAGGCAATAATGAGAGCTAGTAATCACTTTTTTTTATTAGAGAAATTAGACTGGACTCATTTTCAAACCCCATTTAATGCATATGTCATAATGACTATGCAAAAGGCGTAAGTTGCTTAAGCCAAACGGTGTAAGTTTTGGTACTCCTCCGATCAAAAATAATGACTCCAGGTGGGCTGAAAGATAAGAGTTCCTTCCCTCAACTTGTGGGAGAACATTCTGTTTGTAAACCCTGAAGGGTTGAGTTGACATTGTAAACCAGACTCAATTTTGTTTGCTTGGATAGAGGATCTGAACAGGATGCATTTCATTATTGTAAGAGTTTGCCACCAGGAGCGGCAAGAGAAAGTACCATCCCTCCAGTTATATGTGTAGGATCTTGGGTTGGTTAAATTCTTTGTTGCATGCAAGAAACCCACAACTAAGTGTAGGGTTCCAAACACCTACTTGAGTGGATTCCTTTCAACTGTGTAATTTGATGAACCATGAACTGTCCTAGTTAATTTCTGCATTCTTCTGAAGATTTTCAAAAAAAAAAAAAAAAAGGCAACCTTTCATGGGAAATAAAATATCTGGCTTTATCTTCTACAAAACTCAGTAATTATAGTATGGCCCTATTAGGCCACGGGAGGATTAGGGGCTGGTGCCTTCTACTTACTTTCCAGATTCACTAACCCATGCATCGTGAATTTGCGAAACTTGATTAAGAGCTCACACCCAGACCATGCTTCTTTGATGCTTATGCTCTTTGCTGCCCAAAGAGTCACGATGTGAAGATCTTCACTGAATTGCATTGTAGGTGATCTCTTCATTTCCAGGGCTTTAAATACCATCTATATGCTAATGCCTTCCACACTTCAATCACTCACACCATCCTCTTCCCTGAGCTGGAAACTTCCATATCCAACTCGCTATTAACATCTCCCTTCCAATGATTCACACTCATCTCAGCCTTGGCATGACCTGACTTGCCCGACTCCCCCCTTGGCTATTGCAGTGAAGGGAACCACCATGCACCCACATATTGATGCAGAAAGCTCAGAAGCCTCTTGTCCCCTTTCTCCTTGCCCCCACATCTCTTGGAGTCTCATGAATCATCCAAGAGGGTGTATTTTAAAATTAAAAATGAGCACCTGTTCCTGCCATCCTTATGCCCTCCCCTGAATCGAACTTCTCAGCAGATCCAAACCACCAGCAGCTCTCCCTTTGCACTAGAGCAACTGCTCTTGGTCGGCCCCTCTATGTCCACACTGGCCTTTCCATTGACAACACACTAGCGTGTTTCATATTCTGAAATACACATCCGATCACCCCCGTGGGCTAATTCCCTGGTGGCTTCCCATCACCTTAGAAGGAAACATTGACTCCTCACAGGGTCTGCAGGCTCCTGAGCAGTCCAGCCCTTGCCCACCTCTGTGCATGTGACTTTGTCTGTGTTGCCCACTTCATCAGCCCCTCGGATGAATCTACTACTTACAGCTTTGAAGTCCTTCCCTCTGCCTGGGTTATCCTTCTCCCAAATCCTCAGTTGCTGTTTGTTCATCATTTGGTTTCCTGCTTAAATGCCACTTGCTCGGAGAAACCTTCCCCAACCACTCTCGTAAAATAGCTCCCGGTCTACCCCTGAGACCCACAATCTCTGCCACCCTGCTTGCTTTCCTTCATCATGCTTATCATTGTATGAGATCATATGATTTGTTTGTTTTCCATCTTCCCACTAGGACACGGGCAGAAGGAGCTTGACTTTGCTCGCTAATGGATCCTCAGTACCTGCATATAAGAGTAAAGTTTGAAAAAACAAAAAACAAAAAAAGAGTAAAGTTTGATAAATATTTGTTGAATGAAGGACAATAATATAATTCACCCACCGTAATTTTATTTTGAAGCTCTAAACATTAAGTTGACTCATGTCCCTGAAACAAGAAAATCTGATTTACTGTATTACCTCCTGCTTTCTCTACTCTCTGCTCTCCTTCAAACTATCCTGATCATGTTATCATTTCCATGTTGTGATAAATAATATTTATATTCACGAGTATTGTTGTAATAAACAATAGTGTTTACCTTCATTGAGTCTCTGAGTTGTTGAGAGAAAATTCTGCATTTGCATGGATTTGATATCTGCCACTGTTTCTTTTACCATATCTTTTACCAACTCTTGGCTGATAGAAGTTTATAATTTCATCATTTTTAAAAGAAATGAACCTGGGACACCTGGGTAGGCTCAGTGGTTGAGCAAATGCCTTTGGCTCAGGTCATGATCCCGGGGTCCTGGGCTCGAGTCTCACACATCGGGCTCCCCGCAGGGAGCCTGCTTCTTCCCCTGCCTGTGTCTCTGCCTCTCTTGTCTCTCATGAATAAATAAATAAAATCTTTTTAAAAAAAAGATTAAAAGAAATGATCCTGAGAATTAAAGTCCCAAAGGTATTGTTTGTTGGGAAATATGGACTTCCATCTGTGTAGCACTTGTTCTGGGTATAACAATTACTGCATCATACCTTCTTTCTGGAAAATTTTGCAGACCTGATTCTGTTATCTCCTGGTAAGAAGGTACTTCACCTAAGAGAACTCAGGCCACCTTGACTTCCTGTTCTTTTGTCTGGATACCCATAGAATTCTTTGATATCATTTTCCAGTAAATTCACTACAATATGCTCAGGTGTTTTTTTGTTGTTGTTGTTGTTTTGTTTTGTTTTTTTTATCAGTTTCTACAAGTATTCACTAGGACGTTTATGCTTTCTATAGATTTAATTCTCTTTTGAAAATATTTTCTTGTTATATTATGAATCTTTAAAAATGTCATCTGTGATTTCTAGTTCTATTTGCTGTCTTTCATTAGTCCTATTCCTTTATTAATATTAACTAACATGATTGTCCTTTTGAATTTCATTTTATTCATTTCATCTAGTTAGTGCTAGGTGCTTCTGATTATATTTTCAGTAGAGCCTATTTTTTCTTTTGTGCTGATTCTTAGGTGACTTTCATTTCTGTAATCTTATTTTTTTCTTCTATTTCTTTCCCAAGATCTATCAGCTCACTCTTCAGCTACTTCTATTGTTTTACCACCTCTTCCCAGAGTACTTCTACCACCTAACCCTTTCTTTGAGCTCTTGTTAGTTACAGGACATGTGGTTGTACATTTTATCTGCTTTGTAGCACTTCTTATCTGATATATGTTCTTTCTTTCCTTCCTTCCTTCCTTCCTTTCTTTCATTCTTTCTTTCTTTCTTTCTTTCTTTCTTTCTTTCTTTCTTTCTTTCTTCTTTCTTTCTTTTCTTTTCTTTTCTTTTCTTTCTCTCTTTTCCTTCCTTCTTTCTTTCCTTCCTTCCTTCCTTCCTTCCTTCCTTCCTTCCTTCCTTCCTTCCTTCCTCCTTTCTTTCTTTCTTTCTTTCTTTCTTTCTTTCTTTCTTTCTTTCTTTCTTTCTTTCTTTCTTTCTTCTTTCTTTCTTTCTCTCTCTCCCCTGCCCCCTGGCTTTCTGTTTCGTGTACTTAAAAAAGATGATAATTTAGGCATGTTTCCATAAGTCTCATGTTCCTCCTTTTTCATGTTCACTCATTGCATAGAGGAATTCTTTGTCCTGCTCCAGCTGTTTGCACAGAGAGAGTGTGGGGAAGGGACAGGATAGTACCTCAGGACAACACAGTTTGCAGTCTGTCCTGATGTCCCCGGTGTGTTCTTGGGTCTCTGCCCCGGGCATTGAATCCGCTCTGGGCTAGCTGTGCAAGATACCCAGGACAAGTTCTTGTGCAGCGATTGAGCTTTCACTTCTCTCCAGTTAGCAAAAACGTCATTTTAGGAAGTCTGTGTCCTGCACAAGCTCTCCTCCCCTTGGCCATGTGGATGGTCTGACTCCAGAAAATCTGTCACGGCTCCTAGTTCCTCATCCTGCCTTCTGCTCCCAGCTGCTCCTTGTCATACCAGGCATAGGGAAGCTGGGTCTACAGAACATGAAACTGGATCTTGTTGTTCCAAGTTGTTTTCCTCTTAGGATGCTACTACCTTGGTTAGGATATTTTTTTTTCTTTTGAGGACTTTTTTTTAATTTTTTTTTTATTGGAGTTCAATTTGCCAACATTTAGCATAACACCCACTGCTCATCCCACCAAGTGCCCCCCTCAGTGCCCATCACCCAGTCACCCCCAACCCCCGCTTATCTCCCTTTCCACCACCCCTTGTTTGTTTTCCAGAGTTAGGAGTCTCTCATGTTCTGTCTCCCTCACTGATATTTTCACTCACTTTCTCTCCTTTCCCTCTATTCCCTTTCACTAATTTTTATATTCCCCAAATGAATGAGACCATATGTTTATCCTTTTCCAATTGACTTATTTCACTCAGCATAATACCCTCCAGGTCCCTCCACGTCGAAGCAAATGGTGGGTATTTGTCGTTTCTAATGGCTGAGGAATATTCCATTGTATACATAGACCACATTGTCTTTATCCATTCATCTTTTGATGGACACCGAGGCTCCTTCCACAGTTTGGCTATTGTGGACATTGCTGCTAGAAACATCGGGGTGCAGGTGTCCCAGCGTTTCATTGCATCTGTATCTTTGAGGTAAATCCCCAACAGTGCAATTGCTGGGTTGTAAGGCAGGTCTATTTTTAACTCTTTGAGGAACCTCCACACAGTTTTCCAGAGTGGCTGCCCCAGTTCACATTCCCACCAACAGTGTAAGAGGGTTCCCTTTTCTCCGCATCCTCTCCAACATTTGTGGTTTCCTGCCTTGTTAATTTTTCCCATTCTCACTGGTGTGAGGTGGTATCTCATTGTGGTTTTGATTTGTATTTCCCTGATGGCCAGTGATGCAGAACATTTTCTCATGTGCTTGTTGGCCATGTCTATGTCTTCCTCTGTGAGATTTCTGTTCATGTCTTTTGCCCATTTCCGGATTGGATTGTTGGTTTCTCTGCTGTTGAGTTTAATAAGTTCTTTATAGATCTTGGACACTAGCCCTTTATCTGATAGGTCATTTGCAAATATCTTCTCCCATTCTGTAGGTTGTCTTTGAGTTTTGTTGAGTGTTTCTTTTGCTGTGCTAAAGCTTCTTATCTTGATGAAGTCCCAATAGTTCATTTTTGCTTTTGTTTCTCTTGGCTTCATGGATGTATCTTGCAAGAAGTTGCTGTGGCCAAGTTCATAAAGGGCGTTGCCTGTGTTCTCCGATTAGAAGGATTCTTAGCTTTTCCAGCTCTGCCCAAGTTCTACAGGGGCTACAGTCCTCCCTCTGTGCCCCCACCTCCTGCCCCTCTCACAATCTTTTTCTTCATAAGTTCTGGTATGTTCTTCAGGCATTTCCAAATGGCATTAAAAACAGAGTTTCTTTTTTAATAACAGCTTTATTGAAATGTAGTTCACATACTATATGACTTGTTTTAAATTATGTCATTTAATGGTTTTTGATATGTTCATACAGTTGTACAATCATCAATACAATCAATTTCACAACATTTTTGTCAACTCAAAAGGAAACTCTCATACCATTTGGTAGCCATCCCCTATTCACCCCAACTCAGCTCTAAGCCACTAGTAATCTACTTTTTGCCTCTGCAGACATGTGTATCCTGGACATTGCAGATAAGTAGAATCATACAATATTTGGCCTTTTGTCTAACTTTTTTTACTAAGCAGATTCTTTTCAAAGTTCACGCATGTCATAATATGTCAGAACTTTATTTTTATTGCTGAATTATATATCAATGTATGAATATACCACATTTTATTTAGTTCATCAGTTGATGGACAGTTGGTTTGTTTTTGCTTTTGAGCTGTTATTTTTTTTTTTATTTATTCATGATAGTCACAGAGAGAGAGAGAGGCAGAGACACAGGCAGAGGGAGAAGCAGGCTCCATGCACTGGGAGCCCGACGTGGGATTCGATCCCGGGTCTCCAGGATCGCGCCCTGGGCCAAAGGCAGGCGCCAAACCGCTGCGCCACCCAGGGATCCCTGCTTTTGAGCTGTTATTAACAACATTTCTATGAACATATGTGTACAAGGATTTCTGTGGACACATGTTTTCAGTTTTCTTGGATCTATACCAATAAGGCAAATTGCAAAGTCAAAATTATAATTCTCCTTTTTACATTTTGAGGAATGCTAGACTGTTTTCCAAACTGGCTGCACCATCTTACATCCCTACCAACATTATATGAAGGTTCCAGTTTCTTCACATTTTGCCAATACTTGTTACTGTCCTTGTTGTTTTTCTTTTTTAGTTGTGGTTCTCCTGATGAATACGAAGTGGGTATCTGTAGTATTTATTTTTGTTTCTCTGATGAAGTGATGTTGAGCATCTCATCATTTGCTTATTGTCCATGTACATATCTTGTTTGGAGAAATTTCTATTCCAATCCTCTGCCTATTTTTTAAGTTGGGCTATTTGTCTTTTTATTATTGAGTTGTAAGAGTTCTTTATGTATCATAAATAAAAGTCCTTTATCAGATATATGGTTTTCAAAAACTTTCTCCTTTCCATGGGTTCTCTTCCTTTCATAATGGGATCATTTAAAGAACAAAAAAATGGTCATTTTTATGATGTGCAGTTTGTCTATTTTCCATTTTATTACCTGTGCTTTGAGTGTCATATCTTTGACACCATTGCCTAATCCAGAGTCACAAAGATTTATGCCATAGCTTCTTCTAAAAATGTAATAGTATTAGCTCTTATATTTATGTCTCTGATCAACTTTAATTCATTTTTATATATAGTCTGAGGTGGGAGTCCAACTTCATTTTTTTGCATGTAGATACATTTGTCCATTTACTGAAAAGACCATTCTTCCCCCAATTAAATTGTTTGGCATCAGTTGACTATAAATGTGCCATGCTGAAAATCTTCAGTAAGATGTTAAATTGAAGTGGCAAGAACAGACATCCTCATTTTTGTTTCTGACTTTAGGAGAAGAGCATTCAGTCTTCTACCATTGAGTATAATGTTAGCTGTGGTTATTTTCTTCATTTTCTCCTTTATCAGTTTGAAGAAGTTGCTTTCTATTCCTAGTTTGTTGAGTGTTTTTATCATGAAAGTGTGTTGAATTGTGTTAAATGCTTTTGCCACATTTATTGAGACAGCAGTGTGATTTTAGTCCTAACCTATTGATCTGATATATTCATCGAGTTTTGGAGATTAAACCAACTTTGTAAATCCAGCTCATTCATAATGCATGATCCTTTTTTATATTGCTGGATGTGGTTTGCTAACATTTCATTGAAATTTTTTGCATCTAATTCTTAGGAGATAGATCTGTGGTTCTGTTTTTTAATGATGTCTTTTTCTGGCTTTGGTACGAGGGTAAGACTAACCACATAGTATTAGGAAGTGTTTCCTCCTCTTCTATTTTGTGGAAGATTTTGTGAAGAATTCCTATTAGTTATTCCTTAAGTGTTTTATAGAATCACCAGTGAATCCATCTGGGTGTGGACCTTTCTTTGTGGGTAATTTCTAAAAGACATACTAGTCCTTATTTGCTATAGGTTATTGAGACATTTTGGTAGTTTTGTCTTTCTAAGAACTTGTCCATTGCATCTTACTTAATTAGTTGACATATAGTTGTTTGGAGTGTTCCCTTATTATCCTTTTTGTTTCTGTGAGGTCTATAGTAACGTCCCATATTTCATTCCTGACTTTAATAATTTGAATATATTCTGTCCCCCTGCCTTGGTTCAGTCTACTTCAAGGTTTGTCAATTTTACTGGTCTTTTCAGAGAACCAATTTTGGGTTTTGTTGATTGTCTATTGTTGTTCTCTGTTTTGTTTATCTCCACTCCTATATCATTTCCTTCCAATTCTTACCCAAGGTTTAGCTTTCTTGTCTTTTTTTCAGTGTGTTAAGATACTGTTTGCATGATCTATCTTTTCCATCTGTTACTTTCAACCCATATATATTTTTTAATCTAAAGGATATCTCCTAGAGAGAGCATAGAGTTAGATGTTATTTTTTTTTCATCCAGTCTGATAATCTCTACCTTTTGGATTGTTCAACCCTTTCAATTTTAATCTTATTACTAATATAGTTTGATTTATGCCTGCCATTTTACTTTCTGTTTTCTATCTTCTCATGTCTTTTATATTCCTCTGTGCTTTCTTTGCTGTTTTCACTGCATTTAGCAAATATTTTCTGGTGTTTTTTAATTTCTAATTTTCTTTCTTGGCATTGGTTGATTTCAGGAAGCAAGGAGAAGCAGAGGCCTTTACTCACGTATTTTAAACCAGAAGTTCTCTATTCCAGGTCTGTGTTTCAGAATATGGTGCAACACCCATGGTGGATATTTGTGAGTTTCATCACAAATCCTTCCCTCTTGGACATCTTTTCAGTTTGGTTCAGTGACTGAGTTGGGGGGTGCTAGTAAGGAAATCTGGACTTTTGTCATAGCTGTTATTAACCAATTGTATGATCATAGGATAGTCAGTATTTCTCTTGGACTGATTTTCTTAAGTGTAAAATGAAAGAGAAATTGAGTTAGATTTTATTTAATATTCCTTTTGATACCAGTATGTTAAAATTGTAGGAATACAATGATTATATGACCCTTAATACCTAAGCATATGAACCAGGTAGAGTCAGACCTTTTGTCTCTTAGGTTAGGCAATCTTATCTACAGCTGAAGTGACCTGGGGCACAAGATTTAACTAGATTTATATCATAGTAAAATAATTATTTGTTTTACGCCACTGAGCAGTATCCCACAGACCATCCCCTTATGTGTGAACAATCATAACATAAGGATGGGAGGAAATACACACTTTGAAATGATCATTACTATAAGGCAGTCCAGGAAGCCTCATTAGTATAAGCGCTTTGTGTCCTATACCCATGTCCAATTATTTTGTAAAGATATTTTGTTAGCGAATCCATTATCCATTGGTTATCTACAGTATGTATACTTCTCAATGGTGACTTATGTGCTATTTTATATACTAAGAAGACATGATCTCTACTCTAATAGGTCCCACTTGAAAATGAAAGGGAGAATAAATGCAGAGAGACACTTTTAATTATTAATGACAATGGAAGGGAGCTTTAGCACAAATAATTCCAAAGACATTTCTATTTGGCTTGGAATTTTAATATGATTTTTGACAGATCTATTTACCTAATTATATTTTATCTAGGATGGTATTAAAATGAGCTTCTATTCTCTAAGCACTTACCAACAGTGTGGTAGAAGCCCTGGCTACAAAGCATGTTGGTTACAGCAGGAAACTGGTCCAGGATTGAAAAATGTTTTGTGAATTATCCATAACAAGGAAAACCTTCATGTAGATAACCAACAATCGAATATACATAAAACCACAGATGACAAAAAAACAAACAAACTTTTCTATAACTGAGCACAGCTGGGCAAGGATACACAAAGGCGCTGGAGGGGATGCATGGGGTGACTGGAGCCAAGATGATGAGTCTGTAAAAGCTTCGTGCTGATGCCCTCCTGCAGCACATTTCTTTAACATCTTTAAAAATGTTCCTGGTCCAGCTGTTTCATGGAACAATGTAGACTTTTATGACCTCTCTTTGTGAGTCTCATTCATTCATTTACTACTATGAATAAAGAGTGGATCTCAGACAACTGAGTGTTCCAGTTACTTACTGATCAAAATCATGGAAATATTTTCAATAATTTAATAGATTAAAGGATACAGAAATATCTCGATATGTATATTTTCAGGCTTATCTGTCCACCAGTGTCAGTCCCACCCTCATCCCTGTTGTTACTTGCTCTAAGTTGCAAATCCTCTCTTCCTATTTACAATTCTAGTTGAAGGAGCACTCATTTCATCTCCATAATTACTTTTGTAAGAAATTATCTCAGTAAGACACCTAAACTTACCCAAGATCATATTGTATTATATTATACATGCATTATATTGATCATGTATTATATTGTATTAGTCTTTAATCCTTTGGAGCGATTTCTCAATTTACTTTACTGTTTCATGAAAACTTATTCAGTTTAGTATTTTGCATTTCAAATTCCCTTAAAGTCAACCAAATATGTTCTTATTGACCAACAGTGAATAGGGTATTTAACAATAGGTGATACTTGATTTAATGCATGTACGCAGTCAAACCATATGAAAACATTTTCATTTTTAAGCTGTTTGATAATAACCATTCTATGAGAGCATTCCCCCAAATATGTTCTGCAGAACATTGCTTAATATATATTTTGTCAAAATAAGTTTGGGAAACATTAAGTAAAACAAAGTTAAACAGGTTTGATTATGTTAGGACTCATTAGAGATCTGGGTAGGCTAGTGTAAATTATGAATCTCCAGGAAAAGAATATAATGCAATGTCCTGACATTTTTCTTTTTTTTTATATAAATTTATTTTTATTGGTGTTCAATTTGCCAACATATAGAATAACACCCAGTGCTCATCCCGTCAAGTGCCCCCCTCAGTGCCCGTCACCCAGTCACCCCCACCCCCCGCCCACCTCCCCTTCCACCACCCCTAGTTCGTTTCCCAGAGTTAGGAGCCTCTCATGTTCTGTCTCCCTTTCTGATATTTCCCACTCATTTTTTCTCCTTTCCCCTTTATTCCCTTTCACTATTTTTTATATTCCCCAAATGAATGAGACCCTATAATGTTTGTCCTTCTCCAATTGACTTATTTCACTCAGCATAATACCCTCCAGTTCCATCCACGTCGAAGCAAATGGTGGGTATTTGTCTTTTCTAATGGCTGAGTAATATTTCATTGTACACATAGACCACATCTTCTTTATCCATTCATCTGTCAATGGACACCGAGGCTCCTTCCACAGTGTGGCTATTGTGGACATTGCTGCTAGAAACCTCGGGGTGCAGGTGTCCCAGCGTTTCACTGCATCTGTATCTCTGGGGTAAATCCCCAGCAGTGCAATTGCTGGGTCGTAGGGCAGATCTATTTTTAATTCTTTGAGGAACCTCCACACAGTTTTCCAGAGTGGCTGCACCAGTTTTGTCCTGATATTTTTCATTGAGCATCTAGTAGGACTGGTGTTTTGAAAAATACCTTTGAGCGATGTCCTGACATAAATTTATAAAGGGGAAGAGATAAATATTTGGACTGTGCAGACTAGCTCTTGTTTACTACTTTTATTTCCAGATGGTACAAAAACTCCTTATCAAAATTTTAACATCAAACCAATAGACTGGGAATTTCAATCCAAACTGAAGAATATGATAATAACAGAAAGCAGTAATATAAGTCTTGGGTGCCTATAATTATCCTTCAAAGAGCATTATGCCAGCACTCTGATACAGTGTTAACCCTGACAGTTCTTTTTTTCTTTTTTGTAATGCAAGTGCCTGATTTAAGCTTTGATTGCCTTCAAAGAGGTACCCATTTCAAAGACAGTTATCTAGAATAAATACATTGCCAGCCACCTAACCAGATAAACAGCCAGACCCCTTCCCCCAATGAGGCTCCTTTAGCTTAGAATTTTGGCTGATTTTGATAACTGACCATTTGGGCCACTTGTCTTTTCTCTTCCCTGTGCTTTAAATTCCTTCTCTTATAATTTAAATTTACTAATAAGGAGTGAACTTAGAAACCTTAGGCTCCCATCTTTGACTCCCATACAAATAGAACCCCCAGCCTGTGTGTGGACTCTCTCTACCCCTAACCTCATTGTGTGGCCCCAGGTCTACTGTGTAATTTCTAAGTCTCATAAGTAATAAACCTCTATTTTTTTCAAAATTTTCTGGTGGTTGTTATTGAAGGACATCTTGCAATTACAATAAGAACCACAGGGACACCTGGTTGGGTCAGTCAGTTAAGCATCCAACTCTTGATTTCAGCTCAGGTCATGATCTGGGTTGGGCTCTGCTCTCAGTGGGGAGTCTGCTTGATCTTCTCCCTCTCTCTCTCCTTCTGCCCCTCCCTGCCCAATGCTCATGCTCACTCACTCACACTCCTTCTCTTTCAAATAAATAAATAAATCTTTTTGGTTTAAGAGCCACAAAAAGTGGTCCAGCCACAACATTGGTTATTGATAGGCCAAGACCATCACAAAGCAACTAATATAAGTATTTTTAAAGTATTTCTGACACTATCCAGGCAATATAGCTGTAACTTCTCTTTCTACATAGAAAACAAAATGCTAAGCTACTTATAAGCTAGTAAGACCTACAGATAATGTACAATGTGTTCTTTTAGACAGTATTGACCATACTTCTACCAAGGAGATTGTTGCACAAAACACTTAATTTTACAGAGGTTTTTTAAGATCAATAGTACAAATTTGATTAGGTTTGGCAAAAGGAATATGAATATTCCAGTAATATATTATATTATTTTCTCTTGTGAGTGCCAGCCAATAAAGAAATAGATCTAAATATAGTACCAGCTTTATTACTGGGTTAATTAGCATAGTTTTGCCTATAAGGAATGGAAATTACCAAGTAAAATTGGCTTAAAAAATAAAGCAATTTACCACCTCACATAACAAGTTCATAGGGAGATCTTCTCCAGGATATCAGGGCTTCGGCACTAATCTTCAGTTATCCTCTTGTTTCTGTCCTCCTCTACATGCTGGCTTCATCCTTATGCTGGGAGTAAAAGGGCTATGTTAGTTACAAGTATGATTTCTAGACACAAAAACATCCAAAGGAAAAAGAAAGCCTTATTTCTTACTTAGGAGTAAGCAGATTTTTCATGGAAGCCCCTACTAATTGTCCCTCACATGTCATTGGCCAGAAATGGGTCACATGCCATTCCTAAATCCTGGCAAGGGGTAATGGGATTACTGTGATTGGTTTAGACAAATCAGTATTCTGGACCTGTAGATAAAGTCACCTTTTCTTCAGCTGCTTGGGAGAAATAGATTTTTGGAAGGGAAGAAAAAGGGAGAGGAGAAATGAATATCGAATTGTAATCAAGAGTATCTGCTCTATAACCCAACATAGGGGATCCCTGGGAAAGTTAAGTAGCGTTTTCTACTCGTTTGCTTCCTTCTACATTGCACTAACTTGCCTCCGCAGCAGGCAAAGAAAACAAAAGTGATGGTAAGCCTGTTGGTGTTGACTCTTGCTCATGTGCCTACCACATGCCAAAGCAGCCAATGTGTAATTCCAACTTTTCCCACAAATCCATGTGCCAGGCAATAGGAGAGAGGGAGAGATCCGGGAGGGATAAAAAGAGGAACAAGAAGATTATTTTGCTCTTAGCTCACCCATATAAGTCATTTCTCCCCAGGGAAGAACAAGTGAAAGAATGGAAAGAGTGGTAGATATTTACTTCCTGTTTACTTCCCAGGATGTGTTGGCAGAATTTTTTCCACTAATTAGTGGAAACTCTAGAATAAAAGCCACAGGCTTTCTCAGTCATGAGGAAAGTAGCTACCATCAGCAGTCTTGTAGGCATTCATTCACCTTGTAATCATGTAGTAATTCCTCATTGTTACCATGCAGGGAACTAAGTACTGGATGAGCACCGTGAAGAAGACATGGCCCCAGCCCTACAAGGGCCCCATGCTCTCTGTCTCCATTATGACATAACAAGTAAATAAATTCATGAAAACACTCCAGTATTTTAATCTATAAAGTCCTGTAGATAAAACAAGGCAAGAGATATTTTTCCAGGCAGCCTGGGTGGCTCAGTGGTTTAGCACCGACTTCGGCCCAGGTTGTAATCCTAGAGACCTGGGATCAAGTCCCTCATCGAGCTCCCTACATGGAGCCTGCTTCTCCCTCTGCCTGTCTCTCTCTCTCTCTCTCTCTCATGAATAAATAAATAAAAAAGAGAGAGAGAGAGATTTTTCCTACCTACCCAATAAGTCCAAAAAGACTTTATGAAATAATAGTTTAGGATTTGGGAAGATGGATAAGTTGTCATTAGAATTTCAGACAATGCAAAGATCCTGAACCAAGCATGGATACGCGGAACAGAGGTTGTGTTCAGGGAGATGTGGGTAGACTTCTGTGGTTCAGAGATGATGCCCACAGTTGGATGGATCCCCGAGGCAGAAAAGGGAGGTCAGGGTCAGGTTATGGTGGGTTTTAACCAGTCAGGATTATGCTTGAGGCACAATACTGCTTTCTTCTCTCCACCCTGATCTTTTCAGTGAAATCTTTCAGTGGAACTTTTATACCAAATGATGTATGCAGTGAGAAAAAATAATTAACAGACTTTCGCCATGGCACTTGAGGATGGGTACGAAAGAAATGGAACACATAAATTCTTCACACAACAAATACATAGAATGTGCCAAAATTAAATTAGATAATAATATAAGACAATGAGGCAATAGTGCCATTGATTGTGGCAGTTTTTTCGCTCCATTTTTGGAGCCAATAGCACCTAATTTTGACTATCCTCTGGAGTGTCTAATTCAATCATGCTGTCATCAAATATTTATTGTATGCTATGTGCTAGATAAAAAATCTTCATCATTGAGGGCAGATTTGATTTGGGGAACCCGCCCAAAGTCATTTGTATCCAAGTCGGCTGAATAAGGTGGCCCATCAGAAAAAGGAATGTCATTGTAGGCGAAAACTGGTGCAAACATGAAAGCAGATTTTCTTTTCCTCGTCTGCCCTGCAAACTGCGAAGCATAAAATGAGAGCTGTAAATTCAAGGCCCTTTCCAAAGAGAAAAGCATCTTTAGCAATGGCAGCATCACTGAAAAAAAAAAAAGTGTCAGTAACTTCCTGCTGAGCCTGCTTTGAAGGATGCGCTTCATTTTGATGTCTGAGGTTCCCTGCGCTTATTCCAGTGAGCCTCCAGACACCTTAGCAACACCTCAGCTCTCCTTCCAATAGCACATGGAAGACACAATATTGCCCAGCAGTTTCGAAGGGCTCTCAACCCATTGCGGTGTGCAGCCACTGAGAAAGATCTTTAGGAAGCTTTGGACTGAGCACGGCCCTTCAAAGCAAATATTGGAGGACAAAATGGTATATACAGAGTCTGGGATATGTGCTTCATATCACCTCAAAGAAGGGTTCCAAATCAGAATTAAGTTTCATACAAAGGGTGCTCAAAAATAGAGAGGATATTATGTCTTATTATCCTGTATTGTAAATATTTATATATTAATACACAATCATAATTTATAAGCATGTCACATATTTGCATGGTAAATAGGTACACAGCCTTTGGCAGCATCTATGGAGTTGCTCAACATCCCCCCGACCCCCGAGAAGGAACATGTATCAGTGACTGTTCACTTCTCCAAACCATTACTCACTTCAGATAGGAAGGAATAATCACTATTTGGAAGCAGCAGCAGCAGCAGTAGTAGTAAAAATAATAATAGTTTAGATAATTGAAATGAAAACAAGGAAGTGATACCAACAGAATAGTAAATGAACAAGAGAAAAACCTTAGGGTAGTGGCAATTAGTGAAATGGCTTCAAGGGAAAGGGCTCTAAGGCACATCCCTTTAGTTATATGAGGGAAAGAGGCCAGACTGGTTTAGACACATTTTTAGTGAGAACTCCAGAGATAGAGCACCCTGTCCGTGTGGCATGTCCATTCTTCCCTCTCTTTATTTTTTTTTTAATTTTTATTTATTTATGATAGTCACAGAGAGAGAGAGAGAGGCAGAGACACAGGCAGAGGGAGAAGCAGGCTCCATGCACCGGGAGCCCGACGTGGGATTCGATCCCGGGTCTCCAGGATCGCGCCCTGGGCCAAAGGCAGGCGCCAAACCGCTGCGCCACCCAGGGATCCCTCTTCCCTCTCTTTAGCGAGGATTAGCCCCCCACAAAATCTGCACCCGAAGGACTGAGATCTCTAGCCCCGCATTCAGTCCAGTGTTTCTCAGCCTGGAGCCAGATTCTGCTGTCGGGCATAGGATGCTGGTGTGCACATCCCTGCATTTGTATCTGCAGAGGGGCAGCCAGCAGACTTGGGTACTGATGGGGCTACACCCCGTGGGTCTCTCTTGCCCTTGGACCCGCTGGTGGCATGGTCCCAGGCTCACATAGACGGGTCCCTCCAGTAAAGGGTTAGAAGCCATGAGCTGTGCCTGGGCAGAGGCGCCACTCTTGTTCTTCAGGAGCATCTCATTGTCATTGCGAACGGTCACCTCATTGGAGATCTGCTGACCTTGGAGAGAGCAAATACATTTCAGCTCTCCAAAGGCAGGGATGACAGCAAACAAAGGACAGCTTGGCTTTACTCTGCGGTGCCAGAGGGAAGTCTCCACCTGGTTCTGGAAGGAATCTGTCTCATTTCAGTTCACTTCATCTAGTTCCCACGTCTTGGCCTGTTTTGAGGCTGTCAGCTGGAGGCCAATTACTGCCATTTAGAGAAGTGGATGTTTTAATGTGAATATTTGTCTGCAGGAATCGCATGGAGATCACCGCTTCATCTTGCAGAAACCCTGTGTTAATACCCAGTAATCTGGCCCAGTGCTTTCCCCACAACAGCGAAACGAATCAAATTCATTCCCCCTATTGCCTGGATTTAATTTCTTTGACTCATTTACATGTCAGCTTTTTTAAGTTTAAGTGAGAATATGAATTTGGGTCTCTGCGAGGCTCATGGCACTTTTCGCTGTGTTCTTAACAATATAAGATAATACAAGGCAGGAGTGCCACTGCTTGGGGTCAATTTTTCTGAATTGCTGAGGTTTA
This sequence comes from Canis aureus, assembly GCF_053574225.1. Classification (NCBI taxonomy): domain Eukaryota; kingdom Metazoa; phylum Chordata; class Mammalia; order Carnivora; family Canidae; genus Canis; species Canis aureus. The sequence goes on from NC_135625.1 coordinate 65,740,261, forward strand.
TTTCCAGCCCATTTTAGTTGAATTCTGATGCAATCTAGTTCCAAATTAGGCATCTAGATCTTTACAAGTACCAGAGACACATACTTAGGAACCTGCCAGATATATAAAGGCATTCACTAATGTTTCTCAGGGATATATATAAATAATATTCATGACTGTTTCTCAGGGATATATTATATATATGGTCTACATATGTATAATGATGTTTCCATAAATTGATAACTTGACAGATTCTCTAAGTGTCGAACTGTCCTTGGTTTAAAAAAATCTGTTAATGATAGTTGGTGGCCATGTCTACTTGACCAGGATGTTCCCACTAAGAAATGTACAGTCACACACTGGAAATTCTATTCCTCATCCTGGTCCATCTTTGGGTCAGTGAAACACTACCCCACAGTTTGAAATCTCATCCATTTACGGCCCCCCAAAACCTCCTGGAGATTTCATGTTGCATGTAGGATAAAATGTAGGAGCCCTGAGCATGACCTCCGAAGCACTTCCCACCCTCCTGTCTTAGCTCCTCTAACAGCACGCCCACCCTGTGCTCTGTCCCAGCTGCCTTTTCCCTGCTCATCCACTAGCATCTCCTCTCATAAGCTGACTGTCCTCAGCAGCACCACAGAAATCCAAGACCCGGATTTTCCTCTTGGTTAGACCTTTTGTGCTGGTACTCATGCCTTCCGAAGCTTCCCCTCGGTGGTAATGAAAAATAATCCAAAGCCGTTCTTGATTAATTGGCTGAAACTTACAGAGGATGCATTTTAAGTCTCCACTGTGCTCCCAGGACACTTAGTCATTCTGTCCATCCATGCATCCATCTGTCAATCAATCAAGTGCTGTGTTCCAGAAAAGTACGTTTTAGCCTAGTACTTAATCACATTCTAGAGATTATATTTCTTTAGCAAGCATCTGTTATGTACTGAAATACGAGTTATTGGTCTCTGTACATAGGTAGTTGAGTTTAGTGGGTAAGAGAAGCCAATAAACAGATTAGAATATGATGGAAGAATATATAAGGGTTTTTAGGAACATAAACAAGGGGCCCCTAACACACTCTGGTTGTTAATGTGGGAGTCAGAACAGTTTCTCTAAGAGCTGATTTGAGCTAAGTGTTAAATCACAAATAGGAGATACTTGATTTCTAAAGAAGTCTTATCATACTCTCATTGATGCCCCCTTATCACTTTGCCAGTCACATAGAGAGTGCTCAAAAAGTGTTTGATTCATTCTTTAGTAATTTATTCACTTGTCCTGTATGGAAGAGAGAGAGAAAGAGAGAGAGAGAGAGAGAGAGAGAGAGAACTGAGACTTCGGTTAAGTGGCTATAGATAAATTTGGGGTGGACATGTCTGTGATGTTGATAGTAAATCTCTCGGGGCACCTCAATTTTCCTCCAAATGCCCCCCTTTCTGTGTGATGTCCCACTGGCATGGGCCTCTCCATGTGGCCTCTTCTTGTCAGAAATTCTGGATCTCCTTACAGCTCGTTGGCTAAGATCCATGGGAGTGAAGGCGGAAGCTACTGAGACTCATACTGTTTGGGACCCTGATGGGCACAGCAATGGCTCTGCATCATGGAGCTCAGCAGAGAAAGTCACGGGCTGCCCATAGTCATGGAGGAGATGTGGATCCCATCTGTCCTGCACGTTGGGGGATAAGGAATTGCTGATGGCCATCTTTGGAGACTATCTACTGCATTTCCTCCTCTTCCCATCACCTTATGCTTTACACCCCGCCCCCAGTACTGCAATGTGTATATTAGAACTTCTTCAGTATATTTCTCATAAATAGGTTATTGTTGATGACTCTTGCCTATCCCCAACTCCTGTTTTCATCCTATGATTCTCCCTACATCTTGGAACTAATGTCTGCACTTCCAATATTATTTCCTTGTTTGGTGGTACAATTTATGGCCGCATAAAAATGCTGCCAGAACACAACTTATTTGTTAACAGGATTAACAGTAATGTGTAATTCTTCCCCAATCTTCAAGACTCAGTTATATCCGACTTCTTCCATAAACTCTTTATTGATCCTCCTGAAAAAGATGGAATTTCTCTCTTTCTAAGATTCATAGCAATGTACTTCTGGAACTTATAGCCTGGTTTCAATTATGATTAGATATGGGCATGCCTTATCTTTCTAATAATATAGAAAACTCAGAGACAAGTGGTAGGACCTACTTGTTTTTTAATTCCCCAAACACCATATCATTTTTTGTTTTCTTTTTCTCATTTGGAACTTCAGCTGAAGTTTCTTTCATCAATTATCGGCTCTTTGCCTCACAATTTTATTTTTGCTCCATATTGCTTTCTGGTACTTTATGCCATGATTTGTGTAGATATTGAACACAATTAGATGCTGTCAGCGAGGAAATCTACATTACAGAGATAGACTTAATTTTCCTCAGTTTTTTGAAAAGTGTTGACCATATACAAGATCTTCCTGCTTAGGTTAGAATGCAGAGCACCCTCACTCCATCTGGTTCTGATCCAGCACAGTCACATTTAGATTTCTGAGTCAAGGTGTCAAGTATTATCAGGAACTGCTGGTCTTGTTTTCAGTGGACATTTGTAAATGTGACTGAGCTGGCTCATTCCATCCTGCTCCATTTTTTTACTCAATGCACGCTTAAAAACACAATGCACGCAGTTGCTGGAAAATATTATTTTATAGCACTGCTCTCCATGGCAAGTGCCAACTATTTCTAAAATGTAATTCTTGAGTTCCTCTTCTTAAATAAACATTATTTGGTTAATTTTCAGAAAACTTTCAACCAGACCATACTACAATAAAATCTTCCAGCACTTTGGAAGCATGTTATTTTGGAAGATTACACAACTGTGGGGTGCAGAGTAGAGAATATAGACTTGGATTTCAATCCATATGATCTTAGGAAAGCTACTTTTTCCACTAGTTCTAGTCTCCTATGCTAAACAAGCTATGCTTACATGTACCTCTTACGTTTTATGTCGAGGATAAAATTATTATATCAAAGAGCTTGCCACATAAATGGCAGATTTCATCCTGTCATGGAAATATGCTTAGCTAGATAGTGCTCCAGACAATGTCATGTATGTTGTATAACGTAGTCCATCCATGTGGTTTAATATGGACAGGAAAATCTAATAATAATTTTTATATTGGCATTATAAAAAGACAGCCTTTCCCCTTTGTGAGAATTTTAGATGAGGAAAAAAAAATAGTGCCTTAACCAGAAGTCTGTATTAAAGACATGTAGCAGAATAAGTATTGGAAATCATCTTGTGAGAATGTGCGTATAATCTGATGACATGTGACTGATGCTGTCCTAGCCATCTTTTATCCTCCCAAGATGAATGAACAATAGAGACCATGCCTTCTTCCTGACCCTGTTATCTTTCCAATTTTAGAATATGTGGATGGAAGCGATCACTGAAATCAAAAGCTATTTCAAATGTTATTTTGATTGTTATAATTTTAAATGCAATTTTATCCCTCAAAAGGTTAAAACGTATCCAGTTTTGCTTCTAACTTATTTGAGAGCAATATGTGACTAGTTGAGTCCCTATATCCAACTCTAACAAAGAGTGACAAGAGTTTCAATTCTGTTAATGAAAAGCAAGAACCAGATCCCCCTCCCCACTTTTATGGCATCCTGGCTACATCAACAAAGGCCAAATAAAGGAGTCAGACCCTTGCTGGCAGTCTTGTTTGAGAGGTGCTCAATTACAGTGTACGTGCTCGGAATTGATAGATGAAGCCTCAAGAAGGAAGGTACGAACTCTCAGCTGTCGTGTTCTCCGGTTATCAATCTCATGTGGACCACAGTATCTTTAAAGAATTACTGTTTCACGGTATCATCAAGTACTGGGTTTTCCAATTGTTTCCTATCTCAGCAGTCCTGAAATGATGATACTTCAACAATGTTTGGCCTATGAGAATTCACCGTAAGGAAAGTGCAATGCAGGGAAGAAGTACTGTATTGACAATAAATAATCATTACTGTATTACAGATTAATTAAGTGCATGATCATCAAATATGCTTAAGCCTTACAGGAGACAGGAGTTTGAGATCAGTGGCTCTCTCCTATGATATCTCCATTATGTCTCCTTAATAATTCATTGATGCACATGGATTTTATTTTCAGTTTTTGACCCAAATAATTCAGATTATATTTGTAAGCATCTCAATATCCTTATTACAAGAGATTTTTTTTTACTCTTTTTGTCACTTATTCAACAAATTTTCTGGAGTACATAAGTGGAGTACATAAGTGTTTTACATAAGTGAACAGAGAAGGAAACTCCCACTCCTTGTGGATATTGCATTCTAACAGAAATGCAATAATAAATACCAAACACAGCACAGTAATATAAACACTGTAACAGTAACCAAAGAGAAGTCTATAGAAGGACAAAGCATATAGTAGTAGGGTAAGAGGGCAAGGGAGCTGGAAACTATGGAGCTAGTTGGGGGAGCCAGCCTCAGTGAGGTGACATTGAAGCAGACCTGGCAAAGATGCAAGAATCTTCCAGGTGACTATTTAGGGGAAGAGCATCCTATCAGGGAAACAGCCAGTACAGTCTTAAGGCAAGTCTGTGTCTGGGATGTTCCAGGAACCATAAGGAGACAAGGGTTCCTGGACCAGATTTCTTACTTTGTTCTTTCTTTTTGCACTTCGGATATTCTTTTTTACCTTTAGGGAAATTTATTTTCCCAAAAATATAAAGTGTTTGGTTTGTAAAAATAACATCTAACCATAAAATGATCATTAATCTTGATGTAAGTACTTATCTTTGCAGAAGAAGCATGGTTCCCCTGAGAATATTTAAATTTGAGAGTCCTTATACGAAGTGAAAAGAAATTTAGAGTAATGGAAAAAAAAAAAAAAGAATCAGCAGAGGAACTGCCCCTTCTTTGGAAAAACATGCTGCATGAGCTCAGTCTGCTTTCAGCCACCGTCGCCCCAAATTATCTGTTCAACATCTGCCACTCTGGGGCCATCTCAGCCTCTGAGGACAAAGACACTAAAGCTCTCTTGCTCTGCTCTAGCTGATTCTCAAGAGGAGCTGATAAGTCATTACCTCTAAGGGGTAAGTGACTCATAGGAATGAGGGTCTAATAGGAGAATTTTAGCTGACTATGGGAAATGGGAGAAATTTATATTTAGGTTGCTTCTCATTCTCACAAAGCAAAGGAACATCTGTTTTTATGACTCAAGGTGCCCTATTGGTATAAACTAACATATACTAATATATATATATAATATATATATATTATATATATGTAATATATAACTAATGTATACACATACATACAAATTATAGATTTTCAAAAACATACATATACTATATATTAAAGAAGGTAGCATACAAGACAAGATATTAAATTACATTATAGACACCTGGTCCCAACAGAGCAAGAAGAATTTAATTAAATCACAGATTTGGGAGAAACATTCAATCCTCAATTGATGGGAGAAAACGAGATGTTTCATCATACTAAGTTGAAAAAAATAGGTTCAGGTGGGCTTACACGATGTCATTAATGCATCCAGAAGGGTTGGTTTGAGATTTTATAGTAATAAATAATTTCATTAAAATTACCTTTATGAATGCTGGTGCCACCTGGGAAAGTCACAGAGTCACTGTTTCCTTCACCAGGTAATTGATATAGTCCCCTAGCAAGCCAAGGGGATGGTATATGCCTGGAATCTCTAATAATATAAAAACCCTTTTGGGGAAAAAAAATAGTCATGTCTTTAAACTTTCATGTGTGTGTGTATGTGGCAGAGAAGAAACTAATTGGAGCAGAAGGTAGCTAGAATTTTTAAGTGTAATCATTAATAGCTTCACAGTTGTGTTGATAGCATCCAACAGGGTTACCTTCTGGGGCAGAAACACAGATCACTCCTGCTGTTCTTGGAGAAGGCATGAGAAGGATATGGATTCATGTCCACAAGACCTCTTAGCAAAAAAATAAGTGCTCCTTAGAAAAATATGATCCGTTCCCAAACTCACCCTTTAACTTTCCATTGGAGGTCCTGTAAAATAGCAGTCCTGTGAAATTACTCATTGAACTGATGAAATTAAAATATTTATATTCTGCACATGCACACATGGAGGAAAATCTCACTTCAATTATAGCAGTTAAGCAGTCTGAAGTCATTTTCCCAGCTAGCATTTGGCCATTCCATTGAGATTGAAGGAATCTGGTACAATAACGGTTCTTATTAATTCACTGCTCTTCATTTTAAAAGAATATTATGATTCCTTTGTGCTGTAAATTGTTTGGGCAATACGATGGTGCGGGGCCTTGTGACTATAAAGTCGACATGCTAGGAGGACAAAGTTCTCAGGAACAATAGCTACCATTTACTGTTTGGCACTTTTTAAATGTTCTCTGTAAGATAATTTTTATTTCTGATTCACTTTTCTTTTTGTCTTTCCCAAAAGGGATTTAAGTTAATTACATTTTCTAATGTGACTTTGATATTTCAGTCCCCCCAAATCTTACAAGGAATATGCAGCCGAAATGTCATTCTCATTCTTTTATTTTCCTGGAAACTCTGATATTAAATATGGGTGTCACACTGGAAAGTTCCACCAGAAGAAAAAGTTAAACAAGGCATAAAATTTACATTAGTAACATCTCATTAACCCATCATCTAGAAAGCTTTTGTTACATGATTTTCATCATTTATAAAATTATTTTGGTGTCTCTTTTCGTCTTTTTTTTTTTTTTTTTTTTGCTTGTAGGACTGAACTTTGTTGTGCATTTATCTCCATCAAAATGTTGTAGCTGCATTTGGCATTATTCCCACCACACTCTTCTCCTTTTTTGTGAAAGGATGAAACTAGCCTAGTTTGATAATAATCATTCCTGATTACTCTCTCTGGGGAAAACAGCTTAAGAAGCACATTATTTAATTAAATACTCATAATGCCCTTTAAAACCCTCATTTTCTATAACCTGTTGATTATGAAATCAGTTAGCCTTACATGTAAAAATTTTTACTACTTTTAGTATATAGGTTTACATGCCACTGGGATAGTCATGACTGTTTAAAATGTGTGCAGCTCTTAACTTTCAAACAAAAGGTGTTCTAAAAGTTCACTGCTAAGTCAGTGTCTCGATTTGAAAAAAAAAAAAAAAAAGAAAGAAAGAAAGTGTTCTTTAATAAAAATTAGTCCTGTAAAAGATAATTGGGTACCCAGGGCAACACCAAACATAAAATAATTATAACACTTTTGCTAATAATACATCTTGTGATAATACTACTAATAATAATGAATAGCAACAACATAGTTAAGAAAATAATCAACGAAATAATATAGCTAAAATCATAGCCCCAAACTGTATTGAAGAAGAGGGCATGAGTCAAGGGGGAGGATTGCGGGCAGTTCTTCATCTGCATCACAATAATTCTGATATTCTACATTCAGGGAGCACTGGTGGGTGATTCATTCACCGGCCTTCTACCAAGGGATACTGTAGACCTGGTGTCAATACTCAGTTTTCTGTTGTTACCATACCAAACTACCACAAGCTTCATGGCTTAACACAACCTAAATCTGTCATTTCACAGTTCTGTAGGTGAGAAGTCTGAGCTGACTCATGTAGTTTCTCTGTTCTGGGTCATAGGAGGCTGAAACCCAGGTGTTGACCAGCTGGACTCCCATGAGGAGGCTGTGGGAAGAACCATGTCCAAGCTCATTCAAGATTGTTGGGAAAAAATCCAATTCTTTGGGATTGTAGGAGTGGGGCCCTTGTTTCCTTGTTGGCTGATAGGAAAGGGCTGCCCTTACCTGCCAGAGGCCTTTCTCGGTGCTTGATGTGGGCCCCTGCATCTCAGAGCCAGCAAGCGTGGAATCTTTCTCAGGCTTGGTCTCTCTCTCACTTCTCCTTCAGCCATGTTCTTCTTCTGCTTCCAGGAAGTGAATGTTCTCTACTTTTAAGGGCTCATGTGATTCGATGAAGCCTACTCAAATAATCCAGGGTAATCTCTTTATTTTAAGGTCTATAACTGTAATCACATCTGCAAGGTCCCCTTTGCCAGGGAAAGTAATACCTCCGCAGGTTCCAGGGATTAGGGTGTGGGCATCTTTGAAGGGCCACTCTTCTGCCACGAATATGACATGCTTTGAGTTGTTCTCCCAGAATTCAATCCATAGATAGGTTTTATGTTCCAAAGCACATGTACCACAAATGTCTGCCGGGACTCAAGCCCCCATCACACTGGCCTCAGATCAGAGCTGACCAGTACTCTCCTTCAGCAGTTCTTAATCTTACTACCACAGAGACACACATATTCCTTTGTGTTCCCACAGACTCAGACTCCAGCTGCTGCACTGATAAGCTATGTTGTGGCTTGTGCTTAATTTCTGAAAGTAAAAAAGTTAAATAAGTTTTATGCAGAAACAGAATGATCTGTTTCACTAACATTGTCTGACCCTTTGGCATAAATAAGAGTGTTTTAGATCACTTTAATAGAATTTCTCCCCAAAACAATTCTCTCCCATTTTTCCTTTGAGTAGAGAGTATCCTTGGCCTCTGGAGGGCTCCACTCATTCAGCAGCAGCTCTGCCTTGTAGACATGCCAGTAAACAGATGTCCTGGGAAAACTGGGGGACACCTGTGGGACAGTGATCGTCCCTGTTTAGCCTGTTTTGAAGTGTATAGTTCAAATTGATCATTGCATTTATTGAAATTTTCATATATTCCAATATAATGTGAAATGGACAGAATACATAAATCTTTTAGAAAATGAGAGTAAAGAAAAGCATTTGAGACTGGAATTATTCCAGAAATACTTCATAGGAAACTTGAACTAGAACTTAAAAAATAGTGGAGGTAGTTAACATAGAGTTTGGTTTATGCTTAGAAATGCCTTTCAAGGGGCACCTGGGTGGCCCAGTCAGTTAAGCATCTGCCTTCGGCTCAGGTCATGATCCCCGGGTCCTAGGATCCAGTCCTGCATCAGGCTCCCTGCTCAATGGAGAGTCTGCTTCTCCCTCTCCCTCTGCCCCTCCCCCTGCTCATTCTCTCTCTCTCTCTCTCTCTCTCTCTCTCTCTCTCTCAAATGAATAAATAAAATCTTTTAAAAAAATGAAATGCCTTTCAAACACCCTTTGAAAGTTATTAGGATACCAACTGCTTGCCCTAAAAATTGACAATTAAAGAAAAGTCTTCGAAAGAACTATATTTTTCAGTCATCAAAATGACTGGTCGGGAAAAACTCTTCTTTACAGAAATCTGACAGTAAATACAGAAAAAGTGATAGAATTAGAAAGTCACTATTTTGCCATATTCATGAAATAGCCGACTCAGGCAGTGGTCATCAGTGATCGAACCCATTAGTTTAAAGATTGAGGAAGAACTAGAGAAAACAACACCAAGTGAGAAAACCAGCACCTTTTCCCCTCCCGATGTAATAGGAAGCACGCTGCACCCTCCATTGTGATGTAGTCCTTCCAGAAAGTTGAACCTGAATCTAATTAAGCCTCCGTCGATAACTTCTAGCCAAGGGGAAATAAGGAGAACAAGTAGTTAAATAACACAATGATAGATCAAATGGAAATCTAGACTAAGGGATGTTTTATAGGACAAGTGACAAATTTTCTGTGCCAAGTTAATGGCACTAAAGGACTGCTGTAGATTTTTTAAAAAGAGAGAGAGACTTAGAAGGATTTAACAGATACGATGTTTGGATCTTTAGCTCTTAATTTGAACATGTCAATTATGAGAAAAGACATTCTTGAGACAATTATAAAGTGTTTATGTTGGACTGGATATTGTTAATCCATAGGTGAGGTGGTACCCCCGTGACTCTGGAAGAGAATGTCTGTGTTTTTACAGATGGCTATTACAGTATTGAGGCATGAGGGGCCCCTGGGTGGCCCAGTGGTTAAGCATCTGCCTTTGGCTCAGGTTGTGATCCTGGGGTCCTGGGATCAAGTCCCACATCGGGCTCCCCACAGGGAGCCTGCTTCTCCCTCTGCCTGTGTCTCTGCCTCTCTCTGTGTCTCTCATGAATCAATTACTAAAATCTTTATTTAAAAAAAATATTTAGGCATGAGATTACATGCTGCTGGGGTTTGCTTTATAAATCTTCAGCAAAGGAAAAAAAATGAAGCAAATGTGGCAAAACCTCAATAATTGTTCAATATAAATGATGCATATGTGGTGATTCAGTATACTATCTCCCTTTCTCCATACATTTCTTGGTTATAAAATGTTTAATGAAAAATTTCTAAATCGCTTATTCGCACTTAATTATATACCCTAAATCTGTTGATTTGTATTCTTAACAAACACGGACTGTATTATTATTGTTGTGTAGTGGTAGGAATGGGTATCCCTATTTCATTAAGTACCGTCCTTTTAAATAGTTGGTTTCTTACAGAATTGGTCTAATTTCCTTGAGTCTCTGTGCCTCAGGGCCAATATTCATTGATAAGGCTTCTTTTTTTTTTTTTTTTTGAAATTTCCATTAATAGGCAGTCTTCAATCCAAAAGAGATTGAAGTTAGTTCTGCTAACACAATCTGTATCCATTTTACCATTTCTCAAGATTTGCAGAAGCCAATCGTGTACTAATCAGGGAACAGGAATAATAATTGATCCCATTTGCTTAGCCTTGGAGAGAAGCGCAGTGATCAGTCTTAGAGGACGACCTGAATGAATCAAAGTGATGGATGCCCTGCTTGGTCACGTCTGCTGCACCTTCTCTGGATACACCAAGAGGAGGCCCAACGTCTGTTGGGAGACGCAGACCACGGTGTCCTTTGGCAGCGTGAGGTGGAGCTGCTGTCACAGGGAGATGCTTTCTTCATTTCTACAAAAACTGCAGTTCTAGTCTTATCTCTGCCTTATTCCCCCTCAAATTTAACAATGCTGATTCTAAGTGTTTGTATATTTTTTTTCCTCAATGGTTAATTACAATCCCATCCCCCTTTTAAGTTTCATTTTCCAGTCTTAAAAAAAAAAAAGGCAATTAACAAAGCGGCTTAAAGGCTAAATCATTGAGAGAAAACTCTCATTTTCTTAGGAGAGTCTGTCATTTTCTTACTTATAGTTATAATTCCTATTTTCAGAGAAAGGGCAGGAAGAGAAGGTAGCTTGATATTCAAATAATACCCTTCAAGTTGCATCCCATAAATGTCAAGTTGAGCAGAACCCATCTCCATTTTTGTAGCATGCCAGACACACCGAATCGAGATTCTTGGGGTTTCTTGTAGTGTTTCTCATTCTGTTCTATTGAGCAATTTTGTTTACAGGTAATTTTAGCTTTGGATGACGCTCTGGTTAATTCAGCTTCTGGAGCAAAGAAGGGGTAATTCCACTTAAAGGTCACCATAGAATTTTAATCATAGAGGTGAGAAAGGAAGGAAAGGCACAAGCCTCATTAGTGATATAATGGGGAAAAATTCAGTCTCAGATAAATGGTACCAGCTTCTGAAGCTTTGCTGTAAACCGGAGCAGCACTAGGAAAAAAGGTTGGATTAGAAAAGGTTAGATTAGCAGGACTTTAGGGGCACTTGTGTAGCTCAGTGGTTGAGCATCTGCCTTTGGCTCAGGTCATGATCCCAAAGTCCTGGGATCGAGTCCCGCATCAGACTCCCTGTAGGGAGCCTGCTTCTCCCTCTGCCAGTGTCTCTGCCTCTCGCCTCTCTCTCTCTGTGTCTCTTGTGAATAAATAAATAAAAATCCAAAAAAAAAAAAAAAAAGGAAAGAAAGAAATGCAGGACTTTAGACTATGTGTACATTCTTCATGATACCATTTTCCTGCCAGGTCCTCAGCAGCCTGACTGAAGGAGGACTCTGCCTACCAGCCAGTGCCGCTTGTTGCTCTTTATCCCCCTTTCTCCAGGCCCAACCAAATCATGGATTCCATATCCCAGATCTTGATACTCATTTTTAAGCAAATTCCCCTTTTATTTAAGTTTTAGTTATACTGTTACTATTTTGTACTTTAGAATATTTAACTTTATTATTTTTACTGAGGAATAATTTTCACATAATAAGATATAGACTTGGAACCTACAGTTTGATAAGTTTTGGCAGACGCATACACCTGTGTACTCCAGGCCCCATCATGATACTAGAACGTTTCCACCTGCCTAGAAAGTTCTCTCTCATGCCACTTTCCTGACTATCACTGCCTTGCAACCCAAAGGAAACCACTGACCTGATTCTATCAACTTAGATTAGTTTCACCTGTTCTAGAATTTTATAAGTAAACAGAGTAATACAGAACATACTCTTTGAAGGCTGGCGTTTTGCTTCAGCATAATATTTTGGAGCTTTGTCCATGGTGCTGAGTAATAGTCCATTGAAAAAATATACCTCAATTTATTTATCTATTTTCCAGTTCATGGGTATTGGGGATGTTTCTAGTTTCCTACTGTCAGGAATAATGCTGCTATGAATATTCTGGTATGAAGAATCTTCTAGTTTATCTATTTTTCTTCAGTCCTGCCTGGGAGCAGACTGGCTGGGTCATAGGGTAGGTAAATGTTGAAATTTATGAGAAACTATTCAACAGTTTTCCAAAGGGTTATAACTAATTTACATATCTACCAGCAAAAGGCTGTAGTTCCAGTTGCTTCATACTTACCAATATTTGATGTAGTCAGCATTTTTATTTTAATTTTATCCATTCTAGTGGGCATGTAGGGGTATGTCATTGAAGTTTCAATTTGTATTTGCTTATGATAAATGATGCTGAGTACCTTTTGTGCTTACCAGTTATTTATTACACATCTTTTTTTGTTGAATGTCTGTTCAAGTCACTTGTCTGTGTTTTTGTTGATTATTATTGAATTATATAAGTACATTATTCTGTATATAAGTCCTTAAAGATATATACCTTCTTCGTGTATAAAGGGAAGTTTTTAATTTTGGTGACGTACAATTTAACATTTATTTTGTAACTACTGTTCTCTTGCTATTATCTAAAAAAGAAAGTTGCCTCCTCGAGGACATAATGATAGTCTCCTATGTTTTCTTCCAGAAGTTTTATGATTTTGGCTTTCAGATTTGGGTTACTGACTCAGTTCAAATTAATTTTTGCATGGTGTGTGATCAGGATCAAAATTCATTTTTTTCTAAAGTTACTGAGTTTCAGAAACATTTGTGGAAAAACTTAAGATTGCTTTCCTCTCCCTGCTGAATTCCTTAAGCATCCTTGTTGAAGATCAATTGACCATATAGCTGTGGGTTATTTCTGGACTATCCTGTCCTAGTGATCTAGTTGTCTATCTTTACTACAGTCACATTTCCTCCATATTGATAGCAAATTGTTTACTAATGTGGAAATATCTCCAAAATGGACTGTTGAGTAGAAAAAGAGTGTACGGATCAATGTATATAGCACATTACCATTTTCCTGAAATGACAGAAAATAAAATAAGTTCTTGTATGTTAGAATATGCATTTTGGGGGCACCTGGGTGGCTCAGTTGGTTGAGTATCTGACTCTTGATTTCACCTCAGGTTATGATCTTGGGGTCCTGGGATCAAATCCCATGTGAGGCTTGTTGCTCAGTGGGGAGTCTGCTCGAGATTCTCTCTCCCTCTCCCACTGCCCATCCCCTCAATGTGTTCTCTCTCTCTCTCTCTCTCTCCCTCTCCCTCAAATAAATAAATACATCTTAATAAATACTACATCTGAAGCTAGTGATGTACTACTATATGTTAGCAAGTTGAACTTAATATTTTTTTAAAAAATAATATGCACTTAAAGCCCTGGAAGGATATACAAGGTATTAACAATACTAATAAGAGTAGTTACTTATGGCAGGTTGGGAGTATATGGTAACTGGGTAGATGCAGGACAAGAATATGATGAAGAATATATATGATTATATATATTCTTGTATATAAGAATTGCTATATTTTTTAACAATATTGACATAGCAGTTCATAATATCTTTAGGTGAAATTTTTCAAGCCTTGGATTTTGTTAATACCTACTTTATTTATTCAACACATATTTGTTGACTGCCTATTGTGTGTCAAGCGATCTTTGAACCCCTAGGAATATAGAGGTGAGCAAAATTGACCTATTCCTATTCCTTATGTACATTCTAGTGGAGGAAAAAGATAGTAACTGATCAACAAAGGAAACAAGTATTCATTGAAGGTGGTATGTGCTATGAATGACATAAATAGGAGAGAGACTAGCAAGGCAAACACAAGAAGGGGGGATCTGGAGAGGGACTTTCTGAGAAGATACCATATGAGCTGAGACCCAATTGCCAAGAATGATCCAGAAGCAGAATGGATTGAGGGGGCATGAAGAGATACTTTGCAGGCATAGTTAACTGCAGAGGAAGAGGCCCTGCAGGTACAAATGGCTGAGCAGACACAGGAAGCAGATAAGCAGGGTGGCAGGGCACACCATGAGTGACACAGGGTGAAATCGTGGAGGCAGGAAGCAGCTCAGGCCAGTAGAACTTTATAGGAGGTGATGAGGAACTTGGATCTTATTCTAGATGCAGGAAAGCTCTTTGAAGGAGTGAAACAATCTTACCTTAGTTTAAAAAAAAAAAAAAGTTCATCTTGTCAGGAGAAGAACAGATTAAGTAGAAGCCAGCAGTGAGAGAAGAAGAAAATCAGGAGTTAGTATCACAAAGCCAACAAATCAAAGTGTTTGGAAAAGGAGGAAGTGCCAGATTGTTCCAAATGTAAGAGAACTCTTTGCTAGATTTAGTCACATGCAAGTTCTATGGTCTGATGGGCACAATGTCTATGAGGTGGTGGGCACAGGGGACAAGACCAGAATATGCTGGAAAGTAAAAGGATTTCCTGTATTCTGTATCCCCATCCCCACTACACACTGGGTGCGCAAACACACACAGAACAAGTGAAAAGTAGAGAAGTGGACGAAAATATTTAGAAGGTTCTTTCAAATGTTCTTTAAAGGCAGAAAGAACATGGAGATGCTTTGTGTGTGTCCAGAGGGCGTATCTATGTGTTAGTTTAACACATTTGGTACCTATTCAAAATCCTAATAAGGAAAACTGCCATAGAACAGGATGTTCCTCGTGTTTTAGTGACTAAATCCCCCTGAGTAAATTTAGAAGGAGTCTATTTTTGTATAATCCCACCCTGTTGGAAGTCATATTATTGGAAGTTTCCACTGAAACTTTTTTTTTTAAATAAGTAAATGTTCCTTTCTTTTTTTTTATTTGACTTTTTTTTTAATTTTTATTTATTTATGACAGTCACAAAGAGAGAGAGAGAGAGGCAGAGACCCAGGCAGAGGGAGAAGCAGGCTCCATGCACCAGGAGCCTGACGTGGGATTCGATCCCGGGTCTCCAGGATCACGCCCTGGGCCAGAGGCAGGCGCCAAACCGCTGCGCCACCCAGGGATCCCTCCACTGAAACTTTTAATATGACTTCTCACTTACCCACAACGGCTTGACTGATTAATCCGCATTGTTAATACCTCCGTAAGGAACTGTGTGCTAATCATTGATGCTTCCCCACTAAGCAGACACCAAATGGGTGTTTCAAAGTTTGACGCTGGTGAGTGTTGGTGGAATGTATGGAATATCACTAGGACAACATGTTCAGTCAAACATATGGCTGTCATTTAAAGTTAAGGGGTTGGGGCCTGGGTTATTACTTATGAATAATAATTAAATGCAAATTTAAATATTTTTACTGCTCTATCCTTATTTTACTATTTGTCACCTCTCGAAGAGACATTTGGTCCATAAAATATTTTTTAGAGGGAAATAAAAAAGTCTTCCACAGTGAGTACCACCTCTCAAGCTGATTCTGGATGTAAAGCCTGTTTCACGATAATCCAGAGCCTTCCAAACTGTGTATTCAACTCCCTCTATTTGTACCGTCTGCTAATATGCTTGTTGTGTTTAACGATTACGGAAAATGATGGGTTCTTTTGTTGGCCTCAGTCTTACACATTCCACTTTATTTTCTCTTCTGCCTTTAATTCGTGTGTGTCCCCAGTTTTCTGCCTCTGACAGAGGCTCCAGTCCGTGCCCCCTTCTTCCGCAGCCACAATTGCAAGAAACCCAGTTGTAATCAGCAATCTGCCCCGCTGCTGAAAGCTATTAGTGCCAGTGTTGTTAATGACCTACCCGGTTGAATGTGGTGATTTAAGAGGTAGACTTATTCCTTGTCTCCCCCTAGGGCCTTGTTCTTAAATGAGATTCCCACGCTGTTTACTCCACTAGCATAAGGAGTATTAACCACTACCCACCACACTTCATATATCAACACGGTGAATTGAAGTAACAGGAAGCTTGAAAAGTATCACCAC
Organism: Canis aureus; assembly: GCF_053574225.1. Taxonomy (NCBI): domain Eukaryota; kingdom Metazoa; phylum Chordata; class Mammalia; order Carnivora; family Canidae; genus Canis; species Canis aureus. The sequence goes on from NC_135625.1 coordinate 65,756,536, forward strand.
GTTCCAGGTATGAAGCCACACACCCTGAAGAAACCTGGCACCCCTAATTTCAGCCTAAGGAAGTTGGATAACCCTGCCATTTGCTTTGAAGTTATAAATATTATTTCCTTCTGGGGACTAGAGGGGGAGAGAGGTACAGTTAGATTTCTTTTAGGAACTGAACACATTAGAAGTAACCTGCAGAATCAATACCAATTACTTGCAAGCAAGGGCTGAGAAATCATTGAAGCTATAGAGTGTGCGTGCAGGTGAATGGCTTAAAACAAAGAAAATACTGGGCTGGCCCAAAACTCACAAAACAGGAGCGAAGTAGCAAAGTCCTCTCCCACTTACTTGGATGCTTTGGTAATAATTAGTTCCATCAACAATCATAGCACTTAAAAAATAAATACTGCAGCAAGTAACTCCATATAAGAAGGCTATTGTCCAGACTCCCTGGCATGACTGAGGTTTGTGTTGTCTTTTTAGGAAACATCAAGGCATTCAGAAGGTGTGTAGGGACAGCTTATCTACATAAACCAGCAAACCCTTCATTCAATATGGAAGCTTTCTGCATGCCAATGTTATGTGTTTAGTGTCTCAAGATTCTATTTAGCAGATTTTCACTTTGAGGGGCTTGCTACAGCCTTCAGAGATTTAACTGCTAGGCTCTCCTTTGTTCAAAAGATTGAAACAATGCCTTTCAAAATCCTGGAATTCTTAAGCTTGTGTTTCACACTGACCAGAAAATAGGATTTCTTCCTCTTCTTATTGTCTTCCAGTACTACATAGCACGTGTCTATGAAGACAGGGGCCCTGAAAGCTCACTCTCTAGCCAGTCATGATGGAGAGGTCCTGAGAAACTATTAGGTCTCTCTAGCTTGTTCAAGTCCATGACCGATTTCTGTTATGGGGCGTGGGGGAGGGAGAGATGCTGCAGAATTTCCTCATAGTTGACAGCCTTACTTACCACACAAGTACAGTGATAGAGAGACGATGCCTATGATTAAAGCTCATTTGAGAAGGAAAAGTTTTAGGCATGTGTGTCACCAGTATGAATAGCACAAAAGGTTATTATAGATCCCCTTGGACCATTATTTTCCTCGACTTCATTTTTGCTGTCTCTGGACATAAAATAGTAGGATTCTTAGTACTTGAAATATTTGTCTCAAAATGCAATGTCACCAAAAAAAGCCTCCTCTTACTGTCTTACTTTTTTTTTTTTAATTTCAGAGCCTCTAATTAATATTTGGTAAGTAAGAAGTAAATGTCTAGCTACACAATGCCTGAAAATGAGAGCTCTTGGTAATTGCTTGGGGGAGAACTGAAACAGGGGAAGTGTGTCACACAATCCCATAATGGCCATCAGGCACTTTCCAAATGGGAAAGGTAGATGGGGAGAAGGAAATTTTGCTTAAGGTGAGTTTGGGATGTGTCAGAGTTAGGTTGTGGGAAATTAAAGTAATTTTATCGTATGTACAAAGCACTGGTAAGTTCATTTGCTGCAGACATGGTGAAATACTCCTTGAAAAGTAATATTTTCTAAATGCAATATGCACTTCACCATTCATGTTTTTATAAATACTTTATTTATTTGTTTGTTTGTTTTGAGAGAGAGAAAGAGTGTGGGGGTGGGGAGCAGAGGGAGAGGGAGAGAATCTTAAGCAGGCTCACGACCTCAAGATCATGACCTGAGCCCAGAGCAAAAGTCAGACACTCAACCGACTGAACCACCCAGGTGCAAAGCATTACAAATATTAAGACTCAATAGTTATATTTACTTTTTCCTTTGAAATAAAAATAATTCTCATTTTAATTTCATATGTTGAGTTGTTAAAAGAACATTGGAAGAGGCAAATGGTCCATATATGTTTTTATCTCTATGAGTTTGTGCAGTTTATAGATAGACTCAGCAATGCTTTTGATGAGTGTTCTTGGTAGCCTTAGGTGGCTTGTTAATGGAGTATTGACCCAACAATTTATTGAGACAAGTCCTTCTGCTTCACTCACTGATGTGTTTCATATTATAATTACATCTAACACTTTCCTTCACAACTTAAATTAGTATAGTTGGGTGGAACTTTAAGAAAGTATATAATAAAACTATGAGTGGAATTATTAATTATGGCAAAAGTGTGTTTTGAGAAGAGAAAGAAAGGTTTGTTACTTTCTAGAATTTTCTTTCTAGAAAATTCTGAAGTGTAATGATAATCTTTAAAAAAGAACATCATGAAGGGATAAAAGATTTTTGCTGGGACATAGAAAACAACAGAAATCATGTACTTACTATGTACAAGCACACAGGCCTGATGCATTTCATCCAGCTAACAGGAGAAAATAAGTGTGCAGAAAATCTGAATGAGACACGGCAGCTGGCAAACAAGGGGCAGAGGTTAGGCACTATCTGAGAAGGTGTGGTGTGGGCAGCACAGAACTCTTCTCCCTAGAGAAGCCAAGAAAGACTTTCTGGAGAGATGGCTTTGAAAGGAGTTTTGAAAATGAGATGTAAAATATGAGGAAAAGTCTAGAAAAAGCAAAGGTTTTTGTATGGTGGACATTTTGATTTCAGCTCCTGGCTTTCATAGAACCCTGAGGCCAGACGGGAGGGGCATGTCATCTCAGGCCAAGAAGCTGTAGGTGTTCTCTACAAGCCTGGCAGTGGAATGCCATCAAAGGTTTACAAGCTGGGAACTATAATAATGAGTTCCATAAAGAACAACGTGGCAATCATGTGCTGGATGGACTCAGAGAAAGACCAAAGCCAGGAAAACTAAGAAAATGTTTTAACACTAATAAAAAATGATTAATTGAACATTCTACCTGAGATTTCTAATAAAAAATAAAGAATGGAATACAAAAGGAAATCACAAATCCAGTTCAACAAAGATTTAAAATTTGTAAGTGATGTGATAATCCTATTACTCATCCAATTGTTAGGAATCCATTAATTCTGAGTCTATAATTGGAACATTTCTAGAATTCTGCATTTTATTTGACTTTAGTTTAACTTAAAGATTCTCTTAAGTGTCAACCAATCAATTTGATTGTGATTAAGAATTTCTTCTTAATTTGTAGTTTAATATTGACTGGAGAATGGAAGCTGGAAAGCTGTAGCCCATGTTCTACATTCGGTCCATATACACAACAAATTCAAATTTGATGACTCTAAAACAACCATTTGGTGTTTGCACTCCCAGTTTCTCATCTAGTACTTTATCAATGAGACTTCCAACCCAAATCACTGACCAGTATGTCCAACAATCTTCTTTAACACATGGAAAACTCTCAGGTGAATGGAAATTGCTTGCATTTTTTTTCTCAAATGATAAACAAATGTGTAGGAAAGATATTTATAATAATCACATGGCAAAGTGGATATGACTTTTCATTATAGTAAAATTGGATGAATCCACTTGATTCTTCCAACTGTTATTATCTTATTAAAAAAAAAAACTAGAAAATACTTCTAACTGGATATGTCCTTCAAGTAAAAACTGAAGAAATTTTAAGGGCCAACGTCCTCGTCAGTGATAAATCCAATTTCTATTGATGCAAATATCCTGGTGCCAAATATTTTCTTCATTTGGCCCATACTTGGTGGGTAAGTGGGTAAAACGAAGACTTCTGAATCAACCTGACTACTCCCTGAATCCTATCAAGGCTTACATAGCAGCAAGGCTTTGTCAATCCACCTAACCTGTGGGAAATAAACTCATCTGTTGATTGTATAAATTGTACACAGTAAACGTGGTGTGCTTAGCACAGAGCCTGGCACATGGTAGAGGCTTAATAATGATTTGTTGAGTAAATGAATATTTTTACTCTATACGAAGTGGGCCATGAGATTTACTCACAAATTACATGGTAAAACTTCTCAAGTGCTGACCTCTGTGTCACTGATGAATGAGAGGAGAGTTGAAAGAAAAGGGAGAAATGGGTGAATATGGTACACCCAATGAAGATGGGAAGATGTGATTTCTGGGTACAACCCTGGAAGACAGGTGCATTCTAGAGTTTCGCTTACTGATACTTATTTCCTACAGAGTCATACTCACGTGAGAGCCTGGCCATCCAGACCCAAGGCGAATGCAGGTTTTAGGGAACAGACAAAACTGGATTTAAGTCCAGTTTGGTTTACTCCCTAGTGGAGTAAACTTAAACATTCCATTTAAAATTTCTGAGCTTCAATTTCCTCATTTATAATGTGAATCTCATAGGGGTGTTATAAGAAATGATGGATTACTGTATCCTTCCATTCTATGTCACATGCCCATTTCACATTTTAATTGGGATGATTCTTAAAATCAGTGCTATGTCCACTTTGAGGGGAAAAAGTGGCACATAAAATGATGGGGCATCCTACAATAAATGGAACCTTAATTTGATGAAATACAGGAAGGTAATAAAGGCAAAGTGCTTCCCACAACATCTGGGATATAATAAACAAAAAACAAACAGTCTGGAAGGGGATGCTCAGTGCTGCTGTTGTTGCACTCTGCTACATCACATAGAAAAAACATCCCTTTCCTCATAAATGCTCACTGACACTCCAGCTCATATTAATGCCAACCAGATCACATTTTTGCAGAAGAGTAATTAAAGTCTTAAATGTCCTGGTTTCTCTAATCGTCTAAAATATCGTAACTTTTCAATGTAAAACAATAAAGTCCGTCCATGAGTACTGAGGGTCTGTGATGTGCTGAGCACTCTACTAGGCACACACTTCTATCATTTTTTTAATTTGACTTTAATATGATTTACCATCACCACCACCAACAGCACCATATGGCAGTTTCCCCATTTCCTCTAAAATAATTTACTGAGGCTTTAGTGTATCCAACTGACTGAACTCTCTATACTGAATTTTTCTCAAGGTTTCTTCAGGACATCAGAAAATAATGGAGATTTTTTTTCAGGTGGCCCTCTACCAACTGGATATGAAATTGGATCAGCTGGAGGCAAGAGCAGATGGGGTTGAGCAACAGATGGAAAGATCTTGTTTAGGATATGCAGAATCATCCTGGCAAAATCAATCATACCACAGGAGTTAGTTTCAGTTTGGTTGAAGAAAATGAAATGAAGTAGACAATTGAGTTCCTGAGAAATGAATAAGGGCTCATACTCTAGAAATAGTCTTGATTAAGTGTCAATAAGACAGATGAGCTAATGATACTGAATTAGAAGTCTAAACTGTCATGCTTCTCAATGATTTAAGCTCTCGTTATTTCATACTTACTATGTGCCAGGCACTTTACATACATACCTCATTCAGCCCTCTCAAAAGCCCCACGAGACAGGCATCTTTCCCATTTTACAGAGGATGAATTGAAGCAGTAGGTTAATTGCTTCAGGTTACATTAGTCTAGGTGACAGAGCCAGGATTGGTGCTTGTCTGACTCCAGAACCTGCACAAACCATGACCTCTACTAGACTGCTTTCCGGTGTTAATTGGTGTTTGTACAAGAAAAAGTTAGAAGAGCAAATGGTCAGTTTGGAGGAGTCCTTGGGTCCTCTCCACAGTAACAATTAGAACAGACCTACAACAATTTGAATGACCTTTGTGGCATCTGGCCTGAATCCTAGCAGGAAACACATGACCCCCAGAGAAGGAGAGGCTCACAGGGACCATGCACCAGCTGTGGTGAATCACATGGACTCCCTATAGAAGCTTCACATCTGCTTCCCCCTAGAAGGTCCCCAGAATCCTGGAGCCATACTGAAGTGTGGCTTGGACCCAAAGAGCCCCAGGTACCCATTCATATCCAAACACACTATGATGAATCCTGCTTCCCCTTAGGGCATTCACCAAATGTGTGCCTCTGAGTTGGTGAGTAAGATTTGGAGTACCCACTTCCTTCACAACTGTAGATAAGCCACAAAGAAGAAAAATTCATTTCAGCCCAAATCTGTGCTGGCTCTAACTTTGAAGCAAGACTGAGAAGTGGAAGGGAATTATTAATTGACTGCCTACTACTGCCAGGCACTGTGCAGACCATATACTTGGGTGGAAGGAGGAAAGATAAGGCTAAACAGCAGCTGGACAAATGTCTGTCAGGTGCCATGTTCTTTATGTGTCATTTCATTTCCTACAGATTCTCTCATGTCACCAAGTCCCTGTTGACTATGAGGCCACATTGTCTGCTCAGCCAGAGATTCAAGAAGCTGATACTGGTTTTGATTAAGCAGAACATAAGCCCACTTTCTGAGAAGAATAATAGAAATGGCAAGCATATTCCCTTAAGGAAGCAAATTTATTTGTCCAACCTATTTTCCTCAAACAAAACAAGATTTTGCCATTTCTATTAAAACAATAGAATGAAAAAAATTAAATAAAAATAAGATAAAACAATAGAATGTATGTCTTGCTGTCCATACACAAATATCAAAAAAATCTTTGAGCCTTCAAGAAGGTAGAGGAATTCATTAAGCATAAGAATGAGGAATCTCAGGGTGCCCGGGTGGCTCAGTTGGTTAGGCGTCTCTCAGTTTTAGCTCAAGTCATGATCTTGGGTTCCTGGGATCAAGCTCTACATTGGGCTCCACACTCGGGCGGAATCTGCTTGAGGATTCTCTCCTTCCCCCTTTGCCCCTCCCTCCTCAATAAATAAATAAATCTTTTAAAAAAAATGAAAAATCTCTTCAGATGCAACCATGCCTGGTAGTATGAAAATAATGAATGCCTGTTAGGAACAAACATGAATTAAAGTTATAGGTGTAATGCACTGTAGGCATTAAATTAATAATAAATGACAACTAATGGATTGCTTTAAAACAATGGGACTATGAATATTCAAGACATATATTTCCACTTAAGAAAAAAAGATATCAAAATGTACCATTGAACTTGTATTCTGGAACACTAAAAACAATTATATACCTTGAAAATACACACATACTGAAGAAATAGAATCTAAAATAGAACTTCATGAATTTTGTGACACACAGTTTTTCATATTGTAATAATTCTGAAATTGGGATGTGTCTTAATTGCAATGACATTTTATGGTCACTTTCAGCCAGGTGGCAGTTTGATGTAGCAAGCATCGCTTACAAACAGGTAAACATCAAACCTTATCAGCATCTTGCAAGAAAATTCCAGACAAAATAATGAAGCGCTCTTGTTATCCCCAGGAACCAATTGTCTGGGGATAGGAAGGGTGAAATGGTGCATTAGATGTGTTTAACAACATTTTAGAAGCAAAAGTAAGAAGTTGTGTGCCATTGCAAAATGATTTAAGAGCCCAGCACCAAAGAATTTTAGTTGTGTAGTGTATTTGTTTAAGAGTTATTACATAACCTTATCTGCTGATGGCATAGAGATTTCTATTTTAAAACTTGCCATTTTTTAAAAAAAGGACATTAATTGTTGAGTCAAAAGGTGACTCAAATAGACTTCAAGTGAGTTTAGACTTAAGCAAGTTTCAGAAACAGCTTACCAATTTATTGTGCTTATTTTTTATGCGTGTGCAAGAAACGATTGTAAAAATCTAGAATACTTAAATTAATTCAAAAAGAGATCTTTCAATAAGTACAAATTTTTCAAGTGATACAATGTATCACATCTGTGGATGTGGTGGTATGTATCTTAGCTTTTCACAAAACAGATCTAACTGCTCACATCAGACATGATGAAATGAGGTTCATCAAAGGGTGTAAGAATGTTAGGAGATGGTCTTCAAATCCAGAACATATGGTACAGAAGAAATCAGTGCCAGCCTGGAAGTTTCTAGAGATTCTTGGTTTGGTTGTTTAATTAACTGGCTGAGCAACCTTGAGCAAGTCACTTAGTCTCCCTGGACCCTATCTGTGAAACAGGGAGCTGTGCTAAGTAATTTCTGAGCACTGGAGAATCGACATCAGGAAACAGCTGAATCTGTCAGAAAAATAGAATCTACTCTGCATATTCCAAGGAGAAAGGCACTTAATGTAGGGTATTAGATGCTTAGAAAAATGGTGGGAAGTCTGATATAACTCACCACTACTGTCTCTTAGCTTCTCCACCGGTCGCCATGGAATTAGACACTGTCCCCCATGCCAGGAATTGCAGGAAACATCCACCTGTGGTCCCAGCTGCCTGCAGCATCCTCAAGGGGACTTCTAAAGGATATGACAAAATCTTGCATGTCCCAAACCCACACATCTACAGACCACTGCCCATACATATATCTCTTTCCCACCCTTCAGATCTCACACAGGGGCTTCTTGCTAGTGGCATCTAAAGTGGAACTCTGGCATCAAGGGACTTGGGGAAACATGTTCCCACACTGCCAGTCCTGTGCGATGTGGAGAGCACAGAGGGAGACGGGATTTGTGTTAAGGCACCACATAAGTGTCTGATACCCCAGCTGGGGAGCTAGGGGCTCTGGTGGCAATGCAGGTGTACAAGAAGTAAGGGACTGTGTAGAGACACAGTCAGACATCATGGGGAAGAAGGCCCATATCTGAATGATGCTTCAAAGGAAAAATTGAAAGATTGACTGTGGATTGCCCTTTCCATTCACATAGCAAGTCAATATAATCTATAAATCAAGTCTCTTTAACTCTTCTACCGGCTGTCATGTCCTTCTTCCCTGGCTTTCCTCTAACAGGAACAATACCCCTGCCCCCTCTTAGTGCAACAAGAATGATTTGCTAGCAGAAGCTCTGTGAATCAGCCTTTGCACTGAACATGTTATATTGTTTGGGAACCTGGCTAAATTTTTCTATAACTGCTTTGAAAGTGATTTCCATTTAGAGCTAGGTGGAACAAATTTGTGCTGCTGGCTAAATCTTCTTTTTCTTTTTCTATGAACAGAATCTCATAAAAAGGACTATTGCTCTTTTGTACTTTTCTGTGATGCATTTTTGTGTTGGGGTCTATGAAGGAAGCCATCTAAAAATATATTGAGTGTTGTGAAAATATCCTCATAATTCTGCCAGAATTCAACTTTTTAAAAGTTGTCTTTTTTCTCCCTTTGTGCCTCTTTTTCAATTATTTCTTTCCCTTTGGTACACTGCCAGATTAATATTTCTGGGTCTTTCATAGGCCCCTACAGTGGCTGAAAGGACCCATCTCCCACCTGTGAGGGCCTCATTAAACTCCAGCAGTTTGATGACTGCATGAACTCAAGCACAGACACAGGGAGAGATGATCACTTTCAATAGAAAACCTAACATCACCAGTAGTTGGAATTCTAAATACTTTTTATGACAAGTATAATAGGCATTCCTCATGCTCTGTTTTGTGTCTGTATCTATGTTATGTTATACCAGACCCCGGCTAATAAAAATGCTGCTGTCTAGTTAGTAAGGGTTTTAGCTTATTTCAACAACATCTTAGTGTTGTTGAGCTATGTTTATCTTGAACTCTACAGAGGTGCTTGTTTTCATTGTAATTTAGCTGAATCAGAGACCTAGCTCTCTGCTTGCTCACAACCCTAACTAATTCATGTTTCTTTAACTTTACGTATCAAACTAACTTCACCTGAGGCTTGATCCTCTAATGAGGACAAGAAAAGACTTACCCCATATACCATACTGTTTCGTTCCCCAATTATTTGTCTCTATTCATGGATTTGGCAAGCCACAGTCTAGAACTGATCAGCCAGGACATGCTGTAGGCATCCAGCTATTGGGGTGAGGGAGGACCCTACTAGAGATATGTTCTCATTGACTCAGAGGGAAGATTGCAAATATTTTAGACCAGGACGACAAGAGACCCTAAAGCCAGCATGGGCTAGGAGAAATGAGCAGAACTAGAGTCATGATGTTAGAGAGTCATAGAAGAAGTGTTTAGAGGTATAACAGGGACAGATCAAGTGTAACTCCTCATTCTAAGAGCCCATATACCATATAGTGGCCCGACCAGGATGAGACCCACATCTCACAACCAGCCAGTCTAATGCTTGCCTCAGTAGCTGCTATTCTGTTTAGTGGTTGTGAATGGATGTGAAAAATTGATGTGAATACTGTAAGAAAGAAGATAGCTGTAACTTCCAAGTCCAATAACCTGTTTTTAATATTTTAATATTAACATTGTTTTATATAGCTTGAATTATGGCCGCTAGAAAGATAGGTCTAAGTCTTAAAGCTCAGTACCTGTGAATGTGGAAATAGGGTTTTTGCAAATGCAATTAAGTCAGGGATCTTGGGATGAGATTTTCCTGCATTCAGAGTCCACCCTAAATCCAAAGACTGCTATCATTATAAGAAAAAGGAGAGGGAGACATGGCATATAAAGACGTTGAGAAGAAGACCACAAGAAGATCTAAAGAACGCCAGGAGCCACCAAAAGTTAGACGAGGCAAGGAACACTTTCCCCCAGTGTCTTCAGAGGGAATGCAGCCCTACTGGCACCTTGATTTCTGATTTCTAGCCTCCAGAGCCGAGAGAGAACACATCTCTATGGCTTTCAGCTACCAGGTTTATGGAAATCTGTTACAGTAGTCCCAGCAAACTCACACAATTACGAAAGAGTCCAATCTAAAGAGCAATCTGGGAAGAAGACTTAATCATTCCAATAGCTATTTTTATGTTTATTTTTACAAGGTATACCTCAAATGACATTACTTTGAACTTCTGTAGTAGGAAGGACTGTACACATAAAGGTTCCCCCTAGATGCTTTTAGCCCAAAGTCTACACTGAACATTCCCTCAAAGGCCCCACCTGCCTTCCCACTCCACACCCTTCCTCCACTATTGTAGCCACTGGTCTTCTCTCCGTTCCTGGAACATGCCAGATCTGCTCCTGCCTCAGCTTTGGTGCATACTCTTCTCCTGCTTGTTCAATCCCTTCCTCACCTTGCACCTCCTTCCCCGGCCTGAAATCAGCCCCAAAGTAGTACCTTCAGGGAAGACTCTGCTGACTCTCTAGTAGGTCAGTTGCCCCCTCCCAAGTCTTAGAGAAGATCTCCCAATGCCTTTCCTTCTCTACATGGAATTATCACTGTTCGCAATTCTATGTTTATGACATTACTAGATTTTTTTTTGTGCCATTCCCACTAGACTGTAGCTTCATGAGGGCAGGCATAGGGCTCTTTGCTCATTGTTACATTCCAATAGCAGCAGGGTCCCTGGCAGATTCAGGTTCTCATGGTAAATAAATGAATAGTGATATTTAGTCTTGGATGAAGCAGGGCCCATTGCTTACACTTGAAGCTGTCTATTATTCACACAGCTGTCTTGTTGTCCACATAGAAAATGGAAACTGTAGGAAAACCAGTACATAGCACTCCAAAATTAACTTATTTTCACAACATCTTAATTTTCCTCTGTGAATTTCTAAACAGATGAAAGTACCGCTCTCACTCAGAAGCATTGCAGAAATCAGTAAACATACCCCAAAGGGCCTTACACCTGTTACCACCTCTTCACTTTGTCATTGACTCTCATGGATAGGTCAGTTTGCCTTAATTATCTTTATTCATCTGTGTAATCAATAAACATTTGTTGAGTACGTAATAGTTTCTAAAGATTGTATTCCAAAATATTCTTGAATCTGTAGGAGAGGAAAGAAGATGAGAGCAGTAGCTCTGGTGGGAATGGTGGCAGTGGGGTTTCCAGGGCACTTATAAAGGATGGAAGGGGGGATCAAAATGATTATTTTTAGAGACTCCTGAGGGGAGTCTTAATGAGTGGGAGAAAATGGGTAAAAAACATAAAGATTGGTCTAGGGCAGGGTTTCTCATCCTTGGCATTCTGGATGGGATAGCTCTTTGTTGTGAGGCTCTATGCTGTCATTTTAGGATGTTATTAACATCCCTGGCCTCTGCTCATGAAATGTCAGTGTGACTGCCAAAAAGCCTCCTGACATTGCCAAATATCCCCTGGAATGCATCCTTCCTTGCTGTTGAGACCCACTAGTCTAGGGAGCTGGAAGGAGCCTATCTAAGGCAGGGAGTGGGCACCTGGGTGGCTCAGCGGTTGAGCATCCGCCTTCAGCCCAGGACATGATCCCCGGAGTCCTGGGATCGAGTCTAACATAAGGCTCCTCTAAGGGAACCGGCTTCTCCCTCTGCCTATGTCTCTGCCTCTCTCTCTCTCTCTCTCTGTGTGTGTGTGTGTGTCTTTCATGAATGAATAAATAAAATCTTTTAAAAAATATAAAAAATAAAGGTAGGGAGTATCTGACTTACTATAAGCATTTCCATATAGCTCTTGAGAAAAGTGTTTAGATGGTAGAGCAAGGAGGAGGGAAAATGTAATACACGGGTCTTACACAAAGGCTTTGTGTGTTAGGCTAAAGAGTCTGGAACTTCATCCTGAAAGTTCTTGTAAAGAACTGAGGGATTTTACGTAAGAAAGGAATATGGGCTAATTTGTGTTTAAGGAAAATCACTCTGATCACAGTGGAAAAGATGAATGGAATGAGGATCAGATGACAGCTATAACCCAGGAGAGTAGTGATGAGTGAGAACAGAGAACAGGAAGAGAGAAGAGGCGTTCAGATAGATCTCCAGGACTTTGTCTAGGATGTTCTTGCCTTGGATGATCGGAAGGAAGAATCCTAAGTGTTCTCCAGTATCCAGTCAGGATTTAAGCCCCATGACTTCATGAACCCCATGACTATCAGAGGCTTAAACTCAAGAAAATTACTTGCAAAGTTTTTCAAGTGTAGTCTAGGTGAACTCACAGTATAATAAATAAAAATAGCACTGCCTAAGGCTTCAAATTCAATTAAGCCTTCAGCAAAGATTTCTTGAGAAAATTGCCCCCTAAAAATACTACTTTTAAAAGTAATCAATATAATATAAAACCTTAGTAAATTTCCATTTACAATCCTCCCACCTCCAAGTAAGGTCTTACACAACCAAGGCAAGCAGGCAAATTGAAGAATTGAAGCCATTGTTCTTGCCCGATTGTCTAAAAAATTGTCTTATTTCTTTGCTTCGCTTTCTGAGTTTATATAATGATAACAGAAAAGGTTGGGTTTGTTTTTTTTTTTTTTACTATTTTTGAATAGCTGGATCTTTGACAATGCTGAAAGAAATAATTGTCAACAGATAATATTAGCCTTTGGCAGAACTCCTGTTTTTTTATTCAGCCATTTGTCACAGTATAAGGCATGTCCTTCCTGTAAGAACTGACCAGATAAAGCTTCACAAGCACCCACTGTGAGGGAAAGAAGCTGAGAGCTCAGTCATAAAGAGATCTCCCAGATGGCTAGTGCCACACGGTGCACAAAAGCAATTAACAATTCAGGGCAAAGCGTGGTAACTTCCGTAGACTGTGTGTGTGTGACAGAAAAGTTCTATACTCCCTATCTTGCAAAGCAATGAACATTCTTCACTCTTCAACATGAGGAACAGGATATGCAAGCACTGCTCAAGGATTGGAATGGGTGGTCCCAGACATATGGGCAGAGTTAGTTCATGGTGGTCACTTTAGGGAAAAACCATCATGCAACTGGAAGAATTCATCTAAAACTATTCCTGCATTTCACCAGATGCCATCATCCTGGTTTTGATTGGAGACTGAGGAAGTCCCAAATGGGAGCGACTCAAGTTGAAGTAAGAGTGTTTCAAATCATCTGAAATGTTGAAGAATACAAGAGAAGTATTCATACATAAATAAATATGAGGTATAAATGGATTTTTTCTGTGTTGATTAATCGTGCACTTTCAAGTTTTTTGCTTCAGTGACAACATAAAGAAAATTCTTACTAATCCATATAATGATGGGTACTGCCTTTTTAAAACCAACAACCTTTATACCATTAAAACATCACATATTTAACAAAACGGGTTATTTTAGATCAGAAATCAGACAGTAATTCTGAAATTAAAAATTATAATACACAACCCACGTGGATCAGACCTACCACGAATCCTTGATTATTACTGAAAAGAAACACTTCTTTCTCACTTCACATGCACCACACATCTTGCTTGGCGTTTTACCTGCAGAGCTCATTAGCTGTTCACAAGCATGAGAGGTGGTTATATGACTATTCCCATTTTACTGATAAGAAATTTTCACCCAGGTGAAATAACAAACAGCGGGTCATGCAGCTAGTATGTGGCAATCCTGTAATTAGGAGAGGGCATTTTCCCTCTCCTCCATGAGGAAGAAAACAAACAGAAGCAATTAGATCTTGAGTACAATTTTGATAAAGACAACTTGTTACAGATACACACGATAGTAGCATCAGTTATCAGATGGACAGAGGGCAATATCTCTACTAATAATAGTGTTACCTTGAAGTTTGTAACTGCCATAGGTATACTCACGTCCAAGAAAGAGAATGGTTTTAGCAATTTTAAACTATTTTTTATATTTATACTTCAGTATTTCCATTCCATTTCAAATATCTTTCCTGCTGAAAATTTGCCCTGTCTGGATTCTAAAAGGCATCTGGGCCTCAAACTTTATTTAATGGTAAGAATACATAATTGAATATTTAATTTCCCCAAATGGTTCCAAATCATCAAAACATAGAGCTTTAAGTACCCAGGAACACAAACTCATAGAATTTAAGGATTCATGATTCATACACAAAACACTAAACCTTTCAATGAATAACTGTATTGTTGCCAGTTTGGAAGAAATTTTAATTTTGTTCTATTTCAAGAGGAACACAATCAGAATGAAAACAGCCTCACACATCTTCATAGTAGAGTTTGTGAATCACATCCGTCATGTCAGGCTCCGGCTAAATCTTCTGAAAAGTACATTAAATCAGGATGATAATTGTTCAGTAAAATTTCTCCTCAAAGTATAGTAAATATGATTGATTTAGTGTATCATTGAGATTCTACTGAAAAAAATGGCATAAAACAGCAATATTCTGTTGCCATTTTATAACTTGCATTTTTGTAAAGTGACCATTACTATAATGTAGTCAGATTATTATGACAATCTGCACAGATGAAAATATCTCAAAGCCAATATTACATTTTCATCAAGTAAATGACCATGTGTTTCAATAAACACAATTATGAATGTTAATATACCAACAGATTGAGTAATTTGATTTTTCAGCACCAGTGTTTATAGCAGGAAAACAAATTAATCATCTTTGAGGTAACACTAAGGAATTTAAACTTTGAAAGAATATAATCTGCTTCACTGGACTCTTCTTCTATTCTTTGTTTTGCTCAACAGGAATCAAGATTGTGTTCCCTTTTGTCCCCTCCCAAGACCATCTTGCCATTAGGTGAATGTCCTACCCAGCAGCATTATCAATTAGGGCCAGAGAATTTGGAGTGAATCATCTTTGTTTTGATAAGGATCTACGGGACACCTAGATGCACAATAGAAACATCCAAGGAAATGTACTTCTCTCTCCCGTTTGGTCAGCATGGGCAATTCTTGAGCAAGCTACTCTCTACCCTTGCACACCTGTACTCTCTGGACCTCCATCCTCCCCTTTCTATTAGAAGGTCATATGCATTGCCAGGAGGGCAAATGAGGTGTTATGTCATCACTTTACTCAAACACTTTGGCTGTGGGCATGTTTGGCCTTGCAGTGGACATGCAGTTTACAGGGACCTAAACAAAAAACTGAAGAGTCGATGATTAAGACTTTCACAATCAAACCAACAGGGCACTTTGCCCTGCGGTAATAACTGAATCATTAGGTAATGCTGAGGAAGACTATTTTCTAGATGGAGGCAACATTTTAAGACCATTGAAGGGATACCTGGGTGGCTCAGTGGTTGGCATCTGCCTTTGGCTCAGGTTGTGATCCTAGGGTCCTAGGATCGAGTCCTGCATCAGCCTCCCTGCATGAAGCCTGCTTCTCCCTCTGCCTATGTCTGTGTCTGTTATGAATAACTAAGTAAAATATTTTTTTTAAAAATCAAAATTGGGATCCCTGGGTGGCGCAACGGTTTGGCGCCTGCCTTTGGCCCAGGGCGCGATTCTGGAGACCCGGGATCGAATCCCACATCGGGCTCCCGGTGCATGGAGCCTGCTTCTCCCTCTGCCTATGTCTCTGCCTCTCTCTCTCTCTCTCTCTCTCTCCCTCTCTCTGTGACTATCATAAATAAATAAAAATTTAAAAAAATAAAAAATAAAAATAAAAATTAATCCTTACTTAAACATAAAGAAATGTTTCTGTTTTCCATTGCTTTTTAACAAAAATCCTTCAAAAGTAATATAAGATTTCCCTGGCTTTCTAAGAGAGTGTACCAAGGACACTTTAAGCCTTTCCTGAAAATAGTATCTTCAACGTTGAAATGATCAATCGCTGTCTTCCTTGGTGTAGCATGACTGCAAATGCGCATAGTGGAGGTACCTTGGATCCTGATTGGGGGCCTAAAGCAGGGTTTCTTGAAAAGTAAACGTCAAGATCTTTATCTTGGTCTTTTGTTTCAGTCTTTGCTAATGCCAAGAACTCCAGGGTGAAGAAATGCATGTAGAAACTCACCTGGTTAGCAGGTTGGAATCCAGTGGCTGAACCAGCTCAATTAGCTAATGTAACAGAGTAGTGCTGTCCACACTGGTCACCAGTTCTCAGGGTTCTGTCCCCACAACCTTACCTATTGTCTTTCACACCAGTAACTGGTGTCTTCTTATCAGTATCTATGTCTTCTTCCCATTTGCAAACTGAAATTACAAAGAAGGTATGAATGAGAAATGTTCTGTGTCATTTCAAACATTTATTGAGATGTTTTGAAAAGTTATGACTCCTCACTCTGTGAGCAATTTTGCAACATCATTAGATGGAACAGAACACATAACTACACTTCTTTCTCTAAAAGTTGTCTTACTATTGCCTCTTAACAGAATGCCAGATACATTAAAATTTTAATGCTCTAATATTGAGAGTGAGTAGCCTGCATAATGGCTTTCTTATGGATTACACTTTTAATTCTTGGTTTGTTTTTTTCGTTTTTGTTTTTGCTGAGACTCTGTTTTCTTTTTCTTTTTAAGATTGATTGATTTGAAAAAAAGAGAGTGAGAGAGAGAGAGAATGAGCGGGGACAGGGGCAGAGGGACAGGGAGAAGCAGACTCCCCCCTGAGCAGGGAGCCTGACATGGGGCTCAATCCCGGGACCCCAGGATCATGACCTGAGCAGACAACAGATGCTTACCCGACTGAGCCACCAGGTTCCCCAAGACTTTCTATTGTCCATTGATTTCAAGCATGTTTGTAATTGCTCATTGAAGCATTTTTAGAATGGCTGCTTTAAAATCCTTTCCAGATAATTCTAACATCTCTGCCCATCTCAGTGTTCCCATTCATTGATTTTTTTTCATGTGTTTTGAGATCTTCCTGGGTCTTGGTATGATGAGTAATTTTTTATTGAAATGTAGGCATTGGGGGTGCTAAATCATGAGACTGGGATTTGCTGCTGTCATCTTCTTTCTGCTTTTATTTTCCTTTTCCTCCTCCACCTATCATCACTTTATGCTGACATTCAAGTAGAACCAGGAAAAAATAAAAAGTTGGCTACAGATGGAGCATTGTACTTCATGTGTCACATTTAAATTCTCCAGGAAGAAAGGACTTGTCATTAAAGTGCCTTTATGAGCCACAGATGGTGGTAAGGCTGAGACACCTTGCCTTTTCTTTCCATTCCTTGTCCACTAATGTCACTTATTTTTTTGAAGTACCTGAGCAGCACTGCCACTTTCTAGAACTGTCATTCTCCATTTATATTCAATCATAACTCACTAGTGAAGATTAATTGGGGAGGAAAGCAAGTCTAAATTAGGAACCGCCAAAGTACTATTTTGAAAGAAATGCGGGTTTGTGGACTTCAACTGTAGGCTTAATTCAAAAACATGATGAGAACTGTTACTAAGGAAATGTCTTAAAGGGCCTATTTTAAAGCATAGAGACAACTCATTTGTACATTACCAGAAAGTAATGTGCTTTAAATCCTTAACAATAGCTTGTTTTCTTGAGTAGCTTAACCACTGCTTTTAAAATCCTGCTTATTTATTCTCTTAACAAATCTCAAGTAAAATTCGACCCAATCCTCCTCTGAACTTTCACAAATTCTAAAGTAGTGGAATCCAAATTAGAAGCTTCAGTATATGTGGTATTTCCCCTTGAAGAGTGTTAATTAAGCTGCTTTGCACTGTGAGCACTCAGAACTGGTTCGGCACAATAGTTCCATGATCTGCAATCTAATATGATTTTTTTCTGGATGGATCTGTTGCCATAAAGTTTAACATGCTATACGAGCTATTGGTTTGAGTTGGTGGTCTATAAATACTAAGCTTTAGCTCTTTGAATATGTCTTTCTATTTCTATTTTATGGTTAATTCAGATACGCATGGATTAAGCATCTGGTTATACAAAGTGCTTCCAGATACCAGTGGCTCAAAACACTGTTCCCTATACATTTTACCATGATACTATTGAACACATTTATGCTTACAAGTGATTGAGTTGCAAAGTTTTAGTAATCCTATTATAAGACCATGGGTACTACTTTTGGAAAATCTAAAACAGTCTTGAAGAAGAAGTGACTTACTGTTTTGCAAATGGCAGTTGAAATTCAGAGCAAATGGAAAATCAAAGGTAATATTAGATCCATTACACACACTATGCAAGATGTTTATGTGTTGACAGCTTGTATCCCTACCCCCCAGATCAATTTGGCTATTTTACCCACTAATTCTTATGTTTACGATTCATAAAATATGAATATAATTCCTTTTACTGAGAGAAAGTGGAGTATGAATGAAGAAGGGTTGCCCCATTTTGCCTTGAAGCCTAACAGTATAAATTACATGTGCAGAGAAATGGTGAATGTATTGAAGATTACTTGTTTTTTGAAAGCAGAAGCTGTAGTGTATTTTTTTAACTTTATAAGGATTTAGAGGTTGATAATTCATCATACTACTCTGTACCCTCAGTGTGAAACCAACTGAAAAAGAGACACAAGGGTCAAATAGAAATCAAAACTTCAGTTAGGTTGTGTTTCTCTAGGAGGATAGCCCCTTAAAGTCCTGCTTTTTAATAAGACACATAAAAGGGTCATAGCACTGACTGCATACCCTCAACATTTAGAAAATATAAAAATGCCCAGCTGCTCCTGTGTTGAGTTGTTATGCTCTCAGGACCAGATACACAGTACCATCTTGACAGTTACCGCCTAGGAGTCCAATACGGTAGCTGCTCGCCACATGTAACTTTGACTACTCAAAATGTGCTTGTTGTGACAAAGGAATTCTTTTTTTATTTTATTTTATTTTAATTAATTTAAATGTAAATTTAAAAACTGATACTCTGTGGGCGTCCGGGTAGCTCAGTTGGTTGAGCATCTGACTCTTTCATCTTAGGTTGTGATCTCAGGGCCATGAGATCAAGCCTCGAGTCAGAATCTACTTGAGATTCTCTCCTTCTCCCTTCCCCCACCCCAGCTCACACTCACTTGCTCCCTCTCTCTCTCTCTAAAATAAATTAATTAATCTTTAAAAACAAGAGAAAATAATTAATTAACTAATTAATTAATTAAAATTGACACTCAGTTCACTTATTGGAAGACTTTTAAGTTTATTTGAAACCACACTGGTATATGAATCTACCTTTTCAACTGTAAATTGTATGGAATCTAAGTATTAACTCTTTCCCATTAAAAACGAAAGGGCCAAATTAAGAAATATGCTAAGTATAAAGTATATACAAGATTTCAGTCGTCCAAAAAAAAGAGGACCTTAAATGGTTCATTAATTGTTTACATTGGATACATGTTGCTAAGTCATTTTGAATACATGAGGTTAAGGAAAAAATTAAAATTAATTTTTTAAAAATTTACCTGTATCTTTTTGCTTTTGTAATGTGACTGCTGGAGAACCATAGATTGCGTATGTGGCTCACATCATATTGCTATTAAGACACACTGTAGTAGAGAGTGATGTAGACAGACTTACATTCTTGTTGGCAGGTGCAGGTCCTGGTATAGACTTGACTGAGTCTGGGGGAAAAGAAATGAACTAAAAACAGTGGGAGAAAGAGAAAATCTTCTGGCTTTCAACTGCCCTGGAGGCTGACTGGTCTAGGCCCATTTGTATCCCTTCGTGGCTTATAAACCTGAACATAAGTGGAAGAAATCTTCCTTCAAAATCCACCATGCTGCCGGGTGCCTGTTCCTTCCAAAACTGAGGATTTTAAAGTTCTCATTAGCATCTTTGCTTAATGCTTCTCCCCAAAAGTTGCTTGCTTAAAGCTTTTATGTCCTTTTTGGCTTCGATTAACATTAACTATTCAAAGTACAATGTAAAAATCCTCTTTTACCACCTCCTTTTCTATTGCTGCATGACCTGACCTTCCCTGGAAAGAAAAGTATAAAAAAATGAAATTTCTACCAATGCCTAGCCCTCCAAAAATCTTAACACTTATAGTCTGGTGATGACCCACTGATTGGGTCTCTGGATGTTTGAAAAGCAGTTCTTCCCATGTTGATTTGAACATGTTCCTTTTCTAACAAAGGCCTGACTATTTCCACATGGATTCTGAAGCTGCCACAGGAATGAAACTGGCTCTCCAATCTAAATTCCCGGGGAGAGGCTCTCCTGACCTAAATAAAGAATTGCTTTATCTGCCCCAATATCTAAACTCTGCTTGATAGTTTTAGGTCCAAGAAACCACCTGGATCATCAAGATAAGTGCTTTTCTTGATACATCAAGGCACAACATGGCACATGTCTCCATTCCTCAACTGGCCCACTCTGCTCCCTCCTGTTTAGACATGGCCCACTCTGCTACCTCCTGTTTAGACATGGCTCTTAACCTTTACTTCATATTTGAATCACCTGAATACCTTAAAAAAAAAAAAAAAAAAAAAGCCAAGGCCTGGGATTTAGGCCAGACCAACTCCTTGAGGATCTCCCTTCTAAGAAGGACTTCAAAAGTGGTTGGCCAACCGGAGGACTCACTGAATGGTTTAGTATATTTGTCATCACTCTTTATCTTGGTTAATTCACTTAAAGCCTGCAGCCATAATAAAAATACGTAAAGGTCAAGAAGGATGTTTCCTATATTTTTTGACATGAGCTAAACTGAGTAATTTTATTTCTACTATACGGGATTATTACATCTCTTTCTGTATAAGATCAGTGTTAATTTTATTTTTGAACTTCACTCTTAAAATGGATTCTTGCTATTATCCTTTAAGGTTATAGATCCAGGTACCTGAACACCTGAATGTTGCATGTTACATTGCTGTTTGCAAAAGGTTCCAAATGCTGTGCACTCAATTTGACAATCTTTCTTTCACATTTTCACAAAGTTAGTCTGTGACTCAAAATTCTCACCAATTCTTTTATCTAAAGGAACCTGATGGCTATGGCAACTAGATTATTGGGCAGAGCTGGTTTTGTAAGATTTGGATTTGCTAGACAACAAATAGCCAAGAATTTGACATTATGGAAAGGAGGTCTGCTTTCTATTGATGCTTGATGTTAATTGAGAGCAGGAATGCTAAGGATTGCCATGGATATCTGCCTCTAGAAGCTAAACCCCACCTCTCATTTAGAAGCTAAAGGTCAGACATAGAACTCCGACACAATGCAATAAAACTTTGTTAAGCCAGATAAAGCACTAGAAAAATTCGTGAATCCTTAACATTAATGTACATCTCTCATACAAATTATACTTGAGCAAGAGAGACTTGCTGTTGCAGGCAGTTATTGTACCTGTTATTAACATTTAAGTCACACAAGTCAGCACAAGGACATGGACAATACTAAATCCCTTCAGAGATGGTACTCTGAGAAATCTTTCCAGTTCTAACTACACAATATAATATTTGAAAACATCAGCTTTGCACTCATTCCTGACCCACATATGTTGAACTGGACAAGGTATTGCTCTCAAGGACAAAGAATAGACATTAATCAAAGTGAAAATACTTCCAACATGGAAAGGTTGGGCTTTCTATTGTTGATGCTTTTGTTTCCTTAGAGCCTAAGAGCTCCACCAAAAACAAAAAAAAAAACAAAAAACAAAAAAAACAAAAAAACAAAAAAAACACTAGATATTATTGAGATATTTTTAACAAGTTCCTGGATGTATAGGGTAAATTGCATCTCCCTAAAAAGATATGTTGAACTCCACATCCCTGGAACCTGTGAATGTGACTTTATTTGAAAATTGCAGATGTAATCAAGTCAAGTTGAGGTCATTCTGGAACAGGATGGGCCTGACCCCGTGACTGGTGTCCTTACAAGAGGGAAATTCAGACAGACGCTCTGGGAGAACAATTATGTGAGGACAAAGGCAGAGAGCAGAGCATCGTGGCTATAAGACAAGGATCACCAAGGATTGCTTGTACCCACCAGGAGGAAAGAAAGGCAAGGAAAGACTCTCCCCTAGAGCATTCAGACAAAGCATGGCCCTGCTGACACCTTGATTTCAGACTTTTGACCCCAGAATAAGGAGCAAATAAACTTTTGTTATTCTAAACCACCCAGGCAACTTAGGTCATTTGTTATGGCAACGCTAGAAAACTGCTACATGGGGTTGCATCCAACTTCTCTCTTCAAAAACCAAATTTCATTCCTGAATAGAGTATAAAACAAAATGTAAAATCACAAATTAGAAGTTTTAGAAGTGGTCCTGGGTTTAGAAATGCTATAAGATTATTTTTAAAACCATATGTTACCAAGAAGTAGGCAAGTTTCTGCATTAACAATACATAGCTTTGTAACAATTAGCCATCTGTTGATAACACTGTTAGGGATTGACAGCATCTCAATGGAAGCAGGGAAAACAACAGAAATATTATATCTGCCAAGTTCTAGTCATTCGTTATCTTACATAGTAATTTGTTGTCTCATGAGATCACTAAAGAGAGAAAGAACCATGCCGTGCTACAAAATAAACTTCGTAAAGCAGGTAGTTTAATAGCAAATTAATGATGTGCTGACAAGATCAAGAGATGATTAAAAAAAAAAAGTCACAGTTTCTGCATCGCAGCCAACAATGCAGGTCTGGAAGATTTCTCCTAAGAAGGTAATATTTATTTTCTCCAGGGAGCTATTTGAAAACAGAGGATAAGATATTCTAAGATGACTTGTCTTAATGCCAATTTAAAAAAAAAATACACTTTTAGAGTTCAGATATCATTATCTTGCTGTCTTTCTTGATATCATTCTTGATAATGGGCTTCCACATGGTAAAGTCTAAACTCTTTCAATCTTATCTTGGTTTGATGGCTGGTTTCACTGTATTAACAGAATGTCTTAATACAAAAGGGTTTATTATCAAGAATAAAGTAAGTTTAAATGGAAATCATGAAAAGTAAAAGTAGATGGCAAACATTGCCTATAGTAATGGTTATAACATAATTATTAAGATAAACTTTGTACATTAGACAATAAAAGTTTATCTCTCTCTACATATTCCAAACTATATATTTGAATATAATAAATATATATTAGGGATGCCTGGGTGGCTTAGTGGTTGAGTGTCTGCCTTCGGCTCAGCAATCCCAGGGTCCTGGCATCGAGTCCCACATCAGGCTTCCTGTAGGGAGTCTGCTTCTCCCTCTGCCTTTGTCTCTGTCTCTCTCTCTATGTCTCTCATAAGTAAATAAATAAAATCTTTAAAAAATAAATATATATTCAAATATGTATGCAGGTATATAATATATATAAAGCAAATTGGATTTATTTTTAAGTTGCCATAAGGCGGCTTTAATACTTGAGAACTTTCCATAAGAATATAAAGTTCATATACTCAGCCTGAATGAAAACCCTGTATTTATCTCTAGAATCAAACCATCTTTAAGATGATGACAGAATTTCAAGGGTCAATTTGGGGTAAGAGTCTGTGAGGGACCCATTGCTTGCTTCCTTGTAGATTTCTCTCAGGCAGAGAATGCTGATCACAACTGTTTTCACTAGTCTGTTAATCTGAACTCTACCTTAACATCACCCACTAGCTACCCTTATATGTTCCCTTCTCTGTCAACCACGCTTCCTCTAACAGAAAATGAGTGGGAAATACCAGAGAGGGAGACAGAACATGAGAGACTCCTAACTGGGAAAGGAACAAGGGGTGGTGGAAAGGGAGGTGGGAAGGGGGTGGGGGTGACTGGGTGACAGGCACTGAGGGGGGCATTTGATGGGATGAGCACTGAGTGTTATGCTATATGTTGGCAAATTGAACTCCAATAAAAAGAAATTAAAAAAAAAAAAAGGATTTGCACCTCATCTAATCAAAAAAGCCCTGTTCTGCAAGAAAGAACTGAATTTTTAATCCCAAAGACAGAGAGTTTCTGTCAGAGCAGGGACCAGAAATACAGCCTTTTGAATTTAGACCAGTGCCTTTCCAACACAACAGTGACTACTGAGTCATCAGCCCATTCTTTCAGCCAATACTTAGGCATCTACTTTATAGTAGAGGCTGTAAAGGATGTGAAGATATATAAGATCTACCCCATACCTTTATATGCTTCATAGTGTAAAGGGACAGAGAAACCATGCATAAATGAATACAAAATAAGATTATAGATGAGAATCCATGGTTGTTCATTTGCTTAGGGCATTCAGCAAACCTACCGAATGGCTACCATATGCCGACTTCATCCTTCACAAAGGCTGATGATACAAACTGACCAAGGCTTAGCCACCAACATCGAGAGTTTGCATTCCACTTGGGACAACAAGACAATTAAAGCAGCAGGTACATTATAACATCACAGGTACAATAAGAGATGAATTTCCCAAATACCAAGGGAGGCCATGACTGAGACACCTGGCCCAGTCGACAGAATCCAGAAGAAATTTCAAAAAGTAGCATATAAATTAAAACATGAAGGATAGGAGGTATCCAGTATGGAACTCTGTGGGAATGCAGATACAGAGAGACTGTCTTTCAGCAAACCACTTCAAGGCAAATTTGGAAATTGGCACCATCCTTTTGGCCTACCCACCATTAGAAAAAAATATTACCTTCTGTCTCCCTTTCTGATATTTCCCACACATTTCTTCTCCCTTCCCTTATATTCCCTTTCACTATTATTTATATCCCCCAAATGAATGAGAACATAAAATGTTTGTCCTTCTCCGACTGACTTACTTCACTCAGCATAATACCCTCCAGTTCCATCCACGTTGAAGCAAATGGTGGGTATTTGTCATTTCTAATAGCTGAGTAATATTCCATTGTATCACTGAAACCAGTATTGAACTGTATGTTAACTAGAATTTAAGTAAAAAATCTGAAAAGAAAAAAATACAACAAAATTGCAATGGCCACACAACTCTGTGAATATATTAAAATCCACTGAATTACATACTTTAAATCATGTTTTGGCATGTGAATTATATCTCAATAAAGCTATTTTTAAATTTTTTTAAAAGGAAAAAAAAAAGAAAAAAATATTACCTGGCAAACCATGGGAATGCCACGCCTAGCTGTGATGACTACCGTAGATTTAAAATGGAACTAGGGAAACTTGAAAGCAAGAAATTTACCTGAATCAAGTAATCGGATGAGTTTCATGTAATCAGAATGAATTCCCAACCAAGGCTTTCCATTAAAAAAAAAAAAAAAGTTACTTTTGGCATAGCGTGAATCTTCCCTGCCTCATCCTCCTTTGTGGTATTTTCAATTTGAGCACCAATTCCAGTAAAGAGTCATTTGTACCAGTTGCAACTGTACTCCCAGCATTCCTGTCTGTTTGGCTCACACTGTATCCAAGGCAACTTGATGTCAGCCACTTAAAGCCACAAATACATTTGCTATATCGTGCATCTTTTGGGACCATAATTATGCATACTGACAATTTATGATTTGTTATCATTTCCAGAAGTATAGTTCTTTATTAAGTCTGTATGACTAAGGAGAGGAGTTGAGAGGTAGCCTTACATAAGAAGTTGCTCAGGATGGAGTAGTTCAGCCTCAAATCTGTATTACTGAAACTCTCTTCACATCAGGACCGAGCTGGGACCATAACTTGGTAAAAAAAAACAACAACAACAACAAAAAAAACTGTCAATTAAGTAACTCTGGCACCACTCTTTAATAAAATAAATTTTGTAATGTTTTGATATTGTAAAAAAGTATTTGCCACTAATGGCAAAGTAAGTGAACTTAAAAAAAATACACACACACACAGAGTCACTATCATTTGGAGTATTTCCCAAGCCACCAACTGTATATGGTATAGATACCTCTAGGAATTCATGCTCATGGAATTTTTGATGCTAAACAGCCCACTGATAGAAACTGGTTTCCAAAGGTATTATCCAAGAAATTAGAAAGCCTTTCAGTGCAGCCACTTCAATAGTTAGAAGCTAAAAAATTCACAGGAAAAAATAAAACCTTTCAGCAACTCTTCCTGCTACAGTGATCTTGGAGCAATTTACTATGTAGATGACACAGTGCATTTCTGCTTTGTTGCTGCATCAGCATGTCATTTTCAAAATGAAAACAAGTCTATTAAAGTGCACATAAATTGTACAAAGTAGGATGAGAATGTATGGTTTGATCATGAGGTCTTGCTTTCAGATTCAGTCCCCAAAACAGTGTAAATTTAGAAGCAAAAAGGTTTGAGAATATGATAAAAAGGGAAAAACTTTAGGTTGACAACAATATGTTAAGAGAATGAGAATTTCAAGTTGAACTGTTGAAGGAGCTAAATTTATGCAGACAAAGCGAAAAAGTAATGAATCAAGTCTGAGGGGAAACACACCAGCACATCACTGACAAGGGAAGCAAGTGGAACAATAAATGGATATTAATTGCAGCTTGCAAAAAAAAGGCATTGATTTCAAAATAATTAAGGAAAGAAAGTGAAAAAATAAACTACCCTGTGTAGACCAAGTTTTGATCCAGGAGGACATACAAGTCTCTGAATAATGACTTTAGTTATGATTTTGTTTTTCTGGTGGCTTTGCTGAAGGCAGAGACTGCAGAGTGATGGAAAATATAGATGGGGATAATAACTTCATGCCAAGGATAAACTGGTTTGACCCAGTTTTGTACCAGCTCACAATTTAGCCTAGAGTATTTTACATTTCATCGGTTTACCTATTTAATTGATCATTGTGAACTTCTTTTATTTTTAAGTCATCCAATAAATATTTTTTCAGCATCTAATGTGTGCTAAGTGTTTTGCCAGTACTGAGAGAAGCATAAAAAATAATTCACAAAGATCCTATGAGATGGGCATTACTACAGCCTTTAACACACAGGGAGACTGAGGCAAAGCAATGCCCAAGGTCACAGAGCTAGTATATAGCAGAACTGGTATGTTAGTTCAGGTCCTCCAAAAGGCAGATGCCAAGACAGGATTGGTGTGGAAGAGATTTACGGTGTTTGCGTGGGAACAACAACAACAACAACAGCAAAATGCAAGAATTGGAGGAGTCTGGGAAAGTCTCAGATCAACGGATCTGATCTAGCACAGGAAAGAAAGGAAGGGGAGTTGTAGGGAAACTCCTAGACAGCAGTGTAGTTGTGGGACATTATGGCAAGGACAGGCCTGCCATGCCCAGATTGGGAAGGGAGGCCCAGGTGCTAATGTAGTTGGTAAATCCATCGGTCAATTATACCCGCTGCATCAGGCGAGCTGAGAAGCCATTGCCCTGGTGCCACAGCCAGGACCCCCAACTCCAAAATCTGATGCGAGAATGTACATGCTCAGTTGTTAGGTCATCGTGAGCTCTGGACTCAGTATACGATCAGAAAATGCAAAGCTTTATACGTGGCAACCTGTGTTATTATACATACAACCTTTCCATTCTGCGAGCCCCCTTCTGTTTATGTCAGAACTAGAACATCCAAAGCAAACATTATGCTTTTCTTCCATGAAAATAGGTAGAAATCACCTAGACTGAAAAATGGAATGTAAGGAGAATGGGATCTCCATATTCCATTGTACATGCGTATATAGGTGTGTGTACCTCATTTATATATATTACGTTATATACTATATGGGTGTATCACATTTTCTTTATCTATTCACCCATTGATGGACATTGAGGTTGTTCCCATAGCTTGGCTATTGTGAACAATGCTGTAGTGAATATGGGGTATCTTTTTGAGTTAATGTTTTTGTTTTCTTCAGATAAATATTGGGAAGTAGGATTGCTAGATTGTATAGTAGTTCTATTTTTTTTATGAGGAACCTCCTTAATGGCTGCACCATTTTACATTCCCATCAACAGCACACAAGGGTTTCCTTTTCCCACCATCCTCACCAACACTTGTTATTTCTTGTCTTTTTGATAATAGCCATTTAAACAAGAGTACAGGGTATCTCACTATGGTTTTGATTTGCATTTTCCCTGATTTTCCCTGATTGTTAGTGATATTAAGCATCTTTTCATGTGTCTTTAGGCCATTTGTAGGTCTTCTTTGGAAAAATGTTTATTTAGATCCTTTACCCATTTTTTGAATCTGTCTGTATGGGGGTTTTTTGCTATTGAGTTGTAGGAGTTCTTTATATATTCTGGATATTAACCCCTTGTCAGGTATATGGTTTGCCAATATTTTTTGTCATTCAATAGGTTGATTTTTCATTTTGTTGATGGTTTCCTTTGCTATGCAGAATCTTTTTAGTTTGATGTCATCTCACCTGTTTATTTTTCCATATGTTGCCTTTCCTTTTGGTGTCAAATCAAAAAAAAAAAAAAAAGAAAGAAAAAAGAAAAAAGAAAAAAAAAAGAATCATCACCAAGACCAACATCAAAGCATCTACCGCCTATGTTTTGCTTTTAGGAGTTTTATGGCTTAAGGTCTTATATTCAAGTCTTGAATCCATTTTGAGTTGATTTTTGTGTGTGGTGTAAGAGGCCCAGTCCGATTTTTTGCATGTGACTCCAGTTTTCCCAATAGCATTTATTGAAGAGACTGACTTCTCCCCATTGTGTATTTGTAGTTATAAAATTAATTGACCCTATATGTGTGGGTTTGTTTCTGGGTTCTTTATTCTGCTCCATTAAGCAGTGTCTGCCTATTTTCATGTCAATACCATACTATTTGTATTACTATAGCTCTTTAATATACCTTAAAATCAGGAAGCATGATGTCTTCAGCTGTTCTTTCTCAAGATTGCTTTGGCTATTTGGGAGTTTGTTGATTCTACACAAATTTTAGGATTGTTCTATTTTTGTGAAAAATGCCATTGACCTTTTGATAGGGATTCATTGAATCTATGGATTGCTTTGGGTAGTATGGACATGTAACAATATTAATGTTTCCAATCTATGGTGATGAATTTCTTTACATTCATTTGTGTTTTTTTCAAGTTCTTTTATCAACGTCTTGTAGTTTTTAGTGTACAAGTCTTTCACCCTCTAAGTTAAATTTATTCCTGGGTATTTTATTCTTTTTGATGCAGCTGTAAATGGGATTATTTTCTGAATGTCTATTTCTTTTAAAAAAAAATATTTTACTAGAGAGAGAAAGAAGGAAGGGTGGGGTAGAGGGAGAGAGAGAAGCAGGCTCCCCACTCAGGTCATGATCCCAGGATGCTTAACTGACTAAACCACCCAGGCACCCCTTTAATTTCTGTTTCTGATAGTTTATTATTAGTGTATAGAAATGTAACATGTTTTTGCATACTGATTTTGCATCCTGCAACTTTACTGAATTCGCTTTTTAGTTCTAACAAGTTTTTGGTGGAGTCTTTGGGGCTGTCTGTATATAATATCTGTGCTTTCATGTTTGTGTCATTTACATTAGGGAAAGAATGTTCATGAGGTTAAGTGACTTAGTCTAAAGTCCTGCAAGTGGAGGCAAGGTTTGAGTTCAGTGTGTTTGACTTGAAGGCCATGTTCTTTCTCCTGCACGGCCCTTACATCAGGTACTTATGGGCTTGGGCTATACTAGTGCTTTTTCATGCACTCTTGCATTGGAACCTAATACTAACTTTCACTTCACAGCCTGGCGTTCTGGGACTTAAAGAAGCTGAGTGATGGAAAGTGTGTCTGTGCTGCCCACCCCTACCCACACTTGACATGCTCCCCCTTGGTCAGTCACCCCCACAATGCAGGTTATTATAACAGGTTAAGGACTGCTCGCTTGCAGTGCACAGACTTGCCCTCTGTGGTCATTCTACCCCACTCCTATTTTGTCTCTTTGTTCCTCCTGTTTATATTCCTTTTCTTTTCTTTTCTTTTCTTTTTTTTTTTTTTTTTTTTTTTTTTTTTGAGAGAGAGGGAGAGTAGGGTGAGGGGCAGAGGGAGAGAGAGAATCTGAAGCAGGCTCCACGGCCAGCATGGAGACCAACACGAGGCTTGACCTCACGACTCTGAGAGCATGACCTGAGCAGAAATCAATAGTCAGTCTCGCTTAACCAACTGAGCTCCCCAACTGTCTGTATTCTTGAGTTCATTGCTGCCACATTCCTCCTGCAAAGCCCACATGTGTCCCTGTTAGCAATTCCTTGCCTTGAACCTGAGAGAAATCACAGCAGACTGCTTTGGGGATTTATTCAGCCAACCCCCCACAGGGTGGCCCCATTGTGTCTGCCTTGGCAAATCTTTGTCTTGCCTCTCCAAGCTCTGGTGGCCTTTTTTCAGCTCCAGATTTCTTGCTTGGATTAGAGCGACTATCTTCACATGTTTCCTGTGGGGTTTTGTTTTCCTGCATTTTAAAATTCTTTTGCTCACATAAATGAAGCCTATTTTAAAAATCAGCCCAACCCCTAGGGGAAAAGGTAAAGGCAGGCAGGAAAAGAACCCCCCACCCCCTGTACTGCCCACCCAACCCGCTTTTACTATTACAAATTCCACATAGAAATAGGAAAAGTCTTCTCACTCTGTTTCCTAATCTATTGAAATATTACATGAGGCATTATTTTGGCTCTTTTGGAATTTCTCTGTGTTGACATTGCCATACTGCAGATTATCTGAGCCTTTTTATCCTTCCAATACTCACATATCAGATACAACTTTGCAATTCTTATTCTTAGCAGCTGATTATGTTTCTGAAGTCCACACGCACCAATTGCAAGGAAAATACAGCTTTACATCATTCATTACCAATCAGAAAACAAACGGAAATGAATAAGAATAAATATTATTTCATTGATGCTTACTATTTGATGTTTTTATTCTTTTTTTTTTTTTTTTTTTTTTTTTGTGAAGCACAAGAGTGTCTGGCTCGCTCAGTCAGTAGAGCATGCCACACATGATCTCAGGGTTGCAAGTTCAGGCCCCACATCAGGTGGAGAGTACTTAAAAATAAAATTTTATAAAAAAAATTAAATAAATAAGTAAATTGTGAAGCATACTTACCTTTATCTAGAGATCTAAAGCTTCACTAATTGCCCTTCAAAGGGTAGAGGACAGGGTTTATGATAAGCTCTTACAATAAATAAATATTATAGTGGATTCCTGAAAGAATTTTGGTGTTCCTGGCTATGACATTTCTAGTTCAAATTGCTCATGAAGTTCTCTTCACAAAATTGTGCAAGAAGAAGAAAAAGTAAATCTTGATTCAATTTGTTAGTTATACTGTGGAGGGTTTTTATTTATGAGTCAGTAAGAACACACACATTTATTCAATAAATACTCTCTTTTTGGTACAGATCCTATTCTCAATTGCACCTCATTGCAGAATCAGATTTGAGGATGATTTTATGCCTCCGAAATATGTCCATTAGGCAAGCTTCTCATTTGGAACCCATACCATTATAAATATCGAACTGTGGAGCAGGAAAGGAAAGTGAAGAAATAATTAAAACATGAATATGTAGTATATGTTAGCGGATACTGCTTGCATGAAAAATATTTCATATCTCCTTAGATTTATACACAGAAGTGGAGAAAATAGCCAACATAGGTACAGATCAGAGCCTGTGAACATTTAATAAAAGTGCTAACAAAAATTTGAGTTTGATGTTAGATTATCGCTAATGTCCATCAACTGTACTTATTACCATACGTAATAAAAGATAACGTCCTAAGCCTATCCTCATGGACAGAAAGTTCTGTTCCAAAGTGAGATCTATAGTCTTAAAATTAGTGACATTGATTGGCTTTCTTACCACTAAGGGACCCTAAACACAACCTTTGTTAAAATAAAAGAGGAGGACATATTCTTAGCATGCCTTAGGAATTAGCTAGGAAAGATGAAAAACATAAAGATCCTCCTTTTTTAAAAAAAAAAATTTATTTATTTATTCATGAGAAACACAGACAGACAGAGAGGCAGAGACACAGGTAGAGGGAGGAGCAGGCTCCATGCAGGGAGCCCAACGTGGGACTCGATCCTGGGTCTCCAGGATCTGGCCCTGGGCTGAAGGCAACACCAAACCACTGAGCCACCTGGGCTGCCCTAGAGGTCCCTTTTGCTTCAGAATCCTTTCTACTGGATGCTTCGGGTTAACAGACTCAGGGAAAGAACCAAACAAAGTAAACAAATGTGCTTAACACAGTCTTCTCTACTTCAGCAGCAGGGATAGATTCACATGTTGGGGTGTTTGTGGCATCAGATTCCTCCGGGTGACCTCACCTCCCAAAGCAGATGTAAGTGTTAACAAGACACCTAAGAAGAATCTGCCTTGAAAAATATATGTGAGAGTAGAGTGTGGAAGTAAGGAAAACCTAGGGCTAAATTCACCACAGTACAAATCACAGTGTGTCCCTTGGTCATGTCAAGGCATAGCAGAGAATGGGTCCATGTGTTTTATCCACAGTGGAACCAGCTGGATGCCCTCCCAGCACCCCCCTGGGGTGGGTGGGGGAGCTCCCGCTGCCCCCGTGGCTTCCATTCTCCTTCCTCTAGCTCATATTCTTTCTTGTCCTTGTCTGCCCTGCTCTCTCAGGCCATTTTTTCTCTCTTGTTTTCTCTTTCTTTCACTCTCCTTTGGTTTCTCATTTGTCTAACTTGCTACTGAAATTTACTG
The DNA here is from genome assembly GCF_053574225.1 of Canis aureus. Lineage (NCBI taxonomy): Eukaryota > Metazoa > Chordata > Mammalia > Carnivora > Canidae > Canis > Canis aureus. The sequence goes on from NC_135625.1 coordinate 65,789,259, forward strand.
TGTATTTTCCGTGTTTCTTCTTCTTAATTTCCAAAGCAGATTTGAAGACCACTTGTATTTATATCTGCCAAAGTCAATGTGAGTTTTATTTGCATGTGAACCTCAGTGTGTGTGTGCAAGTGTGTGCGTGTCCCGTAGAGAGGGGGCAAAGCCACTGTCCCCCTTCCAGAATGGGAAGGAGGCTCATCTCTCTTAGTCAGTACCTGCAGATAACAATTAAAGTTGCTAAATGTGTTACCACCTGCTTTACCAAACCTTGGAGTTAAACTGTACAAAAGATAATCTTGGCATCCCTTACCCTGCCTCCATGACTATAATGTGTTAAAATAGCAGCTATGGCTGGTGACATTCCCTGGCTTTGCTCCTATTAAGTCATGAGGTAGAAACAGTACCTTCTATAAAGCCTGAGTGTAGGGCGCTTACTATTCGCATGTTTGGTTTGCTGATGCCCACCAGCCAAAAACCACCAGGAACATGTGAAAGGAAGCAAGGCTTTTGAACTTGCTGCCACAAGTGACTGTGCTCACCATGAGGAACCAGGGATCCTGTGAGTAAGAGATATTTGGGAGAGGACATTATAAGATTTGTCTGATGGTGGGTTATCTGGGGGAGAGTTTAAAGAAGAGAGGATTTGTTTGGATCCAGTGCTATTGGGAAGCCAACACAATGTGATGGTTGAGTGTCTTCATACTGGTTTCCCAGGAGGCAAGAGGGGTCTGCTAGGTGGGTCTGCCATCGGGAGAGAGCCAGAGTCACTTGTGTTAGGCAGAAGAGGGAGCTCTTTGCTCTTATTTTTGTGATCACACCACCTTTGGACAAATTGAGACAAGGTGAACTCACCATTTTTTTGGTCTTGGTTCACCAAGATCCCGGAGTGACCTTGTTTGATTGTTGCTGCTACTCTGGAACCCGTCTTGCTCCACAGCCTCACTGTGACTTACAAGCTGCTAGATGTCAGGGCCTTTTGATTTTTCTTTCCTTCTCAGGTCCTGGAATAAATGAGAAATAATCAGTGAGTCCATGTATAGTAGCCACTACACCCAGTCCTGAACTACATGGTAGGGACACCATTTGGAGAAATATTCATTCATAAAATACCAAGAACAAAAAATACCAACTGGGTGGCTCAGTTGGTTAAGTGTCTGCCTTCAGCTCAGGTCATGATCTCAGGGTCCTGGGATCGAGCCCCACATCAGGCTCCTTGCTCAACGGGGAGTCTGCTTCTCCCTCTCCCTCTGCCCTGCCCCCCTCCCACTTGTGCTCTCTCTCTCTCTCTCTGCCAAATCAATAAAATCTTTTTTAAAAATATAATAAAACACCAAGAACAAAAAAATAATATAAAAGAACATGAAAGAACTAGAAAATACTTCACCAAGATCTGAAACTGAAGTGAATATTCCATCATTCATCAATCTAATACCATGGAAAATTTTAAATAAAAAGTTTTGATGAAGCTCTCAATTTATCTCATAGCTATAAGAAATGTTACAGTCTGAAAGCTAATTTTTATAAATAACCCGTTGATTTTTTTTCTCCTCCTAACTCTGCTGCTGAAGACACTTATTTGAACAGTTGACAACTTTCTTTTTTTCCCAATCACAAATTACATATACTATACTATATATGTATATGATATGTATGCTTAGTACTTTTACTCCTTAACGATAATGAAATCATTAAAAGAATTTAAATGTGGGAAGAAAAGCTTAAATTGGCAGAATGGTTTGACAGGCTCACACCTGTATTTGGGAGCTGCTTGAAGATTCCCGTTTTACACATTACATTAGAAAATTCAAGGGAGCGGCCCTGATGAAAGCGAAGTTTAAGAGGAGTCTTGGTCTTTACCTGCACCGCTTCCTACACTAAGCTCTCTCCTCACTAGATTTTGGGGGGCAACCCCAAGTTTGTCAATGTTGCTTACAACTATGGGGGCCATCGTGGAGCTATCTCTTTCAGTGGAAAGTATAGATTTTCTTTTTCTTTCTGTTTGCGAGAAAAAGATGACACGTGAGGATTTCTCTTTCAAAGAATAGAATCTCTAAGAAAGAGAGATGCTGTTTTTCTTTGAGAAAAATGAATCACCTTTAGGTTTAAAAAACTATAGCAAATAAATAATCCTCACACCTATCTACTGGTGATTAAATGAGCAAAGTACATACTTCTGTGCCTCAGTTCTCTTTTAATTTTTTTTTAAAGATTTTATTTATTTATCCATGAGAGACACAGGGAGAGAGGCAGGGACACAGGCAGAGGGAGAAGCAGGCTCCATGCAGGGAGCCCGATGTGGGACTCGATCCTGGGACCGGGGTCATGCCCTGACCAAAGGCAGACGCTCAACCACTGAGCCACCCTGGCGTCCCTCGGTTCTCTTTTTATAAATATGTGTAGTTTCGATAGATGCTGCCAACAATTTTCCAGATGGGTGGATCAATCTACACCCCTATTAGCAATGGATGAGAATTTCAGCTCCCCTACATTCTTACCAACACTCAAGAGTGTTAGTATTTTTAATATTATCCGTTCTAGTGGAAGCATCCACCTGTGCTTATAGTATGCATTTAGCTAATGAATACTGAGGCTGAGTACCTTTTAATATGTTTACTGACCATACAGATCTCTCTAGTGAAATGCCTATTTAAAGAATTTTGTCCATTTTTTCCCCAATTTTTTAAATTGGGTTGTTCTTCTCTTACAGATTTATTAGAGTTTTTAATTTATTCTGGATAGGAGTCCTTTGCTGAATACATGTACTACAAATATCTTTTCTTGGTCTGTGGCTTGCATGTTTCACTTTTTTAATGGTGACTTTTGATGAACAGCAATTCTTAATTTTGAGGAAATGCATCCATTTTTTATTCTTTTGTTCTTAAATTTATAAATTAGCAAATTTATAGAGCTGCAAACCCATCACCACAATCCAGTTCTTTTTTATTTTTATTCTTTTAAAGATTTCTTGATTTATTTGAGAGAGAGAGAGAGAGAGCACGCACATGTGTGCATGAATGGGGGAAGGGAGAGAGACAGAGAGAGAGTGACAGACAAGCAGACTCCCTGCTGAGCACGGAGCCTGATGTGGGATTTGATCCCAGGACCCTGAGATCATGACCTGAGCTGAAACGAAGAGTCAGGTGTTCAACCCACTGAGTCACCCAGGCACCCCTCCAGTTCTTTTTTAATGCTGTTGAGAAAATCTGCCCCAAGGTCTATATGAAATAATATGGTAATAAAATTTCTCACTGAAAAAAATTATCATCCCTGGCATTTCTTGATATGATAAAAGCTACTACTTATCCCAAAAATAAATTTTTATGCACATATCATAACACCTTTGTAACACATATCATACTGCATAATAATCCTTTGCTTATCTGTCTGACAGCTCTACTGGTTCTGAGACATTTTTATATGGTATTCAAGAGCCTAGACTTAAGAATTAGTCAAGTCTTAGCTCTGCCCTTACTGAGCATTTCTGGATCTCAGTGTCTCCATCTATAAAATGGGTGATAATATATACCTAACAGGCTGTTTCTTAAAGATACGTGAGATTATGTGTGTACAGTGCCTACAACAGAGCTGGACATAGTCTAGATTCAATAAATATTGTCTTTATTATTTTATTTTCAAATCAAAGACATCAAGTCAATTCCTGTCCAGCACCTAACACAGTAGGCATTTGACTCAACCTACCCTCAAGCCAATTGCCTTTGCTAATCATTTACGTTTTCAGCACTTGGTAGTGTTTTTATTTTGTATAAATGTCTTTTTATTCCCTGGAAGGAAGTTACCATTTATTATTTGTCCAAATTTATCTCTTTAGTTCATTTTTTTTTCTGAAAAACATCTGTTAATTCATGTCTCTTTGACAAATATTAATATAGATTTAGAGAGAAATTTATTGAAATTCAATGAATTAAACTTAGCCTATTATTGTCACTCTGAAATATTTTTTGTTTCATATGGGAAGAAAAGATCACTGTGGATTCTTTTTTACATCACTCTGATTTCATCCTGGAAAGAATACGGCAACATATGTCAAATCATTTTGAAAACATACACATTACATCGTTTTCTTTTAAGCCTGATGGTGACAGGCCACACTACTACTGAGTAAATCCTTACCAAGCCGAAGCTTCTGGGCTCAGCTTCAATGTTTTATTTAATATCACCCCCCCTAGTTTCTTCTGACAGGGCTCAATCAAGATGTTCGCTAATACCCTTGCAAATTGCATTCTGAATGGGTTTGCTATCACTGGCGTTTATTCTGTTAAGGTTTTCACAATAGCACACACTCGTATTGGCTTATTACCTACCTGAGTTGTTACTGAAGACACCACCTCTTTTGTCCTCAGTGCTGGTAAGCGGGAATTTCACAACCCTGGGACACTGTAATGAGCTATCTGGTATGATTCTGAACCTGGTAATTTTTTTTAAGATTTTTATTTATTTATTCATGAAAAACGCAGAGAGAGAGAGAGACAGAGACAGAGACATAGGCAGAGGGAGAACCTGGTAATTTTTAAGTGCTTTTGACTTGTAAAATAGCAGATTGATATACTCAGGGATTTTTGACACTTTCTTTCCCGGAGTGAATGACACTCCTGGGATGTTGCTTCATGTAAAACCAGGCTTCAAAAAAAAAAAAAAAAAAAAAAAGAAAGGAAGGAAGGAAGGAAGGAAGGAAGGAAGGAAGGAAGGAAGAAGAAAGAGGGAAGGAAGGAGGGAAGGAAGGAAGAAAAGAGAGAGGGAAGGAAGGAAGGGGGGAAGGAAGGAAGGAAGGAAGGAAGGAAGGAAGGAAGGAAGGAAGGAAGGAAGGAAGGAAGGAAGGAAGGAAAAAAGAAAACCAGGCTTCCAGCATTGGCCAGAGGAGCTGCCATCTGACCTCCGGGTCCTGACAAGGAGCGCGTCATCTGCGCTGGGCTGGCATTCGCACTCAGGTCACCAGCCAGCCCTTGCAAGGAACAAAATAAAGTTATCAAGAGAAAAATTTGCCATGACCCTGCCAGGTGCCACTCAGATATGACAAACTTGCCTTCCTGTTTTTATTAAGGCTTACTAATTCTGGAGAAAGAGAGGTTTTTTTTTTTTCTTTTCCTTTTTTTTTTTTAAATATGTGCTCATCCAAAGGTCAAAACAATTTTAAACAAGGGCAAGCGTGGTCCTGCAATAAAAATGCAGCAATCTAACTGTGCAATAAGTTCACGGAGGGGCCGAGAGAAGTGTTATGTTTACCTCTCTGGAAAGGGCACTTTAATCAAAAGATTGATGACAAGATGAGCTTTGAATTTGTTGTTCTGTTTCTTCTGCATCTGCATGAAATTGTGTCTTTGAAACCATATATCATTGAGATGAGTGAAAGCGCAGAGAGGCACATGCTCTGAAGTCAACAGAAAAATACAGCAGCAGAGCAGAGGGCTTGGCCCACCTTGACAGTCCCCATGCTGGTCATCTGGTAGGAGGTACCAAGTGCGGAAATGGGTAGAGACAGTTGGGGGAACTTTGTCCCCACTGTGACATGCAGACACTTGGGTCTTCCGTACCTGTGTGTTTCCTTAGGTAAGTAATGACAGTCACGGGAAAATCCAGGGCCTGCTGTCTAAACACAGGGTGAAAGATGAAGTTTAAAAGTATAAAAAGCAGTGGTGATGAGATCCAGCTCTCCAGCCTCCCTGTCACCGATGGAATATGAACCTTCCTCTCCTGCAGCATCAGTGCTTGCTCTGGTCTCTCAGCTCCAAAGAAGAGGGCGTTCTTTGGAGTGTGGTCTGCACTTGCCTGCTACAGGCTTGGTTCCTCGCTCTTCGTGGAGGGGGCAGGTACCACTTGTCCCTGCCTGGGCATACGGCTGCTCTGCAGCACCAGGTCCAGAGGATCGCTGCTCACAGGCAAAAGTAACAGTAGGCGAGGTTTTATGCATGGTCAGTCTCCATGAATCATGTAGCAAGATGGGTGGGTGGTGGGCTGTTGGCCGAGATCCAAAACCCTAAAAAAAAAGGACCTGATTGAGTTGGGAGGATCTTGACTCTTAACTTGCATTTGAATTGGTGACCTAATAGGGGTTAGCCCAGTGGGGGTGTGAAAGAAATGGTTGGATGTAGGGACACCTGGTTGGCTCGGTGGTTGAGCCTTTGGCTCAGGTCCTGGTCCGGGGGTTCTGGGATCGAGTCCCGCATCGGGCTCCCTGCTTCTCCCTCTGTCTATGTCTCAGCCTCTCTCTGTGTATCTCTCATGAAAAATAAATTAAAAATCTTGAAAAAACACACACACACACACACACACACAGTTGGATGTATTATGTATGCTTGATCTCAAAGGAGAGAGTTGGTTTACACGTAAGCCCCATGGAAGCATGTGCCTATTTGAAGGCCTGGGTGCTGTGAGTTTTTTGCACAGAGAGCATGAGGACAGGGAGCCAGGAAGAGAGGCTTGGAGACCACCCACCTGGAAGCGTTGGAGCAAACCCTGTTGGGATGACCCAGAGGCAGAAACAGCCGCTGGAGAAGGAGGAGACATCAGGACCAGGAGCAATCAGAACTCGTGACCTCCATGTGATGATGGCTGCAAGACAGAGGGGAGCACTGCTGAGCACCCGATCCTCCTGGGGCATCCGGTAAAGGGAAGGACGCAGGTGGCGCCTTGGCCCTAATGAGGGGTGGTCTCACCATGGCCAAGTGAGCAGAATAATTGGAGGAGAATCCACACCGAAGAGATGGGCAAGAGAGGAACCAGCACATCCGGGCCAGGCCACCCTTCCAAGAATTTGGAAATGCCCAGGGCTTACCATCCAAGAGGGAGGAAGAAGAAGTCATGGTGCGCAGCTCCTGAGAAGGTGGGGCAGGGGTGGGACCCCAAGGATGGCCGTGGACAGGACGGAGGTGGGGGACATTTTAGAGAGCGGCACCTGTGGGAGGCCTGCTTGCATGTTGGCTCTCTTTGATCGCCTCTTTCTCTGTGACATGAGACAAGTTGACTTGTAGAAGAGCCACTGGGAAAGCCCGTAGGCCCCCAACACATGGAGGTGAGTACTTGGATGAGTGCAGACTGCGTGCAGGTGGAGGCAGGTGGGGCTAGAGGAGTGCGAGCCGGGGCTGCAGGCAGAAAGGTGGGCCGGACCCCGGGGGGAGTTAGAGTTTCCACCCACGTGTGTTGAAGCCACGGGCCTGGGTTTGGGGGGCCACGTAGCCCGTGCTGAGCGATGACTATGCAATCTAGCAGGTCCCGAGAAATGAAGATCTAGCAGGGTGGCCCCCGACCTCAGGACAGGTGCAGCCTTAGGAGCAGGTGGACGTGTCCACAGACGGTGACGGAGCAGCCCACGGGCTCCGATGGGAGCCAGGGAGACCCGGAAAGAACTTGAATGGCAAAACAGCATTTGTGTTGTAAAGAATAAGGAGTGATAAGCCTGGCGAGGAAAGGGAACGTGTGTTTTTGGGTGGTGGGAACAAGCGAGCCCTGTTGCTACAGCGTGTGGAACTCACAGAAAACTCGGTGCTGCCGCATAAGGCACTTAGGGCACTTCTGAATCCCTAGAAGCATCAGAGACTCGTGCAGCCAGAAGACACCAGAAGCGGAGATCGTCGATGTCAGTTCCCCAGGTTATGGAGCTGGAAAGAACCTGAGCGAGGAGGAAATGGAGCATGAGCCTCGTGGTGGAGGGAGAGGTCGAAGCCTCACCTCCTGACCCGTGTTTCGGTGCCGGCTTCTTGGTGATCGCTATTTTACCAGGAACCCTCCACTTGCTCGATATGCAAGGCCCAAAAGTCACCACGGGGAGGGGCAGCATTTTCTGGACTCCACCGGCAAGCAACAGGTGTCTGGCTCAGGTGCTTCGGGCCGGGGTGATGCTTCGCCACCAGCCTTCAGGTCCACAGTCACAACAGTCCTGCACCCACGAGTCTCTAGGATCCTCACCATTGCCCTGGTGGATCTCTGTGTGCTATGCTGGACATGTTAGCACAACCTCACAGGACTGCAGGGCAGGCTGGGGAAGGCTTTGTAAAGTCTCCGATTACGAGTTAGGCTGTAACAGGCTGTCATCCCCTTCACTTGCCTTATGCCACGTGTCTCTGCAGTCTCCTCGGGATCTGTCAAGGTATCGGGCTTAGCTAGACATCACTCCAACCCTCAAAGACATAGAGAATAGAGAATAGAACCCAGGAAATCCAGTGTCTCCATAGATGAGTGAACAGGTCAATAGAAAGCTATTTGTTTCCACAAATATGTTCGGCAATCTTGTGTTCGTTTAAACTAAGATTTGCCGGCCTGTGTAAATATAGTAGACTGCACCCAACTTAAATTTATCTCTTGTTTTGGCAAAACTGTCTGTCCTCAGGTCATGATTCTGAATGTTGATATCGGTACAGCACGACAGCTCTCGCAGATGTAAAAGATTGTGCTGAGTTGCCATTGACTGTGGGCTACCAGGGTGTCCCAGAACAGAGGGAGCCTGGTGTGACCCAGAATATGGCCCCTTCTCTGCAGACCAGCTAGTGTCACCCCGCGGGCTGGGTCTGAACCCCGCCTCTTGGCCGCACAGCAATAGCCTGTGACATCTGTCAAAACGAGTCCCCAATTTAACGTCAGTTTTAAGAGGTCAGTGGAAAGGTACAAGGAAAATATGAAGCCACCTGAGAAGCTAGATTCGGGATTAAAGTTTGACTCTAGTGTGGCTAAGAGGAGAATAGGGATGTGATACAGTGTGAAGACGGGATGCAAGTTTTGCAAATCAGATTATTGCTAACAGGTGAGGCTGATTGAAAGGTAAATGCAGTTATAACCCCAGACCGACTGCAGGGCTGTGATCAGAGATGGTCACATACACGGCATAATCGCTACCACTTTTCGGAGACAAATGACAGCGCATCTGGGATCACCGGTGGCCCAAACTGTCGTCAGGTGGCATGAAGTTGCCCCGTGTGAAATCACCTAACCATTGATACAGCAAAGAAGAGTGAAAGGAACAACAAAACAAAACAAAACCACATTTTAAAATCCCCAAACACTAGGAATCCAGAAAGAATATACGATTTCTTAATTTTTTTTTCCTCTTCCCTTTCTCCTTTTTTATTTGTTTGGGTAAGAAAAGGGGAGCTAGAAATAAAGACTTACATCGTATTGCTGAAAACTATTGCTTGAGCGCCTGCTATGACAGACACTGCTTCTCAGTCATCAGTCCCAAAAGCTGAGCCTTAATGGGTCTCAAGCTCCAGGGGGATGGGAAGGGGAGTCCAAAAATAAGCAATAAACCCAACACCGTGTAACATATCCGGCAATAATAAATGCTGAGAAGTAAATAGGACAGGGTGGGGGCTGGAGGAAAGGAAGATGCCATGTTAGGTAGGTTATTAAGGTGGCATTTGAGCGACATCTGAGGACAGAGGGTGAGGGGTCTGGCGGATATTAGGGAAACAGGAGTCTGGGTGCAAATATCACCTGCAAAGCCCCTGATGTGGGAGTATTTGAGGGTCAGCAGCAGGCCCAGTGACTGGAACAGCATGAGCAAGGGTGCAGGTCACAGGCACTGTGATGACTTCGGCTTCTGCTCCTAGTGAGGTGAGCTGTCCAGCCGGGGGCAAGCGGAGGCCTGCCTCTCTCTGACGAAGCCTTGGAGATCATTCCAGGCTAGAGGTGCAGACGTAGACACGAGGGAAGCATTTAGTGCAGTGGCACTGGCCCGGCCATCAGTCATTTCCATCCAGCAGCTCCCCAGTCATCTGTTCTGTCCACCGACAGTCATGGGGGCCTGGAGCATCCCCGACATGGATAGAGGGAGGGAGTGCAGAGCAGAGCAAGCCGCAGCCCTGCCCTTAAAGAACACACAGGCCAGGCTGGAAAACATGACTAGAGACAAGAATAAGACCCCTGATAAGTGCCCTGGCGGGGGTGGCGAGGAAGGGGGGGCAGCATGCAGGGGGTCCAAAGGGATCTTACAAAAGAGATCCTTCACGGCACAGCCCTCCGTGATAAAATAATCCATCTGTCCCCCATCTGTGTGGCCTGAGTCAGGCTGCAATCCCCTAAGAACATAGGGACCTTTTAGGTTTATCACTGTATGTCCCCTGCACCTAGCACATAAGAGGCCATCAACAAATGTTTGTTGTTTCTTAAATAAAGTGCGAGTCACTTAATCTGGGTTGGATGGGGGAGGAAGAACAGAACAGGCATCAGACTCCCAAAGAAGGTGACAGTGGACCTGCAGGTACACACAGAGACACGGCCATGAGGACAGCATGAGCCAACACATGGAGATACGGGGAAGCAGGACTTACTCTGGGAACCACGACCAGGTCTGTGTGTCCAGAGACTGGGATGTGTCAGCAGGAGATTAGGCCCCATCAAGGAGCAGAACCCTTGTTATGCAGAGTTTGGGGATGAGATTTGGCATTGAGGCAACAAGGAGCTACTGGAGAACCTTCTCCAGGGAAGAGTGAGGTCGTGCGATGCATTGGCATGGGGAGGACGGGCTGAACCTGAGAAATGGGCAGAGGCTGGAAACATCCTGAGAAGGAAGAGCGATGGAGTGGGTGACTGATAAGAAATGTGCAGTAGGAGATGGAGCAGCCCTCCATCTTCCGCTGAGATGGGGAACAGGGGGATAGTGAGTTCCACTTGCACGTCTGGGGCTGCCTTGCCTTATAGGTCCAGCGACAGGCTCGAAACTACTTTGCACATCTCTGCAATATCCACAGGCATAAATAACCATCGTACGTCCGCTCAACGAGAACGCGTTGTGTCAAGCTAAGAGCGGGTTGTGTAGTAGTCATGGACTGGCTGGGTCCCCGCCCTCATGGAGCTTCCATTCAGCTGGAGAAGACAAAGAGTTAACAAGTGAAGACATGACCCCTTCACACACAGTGATAAGTAACACAATTAAATAAAACCGGCTGCCCTGAGAGGGAATGACAGGAAGCACCCACCTTTGATGGTGTGGTCCAGGATGTCATGTCCAAGGAGGTGACATTGAAGTGGAAACCTGAAGAAGGCAAAGCATGAGCAGGGAAGGGTGATGGGTTCCAACCAAGACAAAAGCTCCGCAACAAGCAAAGGGTCGGCAACAGAGGAGGAGTTTATGTTTAATAAAAAGGGGGGTCAGTGTCCCCAGGCCGGTTAGAGAGAAAATGAACAATTCAAATGGGAAAGGGCCGGTGGCTTTGCTACTTTGCCCTTCACTTCCTAATAGACATCTTAATAAAAGTACTCATCTCCAACCGCAAGGCAGCAGTAACCAAAAGGAATATCTGAGTATTGAATAATCTCTTACATTCACTACGATCAAACTGAAATCTGCTGCCTTGCCAGAGAAAAAGTGACTAATTGACATAACGTGACAGTCTCTGAAGAAGCTCATTTAATATCGGCAGGTTAATCAGCAGGCTAACAAAACAAGTTTTAGTTAAATACTTACAAGGAAAAATTTATCCTGTGCTTTGATGTTCAGTTCACTGGTTGTCAGGGAAGAAAAAAAAAAAAAAAGAATGAGGGCAAATTTTAGAGGTTTCACTGTTTAAATAAGTGTCCCTTTTACCCACTTGAAAAATCTGACACTTATTGTTATTGAATTTTTTGTCATCTCGCTGCTCTTCTGTGAGATTGGAGGACTTGAATTTGTGCCACTTTTATTAACTGCTGTGCCATCGAGAAAGGCTTTAGCATCTTAGTTCCCTGGGAGAAGGGCCAGGTAATGGATGGATAATGTGTGACTCTGCTGGCTTGGTGTCCTGTGAATAAGAACGGGGTGAACAGCAGGTGCGATAGGTGACCCCGGATGGCAGGCTGCACAAGTGGTGTCTTGCTCTGCTGTTAAAGGGTGGTTGCCTTTTTTTTTTAGATATGACAGGGTTAAAGGTCAAGAATAATCAGGGTTTTGCTTCTTTTTTTTTTTTTTCCTTTTTTAACTTGTTAAAGATTTGTTCAAAGACAAAGATTTGTTCAAAATGCCTTGGCTTTAAGATTTATCCTTTCCTCTTCTCCTTTTCATGATGCCCCTGGTAAAGTCTTCATCAGAGTGTTCTGGAGATCAGAAAAACTCAGCCTGAGACTTTCTCCAAGGCGGCGTTTATGTGGGGCTGACTCCAGCTCCAGCACGCTGTGCGAGTCATCACAAGGTTTATAGTTCTTGATCCTCATTGGTCCAGTCATCGCACCCTTCATCTTCTCCCCTCTGTCAATTTATGTTTGACCGCACATACGTTCAAGACCCCACTGTCCTATAGATTCTGCTTTGTCCTGGTCACATCTCTGGCTGCCCTCTCTCTGCTAACATGCTCGTGGCTTTCCAGCTTCGATCAGTCACGTTTGCTTTCTTGAATCCTCATCACCTTGACCTCTTGAAGCTTGATCGCTGGAAGAAACATGACACTGCCCTTCATGTTCATTGGTGACCTCCTAATCCTCAAGTCCAGCGCTGTTGGTCAAGCTTTGTCCTTCCCCTTTCTGGAACCTTCTGTAGTCATTTGTGTGCCTAGGACCCTGCTAGAAGCTGGAGGTACAGAAGCCAACTTACATATAAAATAATTGTGATACAATATGCTGAATGCAGTAACTAAGGTCCGCGTTACCTGTGGTTTAACACAAAATGGGGAGTTGTAGACGTTACCTTGCAGAATGAGAATGAGGGCAGATTTCAGAGAAGTGACCTTTCTTTAAACCACATTGCCTTGATTCTCTTTCCTCATGGTGGCTGCTTTTCAAGTCTTTCGTCATCTGCCAGTGTGGGCATACCGCGAGGCAAGGACTTAGCTGGCCCCTCTCCCCGTCCTACATATGGATTCCCACTCTCAAGTTCTGTTATCACTGTGGGATGGTTCACAGATGTATGGTTTTTGGCTCCAGTCTCTCTCTTGAAGTCACAATCTTGTCTCCTGTATATCCTCCTCATAGTTGCTATATTAGAGGGCTTCTCTCCCAGAGGACTACTGACATTTGTCCCACATTTGAGGTGGGACAGTTATTTGTTGTACAAGACTCTCTCACACAACTCAGGGCTGAAGCATCCCTGCCCCCAGGGCAGTAAGTGCCAGTAGTACCCCACAGATGTTCCTGAATCATGCCTCATCAGGTGGAACCAGCCCCATCATCGCCTTAAACTCACCCTACGTAAAATCAGACTGAACCTCTTTTCTCTAAACCGGTACCTTCTTCTGAAATAAGAATATCTTTCAAAAAGTTCATATTTCCTTAATCTTAACACCAAGGAGTCACCACTGACTTCCTTTCCGGTGTATTTACCTCTGCCTCTGTTATGTGACACGCCATGTTCATGGTCCTTCAAGTTCTGATTGCCCCATCCCTGGGTTTCCAGTCTCCTTCCCCTTATGGCACACAGCCCAGAACATCACATTGGCCATGCTTCTCACTCGCTTTAAAATCCACAGTAGCAGACTTCTACTGCAGGATTAAGGCTGCAAAGGTACCATAAAAGCTCTCCCCCATAAACATTTTTAAATGCATGAAAAAATATTTTTAAAAATCCTTTGAAATATATAATTGAGCTTGCATGAAAGTGAGGAGGATCCTTAGGGGCCAAAAATGAAACCAAACTGTGGACCAACAGCATTAATGTGTGCTAAAAAGCCAGAAGCTGGCCTAAGGGCTTCTGCCACTTGCCTGCAACCTATGGCTTCAGTTTCCATGACAGTGGAGGAAGAAGGGGCCGTGCCAAGATGAGTTGCATCGAATGTCCCTTGATGGGCAACGGATTTCACAGGTCAACTGAAAAAAAAAAAAAAAAAAGCTGAAAACCCACCTTGCAAAAGGGTAGCATAGAAGTTTTCACTGTCCACACATTGGCTTGAGGTAAAGAGAAAGAGAAATTATGCCTTGAAGCTGTGTAACAAAAGTCAGTTCCGATGCATGTTTACAGGTCTGTGTCACACTCTTTGTATGGTTGGAAAAAAATCAAGCTAGAAATATATTCTAAAGAAGCTCCAGGTTGGTAATACCCCAGGTATCTGATAAAAGCAAATGGATTTCTCCAAAGAAGACACACAAATAGCCAACAGACTCATGAAAAAATGCTCTACATCCCTCGGCATCAGGGAAATACAAATCAAAAGCATAATGAGATACCACCTCACACTGGTCAGAATGGCTAAAACTAACAAGCCAGAAAATGACAGATGTTGGCGAGGCTGCAGAGAAAGGGGAACCTTCGTGCACTGTTGGTGGGAATGCAGACTGGTGAAGCCACTCTGGAAAACAGTATGGAGGTTCCTCAAAAAGTTGAAAATAGAGCTACTCTACTGGGTATTTACCCTGAAGATACAAATGTAGTGATCCTAAAGAGCATCTGCACCCCAATGTTTAGAGCAGCACTGTCCACAATAGCCAAACTATGGAAAGAGCCCAGATGTCCATCAACAGATGAATGGTTAAAGAAGATGTGGTATATGTATGTACTACTCAGCCATCAAAAAAAATGACAAGGATGGAACTAGAGGATATTACTAAGTCATTATTTTGTCTTATTTTTAATAAGTCAATCAAAAAAGATAATTATCATATGATCTCAAGTGTGGAATTTAGGAAACAAAACAGAGGATCAGAGAGGAAGAGAGGAAAAAATAAAACAAGACGAAATCAGAGACGAAGACAAACCATAAGAGGCTCTTAATCATAGGAAACAAACTGAGAGTGACTGGAGGGGAAGGAGGCGGGGGGACGGGGTAACTGGGTGATGGAAATTAAGGAGGGCACGTGATGAAATGAGCACGGGGTGTTATATAAGACTGATGAATCACTGACCTCTAACTCTGAAACCAAAAATACATTATATGCAATTAATTGAATTTAAGATTTTTAAAAAGCAAATGCAAATTATCTGAGAGGGACCCAACTTATGTGGGACCTCAGAAAATTCCCACAGATACATTTCCAAGGAACATCATCCCAAAGGCAAAAATAATCATGAAGTGTGTGAGGAAACAAGATGCTGTAATTGTGAGTCAATAGAAATAACTAATAGCATTTTCAGTCCTGCAAATACTTCAGATATTGAAATTATTGGATCAGGTTGGCTTTTTTAAGAGGAAGTTGAAAATATGATTAAGGAAGACACTAGCAAAACCAGTAAGTTGTCACCTGAAAAAGAACCAAATAAAAGTCATAGAAATCAAAAGGTAATCAAAATTAAAAGCATAAAGGCAGGGTAAAGTAGCAGTTTGTACCCAGCTGAAGTGAGAATGAAAGTGAAATGAAAAACAGATTCTGAAGGAATTTCCAAAATAATCTGCCCAGGGAGACAAAGAATTGTTAAATGTGAAAAAGAGGTTAAAAGTAAGGTATTGAGATCAATAACATCTAGTACATTATCTAATTAGAGTTCTGGAGAATAAAAGAAAAGAAGCAGAAGCCCTATTTTCAAGCTAATATGTTAGCTAAGAATTCACCAGAACTGAAGAAGATATGCAGATTCAGATTTAGATAAAGAGTCACAATGTATGCAAACAAGACAAGAAAAATGCCCAGCTAGACAGAAAGAAAATACAGATCACCTACAGAAAGAATGGATGTTAAGCTGACAGTTGACTTCTTGACAGTGGTAACCTACAGCCACTGGAATATTCTCAAACTGTTGGGGAAACATAACCATCGCCCTTGAAAATACCTGCCAGAAAACCATCTATTATGAATAGAGTCTAAATAAAGACATTTTTAGACAAACAAGAGTAACTGTAGATCGAGAAAAAATTTAAATTATTAAGTATATGGAGAAGCACCTTCAAAAGAACTTTCTGAGGTGATGAAAATGTTTGCTGTCCAGTATGGAAGCCACCCCTACACGAAGCTAGGGGACTGTGGAACTCAAGTTTGGTTTGATATCATTGTAATTCATTTGAATTTTTAATAGCTGCATGTAGCTATTGGCTACCTACTGGGCAACACAGATTAATTAGCATCATCGACAAGTGTGAGTTACTGAACACATATAGAACAATTAGAGAAAAAATTTTTCTCAAGTACCTATAAAGCATTTTTTATTATTAATTACAAACTGAACTCTAAAACGAATCTCAACAAATTTTAGACTGTTGGTATTATGTAGATTCTGTTCTCTGACCATGATCATAATAAATTTTAAAAACTGGGGCACCTGAGGTGATTCAGTCAGTTAAGTGTCTGCCTTCGGCTCGGATCATGATCCCGGCGTCCTGGGATTGAGCCCCTGAGTGGGGAGTCTGCTTCTCCCTCTCCCTCTGATGCTCCCCCTGCTTGTGTTCGCTCTCTCTCTTTCTCACTCTCTCTCTCTGTCAAGTAAATAAAATCTTTAAAAAAATAAAATAAAAATCAACTAAAAAGATACTTTTTAAAAATGACAGCGTAAAGTAAAACATACAATTAGAAATTTTAAGACACTTATAACTAGTCTCTGAGTCACAGAGAAGTTAATAATCAAAATTAGATAATACATATTACTAAATGAAAGTGACAATACCATTCAAAACATAAAAAATATTCTAGAAAGATATTTTGATAGAATTTATAGCCCTGAATTTATTTATTTATTTATTTATTTATTTATTTATTTATTTATGTATTTATTTATCTTTTATTGGAGTTCAATTTTCCAACATAGAGCATATCACCCAATGCTCATGCCACCAAGTGCCCCCCTCAGTGCCCGTCACCCAGTCACCCCAACCCCCCACCCACCTCCCTTCCACTACCCCTTGTTTGCTTCCCAGAGTTAGGTGTCTCTCAAGGTCTATCACCCCCACTGGTATTTTAACTCATTTTCTCTCCTTTCCCCTTTATTCCCTTTCACTATTTTTTATATTCCCCAAATGAATGAGACCATATAATGTTTGTCCTTCTCCGATTGACTTACTTCACTCAGCATAATACCCTCCAGTTCCATCCACGTTGAAGCAAATGGTGGATATTTATCATTTCTGATGTCTGAGGAATATTCCATTGTATACATAGACCACATCATCTTTATCCATTCATCTTTCAATGGATACCGAGGCTCCTTCCACAGTTTGGCTATTGTGGACTGAATGCATTTATTTTAAAATTAGAAAGGCTAAAAAAAAAATTAGAAAGGCTAACAACTATTGAGCTAAGCATCTACCTTGAAAATTAGACAAAGGACTCTAGAGTATATCTAAGTATATCTAAAGAAAGTAGAACAGACAAAATAAATGTAAAAGTAGGAATTAATGAACTTTAAGTCAAACATAAAAAAGGTCAACAAAGGGCATCTGGGTGGCTTAGTCGGTTAAGCATCTGACTCTCGATTTTGCCTTAGGTCATGATCTCAGGGTTGTGAGATCCAGCCCTGTTTCGGGCTCCATGCTTCTAAATCTTAAAAAAAAAAAAAAAAAAAACAAACAAACAAACAAACAAAAAACTAAAGATCAGCACAGTTAATTCTTTGAAAAGATTAATAATATCTATACATTTCTAAATAGACTGTTTAGAAGAAAGGACACTAACAGAAATAAGGGGGATATAAATACAGCTTTTCTGTAGGATTTTATTTTTTATTCATGAGAGATACAGAGAGGCAGAGACATAGGCAGACAGAGAATCAGGGTCCTCACAGGGAGCCTGATACGGGACTCGATCCCAGGACCCCAAGATCACACCCTGAGCCAAAGGGAGACGCTCAACCACTGAGCCACTTTATGGCCCATAAGTACAACTTTTTACCAATATATTTCAATGTTTAGATGTAATGGACACAATCATAGAAAATACAACATATAACTAAGTACAACAGATATGCAAGAACAGAAACATAAATGGATATGATCTTATAACAAAGACATTGTATTTTATTAGCCTGAGATAGTTTAGGAATAATTCCAATCTTATTCAATGATCAAACCATTCTTTGAGGCCAGTTTTTAACTTGATACCAAAATATAGTGATAGGAACACATGGAGAAATGTCAGGCTGATGTCATTCATAAACATAGCGGCAAAAATTCAAAACAAATGAGCAAAGAATTAATATATGTTTATATAGATATATTTATCACAACAAAGTTGATTATTTTATAAGTACTATCATTTTTAAAATACCTATAAATGCAGCTTACCACATTAACAACTAAAAGGGGAAAAACATCATTTCATTAAATGCAGACAAAGCTTTGACTAGAATTAAATATAATGTTAAAAAACAATTAGCAGATAGGAAATGGAAAGGGAACTCCCTTAAACAACAAGATGAGATGCTTTTTAAGTGGGACAGTAACATTGCACTTAATAGTTCAACATTAAAAGCATTTTCCAGGGGATCCCTGGGTGGTGCAGCGGTTTGGCACCTGCCTTTGGCCCAGGGCGCGATCCTGGAGACCCGGGATCGAATCCCACGTCGGGCTCCCTGTGCATGGAGCCTGCTTTTCCCTCTGCCTGTGTCTCTGCCTCTCTCTCTCTCTGTGTGACTATCATAAGTAAATGAAAATTAAAAAAAAAAAATTAAGAAAAAAATTAAAAAAAAATAAATAAAAAAATAAAAAATAAAAGCATTTTCCATAAAATCAATAAACATAGAGGAGACCCTCATCACCAATGTAGATTAGCTTTGAGCGGTAGGTCATAACCATTAAGACAGGAAAGAAGGTATAAAAATATACAGACTAGAAAGGAAGAAACAAACTAACATAATTCATAAATAAAAATGTATGCTTGGGAAAATTAAAATAGTCAATGAATTAATTAGTTGTGCTAATAGAGTTTAACAAGTTTCTGGATATAATACCAACATTAAAAATTTCAATCGTAGCTCTATAGAAAATAGCACAAAGTGTTAGAATATGTTATGTTTAAAAGCATGCAACTTATGAATACACCTAACAAATATATGAAAGACTTCTACCAAGAAAATTGTAAATTTTACTGAAAAATATTTAAAAACATCTAAATGGACAGATTCATCATGATAGTAAATAGGGTAAGTGCATATTAGAAGTTTGTAAATTTTCCATTAGTTTATCTATTGATTTAAAGTAATTCAGTTTGAAAAAAAAAAAGTAATTCAGTTTGATGTTTTGCCTGGATTTTCTTTTCCTTTTTTTTTTTAATTGAGGCGAAATTCATTCATGTAACATTAAGAGAAAATTTCTGTTCTATTCAGTGCATTCCCGGTGTTGAACGATCGCTCCTTGTGTCTGCTGGCAGAGGGCTGTCCTCATTCCCAAAGGGAACGCCAGTAAGCAGCTGCTGCCCATTCGTCCATCCCAGCCACTAGCAACCCAGTCTGTGTTCTGTCCCTGGGGACTTGCCTCTTCTGAATACAGAGTTAAGACCAAAAAAAAAAAAAAAATCAAATTGGATTCCTACAATACATCATTAACAAAAACTAATTCCAGGTGATTTAAAGAACTAAATGGAATGGTTAAAGGATGGCTGACTCTGTCAGTAGAGCATGAGACTCTTGAACTCAGGGCCATGAGTTCAAGCCCCATGTTGGGTGCAGAGTTTACTTGAAGAAAATAAAAAATAAACAGAAATAAACAGAAATGGTGAAACTTTAAGGTCTTCATTAAAAAAAAAAGTAGACAAAAATATTTTTTATCATTTCAACAATAAATCATGAGGGAAATGTTAAATTTACCTAAAAAATAAAATTAAGAATGTTTCCTTTCCTTATTATCACCACCATAAAAAGTAAAATCTGTGGAGTGCTTGAGCAGCTCAGTCGGTTAAGCATCTGACTCTTGATTTCAGCCTCAGGTCGTGACCTCAGGGTCATGAGATAGAGCCCTACATCGGGTTCCATGCTCAGGGCAAAGTTTGCTTGAGATCCTCTCTCTCCCTCTTGCCCTGCCCCCTCTCCCTGGTTGCACCCTCTTTCTATCTCTCTCTAAAATAAATAGAACCTTTTTTTAAGTAAAATTTACAATATTACAATTATTAAAAGATTATCCTAAGTATTTTCTACTAGTCAATAAAACAAAAAATCCTTTTTTTTTAAAAAAAAAAGGAAATATAAATGAATAAACACGGAGAGGCAAACAATCTTACAAGTAATCAGTGAAGTATAACTAAAAACAAAAAAAGGTACTCCTTGTCATTCACCAATTGTCACAAGTTAACAGCATAATACCAAGGGTTGTCAAGGATTTTGAAATTTTATAGACTGCTGGTAGGATTCTGCATTCATACAAGTGCTTGGAAAAACAATTTCAAAATGCACAAACCATATGACCCAACAATTCCCCTATAGAGGATCATGCTCAAAACCCTGAGACATTTTCACACAGCATGTTGAAATAGCAAAAAACTAGACACAGCCCGATGTTGCTTACTCTTAGAATAAAGTATGATACACCCAAAGAGTAACACACCATAATAACAATGATAATAGATAAGCTAAGCACAAGTCTATTTCATTATTCTTTATACCTTATATAAATTTGTAGTTCTGTGTGTAAAAATATTTTAACTTCTAAAATTTTATTTTATTCACTTGTTTATTTATTTATCTGAGAGAGAAATACATGCATGAGCAGGGAGAGGGGCAGAGGGAGATGGGGGGGTGGAGAAAGTATCCTCAAGCAGATTACCTGCTGAGCACAGAACTGGACACAGGGCTCCATCCCGGGTGCCTAAGTGACCTGAGCTGAAATCAAGAGTCAGCCACTTAACCGACTGAGCTACCCAGGCACCCATTAACATCTAAAAATTTTTATATTTGACTCCCCATTATTTAAAAACTTAAGTGCAAACACCATCAAAGTACCCAAAACCATTTTTCCAACCATAAGTTCTGCTTCTCTAAACTGCTGCCACCAGCTTAACTGACTACTCCATAGTTCCAGAAAAAAAGTCAGGTGTTTTCTGGCTTCATACCTTGGCCCAGCCATTCACGAGATGCTGAAATGCTCAGATCTTCATCCTGGTTTTCTAGATCTCACCCTTCCATCAAAGCTGCAGTCATACCTGCCTCCTTATGGAGGCCCTCCAGTCCACCCTTATCCTTGGTAATTGTTTCTTTCTCCAGAATCCTATTGGACTCATTGCCTGAACCACTCTTAAGACATCTAGTGTGTATTTTTTCCATCTTATTATCTGTATGCCCTATTAGGTACCACGGCATAAAACTTTCATAATTGTAAATTAGTGAACATAGTCTTTCCACTAACTCAGAGGTTTAGATTGGGAGTCAAGTGTTCACCCTTATTCCCCAAATTCTCTCTCCAGCACTAAAAAAACGTGCTTGTTGATTCTGTAGCATGCCATTTCAGTTGCAAAGCAATATTTTGCTACTAATTTAAGAAGTTATAGTTGTCCTCTAAGTATAAAACAAGCTGAGGTGCATCTATTATCTATCAATCAACAAAAGTCAAGGCACAGGATACCAAGTGTTTCAACATAAATGATGGGTCTGGCCTAAGACACATTTTAACCAAAAAAAAAAAAAAAAAAGTTTTTAATGGAAAATAAAAAAAAAGCAGCAGCCGGTACTCAATCAAATCGTCATCCCTGACATCTAGTTTAATTTCCTCTTTCTTTGTTTTATAATTAGTAAAAGAAATATTTAAAATAAGTGGTCAGGGTTTTTCTAGTGAAAAAGACTAGAAAAGTATATTACAAAATTCTACAAATAGTACGTGGTTGCATTTGATCACTTTGGTATTACTAGTCACAATTTTTCCTGGGGCCATGGTACTGAAGAATTAGCCAGAGTGACAAAGGGGGTCAGGAACCCCAGGACCTCTACAGAAACTGAGGCCAAGTTAACAAAGAGCACGTTGGCCTCTTCCATTCTCTTTAATACAGCTCCCGTCTGATCTGTCACTTCAATTCCATTCAAATTAATAAAATCTAATTCATTTGAATAGGATTCAAAGTGATTTGATTCAGTTCAATCAAATTCTGCTCAGTGGAATCAGCCCTTGATTGAAATCTATTAAGTTCAGCTCAATAAAATAAATTTAAATATTATGCATTAAAATTAATTTTTAATTAACTAACATTTCAGTTCAGGTCCATTTTGATCTGAACTTCCATTCTCCACTTCTAAATTTGGTCCCTATTCAAATTAATAAAATATCATAGAATCCAACGTAATCCTGAAAGATGCACCATGAGGCTAATCAACCGCATTCATTTCTATTCATCCCTAATCAAATGAGTTTAGTGACATTCAATCACAAAACGATAAATGCCCACCTTTAACTACCATATTGAATGTTTATATTATAGCTTCAAAATCATGAGTTTTCTCAACTTCACAACACTGTAGTAGGAACTCTATGGGACTTTGTGGATTCATTCTTTGTTTGGCCTTTATATTAGCATAGAAAACAAAAGAGAATATTGTTATCTGCTTTAATAAGCTGGTTTCACAAAATTTATAGGCAGCTTGAGATGATAGGCCTTTGTGTCTGTGGAATGCCAAGATACATGTTGCTTATTTTTATTTTTAAAGTTCTTGATCTAAATAGTAAAATACAGACATTTGGACTCAGAACCACAGCTATGAAAGTGGAAAAGAAAAAAAAAAGAGATTACAATGACTACATTATTCTGAAAAAAAAAAAAAAAAAACTGGAAATTTTAAATGGAGGTGTTACTGTACCAAACACCATCATCACCTTTTCATACCTTACCTAGATTAGTAGTCTAATGGGACCCAGACACTGACCTCTCAGTATTCTATGAACTAAAGCCACAGTGTCATTGCCTCAGGTCAGCGTAGGCAGACGTGTCTGATGATAAGGATCATCGGGGCATTAGTGACCAGGTCCCCAGATCACCCTGAGATTCTTATTCTATAGATCTGATTTTGTAGGCCAGGGAATCTAGAGAGTTGGGTAAGAGCCTCGGTTGGAACTTCTCTTAGGTAAACTGGAAACTCTTGTCTATACGAACGTCCTGCCAGAGGGAAGAAACAGCAGCAATCACTCCATGACCTCACCTCCCAGCCCTCATCTTTCTATGACAATCCCGAGACTGCCATGGTCCAGTTCTTAGAAGTGATTGCATGGGGACAGACTCTCCATGACGAAGAAGAGAGACTGCCTATATTTCAGCCAGAGAGAACTCTAGAACTGGCGGCCTGTTTCTTTTTCTGGTGCCTTGGACAAGGGGAGCTGTCAGCAATAGCAGTAGCTGGGATTGTACATGTGGCATCCTGCAGGATGAATAGGAGAATCTGACCCACTTAAGCTTCCAATTTATTGCTATCAAATTATCTAGAGGGCTCTCTAGTAGCTACAGCACCTTCAAATTTCCTCTTTGCTCCAGCCCAGCCCAGAATTGATTTTAAGGTTTTACCTTCCTTCTCCTCTAGATTATCTGCACTGCAAGGAAGATTCTCACAGGCACAGAGGGCTTTGTACGGACAACCTAGAATTACACCAATTAAAGATGTCTCATATTCTTTGTGCCTTGGCATGGAGTACTGTAATCAGACCAGAGTAGTCAGCCGAAATTGGTGTAGTGACGGTTGAAAAAGATTCAGTGGTACTTTGGTGAAGACAGAACGGAGGAAAAAATGGGAGATTTTTCAGAGTAGGAGTCACTTCTTTAGAAAGCAGATCCATCCTGCACTGTAGGAGGCTTCAAGCATCCAGGATGCTGCCAGAGGTGGGAGGATGGGGAGCAGTCAGGTGGCTGCCAGCAGGGGGGCACTGAGCAGAGCCTCTGAAAGGCAAGTTTCTCCTGCAGTTGTACTTGCTCTGCTTCCCCTGTTGAAAAGCCCCCTGTGATTCTCTAACAAAAGTTGTACATAAATGGATAGTAGTAGACAAAAAAAAAAAAGAAAAAAAAAAAACTAGGTTTCGTCCAGCTGAAAATATGCTTTTAAGTTTTCATTTTGGAGATTATAAAGCCTTGTGGTATGTTTTAATAACCTCTAGAAGCGGATGACACAGAACTAATTAAACATCCCAGTGACCAGACTGGGTCTTCTCTTAGAGTGTGCCACCACAACATTTATTTAAGCAGACGATCAAGGCAGTTTGTGCAGTCCAGAAGTTTTAAAGAACACATTTTGAAAATCACACAGGTGTACCGTATTCTCATCAAGAGGTCCCCATGTGCTTGTCCTTGGGTCTCTCTAGACTTGTTAGTGGGGAAAGTGGCAGTTCTCTCAGTTTCTTCAAGTCCTGAAAAACAGGTAGCCTCTTTCCCTTCCTCCTTTGCCAGTTAGTCCCCCAAACACTAATAAACCCTTCAGCCTAATGAAACTTGATCTTGAGTACAAACAGTGCAGTGATTGTTTTTAATTTGATCAGTATCTGATGGTTCTAATACAATGCGCCTTGCTTTGATAATTTAGCTTCTGGTCAACTTTGAGTATGACTTATCATTAATAATCTGGTCCCAGTGGTTACACCTACTGAATATAATGAACAGAAATCTTCAGATTTTGAGGTAACAGAAGTTCTTGAGCCCTTGGCCCGGGATAACTAAATTATTTCTCTTCTAACCACTCCTTCCTCTTGTCTTTTGAAAGTCTTTCCATTTTTATCACCTTTAACTGTTTTTCCCCAGAGCCAATTAACAGGTAAATAATGATTTGTAAAGCAAAGTGGAGCACTTCATTAGCATAGCACTGGAATAAGGCAATTCTTCATTCAATGCAAATTGAACCATTTTCTTGCTGAATATAAAATATATGCCAAATTAATAATTTATTTTAGTTACAGTAATATGATTTAACCAAATGTGCCAATGCTAATAACAAAAGGGTGCAATTTGCTTTCTTCCCTAGAATATGCGTTTCTCACTGGCATTCTTTTGTTCATGGCAGATGGGAAAAGTTAAACATTTTGTACTGGGCTTAACATATTTTCTTTGGAAGAACAAAAGAATTTCGATCTGGCGTCTCTTAACTGGGAGCAGCAGCCATATGGGCTATATATGACTTGAGTCAAAGGTGAGGGATGGGGGAAGAACTGGGAATTTCAGCCACTCTTACCTGGTTACTAGCGTGTCACCTCCTTATACTGAAAGGAGGAAATGTCACTGCAGATCATCATGCTGGATCCCATCCTGGTATCTAATAAGAGTCCCTCCCTATAGGAACTGAGGGTTTGCCATGTAGGATTGGTTCAGAGGTTAGATCCCACACTGAGTTTAGGCCTCCTGCTGGAACACCTACTACCCAAGCAACATGACAAAGAAGCTTCCTCTCTGGGGGCTTCTTCATACTCCCTGCAGGTGCTGTTAGGAGCCAACAGGCTCTCTTGTCCATTTCCCCTACCACAGATTTCTCAAAGTCACATGCTAAAGGAGAGTCTGATAATTCCCTTGCTCCTTTTACTGGCATCGTTCTGATTTTTATAAAGAATATTGAGACACATTCAACTGCTCTCGTTCATGCAATTTACCATCACTGTCTATAATGAAAATATAACAATGTTAGATTGTTTCTCTTGGTTGCTTAAAGAAGTAATTTGAAACTGAGCTAAGGTTTGAGGTGTATACTCTTCTAGAGGCTGTTTGAATGACAGATAGAACAAGGGACTTTCCTGTTAGACATTCTGTTAACCCTCAGTTCTGCATATGTCTGGTTTGTTTCCTCCTCTCCACCAAGTATGTTAGTATCTCTTAGTTTCCAAAACAATGATAGTAACCAAAATTTCCTTTGAGGGAAAGAATTTAGCCTTAAGTCACCTTGAAGAGATGCAGTGTGATAAATAGATGTGATAACCAGTCTAGGTCATGTTTCTACATTTTTGGGGTCAAGTTGTGGTCTGGAAGGCCCCAGGGGCATTTGCAAGTTCAGCACGGTGCTGTCCACCTTTGCCCTCTTCCTATAATGTGGCCTAGTGATAGAATCAACAGAGACTTTGTTCAGCTTATTGGCCAGATGGCCTGGCTCAGATTTTATAGTTTCCATAAATGGAATTTTTCAAGCCTAGTTTTTTTGAAACTTTTGACTGCATCAAAAGAAAACAGGAGTTTATTTTTGGTCATGCTTCCAATTCTAGAAAGCATCTCAGTTTAGATGCTTTACTCTTTACCTTGATGGAAAGAGAAGGAAGGAGCAAATAAACAAGCAAACAAATAAACAAAAACACCTTGAGTATAGAAAGCAAATACAGCTCCCTTTATTCTGGAACATGGCCCAGATAGGCAAAAGATAGGGTTTCAGACCGGATCTTTATTTCAAAGAGCTGGCTCTTCCTCCCTTCAGAACAGGATACTGAAATTCCCCTTTCTACTGTTTACCATATCAAATCAAATATATTTTTTAAAATTCTTCTGCCATAAAAGATCCTGCAAAGGGAAAAAAATAACTTTTCCAAATTAAGTCAACACAACTGGAAAATCTAGAGATGTGTATGAAGTAAGAGACTAACTCTTTTCCGAGTTCAAAGTGTTTGCTCATTTATTGTATCAAGCCTGAACCTCCCAGGAGGGTTTCAGACTCTAAACTGCCCACCCCAAAAGCAATCCCATGTACAATTTCACCAAAAAGCCTAATATATCTAGCAATAAAACTAACCGAGGTGAAAGACTGATACTCTGAAAGCTGTAAGACATTATTAATAAAAGATACTGAAGACAACTCAAGCAAATGGGAAGATATACCATGCTCATGGATTAGAAGAATTAATGTTCATATTACCCAAAGCAATTTACAGATTCAGTGCAATCAATCTCTCTCAAAAAACCAGCAGCATTTTTCACACAACTAAAACAAATAATCCTAAAATTTGTATGGAGCCACAGAAGACCCCAAATAGCCAAAGCAATCTTGAGAAAGAAGAACAAAATTGAAGGTATCACAATCCCAAATTTTAACATATGTTAGAAAGCTGTAGTAATCAAAACAGTGTGATAGTATTGCAAACACGCGCACACACCACACACACACACACACACACACAAGACACAGATCAATGGAACAGAATAGAGAGCCCAGAAATAAACCCACTCATATATTCAATTAATCTACCACATAGAAGGCAAGAATATACAATGAGGAAAAGACAGTCTCTTCAATAAAAGTTGTTGGAAGAATTGGACAGCTACATGCAAAATAATGAAACTGGATTATCTTTTTACACCAAACATAAAAATAAAATGGACTAAAGACCTAAATGTAAGACATGAATCCTTAAAATTACTAATAGAAAACATAGCCAGTAATCTCTAGAATATCAGCCTTAGTGACATATTTAGGGATATGTCTCTTCAGGCAAGAGAAATAAAAGCAATAATAAACTATGGGGACCACACCAAAATAAAAAGCTTTTGCACAGCAAAGGAAACCATCAACAAAATGAAAAGGCAATCTATTGGCTGGGAAAAGATATGTACAAATGATATGTCCAATAGGCACTAATATCCAAAATATACAATTTGTACAACTTAACACCCCCCCCAAAAAAAAACACAAATAATCTGATTAAAAATGGGCAGAGGATGGGAATAAGACATTTTTCTGAAGAAGACACACAGATGGCCAACAAACACATGAAAAGAAGCTCAGCATGACTCATCATCATCATCATCATCATCATCAGGGAAATGCAAATCAAACCACAAGGAGATATCACTTCATGCCAGTCAAATGCCTTTTCTATTATCAAAAAGGAAAAAAATAACAAGTGGTGGCAAGGATGTAGAGAAAAGGAAACACTTGTATATTGTTGGTGGGAATATAAATTAGTGTAACCACTGTGGAAAACAGTATGGAGGTTCCTTTAAAAATTAAAAATAGAAATACCAGGGATCCCTGGGTGGCTCAGCAGTTGAGCATCTGCCTTCAGCCCAGGGCGTGATCCTGGAGTCCCAGGATCGAGTCCCACATCAGGCTTCCTGCATGGAGCCTGTTTCTCCCTCTGCCTGTGTCTCTGCCTCTTTCTCTCTTTCTCTCTCTCTGTGTCTCTCATGAATAAATAAATAAAATTTTTAAAAAAGTAGAAATACCATATGATCCAGTAATTCCACTATGGGATATTTACACAAAGAAAACAAAAATACTAATTTGAAAAGATACATGCACCCCTGTGTTTATTGCAGCATTATTCATAAAAGCTAAGATATCGAAGCAACACAAGTATCCATCAACTGATGAATGGATAAAGAAGATGGTGTGTGTGTGTGTGTGTGTGTGCATGTGTGTAATGGAATATTACTCAGCCATAAAAAATAATAATGAGATCTTGCCATTACATCAACATGGATAGACCTAAAGGATCTTATGCTAAACAAAACAAGTCAGAGAAAGACAAATCGCATATGATTTCATTTATATTTATAAAAAACAAAACAAATGAACAAACAAAAAACCAGAGTCATAAATCCAAAGAACAGACTGGTGGTTGCCAGAAAGGAAGGGAGTAGGAGATGGTTGGACTAGGTGAAAGGGATGGAGAGGTACAAACTTCCAGTTATAAAATAAATAAGCCATGAAGATGAAAAGTAGAGCAGAGGGAATACAGTTAATAATACCGTAGCAATGTTGTATGCTGACAGATGGGACTGCACTTACTATGATGAGCACTGAGGAAAAGAATTGTTGAATCAATATGTTGTACACCTGAAACTAATATAACATCGAATGTCAACTATACTTCAATAATAAAAATAGTTTATCTTAAAAAAAAAAAAACCTATCAGTGTATCTAAGACAGTACTACAGCAGTTTTCATGCAATTCCAGAATGGCTCTTGCCTCATTTTTATTTCTGAGAACTTGAACAGATACTAGGACAAGTGTGTACCTAACATCCCAAAGTGTGGGTGTTCTAGCTGTAGACCCAAAGATTCTAATTGACTTGCCTTCTTGCCTTCCTACATGGCACCACCCCGAAAAGATTCTACTCCTTCCCAGCTTCCTGCAAGAGAAGGTGTTCCTAGGACATCCCCTTCTCCCCTTTCATTCCCTCCCCTACCTGCTGTTACCTGGCTTTTTCTTGCCATCATTCACCTGCAACTGATTTCAATCTCCTGTGACCTTCTAGCTGTCAAATTAAAAGTTGAGATTCTCATCTTCATGGACTTCACTGTGAAATCTGGCAATTCTGAATACGCTGTCTTTTGGAAGCTCTTTGCATATTTTCCTCCACCCTCTCTGACTACTCCCTCTCTTGGCCTCCATGATGCCCATCTGCCTCTCTTTTACATCTCCAAATGCTCTTGTAATCCAAGAGATTCCAATGGCATCTCTTCTGCTATCAATATTTTCTCATTTATCTTCATGGTTCCTAAAATGGGATTTTTGGCCCAAAGAATGTTCCTAAGACCCAGACTTCTATGGCCAATTGCCTATTTTAGATATCAAATTCACCATCTTTTCTTCAACATTCCCTAAACTTCTTGTCTTCCTACCTACCCTGTTATCTGCCTTGGTTTAACACATCACCCAAGCCAGAAGCCTGGGTTTACTCCATAACACCTCCTTCCTACCTTCCCTCCCACCCTAATCCCAGCAATCCTACACTAATTATACCTCATTAATCTCTTTCTAGTTTTTTTTTTCCTTTCCATTACCACTGCTAATTTATTGTTTCATTCTGTATTAACATAGGAGCATCACATCTAGCTTCCCTGACTTCATCCCCCCAAAATCTTTCATTTACTGTGTAGATCTTTAAAATACAAATTTTATAATTCCCTGTGTGAAATCATTTAATTGGTTCACATTACTTACAGGAGGAAGTTCCATCTCTTTATGTTGGGAGGATATAAACACTGGAAAACAAAAATAAACCAGTGCAAAGTAATTTCTCACTTGGACAAAGAATTTTTTCTGTGATACCCTCACCTACGATTAATTACTACCTACTCCTGCTACCCTTTCTTTCAAACATACCTCCTCAGACTGATTTTACCATATTCTACCTCTATACTCCTACATATAGAGGAGTTTTCCATATAGAACTTTACCTCTCTGACTTTTACATTCTGCTTCCTCTGCCTACAAACCTTTAGCTCTCCTACATCCCTATTCACCTGGGTAATGCCCATTCAACCTTTGGCACATAACTCAAATATTTTACCTCCTGTGAGAAAGTTTCCTTCATGACCTCCTTTCCCTCACTCAGGCTCCTGTGTGTCATAAATCTTATTAAGCTCAATCTGTATCATTTTCCTCCATCACCCTGCTGAGTTTCTTATAATATTTGACACACAATAGAAATTCAAGTGATATCTGATGATTGGTTGGTTGAACATGTGAATATATGAGAGAATATTAGGCCAAATAATAAAGGCAAGTTTATTATATAAGAACATTTTATGATTTCTCATGAGATACAGTGTTGAACTTCTGGTTTGGGAGCAAATCTGGGGTGTGATTGAAAGAACTCCTTTAGCTTTCTAGACCTCAGTTTCCTTACCTGTAAAATAAGGAAATCAGACTAAGACACAATGAGGGTCATTTGGCTCTGATAGTTTATGATCCCTCAGACTATCACTTCATGGAAAAGCACAGCTAGCCATGAACTTAGTTGTAATTTACAGAATCAGTGCACCATCTATATGCCTTCATCGTGAATGTCCCCAGCTGGCCAGCCCATCTACTGAGTAGACACCTAAGTTTCTGAAACTTGAATGTCAAAGCTTCTTCCAAGGAAAGAGGTACCTATCCTGGTGGGAAGACTTGAGCTTACCATTCCCCATTGTATTTTTTATTAAATATTCCTATTATTGAAAAACATGTACTTTGTAAGAGGGTAAAGTGAAGTTCAGCCTACTGGAGAGTGATGTTGCCTCTGGGGACAAGATTGTATGGATGATATCAATGTGGTCAAGCCTAATCTACCTCATTGTGTCTTTCTCCTTTCTCGTAGATGGAAGCCCTTACACCTGGTGGGTCGGCAAAGCCAACGAGAAGCACTACTACTGGGGTGGCTCCGGGCCTGGGATTCAGAAGTGCGCCTGCGGCATTGAGCGGAACTGCACAGATCCCAAGTACTACTGTAACTGTGATGCAGACTACAAGCAGTGGTGAGTGCAAGTTCCCCTCCCAGTGTGCCTTTAGGTCAGACTCATTTGCTAGAAGAGAACATTTGAAAATTGCTGAAATAGTAAGACGATGGGTTAGCGGTGTCTGGGAGCTGACCCAGGTGACAAATGTCAGGAACAAACTGAAGAATATAAAAGCAGAAAGAGGTCAGTATTACAAGGGTGTGCATTTAGAAATAAACAGACACATAACTGATGTGTTCCTATTTTATTCAGAGAGAAGAATAATGAGCCATATAGTAGAAGGTGATTCACACTATAAAACATGTTTTGTAACAACAGAGGGAATGACCGTGGACCAAGAGCCCCAGTGCAGGCATGTGGGAGCCTCCGTAGTAAACAATCTCCTTCCCTGAGTGCTTCTCCCTCGTGCAAGGTTTCCTTTGAGTAGCTGTACAAGAAAAAAAAAAAAGAAGGGGAGAGAGGAAAGGAAAGGAAAAAGTCATTCTTTACTCTATCTTTGGCAACAGGGCTTGCCAATCTACTTCTCCTCCATGCCTGGAACTGTTTATAATTCTGATACCGATCAGCTCAAGAAAGATCTATTTTGGGTTTCTTTCATCCCTCCACTGGCTTTTGTTCGGCTCCACAATGAATGGAAGGGTCAATGTCAGTAATAGATACAGATAAAATCAGCTGTCATTCAGCATGAAAAAGAAAGCCCCAAAACGTTTCGGTGGAAGACTATAAACCAAAGTTGGGCTCTCCCCAGAAGCACACATTGCACCTGCTTCTCCCAATTGCAGAAATATGGAGGGGCCCTCTGCGTTCCATTCCTGGTGCTGGACAGCAGCAGAGAGCAGGGCTCTGGCCCTGAATTTCCTCCAGAACAACCACAGTTTACTTCAGTCGGCCTGTTTCACGCTATTTAGAAGGACAGTTTACCAGACCAGTTCATTCTACCATTTAACTGAAAAATAATTCTGAACGTAAAGTTATATGATTTATAAGGAGGGTGGCTACCTATTTTCCAAAAGCCATTTTTCTTTTAGTAAATGAAATGAATTACTAAGGCTCTATATTTCAATGTTTTAGAATTGTGCGTATGTGTGCAGGCACATGGAAATAGCTACCATTATTCTTTCATTGCAGTTTACGGCAAAGAGAAAATCATGATATTCTGTTTTTAATTTTATTTGTTTGAAAAATGTCTCTGCACCCATTCATACACTCTATCAAGTTTGGAAGTCAGGAGAGTGGAAGCCAAAGGGCGGGCTCTGAAATTAACTTTTCATCCATTCATTCATTCACTCATTAACTCAACAGAAATTGATTGAACTCTTATGTGCCAGGGACTCTTCTAGGTACAAGGGATAAAACAGTGAATGACAAGAACAAGAATCTCTGCCTTGATTTATGTTCTTGTTGTCACTTCTTACTGGTTGTATGACTTTAAGCAAGTTCCATAAACTCAGATTCATTTGTCTCTTTAATGTTGACTCCCTGTCCCTTCAAGAAGTTGACTTTGAGTGCATTCTCTCCAAGTAGAAGAAGTGAGAGCATGATCCCAGATGGTTCATTGTCTAGCAGCGCAGAGTGTTCATCCAACCACAGAGGACAGCTGAGCATTCAGGGAAAGAAAAATTAGTGCATACATTCAAGTGAAAGTCATTTTTGTCAGTCATCATGATAATTCTAGGGATACAATGGTAAATAGAACATACATTTTTCCTGAAAGAGCTCAAAAACTAATTGAGGGAGGAAACCCAGAGAAATAGCATAATGCAATCAGTGGTCTGATGAAGGCATTGCACGATACAACAAAACCAGTGGGAAAAAAATTAAGTCTAACTGAGAGAAAAGAGGTAAAGGTTAGTAAGGTCCTCAGAGGGAGAAGAATGCTTGGAAGAGAAGTAAGAGTTGGTGGGCACACTCTTCCTTGCAGGATCGCCTTGGAGAAGAAACATGACACAAGCATGGCCAGTTTGGGGAACCATCGGTGCTGTGGATTTGGAATGTGATGTGGAGAAGGGAAGAGCTGCAATAATGCTAAGCGTGTGGGTAGTACGACATTGGGGCTTCCGTTCTTTTCAGGGGGGTGTGAGAGCTTGGATTTATCAGCAATGAACCCTGTGGAGATAGGCTTGATGGAGGAAGCAGGAGGTGAGGAGGAGGATGTCACAACAGTCCTTGAAGGGAATTGAGGGCTGAAGGTGAAGGAAAGCACAGCCACAAAGAAGGAGGAAAACATATGAAATGTTCAGGAAGTGGTATCTACACTGATAGCTGGCCTATATGAGAAGAAAGAGAGGAGTCTGGGTAGGGTCCCCAGACCTTAAAATGGAGTGGAAGCTAAGCTATGCATCAGGCTAAGGAATAAAGGTCTGAGCAAGTAGAAGATGAGTTTAGCTTTTAAAAGCATTAAGCTAGAGATGCCTGCATAATATCATGTTGAAATCCAGAGGGGCACCATCAATGGGATTACTGATAAGAAATAGAGATTTCAGAGAAATGTATTTGCACCTGAAATCATTTCGAAGAACATACCTGAATTCAGATCACGGATGGGAAAACTCATAGCAAACAGACCTATTCAGCTGTACTCACAGACACGCTGCCCTGGCAAGACATGACTGGAGCATAACTGTTCACCGTTTCTCAGGGCCCCCGGCGTAGCTGATGTGTAGTCCCCTCCTGGCTTAATAGCAGCTAAGACACCCTCCATGCCTCGCTTCTGTGAAGTTTGTCTAATGTCCCCTAATAGAGGCACTATATTTTGAGCAAACTGAAAGGCAAAATGAATACGTTTACAATAAATAGCTATTAAGATGATCATCCCTGTTGAGCACAAGAAAGAAAGCCTTCGGTGAAGTCTTACCGGTCTTTGAATGCGCCAGCCCCTGGCAAAGGGCCTGCTATGTGGATGCTTTAAAAATGGCCACTTTTGAGGAGACTTTGAACCCCTCTGAAACTGTGTAATCAAAATGAATCTTGAATGGCAGACCTATGTGAGTGTGAATGGAATATAGATTATGAACACATTCTGTAAATTGTACGGTAAGGGATACATAGCTATCTGCAATTCTTAATTATATAAATTTCAGTACAAGGCTTAATGACTCCAAATGGATCTCTAGAAATGAAAACAGATGGTGGAAAGTCAATCCCTTCATGCTCTGGACCTGCAGCAGACCTCAAGTCAGAGTCTACAGCACCACATGGCAGAGTTATAGATAGGCTTTATTGGAGAGACTTCCATCAGGTATCATCAGAGGAGAATGTTGCTGGTCTCCCAAACTCATCCACCCTCAGAAAGAGATACTAGAGCCAGGCTGTTGTGCTGAACACAACAAGGGTCTACGTTCCAAGGAACCCCTTCCTTGGTCCTCTTGCTTCCCATAGGGCAAGAATGAGAGCAACTTTGTTGGTGGGGGCAATTCAGACTCTTAGGGCACCAGGCAGACTGCACAAAGGGACAAGCTGCTTACAGGCATTGTCCAGAGGTTCTCTTTTCCCCCATAACAGGGAGGAGCCACGGCCCCAGTAGGATGCTGACTTTGGGTGCAACATCCCTGTCTAAAAGGGGAAGCCCTTCTCAGCTGGTTCACTGTCCAGGCAACCTAGAGTGTGTGCTCCCATGATCATGAGGATCCAGATCTCTTTGTCCTCCCACAGGGGAGACCTAAGAGATTCAGGAAAAGGAAAACTCCACCCATGAATCCAAGTGAAAGTCACATATGTGAAAGCACACTTGCTGTGATGTAACAGTGCAAGTAAATGTTCTACTGAATCTCATGCTTTCAGACTCCATGTCCAGCTAAGAAAGTTACTCTTTCCAGTAATCTTCCCTCAATCACTGTGAATCATCTGATTGAAGTGCAGTGAGGCTCATGTGGGGACAAATCTCTACTACACTCTTTTCGTCCATGTGTGACCTAAGTCAGGACATCCGGCTTCTCTACATTCCCATATCAGCAAAATACAGCCAGCCAGCCCTTCCCAGTTCATGCAGAGACTTGGTAAAGTGCAATCATAAACGAATATTTAAAATTACAGTAAGGCAGATTATTTTTTACTATTTGAATGTTGAATGGGACCCTAGCTAAAATTGTTAACAATTTCTTAAATTATGGTTGCATAAATTGGGGCCCAGGAAAGTTTAAATTACTTTCCACAAATTATATTAGAAATGAGAAGCAAGGAGAAAACTTGGACCCCAGATTTCCAAACTTCCAGTCCAGTGTTTTTCTATAACATCATGATCAAGGAAGATTATTCACACTGTTTTTATCTTTTTAATGATTTACGAATTTAATGTTTAGCTAGCTATATCTAAGTCTTAAATGTAAAGTAAACAAATTGACCACATGTTTTATATTCTCTCTTTTTTTTCTTTTTTTTAAAGAACTCTGGAACTTAGATTAAGCATTTATTCTTATTTACTAGAGTAAAATACACAAAAATGGAGCTGGGATAAACAAGACAGTAGCTCAGTGCGTGAGCGGGCCTTACTATAAACAACAATGGCCTGTGAGAACTATAACCATCTCAATGATTGCCTGATTATCTATGCTGTGAGAAGTTTTGCACAGTTATTTCTGAAATTGAATGTAATTTAACATTTATGATTTACTATTCATGGCAGTGGTAAATATTCCCACCTACCGTGCCAGAATCCTAATTAAGTGAGCCTTGGCCTCAGCTAAGTGCCCACCACTGGGTAATTCCTGGTCTCATGCAGCCCAACTCAATGAGATAAATCATCACATCTGAAATTATCAATTCCAAAAATGGAATTACCAGCAAAGGCGTGCCAGTCATGGTTTGAGTGCCCTTCTCTTGTTGTACTTGTAGAATTTCTGGGTGATTGTGTCCTGGCCAAGATGAGCACATACAGAGGGGCAAATAAGCAAAGTGAAGAGCCATTAGCACAGTCTTTGTGCTACAATTAGTGAGCATTTCGCATCTGAGGCTCAGAAAGGCCAGGCTCATGCCTACGTAGGTCTCATTCCATTGACCCTGAACAGAACTGGCTTGTCTATAGGTCTTCTCTTCTTGGGCCAGAAATAATCCATGACCACTTTTCATAGGCAGCAGAGAACCTCTTCAATGTTTTCAAACCAGAAACATTTGATTCAGTTAGCTTACTACCAAACAACTTGTTAAATCCTTATAATATTTTGAAGAGTAAATATTATATTTTTTGTGGCTTATAAACAGTCTCATCTAATTTTTTAAATAATATTTTTCCATGAAACGTGTTTACTCTTATTCAAAGTGAAATATTTATATGTGCATTTTGGTTTGCCATGTTGTTCAAATCATAATAGTGAATACTGAGAAATGTTAATTATGTGTCAGACACTGTTTCAAGAGCTTAAATGCATCATGTCATTTGATGCACTGACCCTATGATTAAGGCACTACTTTATCCTCATGTTACAAATAAGGAAATTAGGGATGCTTGGGTGGCTCAGTGGTTGAGCGCCTGCCTTTGGCTCAGGGTGTGATTCTGGGGTCCCCGGATCAAGTCCCACATCAGGCTCCTTGCATGGAGGAGCATGCTTCTCCCTCTGCCTCTGTCTCCACCTCTCTCTATGTATCTTTCATGAATAAATAAATAAATAAAATATGTTTTAAAGTGTTTTAAAAATAAAAATTAAAAAAATAAATAAATAAAAATTAAAAAAATTAAAATTCAAAAAAAGAGGAAACGAAGCCCCAGAGGAGTTAAGTTACTTCCCCAAGGTCACATAGTAAGTGATAGAGCTAAGAGTCAAACCCAGAGCAGACAAACTACAGACTCATGCTTAGATATTACACAGCAAGGCATGTAGAGAAAGCAAATTTTTAATATATACACCGTAGAGTATATGGCAAAGAAGCCACTTTTTGAGGGCAATTTGGAAAGTGCTGTCAAAACTTGAACACATATTCTTTGACAGAGCTTTTTACTATATGGCATTCCCTTTCTTAAACAAATACAAATAAATGGAGATACTGTATTTACCATTTTTTGTAGTAATCAAAACAAAAGAAATCCAAAGAGAAATTTTCATT
Organism: Canis aureus; assembly: GCF_053574225.1. Taxonomy (NCBI): domain Eukaryota; kingdom Metazoa; phylum Chordata; class Mammalia; order Carnivora; family Canidae; genus Canis; species Canis aureus. The sequence goes on from NC_135625.1 coordinate 65,826,140, forward strand.
AATAGAATTTTGGAGAAATATACTGACGTTAGGCTGTTGAAGGAAGGAAGGAAGTAGATACTCAAACACTTGCATAGGAAAATGGCCAGGGTGAAAATGAAAAAAGAAAGTGGAAGAATAATATGTACCATATGAGTCTGTTTTTCAAAAATACATATACAGCTATAACCCTTCTACATGCATAGACAAGTTCTGGAAACCATACAAAATAAACTATTAATAACAGTTAACACTGTGGATGAAGGATATGGGGTCTTGTGGAAGTCTTATCTTTGTCCCCTTCTACATCTTACTTACCCTTGGAATGTTTTTGTCATGATCACAGTTAACCTGTTAAATTAAAATTTTTAGAAGTAGCTTAAAAATCTAAAACAATGGGTGCCTGGGTAGCTCAGTTGGTTAAGCGTCTAACTGTCGATTTGGGCTCAGGTTATGATTTCAGGGTCATGAGATTGAGCACTGCATCAGGCTCTCTGCTTGGCAGCAAGTCTGCTTGATGTTCTCTCCTTCTCCCTCTGTCTCTCCCCCCACTCTCTCTCTTAAGTAAAGAAATAGACCTTTCAAAAAAAATCTAAAATGCAAAAGTAAGGGCCCCGACAGGCCTCCTGTTACATAACAACAAATACAGTTTTCCTAAGAAAGCAGATAGAAGAATATGTTTCAACAATGGAACAAAAGCGTCCCGATTCTTGATTCTATTAGCCCTGGGATTAGAAGGAGCTTCTAGGAAATATGCAGGATGTCTCTTTCCCATTTAGCGCAGAGACACAGAACATCCAGGCCCTCAGCCTTCTAACTACATGCAAAATACTATGTTTTATCACATTGATCTGAATTCTGTAAAACGCATGCGGGTGCTTTTAATCCTCCTGGGACCCTGCTTGGGACAACAATCCCTTCAGATCTCAATACTCGGTGCTCTGATTCTTGCCCTATTAGAGGATGTGATATTATGAGTCATAAGGGTCTCAGTCACAAGTGGCACACTTCTCAGCACTAAACTGACCAACACAGTAACCAGTCTTCACATAACTGCCTTTGTGTGTGTGTGTGTGTGTGTGTGCGTGTGTGTGTGTAAAATGAAATATTGAACCGGGTAGTCATCGATACATTTCCTTTTGAGAGATGTAAATGGAGGTGACCTTTTCATCTAACGAAGGGCCTCTTCATGAAGTTAAGCTTTGTTGGAAAAACCAAAGAAGAAGAAAAAGGAAATGATTTCTTTTACACCGATTTAGCCCCAGATTTCAGTGTGTCTCTGCCAATGTGACACCAGAGCCAATTGCAGACAGGTCCCAGGGCCCCCCGTGTTTTAGTTCTTGTGCTTCCTCTGTGAAGTCTCCTGGTCCAACTGCCCGCGTGGTGAAGTTGCAGCTAAATGGGATATTCCTCCAAAGTTTAGCTGCTAAGCTCATTAGAAGTGTAACTACTTTCAATATGTGGGTCAGGACTCAGAGCCGAAGGCGAGGAGGGCTTCTGCTCTTTCATTAGGAATTCATCCTGGGATGTGAAATAGGAAATATCCACGCAGCTCATGTAGGCAGGTGCTGGAGAGCTCAAGATGCAAGGCATCCGCGCGAGTTGAAAGACCCCTTGGCAAACGGGGGTAGGGAAATGTCTCTCCGAGTTTCCAGAGGACGCATAAAAATGATATATTATATTCTGTCTCAGGGATATTTTGGTGCCAGCTTGCTTGGCACAGCATAGAATCTTCTGTCACCTCGTGGATTGTATCATGACAGAAAGGTAATTGGGCACCAGAGAAGATGTCAGCGGAGTGTCAATATGGTTTGACCACTGCCCCTAAGTAATATTGATGACAGGAAAGGAAGAGGGATTCATGAGGTGTGAGCCTGTCAGATGTTCAGAGCGTGCCATTGGTTCCCGAGATAAATGCAACCCACCACCAGAATGCTAAATGGACCCCAGCAGAAGAAATTTAGCCATCCTGAGCAAAACAGAGCTAGATGCCAGAGTGCTTTCTGAGCAAACACAGTTCATTTTCCATCCCCTCTGCCCAACATGCTTTAGAAAGACAGAGGTCCGTTCGTTATAGTTTCTTGGGGCGGGGAATTCCATTCTCCCTAAAAATCAATCATGAGAGAAGGATCAAATCAAAAGCCACGTTATTCAGTTTAGAGCAAAGTGCTGAGCAAGCAGTTTTGAAGCATGTTGCAACTGGGTCGTGGCGGGGGGCGGGGGGCACACATGATGCAGCCCATTTGTCTGCTGGTTTGTTCCACGTCCCTCTGAAAGGTCAAAGCCATTCCCCGTGCAGCTCACCGTCACACTCTCCTTACCATGTCAACCGCCTCTCCTGGGCCTTTCACAAATGCCTGCCCCTCTGGTCCTCCAGCTTCTCTCTTACTCCAGCTCCCTTCTAAACCTGAGCTCTGAGCAGTATTGTGGCAACCTCTCAAAATAACTCCTGAGCTTGATGCTCCCCCAACCTATGACTTCATAACTGATTATCACTGTTGGGCTTCATAGAAATTAGGATCACCTAGGAAGCATTCGGAATTACCGATCGTCAGGCCCCGCCTCAGAATAATTTAATCAGAATCTCTGGGGATCAGGTCCGACCATCCTGGATTCTGTAGACTTCCAAGATTTCAAATGTGTAGCCAAGGTTGAGAGCCACTGATTTCCAGTTAAGCTGGGCTGCACATAATAAAATAAATAAATAAATAAATAAATAAATAAATAAGCCTTAAGCAAGACGAAACCATATTTCTCTTTTTTGTAAAAGAAGCCCAGGCTCCCTCCAACATTCTTAGAGTTTGACCACATCCTCAGCATCCAGTAGCGCTTCTAGAGCTCCAGCCATCACATTCACGTTCCAGGTGGAATATGAAGGGGATGAAGAAAGCATGAGTTCTCCCTCTGAAAATGACTTCACGTACCACAGCGACAAAGATGTCTGAGTTATGTAGCTTTTAACTGGGCATGAATGTGCGTCCCTAAAAATGAGGGTTCTCGTGCCAAAGGGGAAGGGGAAACTAACAGTTTCTGCCCCAACGGTTAATTCTTCAGAGGAGCCCTGCTGATATCCTGTCCATACACGTTCAAGAGGGAAGCAGGCTCATTGTGCTCAGCTAATTAAATACCTGATATTAGCATGAAATAAGTTGCTCTATATGCAAGAAAATAAATGCTTGAGGTGGAAATACAGGATGTTGGGAAAATGAGAGGAGATGAGCGTGGCTAGTAACACTTGTCCGCCTGCCTTTGTCAGCCCCGAGAAGGGTGTACCTCCACTGCAGGTAGATGCTGGGCGTCAGGCGCTATAATGGTCCCCAAAGATGTTCAGGTCCTAATTTCCAGAACTGGTGAGCATGTTGCCTTATAGAGCAGAAGGGGCTTTGCAGGTGTGCTTAAGGATAAAACCCTTGAGATGGCAAATTATCCTGGATTATCAGGGTGGGCCCAGTCACATCACAGGAGTCTTTAGAAACGGAGAATGTTTCCCAGCAACGGTCAGAAGGAAATCTGGTGATGGAAGAAGGATCAGAGGGAGGCTAGGTTGTTACCTTTGCAGAGCAAGGAAGGGGGGTGTCCATGAGCCAAGAATAAGGACATCCTCTGGGCCTGGAAAAGGCAGGGAAATGGATTTTCCCACAGCAGCTCCAGAAAGAAACTGAGCCCCGATGACACCTTGATTTCGGTCCAGCCGCGCTCGTGCTGGAATGTTAGTCTATAGAACTGTAAGGAACAGCCCTGTGCTGTTTTAAGATGCTTAGTTTGGGGTAATTTGCTGTGGCAGTGATAGAAAACTTACACATCTACTTTCTGCTGCGATCGGAGTCATTGAAAACACTCTGCAAAATATTTTTTTTTCTCTCTCAGAGATATTGCTGTCGAGTCAAGGTTGACTGGGAGAAGAATAGCCTTGCAACCCACTTAAAACGAATGTCCTTAACGGTCATCTTATGGCCAACGCCACATTCCCCTGGTCATCCATCACTTGCTAAAGCGAGAGCTTCCAGCCTGTGCAGAGAACATGCAGGGTCCTCCTTGGATGTATGGCTCTCTTGACCAGGGAGGACTGTTTGCTGGTTCTTATCTGAGATTGGATCTCCTTCAAGTGGATGGTTGTATTGCAGTCGATACGAATTTTTCCAACTCAGAAACATTCATGGGAACATCCAGCCGTTCAGCCAGGCCTGGGATCCTGCTATGCACGGGGGCTGTGCTAGACCCTCCCGCTGGCCCCCAGAAACGCAGGGTGGGTGGGCACCTTTAATGGGGTGCCTCCTGCTGAAAGATTTAAGATGTCTTCTCGATTCCTTCAGCATTTTAATTTCACAAAACTGATTGTGCTTTCTTTTTTTTTAAATTTTAATTGACAGGCAGAGAAATGAGTGAATAATGAGGGGTTTAGCCATTTTCTTATTTTCATAATATCTAATGAACTAAAGAGGACATTAGGGGCGTGATGGGATTTCCAATTGTAATACCTCGTTTTTATGGCAGATGCCATTTAGCCTGCATGGTGGCCTGTCTGCATCTGGCCTTGATCTGTTAAACATCATCTAGATAGCCGCAGCTCTATTAGCAGCGAGCTTTCGTAGCTAGGACGAGGCCTGAAAAATAATGAGCCGCATTACTTCTTGTTATTATTATTTGGGGATATTTTGGTCAGCTTGCTTCATTGCATGGAAACTACCCTGTTTCCCAGGACCCTTGATGCAATAGTCAATTATAAAATACATTTTTCTGGAGTCGTGTGTTCCATTCATTCATTTCACCAATTACGCAGTGAGTTTCCACTGTGCAGTCTACAAGTAAGAATGACAGTACGAGGTGATGCCCCCTCTGAACCACACGGGTCCACTTACACTCAGATTTTTTTTTCAATAAATACAGTACAGTCCTATAAATGTATTTTCTCTTCCTTGTGATTTTTTTTATTTTTTTATTTTTTTGTTTTGTTTTGGTTTTTTTTCTTGTGATTTTTTTTAACACATTTTCTTTTTGCCAGCTTACTTTATTGTGAGAATATATAACACCTATAAAAAGTATGTGTTAGTGAACTGTTTATGTTATCAGTAAGGCTTCTAGTCAACAGTAGGGTATTAGCAGTTACGGTTTTGGGGAATTAAAGGTTATTTGCGGATTTTTGACTCTGGGTGGCAGGGAGGAAGTGGACAGGAGAGGTCAGCGCCTCTAACCCCCATATTGTTCAAGGGGAGGGAGATTCTTGGATGAAAATACAAAGTAACACTAGGACACAGGGGTGGGCTATAGACTGTTTTCAGATCAAAGAGAACTTGTAAATGCTTTCTAGAGAAAGAAAACCCTCCCAAGAAAATGGTTAGGAATGATCCTGTCGAGTCCCAATTAACCACATACAAATTATCCCATTATAGACTATCCATACTGTTTATTTCTAGTATAGAAAGCATTACAATAATCCCTTTTAATCCTTGCTACATTTTAAATATGCATGTCAATGCAAATTACGAGTATTGAAAAGCAAACGAAAGCATGGGAAATAAATGAAGAAATGGGGTGAGGGAGAAAAGAGCAGTGATGGGAAGTAGGCAGTCTGGCTTGTTAAGAGCAGCTGTCCCATTTCTGAACGTATGTCCTGGTTTCATGTTCCCCAGGCCCAGCCCTGCTTTTAATTCAAAATCAATGTTGGGAGAAACCCATCACTGACACCAATGTGGCAGCCTTTCGAAGGGTCAGGCCAGGGCGTCTGGAGGGCCACTGCCCCAGATTCCCTCCTCCTTTTCAGGGGCACAGGCTGCCTCTGACTCTTCCACAAAGATACTGATGGCTTCTCAGGGACTGAATGCTGAAGGCTCCTGAGGGACCTTCCAAGGACACTGTGGGGTAGGGAATGTAATAACATGCACATGACAACTTGGTTTTTGTTTTTTGTTTTTTTTTCTAGTGATGGGTTATTTTCCACGGTAGGTCCACCCTACTGTTGGTTTACCCCAGGATGCTTGGGCTAGGCTGTAAAGTCTAGAAGCCACTCAAACTACCCATAGTTCTCCCCATGAATGCGCATCCATTCTGATCCTAGAACTACTTCAGACCCTGTTCACCACCCTGTTAACTCCCCTAAGACTGCATTCAGAAACAGAAAAACAGGCCAAAGGAACGTGATAGATGGTTATGAGTTGTTAGTAAAAAGAGGTTGCAAAAATCAGCTTGTGAAAATTTATCCTAAGCTCAATGTGAGCCATCGGTGTGATGTGGCCACCAAAATACACAACAAAATTAAATACTCTTGATATAACCTTGGTCAAATGCCCAGATCACAAGATTACAGCATCAGCTATACCACACCTGAAGTATCATATCTAGTGCTGGAAAACTAGAACGTGGACGATGAGGTCAGGGAATTTGAGGAGTATTCTGTATGAGGACAGTCGAGCAAAAGAGGAAGGAAGGAAGGAAGGAAGGAAGGAAGGAAGGAAGGAAGGAAGGAAGGAAGGAAGACCATTGCTCAGTGCAAGAGTCGCTTCCCTTGTGTTATGGGATGAATTTTGTCCCCTAAAGATATGTTCAAATCCTAACCCCAGCACCTGTGAACATGACCTTACTCGAACATAAGTCCTTGCAGATGTTGTCAAATCAAGGTGAGATCATTAGGCTGATGAGTGGTATCCTCATCAGACGAAGAGAAGGGACACAGAGAGACACACACAAAGAAGAGAAAAATGTGTCAAGATACACACACAAGGAGAATACCAGGTAAGGATGGAGGCAGAGACTGGAGTGACACGTCAATAAGCCAAGGAATGCTGAGGATTGCCAGTGACCTCAGAAGCTAAGAGAATGGCATGGATCAGATCGTCCACTAAACCCTTCAGAGAGATCCTTTCCTAGACCCCAGAGACAGCTTGATTTTGGATTTCTAGCCTCAAGAACTGTTGGAAAATAAATTTCTGTTGTTTTAAGCCACCCAGTTTGTGATCCTTTTTAACCACAGCCACAGGAAACTAGTGCATCGAGCAGTGCTGGCTCCCAAGACAAGGTATTTCCATGTGGATGGCTGCGGGCACTTCCTGGGGTCTTCCCAAATGCTCACCATCACCCAGAGCACTTTATCTGCAGATCGTCATATGATCCTCACAACAGCCCTCTAAAGTACGCACCATTTTTAGGTCAAGCTTGGAAATACGGAAGCCAAGGCTTAGAGAGGTTGATGAACTCGCCCAGGACCACACAGTTAATAAGTAGGGAATGGGGATGAATGAAGGCAATCTAATGCTGGGCCCCAGGATTTTAACGAGTGTGCTCCATTTCCTCTGGAGAGGAAGGGAAGTGGTGCAATGGGTCAAAGAGCTAAAGATGGATGGGAAGTTGTAGCAGAGACAGCATCGCGGTACCATGTATCTCCTTGAGAAAGACAAAAAAAAGAAACGCAGCCTTGCCCTGTCCTCCGGGAAGTGTGGGAGCTGGACTGTGCATAAGAGTAGTGACCAAGGTAAACAGAGGGCAGTTGTCAATGCCTCTCTAATCAGAATGAAACAGAATACATGTGGAAATTGGGATTCATAGGGAGATCCACAAAAAGTTTCTAGAAAGAATAGGCAAGAGAAACAGAAATGAATTCAGTTCCAAACTGTTATTAATTTTTTTAAATTGGAGTTCGATTTGCCAACATAGACCATAACATATAGCATAACCCCCAGTGCTCATCCTGTCAAGTGCCCGTCACTCAGTCACCCCCACCCCCCTTCCACCTCCCCTTCCACCACCTCTTGTTCGTTTCCCAGAGTTAGGAGTCTCTCATGTTCTGTCTCCCTCCCTGATATTTCCCACTCATTTTCTCTCCTTTCCCCTTTATTCCCTTTCACTATTTTTTATATTCCCTAAATGAATGATACCATATAATGTGTGTCCTTCTCCGATTGACTCATTTCACTCAGCACAATACCCTCCAGGTCCATCCACATGGAAGCAAATGGTGGGAGTTTGTCGTTTCTAAAGGCTGAGGAATATTCCATTGTATACAGAGACCACAGTTTCTTTATCCATTCATCTTTTGACGGACACCGAGGCTCCTTCCACATCCAAACTGTTACTAAATTAAGATGCACAGCACCGCATGGATGATTTCTCATCAGTGTGCCAACATTATTATTTTAGTGAGTGTAAACATACATATGACACTTCCAATCATCCTTAAACTCTTGCCACGATCCTTCCTGCAGCCCCTCTTTGTGATAGTGCATAGGTGGCTTCCAACCAGTGTCCTCATCACTTCTGCCTGAGAAGTACCAAGCTTCTCTTCCTGTCACCTGACATTTTTTTCCGCACAAACCAGGTTTGTGGTTTTTATTCAGGTCTTCCTCCTCTATTTCTTCACACTCCAGTGATCTTCCTGCCCAGTCCATTCTTTTTTGTCCTCATGAAGAACATACTTCCATTCCCAGGAGCCTGTCTTCCTGTCATCTTAAGTCATGGCCATCGTGACTGCAAACCAAGTCTCCTCTTTAAACCAGCTGAGCTTTCCTTTTTGATCAGTTGCAACCATCACCCAGGTCCCCTGTAAAACCACCAGAGATGTCACTAGAACCTCCCGTTAACTCTGCAGCAGGTCTTCCTCCCTGGAGATGCAGTGCAAAGTCATACTTTCCATGAATTTCTAGCTTTTCTTTCTTTTTTTTTTTTTTGTTTCTTTTCTTTTTTCTTTTTTCTTTTTTTCCCTCCCCCACCCCCACTCCTTTTCTTTTCTTTTTTAACTATGGATCCCATCATTCATTGGCAAGCTTTTAAAAAATAGAAGAAATTCTAGGAAGTTAATTGCGTAGATGTATACTTCATATAATTCAAATTAACTAATTTTATTTTTAATACTGTGTTTTTAGAGTGGTTTTAGGCTCACAGCAAAACTGAGTGGAAGATACAAAGAGTCCCTATTTACCCCCTCCCTCCCAACACGGCCTTCCCAATTATGAACATCCTTCACCAGAGTGGCACGTTTGTAAGAACAGATGAACCTATACTGACATGTTATTATCATCCAAAGCCCATGGTCCGCATTAGGAGTCACTCTTAGTCTACATTCTATGGGGTTGGATAAATATATAATGACATGTATCCACCATTGTAGGATCACACAGAGCAGTTTCTCTGCCCTAAAAATCCTCTGTGCTTCACCTGTTCATCCCTCTTTTCACCCCAATTCCTGCCAAACTTTGTTTTGTTTTACCATCTCCATAGTTCTGCTTTTTATATGATGTCATGTAGTGAATCACACGTTGATAGCCTTTTCAGATTGAGCTAATTTTATTTTAATAAAAATAATGTTAAAGTACATGGAAGAATTTAGGGATAGTGACATTGTGAAAACCAGTATATATTTAATTATCCTCTACTTGAAATTTAAATCAGATGTAAATGTCCTTTGAGCTAGCTGTAACTTGCTCAAATGAAATCTTAGTTAAAAGTCCAATATGAAAAGATTTAAAAAGTGTCTTGAGGCAAAGGGAGAGACCAATGGAGTACTCCACCACCTACATGCTTCCTTTACCCATCATCCTCAACAGTGGGCAGTTAGGATTTTTATGAATCCTCCAGGGCTTCATGAAGCACAGCATTAAAACCACAGATTTCAGGGGATGCCTAGCTGGCTTAGTCAGTGGAGCATGTGACTCTTGATCTCAGGGTTATGAGTTTGAGCCCCACATTAGGTGTAGAGATTACTTAAAAAAATAAAATCTTAAAAGAAAAAAAAACAAAGATTTCCAAAAATAGGACTTAAAACATTTAGTAAGATTATAAGAGGAATATAACAAAAATCTCTTCATTTTTCCATAACAATATGTGAAAAGCAGTCTGTAAAGTTGTCAGAGTTTATCTGATGTTTGACTTAATGCTTTTTTTTTTTTACTTAATGTTTTTTGATCCCTTGGCATATACTTCCTCGAGTTTGTTAAAGGACTAATATTTCTAAACCAAATATATTACTGATAATCAAAATTCAAAGAAAATTAAAGCCAACATCTTTTAATGCATTGAACACTTTAAATCACTGTGATCTACATATTACAGCATGCATTCCAAATTAAAATTAAGGTTTGATTAATTGACTAGTATACAGATTGTAGCCCATGAAAAGTTTCTATATTCTTCGTGCCAGAATTTATCTTGTGAACATTCAGAGTAAGTATCCAAAAATGAGAAGGGGGAAAGAAAGATTTTATAAAGGAGAACTGAGGACACCGGGGGAATCTTCATAAAGAAAACAATGTTTTTAAAATACTTTGTTGGTTCAAGTTCAAGTCATAAGACAAAGGCGTGTTTGACTCTTAAGACAAGTTGACATATGTAGAAGTAGTTTGATGATCTGGAGATTGCCTAAAGACTATATTTCCTCCCTAATTTGAATTATTTATAATCCCATAATTAATTACACAGAGTAAAATTGAATTGCTAATAAATGCCAGAGAAACCAATTTAAATTGGTATTCATCTCCAAAGTCGGCTCCTCTATAATCACAGCAGATTTTTCAAGGTTTAATATTTACTACAATAAGTCAATAAAACAACTGCACATATTAGAAATGGTAGACAACCTCCTCCCAAGATATACATAATGTAATGTTAGATTTAGTTTTTGTTTGATACAGAAAATCTTTTTAAAGATTTCCACTCCCTAAAGATAACTTTTTAAGCAAGGAAAATGGACAGTATTCTGTTCACCCAGTTATTGACCTATTCACTGGACCTCTCCTTGTCTTTCTCTTTTTTTTTTTTTTTTTAAAGATTTTACTTATTTATTTGAAAAAGACAGGGAGAGCATGAAAGGGGAGAGGGAGAGGGAGAAGCAGACTCCCCACTGAGCAGGGATGACGCAGGGCTCAATTCCAGGACCCTGAGATCATGACCTGAGCCTAAGGCAGATGCTTAACGGACTGAGCCACCCAGGCCCCCCTGGACCCCTCTTTCTCTTAGTCATTCTCAACCTGGGTGGGTGGCAGTAGCAACCTGTGTCACACTGAGAAACCTCTGAAGGTCAGGTTGGAATGTTTGAAGTACTGTGGACATTAGTAGCCCAATACGGTTTAAAAAGAAGTTTGATTTACTGTAAGGCTTAGAAGAGTGGAATAAATATGATTTCAAACATTGTAGAATAAATCAAACAGCTTCTAGGCTCAAAAGAATTGGCAGGCATGGGCTAGTGAATTGGCCAATATCATCGTTCTTACAAAATAAATTTCCAAACCCAAGTCATTTCTTCGTGCTCATGCAATATCTTCAGAATTTCATGGAGTGAAATAAGCTACGTTTCACCAATAAACTTTGAAATGTTAGACTAAATGCAGACAAGTTCTTTCCTGATTCGGGAGTTACTGATGCCGCCTAAGGATTTTTCTTTTGGGACTCGGGGAGCAGACCCCAGAGTCAAGCTTGAGGTCACTGCACTATTTTCCTCTTACAGAATTTCCTAAACCAGTGAAATCAGTGGTTTCTCAGCCTGGGAGCCTATTCTGCATACTCTGTGTTTATGCAAGAGGGTATTGCTTTAAACAGTTAATTTGTGATTCCATATATGGTGTAGTTTGAGCCTATAATTAAAAAATACTGAATTTTGCCACCTGCAGGTTTGCGTGGCCTTCCTGTCATTCAGAGCCTGTTTCTTTCTTCCCCTGGTATAGCCGCACTGAAAGATTCGGTCATTTCTCCAAAGTAGGAAATTAATTGGTGTGTGGCTTATTTCTGAGATTCTCTGAGTAAGGAGTTTGGATTATCAAAGGTCACCAAACTTTTCAGTTTCCAAAATCTTCTTAAGATGGGAAGGCTGCGTACGGTGATGAGCAGTTAAGTGAGTTAAACCATAAAAGTTACACTTCCAAGCTCAGAAGGGATCTGAAGCATCTAGTTCAAGGCTTTTTACCTAAGAGGGCAAAGAAGAAAATGGCAGATATAAATATCATCTGCAGCTCTGGAGTCATGAACAGCCCACATTACCACCGAATGGCAGGGCTATACATCTCAAAGTTTATGAATATAACCAGTTCTTATAGCCAACGGGTAAAGGAAGTCCAGAAGATGAAAAGCATCACATCTTATTCACGGTGTGTTCACTACCTCCCCACCAATACTTGACTGCTGGAATATGTGTAAATTCGTCCCTGTCCAGTTCTACTGTTGCTCATGTTCCAAAAGGTTTTTCAGGTTTTTTTCACTCCTGTTGCATTTAAATTTGAAAGACAAATACGGAGATTTTTGGAATGCCTTATTCTGTTTGGTAAATTCCAGAGCTGACTCTTGTAGAACATTTAGCTCTGGCCATAAGGTTTAGAAATTACATTGACTACTAATCAGTTGTAAAGCCATTCTTTCTACTTAAAAGATTTGGATGAATCTTTTATTTGGAAAATAGGCTGCATCTAGGAGTCCGTATTTACTTGCAGCAGCTCAAAATTGAATTTTAGCCACGTTTTGGTCAGTTGCAAGTTGAAATTGTATAACTGAAATTGTTTACAAGATTATGTTAAATCAGGGTTGAGAGAGAATATATGGTGACATATGAACTCAAGGTTACTGACTAAATTCTATATTTTTAACTTCTTTTTGAACCCTTATAAATACCTAGTGAATTCTGGTATGCTCTTGCCCTTCTATTCTGGTCATGCAATTTATGATTAAAAGAAAAAGCTTTGTTTTAGAAAAAATTTTCAGGGATGCCTGGGTGGCTCAGTGGTTAAGCATCTGCCTTCTGCTCAGGGCATGATTCTGGACTCTCGGGATGGAGTCCCACATCGAGATCCCTGCATGGGGCCTGCTTCTCCCTCTGCCCATGTCTCTGCCTCTCTCCATGTGTTTCTCATGAATAAATAAATAAAATCCTAAAGAAAACAAACAAAAAAAAAAGAAAAGAAAAACTTTTCATTTACAGCGTTAGGGAAAAACATCTTAGTATACCACTTTTGCTCAAAACTGGTTTTTAAAACAACCCTTCTATACATTTGCTCTCTCTACTTCACTGTTTTTCTCCTCGCCACGGATATGCTTATCTGGAAATCATGTATGCATTGTAGCATGCGGGACATCAGACTCTCAGAAGAGATGCAATGTAACACTTGCTATGCACCCTTATTTTCATTCCTCACTTAGCTTCCTAAAACTCTTCTTTTCACTCGAATCTAGTAAAAGCTCATTTGAATGTGTGCTTTTGAGTGGATAAGAAAAAAAATTCTAAAATAACTAGTCCTTCTTTGTACTTTTTAAAACACATATTGATTTTTTTATGATGGCACTAAAATAGCTAAACATAAGGCCTTTTATCTAAGCACATTAGGTCTCCATAGTAAATTCATTTAAAAAGGAAGTTTAGAAAAAGCAAAATAAAACAAAAAAGAGGTGACTGTTTGGTCACATATCTGGGCACACAGATCCAGTCTCTTTTGCAGGGTTGTATTTTTTGTACATTTTTTTTTTATATTCACCTATCATGAACCAGTGGACCTTGACTCCAAAGGGCAAGTGGGGTGGGTATTGCTAGAAGGGGGTCAGTCAGATCTGGCTTAATCTGAAAGGCAGAGAGGGGTCGGTTGTGAAAGAGGATGAGATACTATCATGTTCAGCTTTTTTGTTTGCGGCACCCTGGAATATGAATGCAAAATAATGAAGAGTGCTGTTGAGAAGGTATCCTGGAGTTGGTTTTGCTTCATTCAACTATGAAATGACTACATGTATTCATTTTTCTCTCCCCTCTCTCATTTTGAGGATATGATAAAATATGTTTCCTCTTTGTCTCCTCTTTCTTTAAATTGATCTTCTTGAAACAAAATAAATAAATAACAACCATGCTGCACCTCTGCCCCTTGATGATTGGCATAGGTCTATTCAGTTAAGCACTCTTGACACTCAAATGCTGATTTGAGGGACACAGTATTCAACATAGGAAACACGACGGCAGACTTCCTGTCTCTTTCCCTCTATGCCCTGCATCCCTTAAATGGAGCTATGAAAGTTTCTGTGCTCTTTTGATAAAGAAAACCAAAACGGAACACAACAAATGAGTGAATGAGTTAGAACAAACTTTGGCAGCTGTGGATAAAGTCGAACCCATTACTATAGGGCAAAGGAGACCTAAAATTATAGGCAGGACCTGCTGCAGTTCTCCGCCATGTTCTCTCCAGGGTCCCATATCACCCCCATCACAGTGAGTCCCACCTTTCTGATTTTTCTCCAGGATTTTATCCTTAGATCTCTGACTGTTGGACTTAAGAAGGAAATGCAAGCCAGTCAGTCTTGCCTGGATTATGGGAAAAGTCAGAAGACGGATTGGCCTTTTTGTGAACCCTATGACCAGCTAGCTTTAGAATTTGTGTTTCTAGTTCACATTTCCATTTTCTCACAAAGATCTTTAAAATGCTTTCCCCCAGCTTCCCACCTCCCATATGCATCCACCCAACAGGACATCTTCCAAAGTGTGGGAGTTGCCTATGGTTTTACCAATACTGAGCTGTAAATACAAACTCAGATCCTTGTTAGTGGCCAAAAATGCGTGAGACAAAAATAATGTGTTCCACTGAACACAGCTGGAGGGTGAGTGTTTCCTAAGGCTGCTGGTCATCTGAACCCTTGGACTAACCATTCCAGTGCCTTATTCCTGTGCTGCGGTGCCTTCTTGCAAACATCCCTGCTGTCTTTTCTTTCCATGCTGCCATGGGCTCTCAGTACTCAGGAAATGAACCTCAGTTCCTCCTGGAGCAGACCCCCACATATGAGATCATGCCTGAGTCCACTGGATAAAAACAACAACTTATAAGCATGAGTTTAATTCCCTGGTGGTACTGAAGAACGACATTAAATTCTCATTTCCTAGACCCCATTGAGGGGTTAATGACTTCCTAGATTTTCTTTTTTTAAGATTTTATTTATTTATTCATGAGAGACACAGAGAGAGAGGCAAAGACATAGGCAGAGGGAGAAGCAGGCTCCTAGAAGGGAACCTGATGCAGGTCTTGATCCCTGGACCCCGGGATCATGCCCTGAGCTGAAGGCAGACGCTCAACCGCTGAGCCACCCAGGCATCCCAACTTCCTAAATATTTTTTCCCGTGACTTAGAGATTGCTATTTCATCAATAGTTATGAGATAAGAGAGATTTGGGGTTAAAGACCCTAATTGCTCCTGTATAAAAATAATAACAATAGCAAGTAACCATTAACAAGCCCCCACCATTTAGCAGGTGCCTTAGCTCTTTAATCCTCATGGCAGTCCTCTCAAGTAGGCACAGTGTTCCCATTTCTCAGGTGTACCAGGTGACTTTCAGCAGGGACAACTTTCTGTCTTGCAGCTACAAACTGGTAGCTAAGTTTTGATCCCATGTCTGACTCCAAATTCATTTTATTTTTGTAACACCCATTCTGTGGAGATAGAAATTATGACTGGTTATCATTACTTTCTTTTCCTGCATTAAAAGTCTTTTTCTGACTTTACCCACTCATAAAAATAGACATCTACAGAAAAGGAAGAAATGAAGTCATTTACTACCAGATGCCAGACTTGTCCACTGAGCTATGATTTTGAAGCATGCAGGGGACAGAGCAGCAAGAGAAATAGATGATGAAACAGGATAAAAGTCTAAAAACTGATCCACAGCTAAAAGAACTTGGCATTGAAAGAGCAAACATGAGGAACTGCTAAGGAAAGGAAAATAAATGATGTTGTATTCATTAGATTTCAATATCTGAAAAATAAACTAGACGCTTCCTCTTCAAACAGAAACATTCAGAGAAATGTAGAGACCTCAATGTAAAAAAAAAATTTAATGTACAAAAAAAGATAAAAATTTAAAAATATGAAAGGGAAATGCAAGTGATATCCCTGACATCCAGGGAAGAAATAGCAGACCATAAAGAATATAGTAATAAACTGGACCTCATCAAAGTTTGAAAATATTCATATAAAAAATCACTATAGTTAAATTGAAAAGATACATAACAGATTAGAGGAAGGTAATTATATAACAAAGACCAGGATCCAGACAATTCTAACAGACGCCTACAATTAATAAAAGGAGTGAGTCAGCGCTTAAAATTTGAATTAGAAATTAGCCAGAATGATTTTGTTTTACGTTTTTAAAGTAATATTTAATAGGACCACATTTATATTCCTACCATCTTACTGGTTTTTATTAAATATCTTTCTGTTTTTAGTCTTCTTCTAGACCTTGGGAGAATAATTGCTACAAAGTAGGATACTTAGTTTATCTGCACTGTATTCATATGAAAACAACAAAAATGCTAGGGAAGCGCCAGTTCTGGGCCACAGAGGTGAACACAGATGCTTTAGACAGAGGCTTCTCAAAGACACAAAAACAGCCCCAGAGAATGAGAATTTTAAAACAGACCTTCTAGCTTGAAATGGGACTAGTTTTAATTAGTAAGAAAGGTAATGTAGAGTGTGTGTGTGTGGGGGGGGGGGGGGGCATTGGGGGGAGATTTTGGTAGTGATTGCTCTAAATTTGTGCAATTTATGGAATGCATACTCCTTTCAAAAAATAGGTCTCGTATGAAGCTGGTCAGACGCCAGGATTGTGTTCACTTTTCACCAAACATGGATAGCCTGGGGCTGTAGGGCTCTCTAGTTTTCCAGCTAAAAGGAAACATGAGAACCTGGACTCTGAAGTCTGGGGTCGTAGTAGTTCCCCTGGCCCACCCGGCTAGAGGTGGATGCTTAGAGCATAGGGCTGTCGGGAGCCAAGGTGGGTGCCTGACAATCCCAGTCACGCCTCGTACCTTCCATTCCTCTGTTCACTGTCAATTTCATCAATTCATATTCCCATTTCCCTAGCCCAAAGGCTCATTTATCTTTAATATCCATTGCTTAAATGTAAGTACAACAACCCACTCTTCGTCTCATAGGACATACAAATTTTGAAATCAATAAAAGGATGTTAACGTAAAATATAATCACACAGTTAAATATGTACCAGGAGCCAAAAAAAGGGAGAGGGGAAGCAGATAACATTTTACTTACATTTAACTGAAAAGCCATATATTTTATTTAAGTCTATGAGATAAAAACAGGCATGAAATCTATCGGGCAGCCTGGGTAGCTCAGCAGTTTAATGTCACCTTCGGCCCAGGGCATGATCCTGGAGACTTGGGATCGAGTCCCACGTGGGGCTCCCTGCATGGAGCCTGCTTCTCCCTCTGCCTGGGTCTCTGCCTCTCTGTCTGTTTCTCATGAATAAATAAATAACACCTCTAAAAAAGATAAACAATATTTGGCAAAAAAAAAAAAAGAAAGAAAGAAAGAAAGAAATCTATCTGAATCCTCCAGCAACTACTCAGAGTTTTGTGGTCCTGGGCCTGTAGTTGAAGCAAGGGAAACTCAAAAACCTAAGAGGAGGTATTTAAATGCATTGAGATGAATAACGAAAGAGCTTTCAAAATATCATCGAATATCATCGTATTCTGATCAAAACTAAAGGCAGCTGTGCATCTCCATTCTTGCACGCGCACACACACATGTGCGTGCATGCGCTCATCCACTGTGGCTGGCAAGGAAAGCTGAGTACACCAATCTAAAAGGTTTTTTCCTTCTTTCACCACTTGAGGCTGAGAGTTATTTGGTTTAACTTGACTCACCCTTGGTGTCCTTCAAAGCTATAAATTTCAAAACAAAGATGATCAGAGCTTTAAAAATGGTTCCTGAAGCAATTTGACACCCAAATTTACCTATATATATAGTGATCCAGACATTACTGCTTCTGATAGAGGAAAACAAAAGGTATAGTCAGGCCCACAGGGCAATTGTGGGTACAACAGGACCTTGTAAACCAAATTCACTAAGCAGGAATTCCTAAGCATGAGGGAAAATCTTTTAGAAAGATCTGTAAAACAATTAAATTATCATACCTTCTGACTGTAAGTCCCAATAAATGGTCTTCATTATAATATTTGAAGCAACCATATAAAAAGAGAAACTTCTAAGTTATCTTATATTTCTATTGTAGAAGAGCAATTTTTCATTGTCAGAGTTGGTTTTGTGGTTATTATTTAGCTGGAATTACCCTAATAATTTTCTGTCAAGACACTACTACGTGTGCCCTCCCTGAAATACATGCATGTCCACCCACGGCTGGGTGCTGTTAAAAGGGAATGGCCTGAAGCTGCCCCCCTGGGAACACTAACTGTGCTCAGGCCTAGGGAGGAGAATTTGAGGAAGGCTTTGGGATGAGGGGTCTCATGAGGGGAAGAGACAGACCCTGGAAGGGACGACAGGGGCTATGGGCTTATTTGTAAACTGGGGATCAAATGTGTGGAATTTACAAGGTAAATAAAATAGCAGTAAAGAGGGAGAAATCCAGAGCCCTCTTCAGCAGTACATATATTAAAACTGGAACCATACAGAGAAGATTAGCATGGCCCCTGCGCAAGGATGACACACAAATTTGCGAAGCGTTCCATATTTTTTGGTTTCACTCATACGTGGAACATATGAAACAGTGCAAGGGACCACCAGGGAAAGTGGGGAAACTGGGTGGGGAAAAATTAGAGAGGAAGACAAACCATGAGAGACCCCTAACTCTGGGAAGCAAAGAGTTGGGAAAGGGGCATTGGGTGGAGGAATGGGGTAATAACTGGGTGATGGGCATTAAGGAGGACACTCCATGGGATGAGCACTGGGTGTTATCTATATGTTGGCAAATTGAATTTAAATAAGTTTTTTTGAGTGAGAAGTCTGCCTCCTACCAGGATTCCCAGTAGCTTTCCTGGAAACCATTAGCCCTCCCTTCTCCCCTGCCAGCACTAAAATATTATTCACAACACACACAAGTTTCCAGATGACACTCACAGAAAAACTTGTCATGGCCAAGGGACTGTCTCTCCCCAGAGAGCTAAGCAGACAGAAAATAACTATGTGTCTTTATAAACAAGCCCCTCGTGAATGACAGTGGACCCACACATGTCAGCTCTCCAACAGAGTTCATACTCGCTCAACTGCCAGGTTTGCTCCTATTTTGATTCCGGAATTAAAATGTAATTAGTGTATTTTTAATGAGTCCAAATGTAACACATTAAGATTCGGTAATTACTATAAAATGATGAGTTGTGATTGAATGTCCCCTCAAACCAGAGACATTTAAAGACAGTGCCATTTATTGCTTTGTTTTTGCCGCATTGAACACTATCATCTTTCCCTGGATGAATATATAGTTTCAAGATCTGAGTGATTACACTGGGTTGGAGCTTTACAGTTGGAGTCAGCTATCCTGACATCGTTAAAGAATGTACGTTCTTTGATAATGGGACGGTGTCTACTTAAGAACCTCAGGATTGCCTTTCTTTTTTGGCCACACTTTTCTGGGTGTTTCCCAGGTTAGTATGCCACTGTAACTCATCTGCTTTTAAGACCAGTTTGGTTCATGAGATGTCATGTTTTCTCTTTAGTCTGACACTGAATCTCACTGCTATTTCTGGGGTTCTACGTATCCTCCCGTCTCAGCAGGACTTAGAGTAGATCTAGACAAGTGGTCCTAGGGGTTCAAGATCCAACACAGAACAGCAGCCCTAAATGAAGCACCTGCTGCAGATAGGAGTCTTGTCTCTTAACTCTCACATTTCCTGGACTGAATGAGGTCAGATGGGACCAAACACTGATGGATTTCTCAGTTACATTGGAATTTTAAATAACATATAAATTAGTTAAACTTGATATAGAATTAAACCTTCCATCCTATAGCCAAAAAAAAAAAAATAATCATTGGTAAATGATTTCTGATAACTCTTAAGACACATTGCTCAAGAGGAGAAATCCTAAAATCATTCAGTCATACATAATTTGAGATCATCCCACCTGAATATCCACCCTTTGTAGGAAAACTGCCCTTGCCTTTTCAACCACATACTCCAGAAGCCTGTTTCGGTATCTCGAGAGCTCATGCAATAGTTGAGAGCATTGATCTGTGTGTTGGCGGCTTCATATTTCCTTTGAGTCACAGCTGTCTCTCTGTAACTTAGATTTAGTAATGCTAGCTCTGCCCAGTGCAGGGAGAAATACAGAAAACACACACGTCTTATTTCCTGGCCCTTCAAGTATGTGACAACTGCTGTCAAGTCTTTAAGATGTCTCCAGACCTAGAATCCCCAGTTTCCATAGTAGCTCTGGAATCTTACCTTCCTCGATACTATCGCACTTGTGAGTGTTCTAATTATGGCAACCAGACATAAATACAGATGCTCAAGTGTGTCCTGATTGGAACCGTTATAGTCAGACTATGCACGTCTTGCTTTGTTTTAGTCACCAGGTCCTTCAGTGCATGCCAATAATAGATTAACTTTTTATATAACTTCTTTTATTTCCCTGCTAGTGTGTCTGGCATTTTTGTGTAAAGCCTTCTAATCATTTTTACATGAAATGATGTTGGGTCCTATCTCTCTATTCTATACTTGGGATTTAAACCAGAAATTTTTCCATTTAGTTCTATTGGATTATAGACTGTTACTTTCTTTTTTAGTTTACCTAGATCATATTGATCTCGCTATGAATACTGTGGGAAAACATCTAAGTTTAGCTTATCCACAAGTTTCAAGAGTATACTTTCTCTTCCAAGGTGTTACTCCTATTAGGCAGAAAAAGCCCAAGATCAGACGCGTGCCACATGCACCTGTGGAAGTGTCTTTCCAGAAGTTCACTAAGTGAGAGTGCACCTACCCCCTCCGTCATTCAACCACATTCCAACATGTCAGCAAAGACTTTATGATTGGCTCAATCACATGCTCTTCTCAAGGGAAGACATACTCACTAAGAGACTTTGCCAGTCTTTCAATCTCTATGCGGGCTAACTTCTAGACATCCTATCTTTTCTTTCTAAATGCTAATGAACCTTCTGTTTAATGGAAAATCCAGCATCCTGGGCTTCTCATTTTTATGTTTTACTCTTTCTGCCGTTTGGGGGGAAAAAATCAAAAACAAAACAAAAAACAGAGTAACTCTGTTCTCCAGAAATATTTAACATAAAAATGTAAAATTTTGCTCATATCTGTTCTGAGCAGGCCTTGTGCACCCATATGAAGTAAACACTGTGTTTTAGAACATGACTAAGTACGTGATTATTCTACATTGACTCCTGCTTTTCCAAGATGTTCATGATACATAAGGAAGGAATGTTATTATTTAAAAACAGTTACAGGCGAGAAAATGACAACACGTGAAGGAAACAGCATTTCATGTCTCTAACAAGACCATCTGCCTGTGGGCAAGATATTTTAAAAATCCTAATTGAAAAGAAAATAATGTTAAGAGACATATGCCCATGTTTACAAGTGGAGGGGAATTGACAAAATGTTTGTGTTTTGCCAGTACTTTTACAGACAACTGTTACACATAATGGGGAAAATTAAAATCAGTAATTACCTTTCTGGTCTGCCATTGTTTTAAATGTGCTTGGGATTTCCTAAGCGTCCATTCTAAATAATTACTTGTGATAAGTTTAAATGTTCTCATTTAAAGGGATGTAGAATGCTACTCAGTTGTTTTGCAAAGTGAATACTTTGATGATAACAAAGTCTTTTTCCTCCTGTTACTCCCCAGTGCTAGCGACATTGTGTTTATAGCTCAATTTGTAGATAATCCTTCAAGCCACACTTTTTCTTAGGCACAGCCATTATAAATGTCTTCTTCCATTTGGCCCTGACACTGCTTGGAACTTGAAATTGCTATTTGCTGCCTGCCAATTACAGAATAATTTAAGGTTTGACACTTCCAGGCATAGTTCTTGAAAGACGCAAAAGGAATATGTTAAGGTGGAATGCAGAATATTTGCTCCACAATGCATGGCTTCAATAGATTGCATAGAATTATAGCCAAATTGCCAAATAAATCAATGGGAAAAAGTCCTTTCCTTTAAGGAGGTGTTCTGTAGTGGTTTTAGCATTCTTTCTTTTGGTGGGGCACAGCAAATTTTTTCAAACAGATTTATGTGGTTGACCATCGACTGATTTGGATCTGTGAAAATGTGTGACAGATGTAAACAACGATAAAATTTTAACATTGAACTTAAAATTCTATGAAACAAAGCAAGATGTGATTTTTTTAAAATCAATTTTGAATAATTAAGAAGGAAGGGAAGGAGAGAGTTAAGTTTCATGGATCTTTTCAACTCTAAAATGTAATAATTTTTCTTCTTTGTGTATTTGTGTCTAAATTATTCAGCATTTATAGTGCAAAGCAGGAAAGCTGTAAAGCAAAGTAAATTTGTGGTTTAAAAGGGTCAAGTATAATTTTGAGGACTCGAAAAGCTTTTTGTTTGGGACAGTACTAGGAAATATGCTGATTACTGTGAGAATAAGAAAATGAGAAATGAATTATTTATGTAATTCTGCCATCATGCCTGCAACATCTGGAAGGGCATTCACGCACAGTTTATTAACACACACTCACACCCATGAAACCCACACAAACAAAAGTCTTCCTCTCGGCCAATTATAAACATGCTCAGATACCAAAAGATGGCTTAAAATTTATTTTCTTTAGTCTTCCCACCTAGGTACCTTGGATGTACCCCCAGGAGTGTTTCTCCATTTTCTGTATTTTTCTAACTTAACATCCAAACACGTAATACAAATACGCAGCAGTAGCACAAGCAAGGTAATAACTTCCAGAATAACTTTTATGTGAAAAGGCTCTCATGTCACCAGGATGAGGGCAAGGTTAGGGAAGACGGACAATGAAGTGACCATCTAACATTGTGCTGGCACATTTACCTTTTGGTTTACTTAAGTGACAGACAAAAATCTCAAGGCATGAATGAAGACTCAAGAGACAGTGACCTGGGGAGGTGGCAGACCAGAGAAAGCAGAAGGCCAAGTACCAAGAAATGCCTCCAAATAAACCAAGTGGCTTGGAAGAAAATCAACCACAACACTATTAACATAAGCCATGGTGGAGGGTTTTCTATGTGGCTTTTCCAGGAAAGGGTCCAAATGTCCCTAGATCGGCAATAGTTGGTGTAGAGAAGAGAAAAATTTCCCTCTACCCTCTTAGGTTCAGTAGCTAGGTTTATGAAATAAACTGGTTACTGACACATTGCCAGGAGAAAAGTTACTCACATTTGTTAAATTTTTAACATCATTTGCCTGGGCATCACAGAAAGAAAAAAAAAGTGAATCTCTCCCACAAAATGGTGAGATTTTAGAGCTTACATACCACCTAATAAGGGAAGGGGAGAAGGGATAGAGGCAACTCAGAAGAGAATAAATGATTTTTAGGAAAGATGAATGGGCCCATAGAAGAATCGATGGGAGGCTTGATAGTTTGTGACAGAGTTTGTCTGGGTGTGTGTGGTATGGACTTTTAGTCCCCTCTCCAGTGATAAGCATCAGTCATTCCTGGTTGATGAAACTTCCAGGAAACGGGATCTTTGACAGTTGCTTTCCTTTGGGAGGATCTGTCTTTAGGCAGATAAGGAGAATTCAGAGAAAGCATTTCCCCTCACCTGCTGCTTTTCATATGTCTTCAGCTCAAAATAATCAATATAACTAAGTGGCATATTTTAGGGTGTCATGTTCTGAACTTCAGTGGTCAAGGGTGGTTCTCCAAAGAGGAATGAATTGATTTTGTTGATTAGCGAGTGTGTCACATGGGCAGTTTAGGTTTTTGCTGGAGAGAAACAGAAGCTAACTTCACATATAAAAGTGCATGGGGAAAAAAAAAAAAGAGTGCATGGGGAGGGGTGCCTTGGTGGCTCAGTTGCTTAAATGTCCAATGATTGATTTCAGCTAAGGTCATGATCTCAGCTTTGTGAGATGGAGCCCCCCATTGGCTCTGAGCTGAGTGTGGAGCCTGTTTGAGATTCTTTCTCTCCCTCTCCTCTGCCCCCAGACCCAGCTTGCATACGTGCTCTGTCGATACATAGATAGATGATAGATAGATAGATGATAGATAAATAGAAATATATATATTTTTTTTTTAAATGAGGTACATGGGGAGACCAGAACCTGCCAAGGCCACAGTGGGGTAACCTCAGTCCTTCATCTCTCACATTACAAAGAAAGATGTTAAACCTTTACAGAATAGAAAATGAGTGCCCCATACACAACAAAAGCTCAATGAGTCTAAGTTGGAAATGGCTTTCTCTTTTAGAACTTATTTATTTTAAAAATATACTCGGATTTGTTTGTTCTTTGTAATTCTTGAAGATGATTAAGATTTCAAGAGGAAACATGGTCTCTTTTGGTGTAATAACAAGTCACCAAATTAAATTCCATTTCTATACATTTTTTTTTTAATTTGTCTCACAATCGGGGATAAATGAGAGGAAAAGCAACATACCTTACCTTAAAAATTAACTCTTCTTCTCAACCCCATGTTTATGCAGATTTGGTCATAGTTAACTCAGTCTGCTCTAAATTTTCTTTCATTTTAACTCTCCTCAATGATGAATTTAGAATCTCATTTTAACCATTCAAGAAGACAAAAAAAAAAAAAAAAAAAAAAAAACGAAAGGAAAGAAAAAAAAAAAAGGTCCACAGTATGCAAACAAGATGATCAGAACCATGCACAACAGAAAACTCTATATTTTCAGGTCAATTGCAAAAAACATTATCTCCTCTACAAAACTCCTTGGGTTGTGTGAGAGTAAATCTGTCTGGCTGGCGATATCCTTAAAAGGAAACTTCCACCTAGAAAGAAACGGGAATGAATTCCAGCACAGGGCAAGCTGGTCATTCTCCCAGGAAGAGGGAGTTCCAAAGAAACTTGGTTCTTAGCAAGAAATAGAATTAGTGAACTCAGTGACATTCTAATGGATGGAAAGATCCAAGAGGTTTGGTTCAACCCTACCAGGTCATTTGGAAGCCAGAGAAGCTGGCTTGAAACCCCACAGTTGGCTGGAAGTCAGGGAACTTAAACAGGATTCAGGGACCTTCTTCATAAGAAGCTCCAGGAAGAACAGCTTCCATCCAAGCCTGAGGGTTTGAGCTGAGGTGCAGATAAAATGGATGATTTCTGGTCCCTACCCATAAGAACATCAGGGAGCTGTGATTTGATCTGGCAGTATTTAAAAGAAAACTATAGACCCAAAATGAGAGCACTAGGTTAAGGCCCCGAGTCACTAAACCAAAAGTTAATATCCAACCTGACTGCATGAAGTTTCAACACCTCAGAAATGTAACCTTTAACCAATCAGCATGAGAATTTCCTGGTCATCTCTAGGAAATTTCCTGAAAGACCCCTTCGCTTCCCCTTAGAGGGATGACCTAGCCTATAGCAATGGATTCTTTGCTAGTAATTTGCCTTTTATCCACTACCTCTCTGTTTTTAAAACCCTTTTCTGTGGCCTTTTAGGAGGTCCCATCCACTTGCTAGATGGGATGCTGCACAATTCGTGAATTGATTAATAAAGCCAAATAGACCTTTAGAATTTACTTGGTTGAATTTGTGTTATTTAACAGCAGTAAGACCCGAGAAGAAACATAGTCATTTACTGTGGGTGCAGGGTCAGCCAGTTTCTCTCAGGAGCCAAATACGAGCAACATTGTCCTATCAGATCCCAATTTCCACCCACCGCTGGTTTGAGAAGCAAGGGAGTCGATTGCAATGAGCTTGTTTTGTGAACTCCTCCACCCTTCAAAATCCTGAGTGGCATCACAAGCCAGAGTCCAGGATGGGTCGAACTACAAATGTTGTTACAAAGGCATAATAATTTACCAGGAGCTAACTTTGCAAACTGAAGACTGTTTTCAACTGTGACTGTGTCAATAGGATTAATGCAATCCATACGGTTGGCTAGCACATCAGATAAGTATGATGAACTATCTTCAGTCCCAAGAGAACTGGCTTTTACATCACAGCATGAGCTGTTCACCTAGAAAAGTTAAAAAAAAAAAAAAAATGTCCTTACAGTTTTGTTTATTGTGCTTATCACAAGTGCAGGAAGCTCACATTTGCATTGCTAATAGCCCTCTTTCAAAGTTTGTTGACATTTCAGCTGATCTTTAATGTGCTTTAATGTTATAACACCCTTGGGCAAAGTCAGTTCCCCAAAGGAAGATAGACAGCCTCTAGGTGGCCCCGTGGAAGCTGCAGGAACACACAGACCCATATCCTAGTCCACAAGACTGGGTGAGCTCTGCTCTGCCCAAACCACCATACTCTGGAGCCCAAAAACTGAATACTTGGGCCCTGAAAATAGGGAAGAGGAGAAAGGCATTTATGCATGTCCTTTAAAGAAAATGTGAGGGCATATAAGAGATTCAAAGGACAGTAGTAAAGAAAAGTACAGAAAGGTAAATTTATAATCTGCTCTGGAGAGTAAATCAGGGTACTTTTTCTATAATAGGGAAGGAGGAGAGAGAAGATTCATTACTGACCATCAACCGGCTTTATTGTAGAGAAAGAATGGTCCAAACCTCTATATAATAAAGGAAATATCTTGCTTCTTAGAATATATGTCCTAGATTAAATTAAGGGTGATGCTGATAAGGAGCAGGTACTAAACCTGGGACCAACAGGTTAAGAACAGTCAAGAATGACCCAGTTATGGTTTGGGAATATATGTACAAACAGCTGAATTCAAAATAATAACGTTAATAGAAAATGTTAAAAAAACAAAAACTTAGAGCAATGTATATATATATATATATATTGAAAAGAAATCTCATTGGGAGAATCCATGCTGGTACGATGCCAGTTTTAGAAATTGGGTCTGGTATAGGCAGAAGGGTAAGATTTAGGTGAAGTCCTACAATCTAATGTTGGTGTTGTAGGGTCAGAAACTTTCTCCTTCTTCCCTTCTAGGTTCTCTGGCTAGTCTAATAATTAGACATAAGGCAGATTAGCTGGGGAAATATAAATTTAGGATTTACAGGAGCTCCATAAATATGTGGGACTCCCTGGCAATCAGGGAGTTGAGATTTATATACCATCCTGAGCTCAAGAAGGGGGCAGGGGTCTGGAGCTTTAAAGGGGAGGAAGGCAATTCACAGGAAGAAGCAAATGGAAAATCCTGGGCAAACAGATGTTTGCCATGCCACGTAGATCAAGTCTTTCTGATATAAAAAAGTAAAAAGTTACCTCTGGTGATAGCTCTCTTCCTGGTACAGGACCCCTATCTAAATTTTTTTAGACAGTTTAAGGGAGAGGAAAAAGCTCTTTCTGCGTCAGCTGGGTCCTGATTTCTCCTGCTTGAAATAATCCAAATACCAATGTGCCGTATTCTGGAGTGGAATATTCTGCTCCCCTTCGATGTAAAAATTAAGATCATTCTTTAGTTCAAAATATAAAGTGTATTTATATCCCAGTTAGAAGCATGTACTTTTAAATCTCTTCTTTTCGATGACTAGAGATCATTGGCACATTAACTTGACCATATTTCTCTTCTACTTGGTGGTATGTTAATTATCAGAGATCATTAGCAGTTTGGTGTCTAAAGGGAACTCAGGGTAGTAGATTTTGAAAACTTGGACTGTGGGACCTTGCTGGCTCAGGAAGTTAAGCATTCGACTCTTGGTTTCAGCTCAGGTCTTGATTTCAGGTCATGAGGTCATGACTTCAGGTCATGGAATCGTGATCTCAGGGTCATGGGATTGAGCCCCACATGCGGCTCTGAGCTCAGCACAGAGTTTGCTGGAGATTATCTCCTTCCCCTTCTGCCTCTCCCCTTGCTTCTGTGCATGTGCTTGTGCGCACACCCACAAGCACACACACACACATTCTCTCTATCTAAAATAAATAAATCTTTAAAAAAAAAAGTAAACATAAAAACTTGGACTGTAATCTACAGAAAGTTCTTTTATGTTGACTAAGTACAAATAGACGTAGATACAGTCACTTCACACATGTGTACATAACTGAAAGTAAAGCTTCATGAACTAATGCTTACCTCTACTTGGAACAGAACCTGATGTATTATTTTCTTATGTTCTGTTTTTTCCCCATTCTTTTTCAATTTTTTTAACGCCGATCATGATCTCCAAAATTGAAATTACCATCGGCTATAGATTTCAACCTACAGTTTAAAAAACATTGCCTTGAAAACATCCCACTTTTTCATTGTGCACTAAGAGGAATTTAAGGAATTTGGGTAGTATTTCTGAGGTCACATAGTAAGGGTTGAAGCAAGCCCTATGCCAGTATCTTGTCTTTCAAGCTGTGAAAGCTTTTTCCCAGTCCTATGTTGTGTTCAATGTATGTGGCCCCCTCTTCCCTCTTGAAATTGACAAAGTAAGCATTATTCTATGGATACTCCTCTTGCTCACTTTGCATTTTTTCAGGTTTATGGGAAACACTAATTGCACTCAATTGTTAGCTACATGTTCCTCTCTCTCTTCCCTGTCTCTTTTTTCTGAGAATAGTTTATATTCTCATCAGCATCCCCTAAAGCAGGCTGGTAGAGAATGATTGAATCCTGAGAAAGACAAGCTCATGTAGGCAAATAGTTTAAATTTTATATGAGTGGAACAAAATAGTGGCATCAAAGTAGCCCTATATGTCTCTTTTGCTTTCTAAGGAAGATTGATTCTATTGATTGGGCTGGTCAAAATAATACATGGGAAAAGAATTGAAGAGTTCGGAGACCAGCAATATTAGTATCCATTAGCACCGCACACCAGGTGACTTAAAACAATCGACATTTATTGTCTTAAGAGTTCTAGGGGGCCAGAAGTCTGAAATCAAGGTGTCTACAGAGCTGTGTTCACTGTCCTAGCTCCTGGTGTTAATAGCAATCCTTGGCATATCCTTGGCATATCCTTGGCTTGTAGACACGTCACTCCAATCCCTGCCTCTGTCACCACATGGTGTTGTGTCTGTGTCTTCTGTGTGCAAACTTCCCTAATTTATAAGGATTAGGGTCAACCCTACTCAAAAATAACCTCATCTTAACTTGAATACATCTGCAAAGACCTTATTTCCAAAGAAGGTCACATTCACAAGTACCAGGGATTAGAACTTGAAAATATATTTGCAGGGGAAATCCAATTCTACCTGCTATAAACGCTAAATCAATTTACACTACAAAGGGACTGAACAGATCTGGAGGAGATGGAGAGGAACATGGCATAAAAGGGACATAGGCAGTAAGACATGAAAGCAAGGAAAAGAAGTACTTTCAGTGAAATATGGAGAGAGATGTGTACGAAGTCAACTTTAAGTCATTCTGCTTTAGCTCATGCAACATAATTATCCCTTAGTGCTTCTTCCATAGACCTCTACAAAGTCTTGTATTACCTTCTAAGACTTTGTTCAAGTCAAATTTAGGTTTATTTCTGATATTATACTATTGCAGGAAGCAGCCCACTAGTGTCCCAGCATTATTTTAAGTATAATAAAATCTGTTAAAGGTCAATTTTATTGTGAGTAGAATATATATCATTGCATTTTAGCCACAGCCTTACAATTACACAGAAGGAAAAGAGGACAGTAAGTAGAAAAGATGATAATGGTATGGTGATTTTACTGAAACAGTGACATTTACATAATTTATTTGCAAATTATTGAATATTAATTCAGTGACATGCATCTTCCTATTTTATCTAGTGGTTATATGTATTTCTGGTGCTGAAAAGCATAGTTGTGTTTAGTTAATAACTGATATTTGGATGTGATAGTGAATGTTTTTTTCTAAATTCTTAGATATTTTACTTAGTCTTTGAAACTGTCAGTTATTAATTTATTCATCACTCAGCACTGTGTTCAGTATCTAAAATGTGTTAGGCTCAGAGCACCTGGGTGGCTAAGTCAGTTATGTGTCTGCCTTCAGCTCAGGTCATGATCTCAGAGTCCTGGTTTCCAGTCTCATATCAGGCTTCCTGCTCAGGGGGGAGTCTGCTTTTCCTTCTCCTCCCCCTCCCCCCCCACCCCCGCTCCTGCTCTCTTGAACTCTCTCTCTCAAATAAATAAATAAAATCTTTTGAAGTAAAATGAATAAAATAAAATGTATTAGACATAATTCTATACACCAGAAATATAATAATGAAAAATATGATCAGTCCCTTTATATTGATGATCTAGTAGAATTAGCAGAAGTATCTTCATAGATCAATGGAACAGAATAGAGAACCCAGAAATGGGGCCTCAACTCTATGGTCAACTAATATTCGACAAAGCAGGAAAGACCATCCACTGGAAAAAGGACAGTCTCTTCAATAAATGGTGCTGGGAAAATTGGACAGCCACGTGCAGAAGAATGAAACTAGACCATTCTCTTACACCAGACACAAAGATAAACTCAAAATGGATGAAAGATCTAAATGTGAGACAAGATTCCATCAAAATCCTAGAGGAGAACACAGGCAACACCCTTCTTGAAGGTGGCCACAGCAACTTCTTGCAAGATACATCCATGGAGGCCGGAGAAACAAAAGCAAAAATGAACCATTGGGACTGTGTTCAAGTCAAATTTAGGTTTATTTCTGATATTATACTATTGCAGGAAGCAGCCCACAAGTGTCCCAGCTGCTGGCGCCGCTGCTGAAGAGAGAATGGCGAGGGGGTTCGGCGTTTCCCACGGGGGTCCCAGCGACGGTGAGCGCTGCCAGGGAGTCCCATCCGCATGGGGTGAAGCGTTCAGCCTCCCCAGATGATGATCTTGGATCTAGCAATTGGGAAGCAGCAGACTTAGGTAATGAAGAAAGAAAACAGAAGTTCTTGAGACGTATGGGTGCAGGAAAGAAAGAACATACTGGCCGTCTTGTTATAGGCGACCACAAATCAACATCTCACTTCCGAACAGGGGAGGAAGACAAGAAAATTAATGAAGAACTGGAGTCTCAATATCAGCAAAGTATGGACAGTAAATTATCAGGAAGATATCAACGACATTGTGGACTTGGCTTCAGTGAGGTAGAAGATCATGATGGAGAAGGTGATGTGGCTGGAGATGATGATGATAATGATTCACCTGATCCTAAAAGTCCAGATGACTCTGAAAGTGATTCAGAGTCAGAGAAAGAAGAGTCTGCTGAAGAACTCCAAGCTACTGAGCACCCTGATGAAGTGGAGGATCCCAAAAACAAAAAAGATGCAAAAAGCAACTATAAAATGATGTTTGTTAAATCCAGTGGTTCATAACTACCAAACACTTAGTCTTTGTATTAAAAGTAAGCCTTACTGTTATAATGCACAGTGGAGGACTGCTTTAGAGCACAGACCTTTGTATTATAATTTTTAAAAAGGCCCTTTTAAATAATTACAAAGAGTGTTTTCTTTCAGATGCCATGCATTACACTTTTATGGGCATGACTATAACCATTTTTGTAAAGAGTAAGAGTTGTATAAAATAAGAAATAAATACAATACTCAATTTCCTTTCATATTAGCATCATCAAATTCTAATTTCACCTTTTTACCCTTCAGATAGTTATGGAGGAGACTTTTTTTGTGGTAGCTGTTTCATCTTTTTTGTTCCTTCATATTTTTCTCAAGTTTATCTGATACTGTGATGTGTTCGTGAAATATATTCAGTTATTATACTTTGCTGTAGTAAAACTATTCATCATGGATATTTCTGCTGCCAATAACTAAATTGTTTGCAAAAAATTAGGTACTCAGTTTATTCTTACTGATCAGCTCTACTCTTTTGAACCAAAGCAACATAAGAGCAAATACTTTCACACCTGTTAGGATGGAGTTGCAACTGTCATACATTTGGAATGTTATGATCCCAAGCAGTCTTTATATAATTTGAATTACATTGTATGTTAGGTTTTTGATAAAATTTGGCCAATTTTTACAGAAGAAATTATTTCTCTGATCATTTGGTCCTATCTATTTAGGAATATGTAAAACTGGATTTTTTTTAAGGTAATATGTGACCAAAGTTAATTTTCTTCCTAAGGCCTAAATAAAGAAAAAGCAATTTCCCATAAAAAAAGGTTAATATGTACATATGAATATGTATTCATATACATATGAACATACATATATATTTAACTGTGGTTTAGTTTTTTAATCTATATATCATTGCTTTTTTCAGCTTTGTTGAAGTGTAACAAAGAAAATTATAGTATATTTAAATTGTTCAGCGGGATGATTTAATATACATATATGTTATGAAAGGATATCCACCATTGAGTAATTAACAAATTCATCACCTCATATAGCTAACTTATTTTGTTTTGTTGCTTTTTGGTGAGAGCACCTAAGTTCTACTCTGAACAAATTTCAGTAATAGAGTACAACATTATCACCTGCAGTCACTAGATCCTTAGACTTTACTCATCTTATAACTGAAAGTTTGCACCTTTTTACCAACCTCTCCCTCCCCCTTAGCTCAGCCCCTGGCAATCACCCATCTACTCTGTTTATGAGTTTGACTTTTTTTTCTTTTAGGTTCCACATGTAAATGATACCATTCAGTGTTTGTCTTTCTGTCTGGCTTATTTCACTTCGCATAATGTCCTCCGGTTTCCTCCATATTGTTGCAAATGACAGAATTTTCTTCTTTTTAAATCTGAATAATATTCCATTGTGTGTGTGTGTGTGTGTGTGTGTGTGTGTATGTGTGTGTGTATCACATTTTCTTTTATCCATTCATCCACTGACAGACACTTTGGTTATTTCTGTGTCTTGGTAATTGTGAATAATGCTGTAGTGAACGTGTGGGGAGGTGTAAAAAATAATCTCTTTGAAGTAATGGATCTCATTTCTTTTAGATTTATACCCAGAAATAGTCGTTCTGTTTTTAATTTCTTAAGGAGCTTCCATACTGTTTTCCATAGTGGCTGCACAAGTTTACATCTCCAACATTGTAGAACATCCCCACCATCCCCAACATTCAGGGTTATCTTTTCTCTACATTCTTACCTGCCTTGCTATCTCTTGTCTGTTAGGATAACTGGCATCCTAACAGATAGAGATGGTAACTCACTATGACTTTGGTTTGCATTTCCTTTTTCATTAGTGATGTTGAGCACCTTTCAATGTATCTGTTGACATATTTATGTCTTCCATGGAAAAATGTCTCTTCGGGTCCTTTGCACATTTTTAAAATTTAATTCTTTGTGGTTTTTTGCTCTTGCGTTTGTATGAGTTCTTTGTATATTTTGAATATTAACTCACTATCGGATATGTTGTTTGCAAATATTTTCTCTCATTCCATAGGTTGTCTTTTCATTTTGTTTATGATTTTCTTTAATGGGAAGAAGCTTTTTGGTTTGATATAGTCCCACCTGTTTAGTTTTGCTTTTGTGTAAAATCCAAAAAATTATTGCCAAGACCAACATAAAGGATCTTACCTCTATTTTTCTCTAGGAATTTTATAGTTTCAGGCCTTATGTCCATGTCTTTAACCATTTCAAGTTGATTTCTGTGTATGCTGATAAGGTAGGGATGGAGTTTCATTCTTTTGTATGTGGATATCCACATTACCATTTAGGTGTTTTCCCAACACCATTTACTGAAGAGACCATTCTTTCACCATTGTGTGTTCTTGGCTCCTTTGTCAAAAATTAATTGACCATGTACTTAAGAGTTTGTTTCTCCTCTCTGTTCTTTTCCATTGATATGTCTGTTTTTATGCCAGATTCACACTGTTTTGATTAGCTTTATTTTTTAAAGATTTTATTTATTTATTAGAGACAGAGAGAGAGAGCACAAGTAAGGGAAGCAGCAGGCAGAGAGAGAGAGGAGGAAGCAGGCTCCCCAAGGAGCAGAACCCTGGGATCATGACCTGAGCTAAAGGCAGACACTTAACCACAGAGCCACCGAGGTGCCCCTATAGCTTTATAACGTAATTTAAAATAAGGAAGTGGTAATGCTTCCAGCTTTGTTCTTTTGTCTCAAGATCACATTGGCTATTGGGGTCTTTTGTGGTTTTATACAAATTTTAGAGTGGCTTTGTCTTTTTCTGTGAAAAATGCCATTGGAATTTTGATAAAGCCTGCGTTAAATCTATAGGTTGTTTTTGGTAGTATAGACAATTTAAAAATATTAATTGTTCCAATCCATGAACATGGAATATCTTTCCATTTGTTTGTATTTTCTTCCTTTTTTCTTTAATATTTTATAGTTTTCAATGTATTTTATTGCTTTTAAAAAACTTTTATAGCATCTTTTGGGCATCTTTATTGAATTATTAATGACTAATTCATTTGGTAAAATATGTTTTACATACATATGTGCATGGGCAAGCTCCTCTAGCCAACATTAATATTAACTATATGATAAATAGACAAAGTAAACAGAAGAGCCCAGAAATCAATACATAAATATATAATAATTTATGACAGAATCGGCCTGACAAATCAGTGAGAAGAGGATGAAAAGATGTTTTTTTAAATAAACTATTGTGAGATACTCAGGGATTGATAGGGAAAAGAAGAAAATGATCTTGTTTCATACTAATATAAATAAACTAATATAAACAAAATCAATTAAAACCCAAGTCTAAAGGCAAACATGAAAGCTCTTACGAACTAAAAATGAAAACTATCTTTATTAACTTAGAAGTAGGAAAGGTTTTGTTAAACATGATTTAAAAAAAAAACTAAATTTCCCTTGAAACAGAAAAGGAGATCTTAGTTCTGTATGCTAATATCATATAGAACATTTCTTAGTGTATTAAATATTTGAAATTAGTTATGTGAAATTGCTTTTTAATTATTTCTACTTTTGCTCTTCTAATCAATTATCTAATTTAGTCTGTAGTATGAAATCTTAGAAGCTGTAGTTGTAAATAGTGAAATACAAGCTCATTTATAATTTTACTCTTTTTCATTTCTAATTTTCAACTGTCATTGGATAACAACAAGGAATAATTTTTATTATAGAAACCTTGCTTTAGGAAAGACTGCATATTTTTAAAACTACTTAACAAAAAGATACAACTTGCTGGTTAAAAATAAGCCATCTAAATGGTATAAACTTATCCAGCATAGCAAAAATTGAACATTGTGGTTATTTTTTATCTTACATTTATTTTTATAGACAACAGTATGTACTTTTAAAAGCTTTTTGGGGTTTGCGTGTGTGCGTAATTTTGTATTGCTGCGCACAAGAAAACTGATCATGATATAAATAGATAGGCCTGCACACAAAAGACCCAAAACCCCAAAGGAGTAAACTTGGGAGGGCAGAGCTGCAAATTTCAGGTCATTCAGGGCTGAGGGCTGTGTGGAGGTGTGGAGCATGAACCAGGGAGGCAGGAAAGTTGCTTTTAACAAAAGACTTCAAAATCCTTAGGTTGAAAATTCTTCCATAACTGTATCAGAGTGAAAAAAAATTTAAATCAAATGGCTGACTAGGGCAAGTGATTTCAATGAAAGAAGATGAGCTAATTTCACACTACTTTTTCCTCATATTTCTTTGGACCTATCTGAAATCTGACCATTTATAGTGTTTTCTTCTTTGGAAATGCATCACGGGTAAAATGACTGTTTTAATTAATAATGGCTTACTTGTGCAATGCTTTGCACTTTTCATACTTTTTTTTATTTAATCTTAAGAAGCACCTATTAAAGCATACGGCAAGTGTAATTTTTTCCTATTTTGTTAGAAATTGTGCTACTAAATGATGAATGATTTAAGGCAGCCTACTTTTACCCACAAATGGAGTCATCTAAGGCATTACTTTTCAAAGCTATGGGCTGTGAAATCATTCTAGTGGTCTGTGAAAAACACTTTTCAAAATATTATGAATTAGAATGTAAAATGTCAGAGTACACCAAACATTTGAAGGGTAACTATTTTATAAAACTTTGTTTCAATATTGTTATAGTTGTGTGTGCATGCAGAGTCCCAGGGAGATAATAAACTTCTTACTGTTGATCAGAGTAAAAATGTTTGGAAAACTAACCTAGGAGAACAAAGTTCTTAGTCCCCGTTTGGTTTCAGAGTACTAAAACCCTATTAAAGTTTTCTTATTAGGTTAAGGCAGTATTTCTCAAACTGTGTCTTATATATAAAGTTGTTCTAGGAGATATTAGTAAGTGACCCAGAGAAAAAAAATATTTTTTGATCAAAAAAATTATAAAAATGTTATATACTAGAAGCCACCCTTGAACATTCACATAGAAAAATTGCAGCATATCAGTTGATCTGAAAAATCCAGCAGTAATGGAACCTGTTCCTTCAAATAATTTGAGCACATGCTATTTCTCATAGCAACTTGTAATCCCTCTGTTTGGAGAAAGTTCAGAATATGTACCGCACTCTCTTACAATACAGGTCCCCCGGGCAGGCGACATATATGTGTCTTATTCAGAGAATGGATGTGTATTGATATCTGATAAGGTCCTATGTGTTAGCTCTGCAAAGCACATTGTTTCTCAGCATCTCTTCAGCAGGACATTTACTAGACACTGAATAGGGGCCCGTATACCGGAAACTCAGACATAATGAGGGGCAAGTAACATACAGCAACAGAGAGCATCAAAAAGTTCAGCAGCTTAAACTCCTAATCTCTTTTGTGGTTTTCCCCTTACACATGGGAGCATGGCTGGTCTTCTGATTTGTACATAGGGGCTCTGATAAAATCAGGAGAAATTCTAGTTTTTCTTTTTTTGGTCTTATTGAGATATAAGACATAGAGTACCGTGTAAGTTTAAGGTATACAGGATAATGACCTGACTTACACATGTTGTGAAAAGATTAGCACAGTAAATTTGAAGTAATATCCCTCATCACATATGGATGCAGAAGACAAACAAACAAAAAGCCTCCAGTTATCTCTAAAACAGCTACACCCACCCACTCTATTCCTCCAGTTTGGTGCACCCAAAGAGTCTAACAGAGTTGTGCCATGGATACTGAATTTCTTACCACTAATGAGATGGCAGAATGGCATCTCAAAAGTTCAAAAATGTTATCTGATATTTCTTGTACATCCAATTACATGGATTAAGATTAATTTCTCTGGAACAGTACTGATCAAACATTTTAATCTCAGGAGCCCATTAGAATCATAAAAATTGAGGACCCCAAAGCTTTTATTTATGATTTTATATATCAATACTTAACATATTAGAAACTAAAGCTGAAACACTTTTAAATATTAATTTATTTTAAAAATAACAACTAAGAACCCACTACTTATTAGCATAACATATATTTAGAAAGCGTATATTTTTCCCCTACAAAAAAAGATTAATGAGAAGGCATTGTTTCATGGTTTTACAAATCTCTTTCATGTCCAGCTTCATAGGAGCAGCTGGGTGGGTTCTCATATTCAGTCCCTTGTAATCACATGCCATGAAGCCTGTAGAAAATTGTACTATACACTGATGAGAGAAAAGAGTGAAAAGGAAAATAAGATCTTAGTATTATTATGGAAACAGTTTAGTCCAATAGTCTAAGGACCCCCAGGAAGGTCCCTAGGAGTTCCAGTTGTTCTCAGGCCACACTGAGAAAACCTCTGCCCTAATGCTTTCTGTCAGGTAGCAGAGGGAGTGGATTTGATGGTAGGGAGTCAGGGGGGCAGGGAGCAATTCACTGGCCTGCTCACCCCTCAGCCATCAGGTCACCCACAGTCCCTGGCCAAGGGGAGGAGAAATCTCTCCTGTTGTAGGGAAAGATATCCTGGGACCACCAAGCTGAGGTAGAGGTGAAAGAGCAAGGGAGTCATACCCATATATGACCTCCGCACTGCAAGTCTCCAAAGGATGGCTGTTGATCTGGGGAATGTATCTGAGCTAAGAACTACTGATTATAATCAAGCCATGATTTAAAGTAGTAGCTATTCATAGTGAAATATTTTTCCCCAGGAAAGAATCCACGGTAAAATGAAATTGTGATTTGCACATTGCAAATCTTGAAAACAATCCAGGATTTGTAACCCACTTAGCCTATTTAGTGCTTGCTTTGTTCATACATACTAGTTCTTTCAAATGCCATAAAATAACCATATTTGAATAACTCAATAAATATGTATTATTAAATTTGAATTATATGACACAGAATTTGGTTACTTTTCATGTTTTAAAAAGCACAAAACGCACTGGTGATATTTATGTGCACATTTTTCAATAATGTTTTCCCAAGGACTCTTGGAGAAAAGCTCAAGAGGAGGATTATTTCTCTGGCAGGGGGTAAAGAAGGAATAGCCCTCAATGAGATAAGAAGAAACACATCAGAAGATCTGTTTTCTTTTGATTCATGTTCAAATGGGCTATGCCACAAAACAAAAATTCTGGAAACATGCAAGAGAAGTTTACATCTCTTCTGATTTCTCCCAAATCTGGATGAAGTTGGCAGACTCGAATGAAATCTTGCAATTAGTCTGAGAAGCTCATTAGGAGAGCCAAACTGTTCTCAGCCTTCTGCCTTGCCTGAAGGCTGACGTGCCCACACTGAAGCATATGCAGGCACCCCTTCTTGTGGTGAGCTGAATTGCTCACCCCCACCCCCGACCCCCACATCTACCATGCCTGACTCATACGGTGAATCTTAATCCCTAGTATCTCAAAATGGACTTCATTTAGAGATGGAGTCTGTAAAGAGGCCGTTTAGTTAAAAGGAGGTCATTAGGGTGGATCCTACTACAGTGTGACTAGTGTCCTTATAAGAAGAGGAGATTAGGGCACAGATGTGAGAGTGCACAGAGGAAAGACCATTTGAGGACAATGAAAAGGCCTTCAAAAGAGGCTTCAGAAGAAGCCAAGT
Source organism: Canis aureus (assembly GCF_053574225.1). Taxonomy (NCBI): domain Eukaryota; kingdom Metazoa; phylum Chordata; class Mammalia; order Carnivora; family Canidae; genus Canis; species Canis aureus. The sequence goes on from NC_135625.1 coordinate 65,864,668, forward strand.
CTACTGACCCTTTGATCTTGGACTTTTAGCCTCCAGAAGTGTGACAAATTTCTCTTGGTTAAGCCAGTCAGTCTGTGGTATTTCGTTAGGGCAATCCTAGCACACCAATATATTTCCTTTCACTCAGACTCTGAAATGACCAGGAACCATGGGGCTCTCATGTGCAGTTCTAGTTTATCTTCTTTTTTATCATCTGTGTCAAAAATCAGATTACTTTTTAAAAATAGGTGGCCTACTTACCTGTTTCGAGAGTCAAAAATTATAGAAACACATAAGGTAAAAGCTTTTCTCTCACCCTCAACCTCCATCTGCCCCAAAATATCTGTTACAAATTTATATCTGTAGAGCCTTTCTATTATGATATATAAGACATCTAGGAAAGCATCCAAGATCAAACATGTATAACTCAGTGATTTATCCCAAAGCAATTATTCATGTAACCACCACACAGATGAAAAAGCAAACTGGAACATTGCCAGGCAGTCTGAAAGTAACCCTCCTGTTCCCTCTGAATCACTCCTGCTTCACGTCCTCCTAAAAGTGTCCACTATCCTGATTTCTAACACCATAAATTTGCTGTGCAAGTTTCTTTATATAAATGGAATCCTGCCTAGACTGTGTGCCTAGATTGCTCTTACTCAGTAGTACTAAGTTGTCTGATTCGTACATGTTGTACATAGCTCTAGTTGATTTCATTCTTAGAGTGTTCCATGGTACAAATATGCAACAACTTAAATTGTTGATGGACATTTGGGTTGTTTCCAACTTTGAGTTGGTCAACTAATGCCATGAACATTCTTGTTCGTATCTCTAGGTGCACGTGAGCACAGTTTTGGTTTTTCTTTTCTTTTGTTTTTCTTTTTTTATCTTCAGCTTCCGTGGATGACTTTTTCAAAGCAGTGTTACCAATTTACATGTCTGTCAGAGTGATTTAAAGTTCATTGGTCCACGTACTCCCCAACACTGGGTAATGTCAATTTTTAAAAAATATTTTCAGCTATTCTGGTACTTGTGTAATGGTTACACAAGTTATAATAGTGCCTTTTGTGTAGAATTGAAGAAGTTTTTTCCTACTTGAAAATCATGAAGTTATTCTCCTTGGTTATTTCCTAGGACTGTTATTTTGTATTTCATTATTTAAATTTACATATCACCTAGAATTGGTTTCTGGCTGTGATATAAAACAGGGATCAAATTTTGTTTCTTTTCCCTCAGTTCCTAGTACCATTTATGGGCAAGTTTTTCCTTTTCCTGCAACATTTTTTCTGCCTTCTCTACCATAAGTTAAGGGTTCATAAGAAGTGGATCTGTTTCTGAATGTTCTGTTTTATGCTGTTCCATCATTCTAATTTTCCTTCTAACGTGGAACAATATTACTAATTACTTTAGCTTTTTCAAGATTTGATATCCAGTGGAATTAATCATCTCTCCACTTCCTCCTTCAGTTGTGTCTACAGATTTACATACCAACTTAGATCTATAGTGGTTTAAAAAAAATATCTGTTCCTCCTCCTCTTGCTAAAATGATTTGAGGTTAACTCCCCAGCTCTAGTCTCTTGGAAATCTGGGAAAGGGAGAAAATCAGCTATGTTTCTAGGCACATTGCATATGCTAAAAATGATCTTAATTGATAAGCCTGTATCTCTGATTTGGAAAGACTGTGAGTAAAATAAATATTTGGGGGGCTTCCTTGAGTCTGCAGCGCTTTTGTAACTGTGTACACTCCTTGCTTGGATCCATAGAAGTGATGCCCCTGGGACCGTTGTAAGAGATGTTCACTCCTGTGCATCATGGGGATTCTAAGCCAGAATGGCTCTAACATCCATTTGAATTTCCTGTCCAATCCACTTGAATTGACAATGTGAATGCCTAACAATAGCTCCTAAACTCCTATGAGAACAATGTTTCTTGTACTTATACTCTCCCCTACTGGTATATGTTCTACTTATACCTAATCCTGAATCCCTCTAAATAAACTGATGCCAAGAAAAAGTCATTGGCATTTCTCATGGAAATAGAAAAAAAAAATCCGAAAATTCATATGTAACCACAAAAGATTCCAAATAGTGAAAACAATCCTGAGAAAAAAGATAGTCAAAGGGAAAAAAAAATGTGAACTGGTCAAAAAAAGAAAAAAAAGAAAAAAGAAAAAAATGAGCTAGATTCCTAGTCATTATCCAAAATTGTAAAGACAATTATGTATCTAGTTTTGGTTAACTAGGAAATTAAATATTTTGCAATTCTAACAGAGTTAGCAGTAGAGTTAACGTACTAAAATCAAAGTTTAAAATACCATGAACACTGGATTATATACATATAAATAAAAGAAATAAAATTGAATATATAACAGAGGTATAAAGGAGAAATATTAATAAATCTGTGCTTCTAAGCAAAGAAGGAGTAGTTTGGAATTAGGTTATCTAGAAGTTCATTCCTATGTCTTAGATGTGTTCTTTCCCTTATTCAATATAATTAAGATTATAATGATCACCAAAAATTAAATGCTCTTGTAAATAGTACACAGCAAGTATTGCTAAATGTTGGTGTACAAATTACTTTATCCCTCGTGGCTATTTTGGTTTTATTTATGTATTTATTCAAATGTTGGGAGAGGAGGGAATGGTATCAGAATCACGCTGATCTGAAATCAAAGATTTCAAATATCTCACACCTACTCAAAAATCTTTAAGGATGTCAGACTTCACTAAGCTCCCCTGGTGATGATGATGCATTCATTTCCTTTTGATTAAGAAAAACTTAAAAAAAAAAAAAAAAGAAAAACTTAAGAGATGGATACATACATTGATTTCAGGTGAGTGTGCACACTGATTATATAGTAGGTTCTTTTTTTTTTAAGAGAGTGGAATTCCTTTTATGGGTTGATTCATGAACTTAGAACAAAACCTCTTACCTGGTTATGACAGATATAAGATATTGCATAATTTTGTTAGAATATTATCATGCAAATTCCAACATGTTGTGAACTCAGTTACGCTATCATAACTAAAGCTCCGGTGACTGCAGAAATCAAGTATGTATTTTAAGTAGAGACAGTGAAATTGCCGCTTTTGCTGGCCAAATTAACTCCTAACCTGTCAGTTTGCCTTCTGTTCCTTGGTCTCGCGCATATGAATCACCTGGGGCTCCTGCTAAATGTAGAGTCTTTTGAGGAGGTTCAAGGTTGAGCCCACAGATCTGCATTTCTAACAGGCTTTCAGATGTTGCTGTCCCAACGGGTCTAAGGTCCACAATGACCTTAGCTCTAGACAGAAAGACCCTACTTTTTATTCTTTATTATTTACTTACCTAACTGGATTCTGAAAACCCAGGTGGAAATCAGTTGTTTAAAAACCTTTCAGGATCCCTGGGTGGCGCAGCAGTTTGGTGCCTGCCTTTGGCCCAGGGCGCGATCCTGGAGACCAGGGATCGAATCCCACGTCGGGCTCCTGGTGCATGGAGCCTGCTTCTCCCTCTGCCTGTGTCTCTGCCTCTTTCTCTCTGTGTGACTATCATAAATAAATTAAAGAAAAAATTAAAAAAAAAAAAACCTTTCATTCCTCTCTTTGGCCATTAGGGCTTTTATTTCTCTATGCCACATCATTTTAATAATAATATAACAAATTTCATTCCTCTGGTTCCATCCAAATTAGCAATCTTGGAAACTTGGGCCACACTTGGCTTCTATTCAGTTGCTTCCAAGTTCCCAGCATTGGCTTGAGCGTGTCTGCAAACTGGTTTTTCTCCTCCTTTATAGCCTCTGACAGTGCCTTTCCCTCTGGGCCTACTGCTGCTTAGAGGTCTGTGGCACTTTCCTAGGACAAATGTGGGGTGTCCAGGGGTCAAGCCAGTGGGTTCAATTCAGCCACCCACCATCACTGCAAGTGAACAAAGTCACTCAAATCAGTTTTTCATTGCATCCTTCACAGTGGTGACTCGAAACAATTTGAATGCTACCTCATTCTATTCCAAATCACTCCTTTCTCCAAGCCTAGTCTGCTACCTAGTACCAAGCTTACCCCCTGACCCCAGGCATCTCCTTCCTTTAGGCTCAGAAAGCTTCATGCAAATGCCACTTTGAAAAGCCACCCCTGACCCACCATTCCCATAACAAGCCCACAGAACCACTGCAATCATGGAGTGATGACAGTTTAGGCTCTTAAATTGGGGTCCTCACAGATGCTATAATAAAGTGTTTCTGCTTGGGTAAGGGAAAATAATAACCGGTGTTTACTGAGGGCTGGGAGAAGCAGATGAATGACCTGATGGAATGCATTTGTCAGCATGTGTAACTGATGAATGAGTAGGACAAGTCAGGGTTATAGGAAGGAGCTTTATGCTACCACTGGCAAAATTTGAAGCAGCAAAAGGCAAAGAAGCACAATGGATGGCAACATGCCTAACAGATGAGATGAGTCTGGCTTCCCATCATGGTGTTATTAAAGGTTCAGCTATCTTCAATTAAAACACCATTCTAACTTTGGATTGGCAGAAAGTAGCTTGCTAATAAAGAGAATATTCCAAACAGATAAGGAAAATGATCATATAATAGTGATGCTAATGTGAAGTCTGACCAGCATCAACTAGAATATTTCCTATCCCAAGTAAATTAGAAAACAGGACGAGCCCACCTTCCTGAAGTCCGAAGAGAGGAGGCAGTGGTGGTTAGGCTGTCACCCTCTGGGGCCCAGGGGCTGTCTCTGTCAAAGGTGCTACATCCAAGTACATTTTGTTCTTGTTTTTGAAGCCCTAGAAATAAGCCTTTCCCCTTTTCCCTATAAATTGTGGCCATAAGTAGAAACTTATATACAGGTAGTTCTTGAGGATAACAAAAAGCATCGTTGGTAAGGCTAACTAAGAATACCAATTATACACAGGGAGGTAATTGCACATAAGTTTAAAGAACTTCATCCCCTTAAAAAAAAAAAAAAAAAAACTTCTGAATCAAGTGTCTTTTGATTCTACATACTTCTGTCTCCGTCTCCATCTAACGTATTCATCCCAGAGATCTTCTACCCGGCTCCTTGAGAAGTCTGCATTTTCTTTCTAGCAGTTCATTCGTATTCTCTGTACTAAACTCCTCTCTCCTACCTGCCTCAGCATTTTGTCTCTTGTCATCCTTGGACTGTACTGAAATCAAAAGATCCATTTCTCTCTTTCTCCTTCCCTCTCTATCTCTCTTCTTTCCCCCTTCTCAATGGTTGTGTTTCCTTTTCATCTCTTTTACTTTGTAGACCAAGGATATTTGATATTTCTCAGAGAGGTCAGAGAGGTACCTCTTGTATGCCCACGTGAGATGAGCTAGCTTGGTCACTCAACAGATACACAGAGCATCTGCACGGTGATGACAAAGTACGTGCATGGAGAAGAGAGCTCCCTACCTGATGCCACTGGTTGGCACATTAAACATCGGTGTCTATAAACCGTGCCCCAGAGTCCACCTTCTCAGAGGGCCACTGTATTGTCAGTAATGCATTCTATAACTTCCCAATAAGACTTTAAATAAAGAGGGAACTTTTCTATCAAGTAATAGTAAAACATTTACTTCCACATGCACTTACTTTCACCAGCTTGAACAAACTAGTTATTCCCAGTAGATTATTCTCATTGGTAATTCCGTAATAAAAGAATCTAGATCTTGTGCATTTTAGTCCCTGGCATTATAATTTTTACTTCAGAATCTCACTAATCGAATATTCATTATCTAATTATAATTAAAGTGCACAATTCCCTGAAGAATGCTTATAACGATTTAAATGAAAATGGACTTAATTAAAGGAATTAAATTAGGGGATTAAAATTATTCAAAGGGGCAGATTTTATTCTTAAAAAACTACAGAAATGGAATACCAACAAAAAGAAAAATAGGGAAAGGCAACAGAAAATTAGTAAAAAGACAAAACAGAACCCTGATGTGCTCTGATGGAGTGGTATCATAGGATCTAATTATCTTTAGTTATGGGGAAAAAAATAAGACATGAGGAATCTAGCAAGCTCCTTTAAGACTGGGGCAATACTGATCTGATATGATTAATTTTTGCTGTCCCGACCAGACCAGTGATAGAGTCTGGAACCTAGTGGACTCCCAATTAATATTTGTTAAAGGAATAAGGAAGCAAGTTCTGTCTCAGAGTTTAACAAATTCTTGAGTCCTTTTTAAAGCCAGCTTGTAGATACAGTGTTTAAAGGAATTCATATTTGAATCTAGTTAGAATGTGTGCACTTGAGTTAGAATGTTGGTTGATATGCTCTCAGCATTAAGTTTGAGGCTGAGGAGGCCATCCTGGAGGCAGCCAGTTTCATGGGCCGAGCTGGAGACTGGTACATTGTCTCTTTCTCTCATGAACTCTTTCCTGCTAAAACAGAAATCGAAAAACAAAAAACAAAACAAAACAAACAAACAAAAAAAAAACAAAAAACAGAAATCATCTCTCAGTAACTGGGAGAAAGCATGAACTTAAAGTAGAATTAGGCTTCTTTATACACATATTGAGTTTGTGTTCTAGTCATGCTAAACATTAAAAAGGAAATGATTGTGAGCCATTTTTCGAACAGTGTCATAAAGGGAAGTGATGATTTTAATAATGGTTAACATCAAGTGAACCATATGAAGCTGCCATTTTTGTATGTCAAACACATTTGAGTTTCACATAGTTGAACATAATATTTATTGAATGCTTACTTTGTGTAGGCATGGTGCTACGTAATTTACCATATGTTAAGTGATTTAAATTTGACCCGCCCAAAAAAATCTTTAACAGATGAGGAAATCAAGGCTTAGGTTAGGTAACTTGCCCAACATGGAAGGAGGACCCTCTTTTCTTAAGCAGAATACCATCCTGCCCAGGAAAAATACGGGTATTGTAAATGATGCTATCAAAATCTGGCCTTCCAATCACTTAATTATGTTAACAAAAATGTGACAATGAAATATACCACAGTTAATTCACAATGCAAATTGTCTACTTTTTAAAAGGTGAAGTTTACTTATAATACGGAGATGATTGTCACTGTAATTCCAAGCAAGGTCAAGTCCTACGGCTACAGAAATGACTAAGACATCATCTTTATTCAAGGAAAGGAGGTCACATTGAAGTACAGAGGACAGAGAATTATAAAACCTAACATATCATTAGAGTTATATTTGTGTGGGCCCCATGTTCCAATCCAAAAACAAAGCTATGTAGTAGGAATGTACTATGGAGACAAAGAGAAAAAAATTGACACCAGGAAAGTCCCAGAAAACTCCTAATCTTTGTCATCCATAACTATGTTGTCCACATAAATAAATTGCAATGAGAATCCAAAAGAAGAAGCAATTAATTCAATTTGGGGTAAGTTTCACAGAAGAGATGAACAACTGGACAAGGTCTTAAGAATGAGTGGAATTTTAATGGACAGATAAAATAGAAGGACATCCCAGAAAAGGGAACATGTACAGAGGAAAGTGTGAAAGTAAATGAAATTGAATAATAAGAAATGGCTCAGTGGCAAAGAGGCAAAGAGTGGATGTCACATTATATTCCATATGCCTGGAATTGAATGGGCTCACGTTGTGAGGGGACCAGGAATGGGAGTTGAACTTTCTCCTAGAAAACAATAATGAGCCACCAATGCTTTCTCAAGAGCTAGAACTTTCATAGTGTGAAGTGTAGACATCTCAAACATACAGCTCAGTTGTTTTTATGTAGTGGTAGACTCATGAGATTATTGCCTAGATTGAGATATAGAACACGGTCAGCTCTGCAGCTCTCTTGTACCTTCTCCTAGACAATCCCTGCAAAGTTTACTCTTCTGACTTCTACTACCATAGGTTATTTATGCCTGTTCTTGACTGCCATATAAATGGAATCATTCAGCATGTACTCCTCTGCATCTGACCTTTTTTCTCAATGTTTGATTTTTGATATTTACTATATTTTTGTGTGTGACTGTGGTTCATTTATTTCACTGCTGTGTCTTATTCCATTATTTTTTCCCATGGAAGGAAAATTAATTCAGTGGGTTCTATTACAGAAGCCCAAGAGTTGTCTTATACCAGATGGTTAAGACACATCCTTTGTATGATGGGAACAAGTATACAAGGGCAGATATAGCACCGATAATTAGGATGTTAAGGACTCACCAGTATTATCAATTGGTCTGTCTCTTAATCTCATCCATTAAGCCCTATAAATGAACTACCATGAAAGCTGCATTTGAAAAGCCTTAGAAAGACAGAAACCATGCTTCACAGAATAATACAATGCAAAACATTATTTCTCAAAATATTAATACATGTGCTGAGGGGAAAAGTCCCTTTTCCAGGATACAGAGTCAAAGGTAAATATGTTTTATTCAGTGCAGGCATTGTCATAGGCCTTGTTGTACTCATTGGTGTCCTATGTCTCCAAGAGTGAGATACAGAATATATGTAGCATTTCCCACACTTAGGAGATCAAATATCTTCCCTCCCAGCCCGCAGAAAACTGACTACCCTCTTCCAGAATTAATGTTTCCCAAAACTCAGCATAAATAGTTATATACAACTATATGGACTTAATTTTGAATTATGTCATCTCCCACCAAAAGTCATTTTAAAGTCCTAACCCTCAATGTGACTATATTTGGAGATAAGGCCTTTAAGGAGATAATTAGATTCAACGGCAATAATTAGGTCATAATGGTGGAGCCCTAGTCGCTTAGGGTGGGTGTCCTTGTAAGAAGAGGAAGAGACACAGAGCCAGCTTGTGTGTACATAGAAAAGGTCATTTGAGGAAGGTAGTGAAAAGGTGGCTGTCTGCAAGCCAAGAGAAGAAGCCTCACCAGACAACCCTGCCAGCACTTTGATGTTGACTTCCAGCCTCGGGAACTGTGGGAAAATAAATGTGAATTTTAAGCCCCCCAATCTGTGGTATCTTGTGATGACAGCTCAAGCACACAAATGCAACAACCTTTAAGTCAAGTAAGAATCAATCATCACGGTTCAGGACAGCTCAAGGAAATAAATGACTAAATCCTCTGGGGCTTGTTTGTATCCCTTGCCTGTTTCATTTTGAGATTATTTGCAAACTGGACGCTCTGCCCTATCAGAAGAATGTGGCAATTTCCCCTTCAGGATCCTCATGAGAGCAAAATGAATTCACACAGACAAGACTCTCACATGTTTTATTCTCTCCAAAAACCTGCCACTAAACTGAGTTTTGCATTGTTTAAGATTTGCATCGTCCTGCAAGTTCAGGCCACTCACTCCTTTCTTTGATGGTATTTTCTAGGCCTCGATTAATATAGCAGGGGATATTTATTGTCTTCCTTCTAAGGGGAGGATTTATATGCCTTTTAATTTGTGTAAGTTGGACTGCATCATAAATGGTTCACCCTCTAAATTACAAAGTAAGCTTGCCAATAGAGATGACCTTGTTTATTAAAATCTAATTAACAGAAGTTTTACAATGTCCCTGAGAGGGTTACTGAATTTCTGTTTTTCTCCAAACCCAATCAACATCAAAGACCTAGCCGGCTAGAGTTAGCCACATAGCTCAGAACCTCACTGTGAGATTATCTAGTTAGTGCTTCCTTCAGCCATTTACTCCAAGAGTGCAGTCCCAAGAATCATTCCCCAAAATATACTGACTAGCCTATTTCAGAGACCAGGTGTATCTTACTTGAGTAGTTATGATTTTTTTTAATATTTTATTTATTCATTTGAAAGAGAAAAAGAGCATGAGTGAGAATGGGGGAAAAGGGCAGAGGGAGAGGGAGAAGCAAGATCCCCGCTAAGCAGGGAGCCCAATGCTCAATCCCAGGACCCTGAGATTATGACCTGAGCCAAAGGCAGATGCTTAACCAACTGAGCAACCCAGAGGCCCCTTGATTAGTTATAATTTGAAGAAAGAAACCCAGATGCTCTTTGCTCAATGGATCTGAACAAGAGGATACTGAATTTGGTATTTATATTTCCCAGCAATGGTCACTAGGTCCTAATTATGAACCACTTTAAGTCGTTCTCTGGACAAAGTTCTATGCTATCTATGTGCAATTTGTATACATGTATAATATGTAAGGCATGCCTGAGTTTTGCTTCCAAACTTGGATAATAATGTGGGAAACTGATGATAGACATATGTGATAAACCATAATTAATTGACTCAGCTCCCAGTCTATGAACAAAAATCTCAAACTCCTACAGTCTTTATCCTATCATTTCTTCCATTTGTTATTTCTCATCCCAAATTTAAAACAAGAATTTACGGTTGGTCTCTCCTCTCATTTTCCATTTGATGATCAATCACTGAAACTTTTCTTCATTTACTCTTCTGGAAGTCTTTGAGATGTGCCCACCAATGACCTCTAAATTGATGTACCCAATGTGCACATTTTTAAAATACTAGACATTTTTGCAGTATTTAATATAATTAACTGCTTTTTTTCTCCCTGAAGTTCTCTAGTCCCTTGCCTTATTTTGCACATAATTGTTTTGGATCCCTCCCAAATTTTAGATCATTTATTTTCAATTTCCTTGGGCTGTTCTTCTTCCTTCATCCTGAGACTGATCACATTCTTAAGCCTCTTCCTGTGGCTGCCTTTGGCCTTATCTTAGTCACAGCTACTGAGAGATGTTTTAGAATTTTATTTTCATCTGAACCATTTCATCCTGAGGAGTAAATATTTTTCATTACTGTAGCTGAGGCCTTTTTCACATGTCTGCATTTCACAGCATCTTCAAGATATTGATAACATACAAAAATATATTGATCATCTTAAGGGCCCCCCAGAGCTCAGAGACCAGTAAAGGAAACCACTTCCACCTTCAAACAATGTTTGGTGTCCACTAGGGGAACAAAATGACCTGCTGAGATGAAGTGGGAATGACAAGGTATGTCAAAAATGATGTGATGTTTGTAGAGAAAAGATTGTGGTAGAATCAATATAAGAATCATTTCTATGGATTTGTGTTACTTGAAGGCGGCTTTAGAAATAGCAACAGGAAGAAAAAGCAATGCTTCTTAGGTAAAAGCAAAATGCTTGTATCATTGAAAAACAAAGCCTTTCAAAAAGGATGGGCAAATCTATAAAATAAAAATTCAAGGTATATTGAACTTTCTTCTGAGACCAAATTCATCAGAACTAATGCTCTTTTGCAAAGATCAATCTATTTAAGTAAAAATTTAGGGAGTTAAGAGTCTGATGATTGTTTCTCATGATAGTGAAGCTCTGTGGGGACGGCAAAGGAATAATTTACACACATAATAAGATAGAAAGTTGCTATTATAAAAATTAGCCAGATTTAGAATTTCTTTCGTACCCAAGGAAGGGATCAGAAGTTAGGTTTCTTCTGTTGTCTTGGAGTTTCAGCACTGGTTCCAAGGCTGTGATCTAAGCAGAGACTCCCACATTGTAACTCTGGGGGCAGCTCTGCCAACATTACCCAGTTATCTACCCCAGGAGACACTGACATAAGACGTCAGTGGGAAACATTTATTTTGCAGAGTTGTTAACATATTCTATCTGCCCCTACCATCACCACCATCATGAGAGCAAGAAGGGGGAACTTTAGGAGAATGAATCAGAGACCTTGCCCCATGTCTGCTGGAGTGAAAAATAATGGCATGGATCCACATCAGCCTGGAAGACCCCTGCCTGGCTTCAAGGGGAGGGGACATGGCATATTGTCATTAGCCTCCCATTTCAGATTTCCAAGAGACAAGAATGCATTGTGGGCCAGACATGGAACCTCTGGGATGAAGCCAGCCACGCAAAATTTGAAAGGAACCTACCCCAGGGTCATCAAACCAGGAAAGAACCTAAAGGTGATCCTGCAAAAGCAAAGGGGAAACGTCAGTGATCAGATACACGTGTTATTCCAATTTCTGCATTTGTCTGTTAGCTACAAATGAAGCTTCAGGAACACTGGAGGAACCCAGAATATTCACCCTAATTTTTAAACATACTTGAGGCTAGTATGAGTAAAGGTTTTCCCATTGATTACTTTTGAGGTGCCAGGAGTTGACCATGAACTGCTAGAGATAAAAATACATGGAAATGTAAGTATGCTACACATCAAGGGCTCCCTCCTTGCTAATCATATAATGATTATATAATGTTAAGCACAGATTTCAAAAACACAAGGAACTCTTACTTAAAGAGAATATGAGTGCAAATAGATGAAGTAAACTGTAAATAGTCCAAACTAGTCCCTGATCCAGTGAGACAAATTCCCTATTTGATAAAAACATAGACTCTCATGTCATTTCTAGAAAAACAACTGAAATTATTTTAGGAGAATTTGGGAAATGTAAATATGCATCTCCCTTTTTTAGATTCTTGAGTAATGGAGATTGGTTTGTTTTGCCTACTTCAGCCACTAAGTAAATACCTTAGATGAGGCATAGTTTTACTCCAGATCTGTTCCCTCATCTGAAAAATAAGGGTGATAACTAGGTCATCTCCCAGAACATAGGCTAGATACTATATTAATAGTTTTGGGGGAAACTACACAGAACCACGGAGTCCTGCATTCAGAGTACCAATGACCTCACCCCTTGAAAAACAGACCTAACATTTATTACATTTTATGCCACACATCTAAGTTAGCCACATTTGTTCAAATGATTATTACTTGTTGTTCTAGAATTATAAGACAAACAAACAAACATTAAGTGGAATCATAAAACTATAGGGGAGGAAAAAAAATATTTTCCTCTAACTAGCATAGGATTTACAATTGGGGTCCTCTCAATTAGACTGGCCAAAGACAGATCAGCAAGAGAAAAACAGAGAAGTTTAGTAACATGCGTGGAGATGCACATTCACATCAGAGCACTCAGTGATGAATAACCCAAAAAGATATACTTGGCTAGAACTTGGCCTTATATACCATCTTAAGCCACAGGGGTTTGGGCTTCTGGGTGGGAGGCAAGTTTTGAAAAGGGGATCAGGAAAGTATGGTAAGCATTGTTGTGTAGTAAGATTGGTTTTACAGATGAAATCAGTACCTTTTCCATTGATGAAAAGAATTGTTGAGAGTCCTTCTTTCAGGTACAGGAGAGGGAGACCTCTCTACTAAAGGAAATTTCCTTTCCAAAAGGAACATTTATGCCATTTTTAGAGCTTTTCCTATGTCTACTGATCTCAGTGGTCTTTAGTTCAAAATAACCTATATGCCAAAGGGGCATATTTTGGAGTTGCATATTCTGATACCCTTCAGAACCAAGATATACCATAACTTATCTTCATAAAGAAACAAGAGCCCAGTTAAATTTAGCAACTTACTTTTACGCAGAAGAAGGGTTGAATGACTACTCTAGTCTTTAAGATCTAATTCTTTCCACTATATTAATTATATATGAGACTTCGAATTGAATACCACTTTCTAAGGAAAACAAAATAAAACCCCAATTAGAGGAAAGGAATAATAAAAGATTTTTAAGAGCATTCAAGGAACTCCCATTACAAGGAGAGTTTTCTTTCTCATAGTTCACCATTGGTAGTAAGCACACACTAATTACTATTTTAGGATTGTGCCGAGTTAACTTCTATGCTTATTTGTGTATTTATTCAATCATGAAACATATGGACTGAGCTACTTTTAGGTGCCTACTAGTATTTAGTTTATAAAGTTGCATGAGACAATATATATGGCCGCAAGGAACTTGCATTCCAGAAGGAAAATCAAAGAGGAACATTTTGCATAGAATCCTGAAATGGTTACTAAGGGTTTTCTAAGAGATTCTAAAATGAAGAGATAATTGTCTTGCATTTATAAAAGGCCTAAGCTATTCCCACTGAAAAGGAGTAATTGAATCTGTAATTACTTTCATTTCATAGGGGACATAGACATGGATTCTAAAGATCTAATTGTGATGGTTGTTTTCTTAATTACTCTAATTGCTTTATAGAGAACACTACCTTTCGTCCATTGAGGAAAGCTCAATAGTCAATAGTGACTTGAGGACACCATTTAAAAGTTCTACTTTATTGTGTATCAGACTGTTCTGTTGTTTATTTCAGCTTCTGATGATCCAGTCAAGCTGAGATTGCCCCTATGTGTTCTAGGAACAAAGGCATTGACTTCTGGTCATGGTTTTTGGAAAGGAACATAAAGGAACTGGCACACCTGCGCTGTGGTGACAGTAGGGCTGCCCTTCTAAGTCACCTCCATAAAGTCATTTCAATTCCTCTCTTTCTCCATCCAGCCTCCACAATTCATAGAGATCTGGTTTCTGGGAGTAGCCTTTTGTCTCAACCAGGCCTGGCTTCTTTTAAAAATGGATAGAAACGGACAGCCCCGGTGGCACAGGGGTTTGGCGCCTCTTGCAGCCTGGGGTGTGATCCTGGAGGCCTGGGATTGAGTCCCAAGTGGGGCTTCCTGTATGGAGCCTGCTTCTCCCTCTGCCTGTATCTCTGCTTCTGTGAGTGTGTGTCTCTATGAATAAATAAAATCTTTTTTAAGAAAAATGGATAGAAACAATAGTTTGTCACATTATTCTCTGGAAGCAGGTGTTAATAGGGGCCAGGAGAATGGGAAAATGAGAGCATTAATTTCTTGTTAAGGGAAAGGCAGTGGGGTGCATCCCCCCAGCAGAGAACAGATGGAGTCGATGACAAAAAAGAAAAAACAAGGATAAAAATTATCATTTAATTTCAAAAAAATGTTTTAACTAGAACTAGCCTTGGCTTAAGTTTATCAGTTTCCCATATTTCTTGTGTACATTAGGTATGAACTAATACACAGTTGGGTAGCTTTTGATATTATACCCTGAAGAAGCATCTCATTCCTGGGTAGAGTCAATTTGTGTGTTAAATGCATCCCTGAAGAATTATTTGGGAATCAAAATTTGTCAGGTTCAACTGTATGCATATTCCTATTTCCTTGTACTTCCAAAGTTGCAAGGATTAAATGAGATCATCCACAGGAGAACACTGTAAATCTTTTAAAACTATACAACTGTAAGTTATTTATGTGCTTTTTATTCAAGAGATGGACAGACTCAGAATGCAAAAATTTTTTGATAAAAATAACTACTAATGAAAAAAATAACTACTAATGAATCTAACATTTTTAGTGGAACTTATTAGAAGAATATTTCCAGAAAAACTCAGGAAAATTCTTATAGGATTTTACCTTCTGACTTACTTTTTTCTGATTACTTGCTAAGCAAAAGTACGTGTCTGGGGATAATTATTAGGAGGCAGAAAGGATGGAAAGATACAAAGACTTATAAGTAATGTGAACATATTCTTTGAGCCAAAAATCACACGAAAGATTATAGATAGTTTTGAAACAATCCTTGAGATGAAGATATGCTTAAAAAGTATTGGCATTTCCAGGATATTAGAATTGCAAATGGTGACAAGCGATGGAACTTTATTGTTAGGCATGTCCTGGAAAACCAAGGATGTTTGGTTTTTGAGGAATGAGGTACAGTTCCTATTTTAAAGATAGTTTGGGGGGGTGGGACCTGGGTGGTTCAGTCAATGAAGCATCTGCCTTTGACTCAGATCATCATCCCAGAGTCCAGGAATTGAACCCCCACTTGGGCTTCTTCCTCTCCCTCTCCTCCTCCCCTGACTCATGCTCTCTTGCTCCCTCTGTCTCTCTCTTTCTCTCTTTCTCTAATAAATAAAATCTTTTAAAAATAAAAATAATACAGATAGTTTGGGAAATTGACAGGTATAGCAGGCTATGGTAAAGAGTACAAATGCTGAATAAGGAATGAAGATGAGACTCAAGCATGGTAACATTGGTGGAGTATTCTGTGCCATTTTAACATGTTGTCTCATGTTAAAAATGCTTATATAAGTCAAGGGTCAGAACAGAATGAATGAGGGTGTCCAGGGAGAGTGTTCTGAGATCCTATTTAGGAAGCAAGTTTAGTAGAATATGTAAATGTTGATACAGGATAAGGCCCCTGGAAAAAAAGGAGTCAGTAGAGATTCTATAGCCCTAGGTACATAGTCAAAATGCTGGGAAATACACCATTTCGTAATTCCACATGCTAGCACTTCCAGTGACGTGTAGAAAGAAAATGTCTGTCTTGTTGAAAGCTAGTAGTCACGACTCTCTATGGTCTTTTGGGTTTTTTTTAATGACTATTGAAATACAATTTACATACCATAACATTCATCTGTTTTAAGTACGATTCAAGGAATTTTAGTAAATTCACAGAGCTGTACAGAAAAAAATCACCTCAGTCTTGATTTAGGACATTTTCATTACTCCTGTAAGATTTCTGTTTATCATAAATCCTTGTTCCCATGCTCAGCCCCATGCAACCACTAATCTAGTTTCTGTCTCTATAGCTTTGCCTTTTCTGGACATTTTGTAAAAATAAGATTATAGAATATGTGATCTTCTGGGTCTGACTTATTTCACTTAGCAAGATGTTTTTGAGGTTTATTCATTTTGCTTATTTCATTTTGCATATTTCATTTCTTTTATTGCTGAATAATGTTCCATTGTATGGATATACTACACATTGTTTATCCATTCGCTAGTTGGTAGACACTTGAGTTGTTTCCACTTTGGGGCTATTATGAATCAAGCTGCTCTGTACAGCTACTTGAAAATCCTTGGGTGACCATCAACTTTCATTTCTCTTCGGTAGATATTCAAGAATGGAATTATTGGAGCATACGGTAAATCTGTACTTAATGTTTTTTTAAAAAATATTTATTTATTTATTTATTTATTTATTTATTTATTTATTTGAGAGAGTGCAAGGGGTGGGCAGAGGGAGAGGGAGACAGAGAATTTTGAGCAGATTCCCCGCTGAAGCAGAGCCTGACTCGGGGCTGGATCCCACAGCCCTGAGTTCATAACTTGAGCCAAAATCAAGAGCCAGCTGCTTAACCGATGGAACCACCCAGGCACTCCTATGCTTAACTTTTAAGAAACTGCCAAACTGTTTTCAAAAGGAGCTGTACCACTTTGCAATGCCCACCAACAATGTATGATTATTCCAGCTTCTTCCAATTCTCATCAACAAGTGTTCTTACCTGTCTACTTTTATTGTTATCATAGCTACTCTTGTAGGAGGGATGTGTCAACTCAATCTAGTTTTAATGGCATTTCTCTTCTCTAGTGACTAAAAATACTAAGAATTGTCCCATGTCTTTATTTCCGATTTCTACACCTCTCTGTGAAAGATCCTCTGTAGCTAAAACTTTGACTTTCTTGGATTCCTCCAGGAATTTCTAGCTTAGGCGATGCTGTGATGGAAATGCACACAGCTCACTGACTCATTCTGGTGGTGGCGGTGGTGGTTTTTCAGTAAACAGGTACTTCTTTTTTTTTTTTTTTTTTTTTAATTTATGATAGTCACAGAGAGAGAGAGAGGCAGAGACATAGGCAGAGGGAGAAGCAGGCTCCATGCACCGGGAGCCTGATGTGGGATTCGATCCCGGGTCTCCAGGATCGCGCCCCGGGCCAAAGGCTGGCGCCAAACTGCTGCGCCACCCAGGGATCCCTAAACAGGTACTTCTAAAACTTTACAAAGGAGAAATCCTTTCTGCTAAAATTATAGGACAGATTCATAGTGCGGTAACTTTTATAACATCTGGTGGAAAATCAGGCTCACAATTGCAAAAGTTTCGGATATCTGTTTTTCTCAGGGCTTCTTTTTATTTATTTATTTTCTTCCACTGAGCTAAGGGCCAGGCCAAACTGCCAGAGGCTTGTTTGCTTTCTCAGTAGGGTAAGAAAAGAAAGCAAGAGAAGAACAGGCAGCAAAGTTAAGACAGAATTCTTCAGGAAAGTGGTACTGAGGTAAAATAACAGTAAAACCAGGTTAGAGAAACAAAATCCATAGAATCAAGTTCTTCTTTAATAACAATGCTTGATAGAAATTATGCAAGAGTCTGAGTTCAGGGCCTATTTGAAATGGATGATAGAGTGTTTCTAATGTACAAGCCCAGTAGCAGATGTAATTAGATTATGCTAACATGATAAATAGTTACTGAATATCTCCCTAAATTAGATTGACCTCCATCTGTAAAGATCATAACTTTCAATGAAGGCTTGTTTTGCTTGCTAAATAATTTTCATATAGGTACTAAGATAGCAGTCTTGTAAGTGTGTTCATGGGTCCCTCTCCAGATCTTAGTTTATTTTCGTTTCACCTACATGTCTTTTTGAAAGTGAGTTGTGCTTCCTAAGACAGCAGAACATACATTCTTTTCAGGTGCACGTGGGGCATTCTCCAGAATAGCTCACCTATTAGGTCACAAATCAGGCCTCAACAAATACAAAAAGACTGAAATCATCTGTGCACCTTTTCTGACCACAAAGCTGTGAAACTAGAAGTCAACCACAAGAAGGGGTCTGGAGAGACCACAAATGCATAGAGTTTAAACAATATGTTGCTAAACTATGAATGAGTCCACCAGGAAACAAAAGAAGAAATAAAAAATAGGGATCCCTGGGTGGCACAGCGGTTTGGCGCCTGCCTTTGGCCCAGGGCGTGATCCTGGAGACCCGGGGTTGAGTCCCACGTCGGGCTCCCGGTGCATGGAGCCTGCTTCTCCCTCTGCCTGTGTCTCTGCCTCTCTCTCTCTCTGTGTGTGTGTGACTATCATAAATAAATAAATAAAAAATTAAAAAAAATAAAAAATAAAAAATAAATGGGAAGAAAAGAGATGAAAAATATAACAGTCAAAAACCTTTAGGATGCAGCAAAAGTGATCCTAAGAGGGGAGTATATAGTAATAAAGGCCTACCTCAAGAAGCAAGAAAACTCTCAAATAAACAACCCAACCTTTCAAGGAGCTAAAAAAAGAACAACAAATGAAGACTAAGCCAGCAGAAGGAAGGAAATAATAAAGATTAGAGCAGAAACAAATGATATAGAAACTAAAAAAAGAAAAAGAAACCTACCATCACCAATAAAAACAATAGAACAGATCAATGAAACCAGGAGCTGGTTCTTTGAAAAAAAAAAAAAAACAATTAAACTGATAAACCTCTATCCAGACTTATCGAGAGACAGAGAGAGAGAGAGAGAGAGAGAGAAAGTGGACTCAAATAAAATTACAAATGAGAGAGGAGAAATAATCAATACCACAGAAATACAAATAATTACGAGAGAATATTATGAAAAACTCTATGCCAACAAATTGGACAACCTGGAGGAAATGGATCAATTCCTAGAAACATATAAACTACCAAAACTAGAACAGGAAGAAACAGAAAATTTGACAGACCATTAACCAGCAAAGAAACTGAATCAATAATCAAAACTCTCCTAGAAAACAAAAGTCCAGTGTCAGGTGGCTTCCCATGGGAATTCTACCAAAAATTTGAAGTAGAGTGAATACCCAATCTTCTCAAAGGATTCCAAAAAAAAATAGAAAAGGAAGGAAAACTTCCAAATTCATTCTATGAAGCCAGCATCACCCTGATGCCAAAATGGATAAAGACACTACTAAAAAAGAGAACTACAGGCCAATAGCCCTGATGAACATGAATGCATACATTCTCAATAAAATACTAGCAAACCAAATCCAACTATATATTTAAAAAATCATTCACCACAATCAAGCGTAATTTATTCCTAGGCTGCAAGGATGGTTGGTATTTGCCAATCAATCAACATGATATATCACATTAATAATAGAAAGGATGAGAACCATATGATCATTTCAATAGATGCAGAAAAAAACATTTGACAAAGAACAATATCCATTCACGATAAAAAAAAAACCCTCAACAAAATGGGTTTAGAAGGAACATACCTCAACATCACAAATGCCATATATGAAAAACCCACAACTAATATCATCCTCCATGGGGAAAAACTGAGAGCTTTTCCTCCATAGTCAGAAAAAAGACAGGATGTCCACTCTCACCACTTTTCTTACTCATAGTACTGGAAGTCTTAGCCATGGCAATCAAACAACAAAAAGAAATAAAAGGAATCCACATTGGTAAGGAAGAAGTAAAACTTTCACTATTTGCAGGTGACCTGTGATGCTCTATATAGAAAAATCCAAAGACTCCACCCAAAACCTGCTAGAACTGAAAAACGATTTCAGTAAAGTTGCAAGATACAAAATCAACATGCAGAAATCTGCTGCATTTCTATACACCAAAATGAAAGCAGCAGCAGAAAGAGAAATTAAGGAATCTGTCCCAGTTACAATTGCAACAAAAACAATGAAACCTAAACAAATAAGTAAAAGACCTGTACTCTGAAAACTATAAAACATTGATTAAAGAAAGTAAAGATGACACAAAGAAATGGAAAGGCTTCTGTGCTCAAAGATTGGAAGAACAAATATTGTTAAAATGTCTCTACTACCCAAAGCAATCTGCTGATTTAATGCAATCCCAATTAAAATACTACCAGCATTTTTCACAGAACTAGAGCAAACAATCCTAAAATTCATGTGGACCCACAAAAGACCCTGAAAAGATGCTCAATGTCACTCTCAGGGAAATACAGATCAAAACAACAATGAGATATCACCTCACACCTGTCAGAGTGGCTAAAATCAACAACACAAGAAACAACAGGTGTTTGCAGCAAGGATATGGAAAAAGAGGAACCCTCTTGCACTGTTGAGGGGAATGCAAGCTGGTTCCACTCTGGAAAACAGTATAGTTTTCTCAAAAAAGTTAAAGACAGAACTGCCTTTCAATCCAGTAATTGTACTATATTTACCCAAAAAATATGAGAACACTAACTCAAAGGGATACATGCACCCTGATATTTATAGCAACATTATATATAGTATCCAAATTATGGAAACAGCCCAAACAAGTGTCCATCAGCTGAAGAATGGATAAAGATGAGGTGATAAATATATATTTATGCAATGACATCTTACTCATACATAAAAGAGAATGAAATCTTGCCATTTGCCATGACATGGATAAAGCCAGGCAGTAGAATACAAAACTAAATAAGTCAGTCAGAGAAACACAAATACCATGTGATTTCACTTATATGTGGAATTTAAGAAAGAAAACAAGCAAAAGAATAAAAAATAGGAGGGGTGGAAAGAGAGAAAGACCAAGCGAGATGCAGACTCTTAATTATAGAGAACAAACTGGTGGTTACTCTTGGGGAAAGGGGTAGGGCAATGAGTGAAAGAGGTGATGGT
Organism: Canis aureus; assembly: GCF_053574225.1. Taxonomy (NCBI): domain Eukaryota; kingdom Metazoa; phylum Chordata; class Mammalia; order Carnivora; family Canidae; genus Canis; species Canis aureus. The sequence continues at coordinate 65,885,746 of NC_135625.1, forward strand.
GATAGAGGAGGGTACTTGTTGGGATGAGCACAGGGCAATGTATGGAACTGTTGAATTACTATACTGTGCACCTGAAACTAATATAACACTGTATGTTGACCAAGTGGAATTAAAATTAAAAATTAACAAAAAAAGAAGAGAAAGTGGACTCTGCTACAAGATCACATCATAAACTCTTTACTAGTCACATCAGTTCATTGCCATCTATGAATTTGTTTTCACAACCAATTTGTTTCTAGCAGAGTCCATTGCCTTGTGAGTTTCACACAGAGTTGTTTGTGACCTTCAAATCTCTGGAGTCCTATTTATATCTCTGCTCAAAAATGAGGGGGTAGCTTTATCTTTTTTTTTCTCAGCTGTTAATTTTTTTTCTGTTTTCTTGGTTTGATAAGGAATATCTTAGCATTGTAACTATTAGCTGATCTGAAGCCTCTGATAAACTTCAATATGCCATTAAAAACAGTGGTTGGGGATCCCTGGGTGGCTCAGCGGTTGAGCGCCTGCCTTCGGGCCCAGGGCGTGATCCCAGTTTGGGGATCGAGTCTCACGTCAGGCTACCTGCATGGAGCCTGCTTCTCCCTCTGCCTGTGTCTCTGCCTCTCTCTGTCTCTCATGAATGAATTAATAAATAAAATCTTAAAAAAAAAAACAGTGGTTAATTTGGGTACAGGGCAGTTCTAGATCTCTCTTTTACTTGGGATGTAGATGGAATAGGGGGTGCATGCAAATAAAACCTTATGGTTATCTTTGAATTGCAACCTAAAAATAACCTCAACATTTCTAGAGATTTAATTGTATCTAAAAAGGAACTCTATATTTATAAGATCATTACAAAGATTTACAAACTGAATCTCCAAGTTGGTAACCTGTGTAGACATACAAATTCTTTTAAGGTTACACACATTCAATAATGATTGGAATATTTCCAAACATCTGTTTTCAAATTACTCTTAGATTAGCACAAATTTTGTTATAAAGTGGTTATTTTCTCACTCATCATAAATTAACCGACAATACCGAATATTGGCGAGGATGTTGAGCGTCCTGATACATGACTGCCTGGCATATAGTATGCTCAAGCAAAACATTAATTATTAACAAAGCTTAAATTCTCTCTTACTGTTAGATGAAATAAATTTTAGCTCAACTGTTTCTGTCCCCACCTCAGAGATATTCCCATGTCTCTTCCCTAACCCCACACTCTCCTGTGGGGACAAGTTATATAACAGTCCACCGTGATGGTAAGTGGAATGTTTGCTCAATAAATTCCCAAAGGAAATATGGATACTGATAATTTAGAGGAGTTGGCAAATTTCTTCTATAAAGGGCCACATAATAAATATTTTAGGCTTCGAGGGCCATATGATCTCTGTCACAACTACTCAAGTCTGACATTATAGTGTAAAGCACCATAGACCATATGGTTAAAAAAAAACAAAAAGTGGCTGCATTTCAATAAAATTTTATTTATGGACACTGACTTTGAATTTCACGTAATTTTCACATGATGCAAAATATTATTCTGCTTTGGATTTTTTCCACCTCTTTGAAATGCACAAATCATTCTTGGCTCATGGGTCATAAGAGAACAGGCAACAAGATGAATGGTTGTCAGCACTTACTTTGCAGCCTCTTGATTTAGAGTCATGTAATTCTAAGTGATGATGAATTTGTGGAGAAAATCAGCCTGAAATTCCAGTATATTGGTAAAAGGTGTTTTCATTTATTGCTACTTTAAGAAACACTACATATCAAGTTTAAAGGCCAACACTCTTTTTCCTCTCTAATGTAATCTTAATTGATAGAAGTGCTAATAAAAGGAGTTGGGTTTGAAAAAAATTCCACCGAGATATTTGAGGCTGGATCATCAGTAGATACAGTGTCAATAAGAATCACAGCACTTTTCTGGGTGATCTTAGTTCTCACTTGATCAACACATTTCTAAAAAAGAAACTATTTTAGAAACTCAAAGACAATGAAAAACTAAAGGAGTGTAAAAATACACTTGTTTGAGGCCCACTGGCTGAATTCTGACTCCTTCCTGGGTTTTCTGTGGCTCCTGACACATGAGGGAGTGCGTGTTCTCTGACATTCCAGAAGATCGGAGGGATAATAACTATTCCTAACAGCATAGCATTTTGAAGACAAGCTTCCAAGTTGGTTCCCCTCGATTCTCTGAACTATTTGCCAAGAGATGTGAAAGACAAATCTTTAATCTGACTGTTTAGTTGCCTCTCTCATTCTGCTATCATCCAAAGTCAGTTTTCTGTTATCAGCTGTATGTACAATTTCAAAATTGTTGTTTATATTCAGGCTGCACAGTGCAAAAAAAAAATCATACAAAAGGGTAAGTTTGTGGAATGACTTTATAATAATGTGTACCTCCCATCCAACCAGCCCCAAACTGAGGGGATTTCTCAACCACAGCCACACAAAAAGATGATGAGGGGGCAGGGATTTCTCTTAAGGTGAAGTCTGTGCTGCCCCATAACTCATGTTGGGCCTGTGCCTGAGAACACCTCCTAGATTTCTATGCTCCTCTTCCTTTATTTAGGGGTGGCCCCAGGGGAGAGTTAGGAGACCTGAAGAAACAAGAGAAGTATAGAATAAGCAAGAAAACCAATCCAAGTGGGCTTGAATTGTCACTCGTCATTATAGATGGAAATAGATAGTTGGTGAGCACCTGCCCCGTGTTGGAAACTTCTCATAAACTCTTTCAGTTGTTGAAATAAATAAGAGAAGAGGAAGGAACAAAAAGTGTCCCCTTTTCAGCAGGAAAGAAAACCAACTGCTTCAAAGCAATTAAGGAGATAAAGCTTTCTTTTTTGAAGTCAGGGTTTTGTCTCATATATTATCCAAGAGATCAGATTGATGTCATTGAACTTTTGACTCCTGACAACAGCAAACTGCATGCGTGTTCAGTGTTTGATGTGTTTTCCAAGCAGTGTGGTAGTCCACTCCCACGCTGAAATAGGATGCAACGCCTTGGTTGTGACTCCCTGGAAATATCAGGGTGTCAGTTCTGTTTTCCAGAAGGCATTGGAAAATGTTGCTTCTGAGTAATACACTGTGAGACCTCTTGATGGAAGAGAGAGGACAACTCTTTAACTGTGGTTCTACTCAGTGAGCCTCTGAGCATTTATTGGAATATGGTCAATTACTAGACAATTGAAACAACTATCAGGAAAGACATGTTTCTAATTTAACGTCCTCATCCTTTTCTGTTTTTCCCTGTGATTCAGGAGGAAGGATGCTGGCTTCTTATCCTACAAAGATCACCTGCCAGTGAGCCAGGTGGTAGTTGGAGATACTGACCGTCAAGGCTCAGAAGCCAAACTGAGTGTGGGCCCTCTGCGCTGCCAAGGAGACAGTAAGTTTGCCCAGAAGCTGCGGCTTGCACTTTCTTATCAGTTTTAAATAGCTTTTCCCAGAAAATCAGAGGATGGCAGGAAACAGACTTGCTCTTCCGTAACTCCTAAAGAAACACCATCCAATGAGAACAGAGCCAAATGAAGAGCTCGATAGGCCTTAATCCATACGGGAGGGCGGCAGCCGTGGAGTCTCCAGTACAGGAGCCTAATTTGGGCATAAAATGTGGATATCTATCTTCCTTGTAGATCCATATATAACAAGTTTGACTACCTAGGTTTATGGTGATATAAATAGCAATGCTAATAGCGTACAAGTGGCAGTCAACAGCTGTGATTCCACTGAGTGCTGCTGTTAATGCCATTAGCATGACTATTTATATCACCATAACTCAGTTTATGGTGATATAAATAGCAGCATTATGGCTTAATGTATCATTGTAAACTTGGATTATGGTCATATAAAGTTTGACATTATAGCGATCAAATTTCATCATCATCAGAGCTTGATGGTCCCCTGTAAGCCAAAGATGGTTTCTGTAACTCCGTCCTGCTTTCGGATTCAGCACCACGGAGAGGAATCTGGGGCCGCTAGCTTGGACTATGGGAGGTCAGGGAGTTAGAGTGATGATCCCGCCTAATTAAGGGCACTATTAGGATTTTATGTTGTTTGATACCCTTCGGTGTGCTTTATGTGCAGTCGGAGGGAAACAGTGCCGGGTTGCTACGGGGATCCTGCAATGAGCATCTTGGGTGTCATTTCCCCTTGTCTGGTCTATGCACGTGATTTGGGCAACTCCCCCGGGGAGTTCTGTGCCTTTTGTGATTGTGTGCTAGGCATCAGGAGACCTAGATTCTGTTCCTTGAATAACTGGCTTTCCAGGAGACCTCAGGCAAACCCTTCCACTTTCTCGGCTGTGGTAATGAGAATACCACCTGCGTCCCAACTCCTCGTGGGGAGGCCATAAAGATTTTAGTGCCGGGATCTGGATTCCTCCTAGCAAAGCATTCTGTGTGACGGAATATTACTACCACTTCCATAAATCAAAGGAGAATTAGACCTACTCGATGTAATAAATTATTGCATCGACTCCAAGAGGTGTCCTAAGGAATGTAATGGTGCATGCTTAAATGTTTACTACTTAGCAAACTAGGGCTGCTGGCAATTAAACAAGGCAATGTTCCTGACACAAAAGACAGATGGAGTTTGTGCTGATTTTTCCTTTTGGAGTTAGAGAAATGAAAATGTTACCTTTAAAATAGACGCTGGTCAAAGAGCTTTATCAAGCATTTACTGAACAATAATGCTTTATTTGTTGAGCCAGGCTTTGTAGGACTATGCAGTAAGAAATGTCATTCCAACTGCTCACGAAAAAGATATTGACACAAATTAGTAGTGATAAGGATGCATTTTAAAAAATATTTCGAGAGGTGGTTGTATGTTGGGATCGCTCTCAAGATAAGCAGGCTCTCCTGTGCTGTCTGATGAAAATCAACTTCATTATGCCATAATTATTCATTAATATATGAAGGTTCAATATTTCCTACTCGCCAATTCTAACTCTGGAGCTGGCTGTGAATTAAAGAAAGTCCCCTCCCCCCCATGAAGTAGTTGATTAACTTGGCATAAAATTATAAAAATCCCACTTCGGCAAACTTTTGTTACCTCTCTTAAAGAGAAGAAAGGTTCCAGCCACATTAAATAGTATACATAGGAGTGCGTTAACAGCTTACAGCTAATATTAGCTTGAGTCTCTTAATCAATAAATCAGTCTTCAGGAAGAATCTGTTACCTGTTTGCTATTTGTCTAGCACTTTCCTAGATACGCTTGAGAAATAAGAAAAAGATGTTAAGCTACATTTTGAGAAATGCTCACGAAGACGTATTGGAAAACAAAGTGTTTTATAATACGAGATTAGATTTTGCAATATAAAATCAGTGCTACCGATGCTCCAGAAAGGGGTGGCATAGTGTATTCCAGGTAGACTTTATGTTTAGAAAAAGAAATTAGGAAAAGTGTTCATTCACATTTCTTTTCCGAGGCTGTTGTTCTTCGAGACATCCTTAGGACCCGTTGATAAGACAAAGAGCTGTTGCATTCACTGGCACTGGATGAGCTCAGTGTTCCTACAGTACTGCAGCTTCAGAGAGACTCTTTATTTTTTATTTTTTATTTTTTATTGGTGTTCAATTTTCCAACATATAGAATAACACCCCATGCTCATCCCATCAAGTGCCCCCCTCAGTGCCCGTCACCCAGTCACCCCCACCCCCCGCCCACCTCCCCTTCCACCACCCCTAGTTCGTTTCCCAGAGTTAGGAGCCTCTCATGTTCTGTCTCCCTTTCTGATATTTCCCACTTATTTCAGAGAGACTCTTAATCCGAATTTTGCCTGCAACTCCATAAAACAAAAGCATAGTCTATATTTAATCGCAATTACATGACACACTTTTGTGTCAGAGAGACGGAAGTCTTCCCTTTTTTGCAGGCATCTGAGAACATCATACCTTGTACCTGAGTTGCCAGGTAGCAGTTTTGATGCCCACCTTTAAGAATGTTCTAGCCAAGGCACAGCGATGAGAAAGGGTTCCACATCGTATCATTTTACAGTTTTTAGTAGGTTTCATTTCCTCTGATACTTACAGCCTCCCCATGAGGTGGGTAAGGTCAGATATTAGCCTTCCTGCTTACAAATGACAAAATATTTCTTTTAAAATGTCATCTACGCTACAGGTTTCTATAGACCCTTGCAGCCTCTGGGAGGCTCCAGGAGGAAAGACAGTGCAGAGAATAGAAACAGCTAGCTCTGTGCAAGGCCAAGGTTGTTTCCCTGAGTCAGTTGATGATGAAAATAAATCTTTTTTTTTTTTTAATAGCCATTTGGGTCTCATCCCACCCACCCACCTCCAGTTACCAAAATAGCATGAATGTCTCCAGGATTCAATTCTGATTGTTATAATTTAAGAAGGGGCATAGTGCATTTATCCTGTTGTTTAAAGAGATTAACCTACTTTGTATCATTTGCTGAAGTCTGTACAGAGCTACAGTTGAAAAAAAAAAAAAAACAAATCTGCTGTTGGAAAACGTCTTTCTCTATCTGAGTAGTTGAGGGATGACAGCTTGGAAAGCTGTATCTTGAATTAGGTCCCCGTTCTATCACCCAGTCTTAGAGAATGACACAATTTTTGTAGGCTCTGACCAACCGTTTCGGTGGCTCCGGGTGATTTCATCATGCCTGCTGAGTTTCATTTTTACTTTGACTCCTCTGAACCCATAGACCCAGATAATCCAAATGCTACAGAAAATCAGTCGAAGTTCCACTCAGGTCTGCTGCATTTCCCATGGAGCGCTGAAAACGCTTATGCTCTTAGAGTTTAGTTTTCTAAGGTTGGTGGTGATGGTGGTTGATTTTTTTTTTCAGACATATTCAAATGGAAACCTCAAGTTGAAATAAAACTGCAAGTATGACTAGTGATGGGTGGTTAGCTAAGATAAAAAGTGTGGTGAAGTTACAAATCCCCTTCTTAAACCAGGCACACTCACCAAGGAAGAAACAAAAGAGCTGTTTGGAGGATCAGCCACTGGTAGGTAGAAACTGTTTGGGAAATATAAATAATAGTGAAAGGGAATAGAGGGGAAGGGAGAGGAAATGTGTGGGAAATATCAGAAAGGGAGACAGAACATAAAGACTCCTGACTCTGGAAAACTATCTAGGGGTGATGGAAGGGGAAGAGGGCGGGGGTGGGGGTGAATGGGTGACGGGCACTGATGGGGGCACTTGACGGGATGAGCACTGGGTGTTATTCTGTATGTTGGCAAATTGAACACCAATAAAAAATAAATTTATTATTAAAATAAAAAAATAAAAGAATAAAAAAATGTAAATGCCTAACCCTTCTTGCAGAGAGTTGCTGAACTTCTGTGGAATCGGTACAAAAATAAAACATTTCAGGGTCTGGAGGTAGAAATCTTATTCGTAGTATATACAGTGAATATAATTAATTTTAGAAATAAAGTATGTGTTGGATGATTTCATTCTCAGCTTTACGAGCTAAAGATTTTCCATATCTTCTCTAGGGATTCAGGGACTTAAAAAAAACTAATTAGGAGCAAGTTTGCTACAAAAGCAAGTGTTTTCAACACACATGGGTAGAGACCATTCACGAAAACGTGTTTACTCTGGGACTTTTTCCCAGTCCATCCAGAAGCCCGCTCTGGCCTTAAGACAGGCCCACAGAGCACTGGAGTCAGGCTGGATGTTTGAAATGCAAACTCAGCGTCTCAGAGGTGACTCAGAAGCCAAGAAGAAAAGGTTCCAGGAGCAACAAATCCCAGGCAGGAACACAGGAGGGCAGAGACAAAGCCAAGGGTGAAGGAAAGAAGACGTGATGGAGTTTCATGCAAACGATAGTGGACATCAGTTCACCAAGAATGTCATCGAATGTGCCAGCGTAATACAAAGGCCACGTGCTCTTTACTGCAAGACTCTTACAAACCACAACCATAACCAGCCACTCCCTCACCAAGAAAGACAAGGCAATGACTACACCCACGCCTTGTGTTGCTACAGATAAGACATTTCCAGTGGAAATGCAAATGAGTATCATTTTCTGGGGTTGTGCCCGGCACACGCCCAGGCCACACCATCTATCTCCCTGTAAGCATCAGGGTGAGACACACTCTGTGCACAGAGGGGTCAGACAAGGAGAGAGGAACAGCGACTCACCTTGGCAGAAAGCCGAGTCTTGATTATGGGAAGGAAACCACTACTGGGGCCCCAGAGGGGAGTAGAGGGTTTGCTTATCTCCTTTTACTCTGCTGCTCTAGGCTTGGAAGAGATGAGGAAGGCAAAGGGCCCGACATGCCTATTATAGACCAAGCGCTTTATATTTGTTTCTTGCTCAATTCTCCCAACATCCTGGATGAGGTGGGGCCTTTGTCTTGAGAGTACAAGTGAGCAAACAGACTTATGGGGTGATTTGCCAGGATGTTTCAGAGCTGGGGCCAGAGCTATGTGATGCCATAGCAGATCCCAGGATGGATAACATGTGATCTTTCTCAGAAGACGCTCCACATCCATTTCCTTTCCCCATTTCTCCCCACAAAATGTAGCTGTGTACACTTGCTTCAAGTATAGCAAAAAGCAAGCACAAAGAATCACAGCGTACTCATGGTAGAAGACTCAGAGATCACACCATGCAGACCCCTCATGTTACAGACCAGGGAACCTGGGTCGAGGGAGGTTAAGTGACCGGCCCAGGGTCTCCCAGCGGGTTTATGGCAGAGAACGTTGAGACAGTTTGACATGAGCTTTCATCTTTAGTAACTCCCTGTGGCCAAGATGAATGTTGAGATCCAGAAAGGGAGCTTTGACCTGGAACTCTGACCTCAGGTCCCTGCCTCTCATCAGCTGAGCAGTGTAATAATGTGGTGCTGGCACTCTTACTCTCACCCCACTGTGAGACCAGCCATCTGGAAAGCCTGATCGAAAACCCGCAACCAGAGGGATGAAGGGTCAATGGCAGAAAGTTGGTAACTTTTGTGTTTTGCTTTATTTTTGCTTCTACCTTAGGTAGTTTTTTGGTTTGACAACACAAGGCAGGAAGGAAAAAAAACTGAGAATGATGTGTAGAAATGATTAACCTCTGTTTTGTTCATAATGTCCCAGCCTCTGCTGCTATTGCCATAGGCTGCTACCAGCTGAGAAGCAGGGGTAGCTCTAAGAGCAAGCAGAAATAGTGAAATTTTCAGGATCAGAAAGTAGGCTGATTCCCATTAAAGGCCTGAGCCCTCTAGGTGTATCTGAGAGCAGCTCCAATTACAAAGGCACCAGAGGAGGAAGAAGGAAGGTTTAACTTTGGTCTTCTGGACTCCAGAGTGGCTTTAAACAATTAGAAGAAGACAACCCCCTGAGAAGAATCAGCTCTTTAATACTATTTGGACATTCACCTTGAGCCATAGACTCAGTTCAGAAATGAGAAGTAAAGTTAGTTACAGTTTGGGGGGAAAAAAAGGTATTTCTATTTTACAGTACGTACAGTATTTGTGTGCGTGTGACTTTCCCACCTGTCCTTTCAAATACAACTCATGTTTGGAGGAATCCTCACATCCCACAGAGGGGATTTGTCTGGCTGAATGAATCCTGCTGTACTTTTGTCCCCTCCATCAGTGCCTGTCCCATCCCTAAACTTGACATTTTGCAGAAGTGACAGGACCCCGGATGTAGGAGGCACTTCGATCTGTAAATTTAATCCCCGTCGTTGGGTTCTTCTGTGGAACTTTCCAGGTGGTCTCTCTAAACCATTTGCAGAAGAGAGTTAGTTAGACTTGTTCTGGCTACCTGAAATTATGCCTGCAGTCCTGACACTAAGGGCTCAGAGTTAGTGAGCATGGATTTCACGGCCCCTCACAAGGCTGCCTTTACTTTGGACATGGGCCACAAGTCTGGGGGTTCCAGGCCACTCTGCTTCTCTGATCAACTGACTATAAATGAGGGGTCCCCACTATCTCCTCAGGATCAATAATGTGCTAGTGTGACTCAGAGAACCCAGTAAAGCACTAAATTTAAGATTAAAGTTGTACAATGAGGTTACAAGTTAAGACTAGCCAAATGGCAAGATCCACAGGGTGAAGTCTGGGAGGTTCTCAGATGTGAAGCTCCCTTGTCCTCTCCTCGTGGACTGAGAACACATTACCCTCGCCTCACATCAACCAGAGTTTTTGGTGTCCAGGGTTCTTATTGGAGTTTCATATGTAGGCATGATGGAGCAAATCATCGGCCACGTAACTGAATTCAGTCTCCCGAGTCTCTTCCTTCTCCCTGGAGTTGGAGCTGACAGCTCCTGGCCCAAAGCCCCAGCCCTTAAATCCTTCCGTTGGTCTTTCTGGCAGAGCCACCCGCATCTAGAAACTATGTAGGACCCCACCACCACCAGTCAGCTCATTAGCATAAACCATCAGGGCCTACCACGAATAGCAGAGACTTTCCTATCACTCAGGAAATGTTAAGAGTCTAGAAACTCCATTCCAGGAATTTGGATGAAGACCAGATAAATTATGATCACACCGCAATCTGGTTTCTCTATTTGTTTGCATTATTAGTGCTCTCACCCCCAGCTGTGGATGGGAACTTAGAGGTCTATATCCCAGGGCCAAGGAAAATGCCTGCCACATTGAGACGCACAAATATGTGTTCATTAAATGAATATGAATGGTTAAATAACCTCAAAAGATTTAAATAAGCATTTCAGGCTAACAATGGAGGCAGTGCCACGAGGTACTTCATGATGAATTGCAGACTTGCACGGACGATAATTGCCATAGCGGTCCAGGAGGGGAGCTGTCACTCGATTTATATGCACAAATATTTTTAAACTCAGCAAGGTTTTTGCCCATTTATTCATCTTAACTAAATGAAAACTTTTATTCCTTTGTACCTTGAAAATCCCTTGAATCTGATGATTATCTTCAAATTAAGGATTAAAAAAAGGACTCTTTTTTGCTAAGTTTTCCTATTTTCTGTGGCATTCCTAAATTAAGATGCACATGAAGTATTAAATTTATAGAACTCATTGTTTAATCTAAATTAGATTAACCACCCCCCCGGCCCTTCAGAGACCCAAGCAGACTGTTCCACACTACTTGTTTATCCATGTCTCAAGGTTATTACTGACAAAATTACAATTAGTCAGTTCTTCAGATCTATTGTTAGGGCGCAAAACTGGGAGCTATAAACTATCTCACTCTGGCATAATTAAAACCATGTTCCAGTTCACCTGCTTTATGATACCTACTTGTCTTTTCCCAATCCCTACTACACGCAGGCCTTGGAAACTCGGAAAGTTCATTGAAGAAAACTTTAAAAATCTCCTCTTCTTGAAGTTTGGTGACAGTTCTGAGGTAACCATCTTACTACAGTCATTGGGATAAAAAAAAAAAATTGTACTGAACTATGGCAGGCATTGTGTAAGATCTGCATTACTGTCTTTAAAATAAATTAGTTCAAAATTCATCAGATATGTGCATCGAAAGCAGTGTGTTTGAATTCGTGTTCGCTTATTGGCATGTAGACTGCTCCATGACCTACGTGTATTGTCTCAAATTGAAAAGAAAAGGGGACCCCATGCCCATACATCCATTTTATCTTCGAGCCAGCCCAAGAGTCAGTGGTCTTACAGTAAATGAATCCTTCAGGCTGCCTATAAGGGGGAAATAATCAGTTCCTAGACCAACGCTTAATTGGGAGTCTCTCTCAATCCTTAAGTGTGAATAGAAAAACCAGACTCAGCAAGGGTAGCTTAGTCTTTTGATGAAGGAAAGGTCATTTGCCCATTAAGATTTCTATCTGTGCCTCCTCTCTTCAGGGTTTTTCTTAACTTACTCAAGCTTTAGACAATGAAGTAGCTTGACAATTTTTTCTGTAATCCCTATGTCTGATGCTTTAAGGATTCCTTAATTCCGTAATAGTAGATTATCCTAATCAATTTTGTTTCACAGCATTTAGGCCTTTAGAATTTAATACTATTACACTGAATAGGATGCAAATTGGGCTTGAACTTACAATATGGCCTGTTATTTAAGAGAACTATTTAACTGGTTTTCAACAGATTTGTGACTAGACATGTATACCTCAAATATTCTGCTCTGAGTTTCCTTCCCATTATCATACCTGAGATAACAATGTGACTGAGTCAAGAAATCAGGATTGCCACGGGATAACCTCATTTTCATTGGGTGCTTGGCTTACTCTTACCGTTTGACCAAAGATACTAAGTTAGCCCCAACTGCCTCAGTTTTCTGCATATAAAAACAACACAGAAAGCAAAAGCTAGCACTTTTTGTCAAATAACCTAACACCTTGAAATTAAACTTGTGAAAAGGCAACTCGACCCAAGAATTAGAGCTGAGAAAATACTCTGATGCATTCTATTTCTTATGTATCTTTATTTATTTCTTACATCTTTCAAGATAAAGTCTTCATCTTATTCCTTCAAGTTTACGTATGGGAAAATGCATCTGATATTGTTTAAATATAATTAGAATCCGATGCACCAAAATTAAGTTTGGTTGTTTCTCTGCCTGCAAAAATGACAATTTTTCTGGCTTATGCTTTTTGGGGCTGATGACCCCCAAAAGAAGTTGCTCTTTAGCATCTATAGGAAATAAGATGATGGCCCCAAGTATCATCTGTGATAAAGGAAACTTTACAGCTTCTCTTTGGGTTTAAGGAGAGAGAATGAGCTGTTGATTCTACTCTGGGTTATAAGTGGCCATGTCATATCTGAAACTGGTCACTTTTTGGCAAGCGGTATCCAGACTTTATCTTATGATGTTACAAAGAAGCAAATTATGTTTAATATGATAAGAGAAATCAACAGAAGTAGTTCAGTTTGGAACATTGATTCTGTGTAGCCACACCCAGCAGACTCGAAGCCAAAGGTGGGTGATGGTCCACTGAGGCAAAAAAAAAAAAAAAAAAAAGAAAGATCTGAGGTAGCAATTGAGACACAGGCTTGTTGGGAGAGTTTATGTACAGGAGTCCAGGAGGAGCAGAGTGGGCACAGCATTTGCTCTTGGGGTCTGTGAGGAGCAGGTTTTTATATATTATAGCAACTTAGGCTAACAACTCTCCATGGCCCTTCCCCTCCTTGCTCAGACAGCATTTCCAGGAGGATCAAGGGCTGCCACCTGGACACACTTCATCACAGGGGAGACACTCCAGGTTGGCCACTCCTAGGGCTCCAGATCTTGAACACAGAACAATATGTTCTTCTGCACATCCTGCTTGCCAGGAACTAGGAGAGAGGACCAGATATCTTCGCATTTTCAAGAGGTTGGTGAACAGGGGCATTCAGTACGTGCTTGCACAAACTAGCTATCCAGCACGGTCCATACAGAGTCTGAGCACTTTTTTATTTTTGAGAAAACTCTGAAACTATTTTTCTAACTCTTCTTAGCCTACCTAACCTCCATAGTCAGGCCACCTTCCTACCTATTTACATCCTTTGCAAGGACCACCTATTAGAGAATCAAGAAAAAACTGGATGACATTTATATTGAGGACAGAGTAATATAGTGTCTATCTACCATTTCTGTTTCATACAGCTATTCCCTTCCTTCTGGTATTCTTACACACATATATATACACACACGCACGCACACACACATGCATGCACACATACGCCCAAGTAAAAATGCTTACCCAGAGAATTTCACATTAATAGTTATGCTTCTATAGTCACCTCAATCCTGAACCTGCTTTAACCCCATGTTAACCCCAACTAGGGGCCCAAGGCTACTGGGATCAGTGTAGTTGGAGGAATTCTTTTTCCAGATGGAGAGGAAGACGAAACGAGATTAGAAGTCAGACCACATCTCTCCCATGCCCCTTGGAGACTGTGGACACAAGGGTTCACTGTAGGCAACTCCAAGAATGCTCTGTGTCTCCGCTGGTCTGGATCCCTCGCAGGCTTAAACCCATGGTTTAGGGCTTTGTCCTAAGGAGGAAAAAAAATCGCCTTTTTCATTTAAAAGCTAAAACACTGAATTAATGATGAACTAATCCTTAATTCAGAACAATTCTATGTATGTGTGGTAAGAGAGTTCAATAATAAATTTGAGTCTGTGGCCTTTTGTGCTAGTGTTTTAGTAATCAGTTCATGCTATTTCACCCAAAAAGCCATAAAGAAGATGAGCTCTTCTCTCTGAAAGCAGCTATCCACTGGGGGAGAAAGAGGTGCACAAGGATCCAGGCCTTTGCTTTCCTTTGTTGGCCTGTTGCTTAGCGTTCCACAGTTGTGCTACCCAATGGTTTACTGTGATGATGGAAATGTTCTTTAACCTGTGTTGTTCATACGGTAGTCTCCAGACACAGGTGGCTACTGAGCATTTGAAATGTGACTAGTGTGACCAAGGATCTGAATTTGTAACTTTTCTCAATTTTAGTTAGCTAAAACTTAAAGAGCCGCACGTGGCTAGTGGCTGCCATATTGGACTGCATAGCTTTAGCTCAACAGTGAGGGGCCACTTTAGGAGGCCGGGAACCTGTCCCCACATAGAATTCAGTCTTACTTCTGGCTATTCAGAGTTGGCCTGCTCTGATCCTTCCTCGAGAAATAAGAGGTTAAAGATGAAGAAAGAGAAAAGTTGGGTTCTGCCTTGGGTAAGCCTAATGTCAGAAAGTACCTGGGATATGTGTCACTGGAAGATACATGGAACATTTTCTCAGCTGCTCCATAAAATTCTCCGTGTATCAGTCAGGAAGATGGGGCAAAATATAACATGATTTTATGATGAGATTTATCATTTCATTAATGGATTCTACTCTTGGAATACTTTGCATAGCAGAGAGTGTTTAGAGGCTTACTTCATTGATTTCAATGTTTTCACATTTTATTTTAACCTTGGGTTATATTTTGAAATGCAGTACACCCTCCACACCCTCCATTTTGCCTACTGACGAAAACCTAAAATTAAAATAATAGTATTTCAGAAAGAGATACGGTTGTGTTACCTCGACCACAACATTCTTTGCAAAATAAGATGGAAGCTTGTAAGTAATTCTCAGGTGTATGAACACCTGTCTGCAAAGGTCTTCATGCATCTTCACTAGAGCTGTACTTGACCAGTGGGTGGGATCTGCAGGGTACATGGGGTGTGTCACTCCCACCAGCTTTGCCATTCCACACCCCTCAGGATCTCAGGAGTGACCCATTCACTTCCCAACCCTTTTTGCTGCCACTCACAACCATGTCTCCTTCTTAGTGTACCAGTTAAATGTCATCATTTACAATTTAGAGACAAACAATGATTGTTCAAGGGAGGTAGTAGGAGAGAGTTGTATAGAACTCTAGCTCCTAAGCACTAGTTTGAGCCACTTGAGGCAAGGTTGGGATGGGGAAGGTGAGTGCTGTAGGCCAAATGTTTGTGTCTCCCCAACATCCAAGTATTGAAATCCCAACCCCCGAAGTGATAGTATTAGAAGGTGGGGCCTTTGAGATGTGATCAGGTCATGAGGATGGAAAGGGATTAGTGCCATTATAGAAGAGGCCCAAGAGAGCACCCTAGTTTCTTCTCCTGTGTTAGAACACAGTGAAAAATGCCAGTGAAGGAGCTCCTTAGAGATGCAGGATTTTATTAGGGGTAGTTTTGTGGGAAGTCCCTGCCCGGCATGGACCCAAATTCCAGACTCCCAGAAGGAAAGCAGGTGGGTGTTCAGCACAATTCCCATTATACCAAAAGATTAGGCACAGTAAGGCACTCGTTAGTTATTCAGCTAGCCTTGCTGGAATTTCAAGGAGAAACAGTCAGATCTGCTATGTTAACTCTTTTCTGTATAGGAGTCCTCTCCCTTTTTTCTCCATCCATCAATACAAAGCTTCTCTAGCAAACCAGAGCTGCCCCTCACCTTTCTTCTCTGCTTCCCACCCCCTTCTCCTGGAGCACAATCCCATCTCTTCCCTCTACTTTCAAGAAGAATCTTTTTTTTTTTTTTAAGATTTTGTTTATTTATTCATGAGAGACACAGTGATTGAAAGAGAGGCAGAGACACAGGCAGAGGGAGAAGCAGGCTCCATGCAGGGGGCCTGATGTGGGACTCAATCCCGGGACTCCAGGATCATGCCCTGAGCTTGAACAGGCACAAAACCACTGAGCCACCCAGGGATCCCCTTCACAAAGAATCTTATCTCACATCCAGGTCTATGACTTCATACCTTGCTTCACTCCACTTCACCCCCTGATTTCTCCCTGCCTCAAACAGCCCCTTCCCAAAATCTTAAAACCAAAGAGATGGAGAAGGTCAGAGATGGTGCTGTTTCCCCTTGAGTAGGTCATTTGTATCTAGTGACCTGGAGTTTCTGCTGCATCAGGTTCCTGAGCAGGACCAGCTAAGCAACTGACAAAGCCTGGTGCAAAATGAAAATGCAGGACCTCTTGTTAAGAAACTATTGGGAATTTCAGGACAATGGCAGTGGAACAGTAAATCAAGCATGAGGCCCTTCTAAACCCGTGTAGGTCACACACCCATGTTTCTGAGGCCTGGGCAGAAGGCAAAGTCAACCCCAGACTCTTGGCATCCTTGAGGTGTAGCAGGCCTTCAGGAATGGACCTGCAAGCCTTGTTTCTCTAGTCAGTTTGAACCTCAAGGAACATTTGTGTTCCTTGAAACCATGACGAAAGTTAAACCAATATGGGAAACCATTCAACACAGGGATTTGCAGTAGGCCTTCGGTAGGCCATACCGAATTATGGAATATTTCCCAAATTTGTCTGATCACAAAAATTTCCTAAGGTGCTTGTCAAAATGCAAATCCCCAGCTTCTTCCCGCAGAGACTTTGGTTCAGAATTCTAGAGAGGAGCCCCAGACTGTTTTTAAGAAGTTTCCTAAAAAGTTTTTATGCCAGGGAAATTGTAGAAACTCTATGAACACAGCATTAGGGGGCAGACAGACCTAGGCTCAAACTTTCCATTTACCAGCAGTGTGACATTGGGAAAGTTGTTTAATTTCCCTAAGCTTCAATTTCCTCATCTGTAAAATAGAGATAATTATGCTTAGTACAAAAGGTTGCTATGGGGATAAAATGAGACAAGTGTATGTAAAGAGCTTCTAACAGTGACTGGTGCAGTAAGTTCTCAATAATGGTAGTAATACATATCTTACAAAAGGAATAAAACTTCTTTAAACCCCTCACTTTTGTAAAACTAATATGAATTAAACATAAATGCAAATTACTAAATGCAACCATTATTATTTCTGACAAAGTCACTCAGAAATAATGAATTACATAACCTAAGGTGAACAAAAGAATCAATCATCAACGGCAAATGTATTTTGAGCACCAGCTGTATACAAGGCATTGTGACAGGCTGCAGGCTGATGGTTTTTGCAACCAAGGAATTTATAACCTACATCAGAATACGAGAGATGTAAAGACGCGTCTCTTTTACAAGGAAGCACAGAAGGGTAAAAGCAGAAGGTTCGGGCACCACCTGGAGAAGGATCTTGAAGGAAAGAAAGAGGAAATGAGTAAAGGTCACTATACATGGGGTTGGTGCAGTGGGCAGAGGGCTTGAACTGGAATATATACGACAATAAGTAGACCAAACTGATAGAAGCAAAAGGTTCCTATAGAAAAATAAGCACACGACGCATCTGGATAAATACTCATTAGAAAATGAGACCTGACCTGGAACCAGAAAAAATGCTGAGCCAAGAGCTGAAATCACTCTGTCGGCTAGCGAGTTTGTGAGCCAGAAAGGGGAGAGAGTGCCTAATCTTTTGAAGGTTTATTTAATTAAAATATTAAAGTCTTCACTTATGTCTAGTTTCAAAGATCTGGGTTAATGCAGTTTATCTTTCTCAACTGCATCCTTTAAAAAATAAAAGGGGCATTGCTAATAAAGGCAATAAAGTAATTCAGCAAAGGGCTGACAATAGGTCCGCATCCAACAATGGTATAACAGGAACACACATTTGGAACTTATTGTCAGATTTTCATTTTCATAATAGCAACCTTTCCTTTTAAGGCTTTTTAAAAGCTACTAATTTTAGACAAGCCTTTCTTAATTGTGTGAAAACTTTCAGACACAGATAGTATTTTAATATTTTTAAGAAGTCTGTAAGATTGCTGGTGACCGTTGGCTTTTGTTTTGCTCCATCTATATATGGGGACAGCTGTGGGTCGAATTACGCTCCCCCAAAAAAAGATGTGTTGGAGACTTAACCCCCCAGTGCCTGTGATCATTGACATTTGGAAATAGGTCTTTGCAGATGATCAAGTCAAGAAGAAGTCTCACAGGAACCTGGTAGGCTCTCATCCCATATGACTGATGCCCTCAGAAGAGGAGAGCACAGAGTGGC
This sequence comes from Canis aureus, assembly GCF_053574225.1. Classification (NCBI taxonomy): domain Eukaryota; kingdom Metazoa; phylum Chordata; class Mammalia; order Carnivora; family Canidae; genus Canis; species Canis aureus. The sequence goes on from NC_135625.1 coordinate 65,903,977, forward strand.
ACGCACACACACAGGGTTATTGAAAAGCTATAAATTAATGTGAGGATTTGTTCTCCTTGATAAGTGATATATCTACTGAGCCATCTAGGTATTTAATACCATCTAGGTATCTAACACTTGTGAAAAAGATCTTTAAAATAAAGTGTTTTTATTGGAGCATGTAGAAATGTTACAAAATATTTCTGTAGGAGTCTCTGATCTGTTTTTTTTTTTCAAAATGATATTTTTAAAAGATTTTTTAAAATTTTATCTTAGAAAGAGAGTGTGTGTGCAAGTGGGCGTGGGGGCAGAGGGAGAGGGACAGAATCTTCAAGCAGACTCCCTGCTGAGCATGGAGCCTGATGCAGGCCCAGTCCCAGGATCCTGAGATCATGATCTGAGCTGAAACCAAGAGTCAGGTGCTTAACCAACTGAGCCATTCAGGTACCCTTCAAATTGTTATTTTTTAATAGTTCGGCTGTTAAATAAAGTTCATACATTAGCTTGTATTCAGAAATAAGCTTCATCAATTCATACCCTTATGCTCATGGCTTTCCAAATAGATGGCATTTTCTATGTCTGTACATTTTTTATTAAACAAGTTATTTTATGCTTAAAAGTCATTCCTTGAAAAAATGATTTTGCTACTAACAAAGACCATTACGTTCACAAATTCTTTCTCCATGGCTTGATGCTATCTTTCTGCACTGTAATTAGCTGCATGTATAGTTAATTATTATGAGAAAAGTAGAGCATCTCCACATTTCTACAAGATACTTATTCTCTCCTTCAGTTCCCACATCCACCTCCAGCCCCAAATGTCTTTTCATGGTGGGAAGATAATAAGCACACATTTTTAAAATGACAGCAAAATGTTCATCAAGAATTTCATAAAGCTTTAATAGACTGAATGTGTGTTTAGAACAAGCATTCAGTAGATCTGTACTTTTTTTTTTGAATGAAGAATTTCCCTTACCTATGTTCCCCATTGCATGCAAAATTTCATATATAGTTTCAGAGAGAATGGAAACAACTTTGAAGGTCATATGTCAACCCCAGGGTAAGAATTCCAGCTTTAGAGACCAATATTATGATAATTAATCATTTCTCTTAATACAAAACACCCGAGTTAGCCAGTAAGATTTATTTAAATGACACACTCAGTTTTGCCCCAAATCTTGTTTTCAGAGGAAAAAATTAATTTAAAAATACATTCTAACAGTTCAGAATCTTCAAATTCTCACATTGAAATCATACCTCAGTTTCTCTCAAATGGCTTTAGTTTCTTCACTGGAATGTGAATGTTTTTGAGTTCAGCACCCAGTCTTGCTTATCCCTGTATCTGCTACAGAGCCTATCATAACATTTACACATAAAGGGAGTTCAAACAGTGTTACTGTTGCTGTTGTTATTTATTTAAAAAAAAATAGGAGCGTTTACCATGTATTTGTATAAAAATATAGGTATATGCTACCTAAAATGTCGTCTGTATTTAAACAGATATTGGCACTGGGAGCAAAGGATGAAAGGCGTATTTGAATTAAACATAGAGGAGATGTCAGGGGGCCTGCCTTTGCTCATACAAGAAACACAGGGAAGGTGGGTGGAAAATCTTTGATTGACAAGGTGCATTCTACTTTATGGATGAGGCAAGCAAAGAAGGCACAATGCTCAGTAACTCTGAAGAGGAGTTCTCAAGGACTTTTAGCTTCCATGTGTGTTTCCCAAGAAAGCAACAGGCACTAACTAGCTTGGAGATATACAGTAGACAATGCACAGATTCTTATAATCATTTCTCATTCTGGTCACTGTGAAGGGCTGAGGTCAGAATCCCTAAGGACTAGACTTGATAAGTAGGATAAATACGTGTCCAGATATTTCTCCCAGTCACCGATACTTCCTATCTGCTTAGTAACCCCTGAAATCTCTGTAACATATAAAAAGCTTTTAATTCTAATATTAAAAAATAAATTCTGTTAACATACCAGCTGAAATTTACTCATGCTAAATCTACTCCCAGAGCAGACACAAGTGATCATACCCCTCTCTTGTTCCATTATTAAGAGGTTTCTAGGAGACAGTTGGTGGGGGGAGTTACCATTGAAAATTGGCAAGGCCACCAAAAGTTGAATTTGGGGAAAGACATTCCATCTTTTCCCTAGGATTGTCCATCTTACCAATCCCATTAGATGAGCATATGCAGAAACTTTATGTTAAATTTTTTTTTGATATGGCTAACCACTGTTCTTCACAAAACTTATAGTTTATTAAATTTGTGCATGATGACTTCTCCCCTTGCTCGATAAGTTTCCTTATAAAGAGAGTTCATTCATAGGAGTCTCACCGAGATAACAGATAAATAGCTTCTCGGCAGCAAAAACTACTTCTAATTTATCTGTAGGTCCCCAATGCCTAGAACAGTGCCTAACATAAATGTTGTGCTCAATCAAGATTATTATATGCATATTTCATGAATAAAGGTAACAAAAATATCTATTACAAATCTAAGTGATTTATTAGTTGAGTCTATAAAGAAAGGATTTATGGTAACTTCTAAAAATTCATTCAGTGTTTCATCAAATATTAAAATTATTGCAAAAGTAAATTAGCAATAGAGCAAATGAAATGATGGTATGTAACTTATAAACAAATCTATCTTACTTTGAACAAGTAGACAAAATGTTTCTGCATGTAGTTTGTGTGCTACCAGGTTGGTATAAGCACTGCTCTTTTAAACCATGAAGCAAATATTCCAATATTCCAAATTCTTCATTATGCCACCCCTAAAACATAATTTCTAGTATGTGATTATGTCTTGTATTTTAATAAGGTATTTCTCAATTGACTGCTTTACATAAATTGTATAGTTGTTAATGAGAATTATTACCACAGAAATTTTTCTTAGTTTATGATGGAATTAAAATAGCCTTTTAAGTCTTAAAAACATTAACAAGAAAAGTTTGATGATGTGAATTCAGCTAATAATACCTCATGTTCAGTCTGGCAGGTATTGTGCAAAGTTTCCAGTGAATAACTACCTTTTATGAAATATGAGAAACTTTGTTCATTTGCCCTTTAGATGCAGGTTCCTTAGTTTCCTACATCAGTTGTGGATTTGGTTGTTGTTGTTGTTGTTTTTAATATTATTCTTTCATGTGGAACCTCTTCCAGCAAGTTCTCCTAAGACAACAAATGACCCAGCCGAGTATCCATTTAAAATGCTATAAGCAAAAAGGGCTTCTTTCTTGGCTCCCATTCTTTAAAATTTAATTAAAATGCTTCATCTTCCATCATAGAACTGTTTTCTGTTCTAACCTCTTAGCCTTGTTATTAGTTACAGTTTGGTTAGATTTTTAAATAGAACTCTAATTTTTTCAGTGTTTTGGACAGGAAGAGACAGCGCCATGTGGATAGTGCTTGTCGACCTGTCCCAGGAAAGAATTTTTAATTGAACATCTCTGTCCCCCATCATTAGCTAATCCAGATAGCTTCTGAAGCATGTCTGTGTGAGTCGCAAAGCAAATTGAGGTGCAGTATTCTACTCTCCTAGCCTGAGGAAGGGGCTTCTGAGGGGACTGAGTTCTGTTCTCCATTGGGTATGTTCCCAATTACAGATTTTCTTGGTAACATGCCATCCTGAAATAAATGCTTTCCATGTATTTATTGGAGAACCTAACCTTCCAAAACAGGCCTGAAACTTTGCTTATAGCCCTCCCTAAAGAATTCCCGGAGATGCCAAGGTAGAGAGCAAGGTCGCCTGTCCTCCCTCACTCCTGTCATCATGGCGTCTCATAAAGTGCAGACACACACACCATCTTGTCCTCCCGAAGCCCTGCTGTTCATCTCGCCCCCTTCCCCTGCATCCACTCAAGGAATGGACAGATGCTGAAGGGCATCAAGGGCAACGTGCAGATGTCATAAACTGGAAAATTGGGGCTAAAGGTGAAACAGCATCTTACAAATGTCTTCCCTCAAAAAGCTCCATCTTATTTTAGAAATATATGATCCATGGAGGGCCTTATCATAAACTGATCTAACAAGCCAATAAGCTTCTGAGGGTTCTGCTTCAGTGGTCCGGCATGTTTTAGAAGGATTACTGCTTAGTTACTTAAGAGACTTTTGTTTTGATTCGGTTGTTCACTGAAATTGTTGAACGCGAGTCACTGGGATTTGGTATCATCCTGTAAGAGGGTCTCTCCTGGGCACCATGTTCCCCTAGGAAGCCCTTGCTTTCCATAGTCTGACTCAGTGTCTGTATGACTTTTAAAAATCCTACACACGTTGTGATCTTGGGAAAAGACAAACACAACATAAAACACAGAAAGATGGGGTGCCTGGCTGGCTCAGTGGTTGAGCGTCTGCCTTTGGCTCAGGGTGTGATCACAGGGTCCTTGCATGGAGTCTGCTTCTCCCTCTGCCTGTGTCTCTGCCTCTCTCTCTGTGTCTCCCATGAATAAGTAAATAATCTTTAAAAACAGAAAACCGGAAAGTTGTACATATTACTAACAAATCTACACGTATCCTTTTTACCTAAATCACCCATTGTGAGCACAAAACCTCATGAAAGCACATGCCCTGGCACAAAGAGAATAGTGTTATCAGCATCTGAAAGCAGTGATACTAACCGAACCGAACAGCAACATGAAAAAAAAGAAAAAAAAACTCTACTTATGCCAATAAGCGTAAGAGGAACTTGTATGATCCAGACGGGGAAGGAAAAAAAGGCCTGAATTAGGCTTATAGATTTGATACCAGGTGGCTAAAGCTGAATATTCCTTTTTTTTTTTTTTTTTTTGTCTTTGGTTTGTTTGTTTTAACATGTGCTCAGAGGAAAAAGAAAAAGAATTGATGGGAGAAATCTTTAATTCACATTCTGTTATTTCATGTAAGTGGGCAATTCAAATAATTTCTCTCAATTTTTGAGTAGATGTTCACAGTAATTTGTACATTCTAATCAGGGCTTAGCTTTGCCAAGCACCGGATCCTTTTCTCATAAGAATATATAGAACTCTCCAGAAAATATTTCTTCAGCTATTACATCTCTGGCTCACACATTCATGAAGACTCATCTGTACCTCTGATTTGCCTTATATAAACAGAAGGAAAGGTCATTTCTGAGAGCAGTTTTTACAGAAACACTTATTTGGAAAAGATGAAGAGCAAAATGATTCAGGGGCTCTGCTGCATTGATGGTAGCGGAGACGTAGAGTACACATGCTGTATACATTTCATTATTTAATCTCTTTCCTTTATGAGTTTATTGATGGAAAATGGCGCCTTGTCTTCTATTAAGTAAACACATATTTCAAAAGACATCTAAATGCTCTCAACAAAACAGAGCAAACTCAGAAAATATAGGGCTTTTTCATTGGACTTGGGGGATTACTTCAATTGCCGCGATAGTCTACCAGAGGCAAAATACCATATTCTTTAAAGTTCAGACGAATAAATTGTGCTGCTTATGGAGAAAGTATGATATTCTCTATTGTAAGCAGTCTTATACATTGACAATATGGAAATAATCCATCTCATTATAAACTAGACCGAGTCTAAAACCCTCAAACTATAGATTTGTGTGTGCTTGTGGCTGAAAATAATATTGAAACATGAAAATGAACCCTCCCACCAAATCTCTGGGAACATAGATTTGAGATTGGCTTTGTGAACACAAAAGTTCATTCATCCCCCAATACAGGCTAAGCACCATAAGAACTGACCATGAACCTTGACTGAACTTGTGCTCTAGGGTTGGTTACATGGGTAGGAATGCGGCAATAGTGATTGCACTGCTCTGGATACTCTCTTTTAGGGTAAGATTCCAGCTTCCTTTGTATCATCACTCAAAACTCCCAAGAATATTTGTAAGAGTGATTCCTAACCTTGAGGTTACTTGCATCCTATGCTCATCATTAAATCCGTGATACCATAAAATGTCTGGGTCTTGTGTTGGGATTTTGAATTCTCGTACAGCAGCTGAAACAAAACATACCAGTCATAGGAAGAATAATGCCACCCCCACCCATAGAGGTCCACATCCTAATCTTCAGAACCTGTGACTATGGTGCCTTCCACGGCAAATGGGACTTTGCAGATATGATTGTTATAAAGCTTCAAATGAGGAGATTATCCTGGATTCCCTGAGTAGGCCCAATCTAATCCCATGGGTACTTAAAAATGGAAGAGACAGAAGAGGAAGAGGGATGTGATGTGAGGACTCCATTTACTCTTGCTGGCTTTGAACACAGAGGCAAGGAGCCATATGCCAGGGAATGCAGGTGGTCTCTAGACAGTAGAGAAGGCAAGGAAATGGATTCTTCCGGAGAGCCTCCAGAAAGCAAGGCAGTGTTGCCGACACCCGTGATTTGAGCCCAATGATACTCACGTTAGGCTTCTGACTCACAGAACTGTGAGATAATAAATTTATATTGTTTTAAGCCACCAAGTTTGTGGTAATTTGTTCCAGCAGCAATAGGAAACTAATACCATGTCCGACAATTTGTTTTACTAGATTCATGTGAAAAGAACCATGCTAAAATGTTTCTCGGAATGATGGGAACTTTCCACTCTTGGTGCATAAATTGAGAAGTCTTAAAGCACAAAGGCATGTTTTTGGTTCTCATGTCTGAAATTCCTTTATAACTTTCTCGTGACCTGGCAACGGGGTATGAACATCTTTCTACTGCCTTTGCAGGGCATTTCTTCATGGTAAACATCTTAACGACCATAAAATCTGCTGTGCTTTCCGAGCGCTTTTGAGTTCAACCAGAGAGTTAGTTCTTGAAATCATGTAACAGCCTATAAATTGGATAGAAGGGGTTAGGTGAGCATGTGCAGTTTTATTTCCTCACTACGTATTAGCAACTTATAATCAAAGAAATGGTGAGCTTTCTAGAAACTCATATTTTTCCTGAAAGACTTTGCACCGCATTTGTAGGGCTGACAACACAAGCCAAGGGACTAGTTACGTTTTCCAGGGTTCTGTTTATCGCTTATATTTTCTAGGAAAGCATTATTTCTCTGTGACATGGTTGTTTCTTTTTCTTCTAATAAAAGATTTCAGATTTCAGAAAGACATAAAGTAATCAAGTAATCTTCAGATAGCCGCTGTGAGATAAAATATTTAAAACATTAGAATATGGTTGCAGCTCACTGTGGGTCTATTATCAATCAGACTGCCTCTTCCATGCATTCCAAAGGGACTGTCATACGCTGAACTCGTTACTTATCATTCACTTCCATATCTTACATCTTGAATTTATCACATAGATGTGTAAATGGGCAGTCTTCCCTTTGGACAGTGATGGAACATAAAAACAGACGTGCAAGCTGAAACCATTCAAGGCAAGGCAATATTTATGATCAATGGCAGATATTAGAGTTGTTTCAAAGCCTTGAAGAATTTTTGTTAAAAGTTTTAAAATATTTAAAAACTCTTACTGTCAGTGATGGATGTAGAAGAAAAAAGATTGATAAAACTAGCATTTATTTAGTATGCTGTGATTTAAAGCCTTAGACATGTGGCTGATTCCTATCGGGGGTAGTTCAAACAGTGCTTCCTTTCTTCTCACGGTATAACTCAGGATGTGGGGCAAGACATTTTTCCTAGTCATACTCCTTTCTACATCTGAATCAGCTTCCAGCCTTTAGCCTTTGTTCTTTCAATATCATGAAATATCTCTGATATTTGCAAATGTTTCTGCTGGTGTCACTTCCTCTGACACGTGTCCATCTGTCTTTGGGAGGAGGAGGCCACAACCACTTCCGTATCCACGTGGATAAGTTTGTTTCACTAAGTTCTTCCAGCTGCGCAGCCAGAGTTTCTCAGACAACGGAGTCAGTGATTCCTTCTGCACCCCCATTTGTGTTCAGTTCAGATCTCATTTCCAGCATCACCACTTCTTCATGTCCTTGGTTCACTCTCAGTTTTGTTGACCCAATCCCTTTTCCAGCATCCATCTTGCCAAATTTGGCATAGGTTTCTCACTGAGGGCAAGGCGATCACACAACTACATGGTTTGCCATCTGTGTGTGAAAAGAATCACAGATGTGCCATGACCAAGCATCAACGGACTTTGAAAGAAGTGACAGGATCAGCCCAGTGATCATGGTGCACGTCTGTCATTCACGTGGCGTTTGTGGGCAGACGAGCCAGCTATGAAACTTGAACATTAAGCATCCACATAAAGAAATTTTATTTAATGCAGTTAATTACTCACATTTTATATACCACAGTAACTGAAATTTGAATAATGTTGGGACACTGGTGTATTGAACTGAACCAGAGTAAGTGGAATTAGTTGCATATCAGAACTATGCAAAGCTAAGACTGCCTGTGTGTGTGTGTGTGTGTGTGTGTGTAGGTTGTGTGTTGCCTATTTTAAAATTTAAATAAATACCATCATATAATACACATCTTTTCAACAACTTGCTTTTTCGTTCAATATTATGTTTCTGTGAGTTATTTATATTGATGTATGCAGCTTATTTCATTACTTTTTTCTGTTTAATGGTATTCCATTCACATGTCTATACTACAATTTATTTATATATTCTTTCATGAAAATTTAGATTGCTTCTAGGTTTTTATTATTGCAAATATTACTCCTCTGAGAATTCATTTACTGCTTCTGTGTGGTTAAATGAAGGTTTTTCAAACATAACTCTATCTCAGAGTGGAATTGCAGGGTTTTAAACCTTTTGTTAGATATTTCCAAATCATTCTACCAACTTACACTCCCAAATACGTTTCTAAAGGTTATTTTGACTCAACATGCTCCGTAACAGTTAGGATGGGCAAATTTACTTTTACCAATTTGTTCATATAAACTGATGAGGATAAAGTAATTTAATTTGATTTTTCCTGATTAATGGGAGATTGAGCATATTTTCATGTTTCCTCAATATTGTCTGTTTATATTTTTAACTATTATTCTGATTTATATTGACTTGTATTGATCAGATATTAACACTTGTATACATTGTAGTGATCATTTCTTAGTCTTGGTCTTGTATAATCCAAGTTTGGATTATGATATATTTTGATGTGCAGATTTTAATTTGAATACAATAAGATTTCTCAAATTTTTTTAGTTTCTATTTTGTGTCATAAAATGTTCTCTTTTGTGCTTCATGCCATAGAGATAATGTCTTTTTTTCTTCTAGAAGTTTAAACTTTATTTTTCTTTATTTAGGTCATTAGTATATATGGAATTTATTTTTTGATATGGTACAAGATAAAGATCCAATTTCTTATTTTTGACATATAAGTAATGAAATTTTCCATCATCATAATGGGAAGGAAAATCATCCTTTCACTACTGACCTGCAAAACCACCATTGTCATACATCAGAGATTTTTTTTTTAGACTTTATTGTTTAGAGAAGTTTTAGGTTCACAGCAAAATTGAGGAGAAAATCTGTATGCCCTCTGCCCCCACACATGGATAGCTTCCCCCATTATCAACATACATCAAATGTTTATACATACAAGGGTCTCTTTTGAGACTCTATTTTGTTCCCTTTGGCGTATCGTCAGGGGTGTGCAAATTGCATTCTGTATTGATACATCTTTTTAATAGCACTTAATCTCTGATAGAGTAAGTCTCTCCATATTGCTGATTCTTAATAAAGTTCTTAAAGTTTCTAGCTGAAATTCTTGAATTGCAATTAGTATCTCTTTTTTTGTAAATAATATCTTTTAATGACTTATATTCTCTAATTACAGGCAGTGCGTAGAAATGCATTTTTTGACAGTTTCATTAAGCTGCAATTTACATAGATATAATTCACCAATTTAAAATACATAAATCAATGGCTTTGATGTGTTTTTTGAAATAGATACTGTGGTATGTAAAAGCATGTAGTATGAATTCTCTGTGTCTGGCCTCTTTCACTCAACATCATGTTTCTGAGATCCATCCAAGTTTGTGTGTAGTTTTATTCATTTATTTTTATTACTGTAGGGCATTCCATTGTAGAAATACAACACCAGTCATATGTCCAGTTTCAAGGTTTGGGCTATTCCTGATTATACTTTTTATTTCTAGAATTTCCTTTTGGCTCATTTTAAATCTCTCCAACTTTCTAGATGGTATTTTGTTTCTGTCTCACATTTTCAAATTCTTGTTATGCGTCTTGTAAGTCATATATATACATTTGTTTTATATCTTGCTTATTCTGTTATCATGAAGGTCTAGGGCTTTTTTTCTGACACTTTGAAATGACCTATTTCTGTTTTGTAAAGTTTGGTTATTCTTTGCTCTATTCTTTGCAGTTTGCAATTCTTGGAGCAAATGTCATGTTGAGCTGATGTTGATTTGCCCTGAGAAGATTTGAGTTTGCTTCCATTAGGCACCTTGATACATAGTCTTGGTCAGCTTTATTATTATTATTTCCTGGCTTGAGATTTCCGACACTCAAATAATGGAAATTCAAACTGTAAACCTATGTGAGAGCAGGTTTGTGATCATGAATTTTCAGGAGAAAGCTTTTTTGCTAATCTGATATCCTGGCCAAGACAGAAACTCATCACCATTTCCTATGTTAAGTAGTCAAGTGTGTTTCCTAGCCTCGCCTGTTATTGGAGATAGAACTTTGAGGAGTCTCAGCTCTGTGCAGCATCTAGATTCCAACACTTCACCCTGTGGGAGCCCAATGTATTTTCCTGTTCCTGGAAGGCTTTGCACACCCCCATGCTCTTGTTTTCCAAGATAAGGAAATGACCCCAGAGAAGTGCTTGCTCCCTACTGTGATCTTTATTCCACACTCCCTTTTATGCCACTGGGATTTTTCTTACTTTCTCAACTGCTCATCAGTGCATTAAAAGGACACTTGTCTTATTTCATATGGCATTTGTAGGAATTATTCTGGAGATTTTCAGAACCCCTAGTCTGTCATAATTCCAGAAATGGAAAGTGGTTGTACCATCTTTAAATAATTGAAGACTATTTTCTGAATGAAAACAAAACCAAACCCAGGAAATGAATTCATAGTTGTTTAGTGAAGTGTGTCATACTGATAATGAACAGGAGAATAAAATATTCACACTCATTACTCTATTTAGTTTTCAAGAATTAATTAAGCTTTTATTTTCTTTTATGGATTTCAGGTTCCTGATCTTAACCTCCAAAGGTAAAAGTAATACTGTCTTTAAATACCAGAGTGTCATAGGTGATTCTTTTACCATTATACATAATACTACAATAATGTCTTTGTCCATACTTTGTGGATGTGTAGAGCCTGTCTGTAGGAAACATTCCTGAAAGTGGAATTTTTGGTTTTAAGTTAAGAAATATTTTAGTTTTTTAAGATTTTTACAACATGCCCTTGAAAAAGTCATACCTTTAGCTTCCCACAAGTAAATTATAATAATGGCTGTTTTCCCACAAGCTCACCAACAGAGTATCCCATCATGCTTCTCTTTGACAACGTGCTTAAGAAGAATATGGCACCTCATTATAGTTTAAATTTGGTCTTATTATGTACGAGTGATGAGATAAAGGAACACAGAGCTGATACTCTGAGAATTTTTACAATGATGAAAGTGCGTGGTATACATTCAATCCAGGAGGATTGCGTAATGTACTTTCCTTTTTTTTTCACCTTCATCCCAACATGCTGACAATAGAAACTCATTCTCAAACTGACCTTATTCAAGGTACGAAAGGTATTGTTCCAGTGTGCCGGTTTCAAGGATTTTCCTCCATGCAGAATAAATAGTGGAACTGAATTATCACTAAAGCTCTAAGTAAGCAGATTATGTGCTGTCAACAGTGAATGCCCAAAGTAGCCACAGTGCAAGAACTTAAATAGATGGTATTAACTGTCATTATATTTAAAGAAGTAGAGAATCTTGTGCTCACAGTATATTCCTTAAATATCTATTAAGCACTAACCTCATCCCCCATTCTTACAAAATGGCTGCCACAGTTCCAGGCATCACATCTAGACAGAGAGGCAACATCCAGCAGAAAGAGATTATTACTGTATTTTATTTCTGTGTTTGAAGAAATAAACAAACAAAAACATTTTCTCAAAAATTACTAAGTGGACCTCCCCTGTGTACCATTGACAATAATTGAATCATTGAATCTTATACTGATCCCTAAACACTTCTTGGCATGAGAAATAGAATTTCCCTAATTGCCTTAATCTCTTTGTACCCTGACTTACAAGTTCTGTATTAAAGGAAAATGTGGAAATAGCTATTGGTTAGGTACACAAATAGTGTCTGATCCAAAGGCGTATATATTTGGTTATTTAAATATATAGTATTATTTGTAATAAAGTTAAGTGATCTCATGAGTAGAATGGACCCCTGTGGTTTATTTTCTGCTGCAAAATGAGGGACCACGATCATGGAAACAAAATAGTATTTATTGGCTGATACAGCTCAGTTGTAGAAAATTAACCATAGTTTAGATTTTGAACTATGTATATATTAATAATCAGAAATATATATATATATAATAATGCAATGCCCCTGAATGGTTGCAATGCTGAATCTTCTGCATGAATTATTTCATTTTCTCTCAGTTGGTGTTAAAGGTATTAAAGTCCTCATTTGGAACTCAATCACTATGGCATTTATGGCAAAATGGGCTCTGAATTCCAAGCAACGAGCTCACAAAAATTTGCAACAGAACTCATTCATCAGCTGGGGACTGCTCAATAGCACTCCATTTTAAACTTGATACTCGGAACATGTATTTTAAGAAGAAATGGAAGTAAATATGAAAGAATCCCACCTTTCTTTGACTTAGTCTTCATAATGAGCTTAAGAATGGAATTTAGTTTCACGTCACATAACAGCGGCAACCACCACAAAACACTCCCCACGGATCCACTGAGAAAGGGCATTGAGGAATGAAATCTCATTCTTTATTGTAGCTGGTTGCTAGATATCTGGCAGAGATCCAAATCACCATTTCACCATAACTTTGGTCAATTTCCCTAAATCTACACATCAGATTCCACTGATAAAACAGAAAACTTTAACCAAGAAAGATAGCTCTGCCACTGTCCCCAAAAATTACCCAAACATGGGAGCGACCACGTTTCCCACCACTAGTCGCCCGCCACCTCTTGGTGGGTCTGAAGAGATCCAGGAGTGCTTTTAAAACCTATTAGTGAAACCCATTCAGCACAGTTTAGAGATCCCAACAGAGATGCTAATTAAAGAAAGAAGAGCTCCAGGTTAAAAGAAAGCAAACACTCTGGTGGAACCAACCTGGAAATGTCAGCTGACAGCAGACTGTGGTGCCATGCAGGAATTAGGGCAGACCACAGTCGAAAGCCTGCTGCCTTAATTGAAGGAAGCCCAACTGAGAGAGAAAGTTTGAAGAGAGAAAACTAGAGAAAGTTCATGTTTTGTATTGTTTTGTTTTGTTTTGTTTTAATGTGAGAGGAATGTTAGCACATTCTGTCATTATTATTGTCGAACCCCAAGACCATGCCTTAGAGTTTTTATGGCCCAGGTTGTTTTTTTGTCTTTTGTTTTTTTTTGTTTTTTGTTTTTTTCTGAGAGCAAACACTTTACTTGTCACAGCATTGTCCAAGGCTGCTTGATAGAAAGTCCCTGGCCATTAGCATAAAGGAAATCCACAATTTTATCTCATTAATTTGTACAACATCATATACTATTTCGTTTTCTAAAGATGGATGCCAAGAGCAGTCTTGTTCTTTGTGGTTAAAGGGCTTTAATGGAATATTTAGTGTATCAAATGTGTAAGGGCTGAGGGCCTTGCTGAACTGGCTCCCCTGGTTTCCTAGTAGGGCTCTTTTGTGATGCATTCAACATTCAACTCCACAAACAGAGCAAACAGCTCTCCCACAGTGAAAGTGTCTCAGGGGACCCTGCCCATAAATCCAAGGACAGAGACGCCGTCCCTGGTAAGGAACACCCAAACCAGGAGGGCGGGCGTTCAGGAAGCCCAGTGTCACAGAGCATGGTGCCTTTCCACTGCTGCTGTTCTGTGCATGTCATCACAGATCAGATGTCCTGCACGATTTTGAGCCTCCACACTATTTAGCGTCACTTAATCTGTACCTGACATGCTAAGTGACCTGGAAACATTAGAACCCCATCTCCAGCTTTCCCTAAAACATGCCCAGATCCGAGCACATGCCTCTTTCATCCTCCAATGGGTGTTTCACTTCAGAGACAGATATTTCTGCACGTATTTTGCCTTAATGCCAATAAGAAAGTTGATTTTCTTTTTCAGGATTTCTAGCTAGACTACACAGATTAATAACCAGCTTTCAAAATGAAAAAGTTTCCAGGTGGGAGATTTCAACACTATTTTGTAGATTTGATGGATTAGGATACATATTTTCAGCATTTTGGGACCTCAAACCCTAATCTTTTCCAATTCACCAACTCACTTTATCCAAAAACATGGTGTCAGAGCCTAATGAAAGGGTCCATGTGCTTCTGATTTCAATCTTCCCTCACAACGACATTTTCATGATTTTTTTTTTTGAAGCCAAGAAAATTGACAAGCCCTGTGACCGTGACAGAGCTGTACAGTTCCATTTACTTTTGTCTCCAGAAGTAAAAAGCACACACGCCTGTGATTTGGGCACCAGTTTCGAATTAAGAGGTCCAGTCTCTTGCACCTACAGGTGCAACTGCATGTCACCTACAGAGGAACCGTGTGGGCTTGTCTCCCCTGAAGGAAGGGTCAGATTCTACTGTGGACCCCTGACCTCCGCCCGAGATGCCACTGGCCGTGACACCCATGCCCCCTGGTGCCAGCCCTAGAGCAGGATTCGTGATGCCTAACTATTCTGATGACTTCGGCGTGGCCTTCCTGAGTGTGCCACTCCCCGCTGTGGCCACCCACTGCCATGTCTCAAGTCCGAAGTCACTCAAAGCCTCCGTGAAGCCTGCTCAGTGCAGATGACTACTCTTTAGGAGTGAGTGCTCACATCGAACTGTCCATGTCTGAAAAGCACTTGAAGAGAGGCGGAGGTGGTGCAGAGATGAAAGAGAACAGCAGAGGCACAAGGCTTCACAAGAGAAACTGCTTGCTTGAAGGGAGTATCTTTTTTCTGATTATAAAAGCCATGCGTGCTCATTGTAAAAATTCGGGAAGATACAAAGACCTGTAAAGAAGGAAAAAGTTCCCATCATCATAGGCCCCAGGTAACATTTTGATGTATTGGAAGTAGGGAAATCTCTGGTTGTCAGGTAAGAAGGTATCTTTTCCCCAATCCCAGAGGTTTTCAAATAATCTTAGGTGCTAAGTTGTGGCATTTTCAAGAGGGACTTCCAAGAAGGGGAGATTTTCTGAAATGTCATTCCTTCCCCTTCTTCAACAGATCTGTCTAGTTCTTCAGGCTTCTCGACTAATAGACGCTGAGGGTAGCACATCCCCCTTTGCAAAGTCTCAACAAAGAAAAGGCTTTTTCATTTCGGGATTTGAAGAGAAATATTCAGGAAGGAGATTTCCTCAAACTCAATCCATCTATCATGCTTTGTAATGAGGCCTAGACACAAAACACAAGATCTCTTGATAGATGGTCAGAGTAAATTACCCTGGCAATGTTCATTCGGCGGCCGTCCTGCCTGGAACCCACTGTCTAAGCTTCTCATCTGCCTAAGGTTGCCCAGAAATGTACAAGAGGAAAATGAACATTTTCCCTAAACAATAAAATCCTTTTCAGAATCTATCAGTATGTTATGAAACTAATTGCTCTTATCACAGTTCATTTGATAAACAAAGAAACTTCATTTTAGCAAATAATTCAAATTGAAGCAGATATAATGGAGGTAATAAAAATTCCTGGTGTTGTTAAATGTTTTCATATCTGTTATATAAGAAAGGCTGCTTACACCAAAAATTGATAGTAACTAAAGTGATAATATGAAGGGAATATTAATAATGCAAATTAAAATGGGATTTTTGGGTTGGTTCCACAAACTGTCAACCTCGACTCAAATCTGTTTTGTACCTATGTTCTAGTTTTAGAATCTAAACTAGAACTAGAATTTAACCAGTATCTAGCTAGCTCAGAGCTAGTATCAAAACTAATTGATCTAAACGTGTTTAGATTCTAAAGCCATTGCAACACTACTCCGTCAGCAAAGCATTGTCGAGGCCTCGCACCAAAGAGGTTAATAAGAAATGCCCATGTGTGTTAGGCTGATTTAGAAACTGACAGTGGTAGAGTGTACTCTGGTGAGTGACATAGTTGTAGTCTGTTTACCCCTTTCCAAATAGACACCCTACTTGTGAAAAATGTTGCTTCAGAACAGGTAATAGAATGCCTGGTCGAAATAGGATTGGCTAACCCACAGTTCTAGTGCTGAAGCTTTCTTGTTTTTGAGAAAGGCAATGATTGACATTTTTAATCTTCCCGTGCAAGATTTCACAGGACACAAATTCTTCCCGTTAAAATTCCCTGCAAAGATGGAGAAAAGCATTCGCAGATGCACACAGATCCCAAGAACTCTCTCAGAGCATCCCAGGAGCTCTTGCTGCTCCCTAGAAACCGTGTTTTTCATCATATTGTGAAAAATAATATGATTGGTACCTGCAATTTCTGACAGCAATCTCCCATCTAATCTTGGAGGCTTTATGAATATCTACAAGAGACCAAGGTCTAATTGCAACTGCGGCTAACTATTGATTTATTGAGCTGTTGGTACCAGGTAGTTTACGAGGACTCTGTAAATATGGGCTGATGATAGTAATGGTCAAGTTCCCATAATTTCTTAATGTCAGTTTATTTCTCTGTAATATTTATTGTCGTAAGATAGATTCGGGTGATTATCTGTGCTGGGGGCAGAAAATTCATTTCTAAAGGATGATGGTAAATATAGAAGGATGGTGTTGGTGAATTTTCAAAAATGTATTTAAGAACCAAGTGCCAGGGCAGCCCGGGTGGCTCAGCAGTTTTGCGCTGCCTTCAGTCCAAGGCCTGATTCTGGAGACCTGAGATGGAGTCCTACGTTGGGCCCCCTGTGTCGAGCCTGCTTCTCCCTCTGTTTTGTCTCTGCCTCTGTGTGTGTGTGTGTGTGTGTGTGTGTGTGTGTGTGTCCTGAATAAATAAAATCTTAAAATAAAAAAAAAAAAGAACCAAGAGCCAGCAATTAAGGGGAAAAATCACACAAGGATCTAGAGTCGTGTGAAACAAGGAGCAAAATGGAAACCAAGAAAACACAAGGGTCTGCAGAATTGCAGTTGTAGTTGAGACTACACTGGGCATTCAGGCTGCCTGGGAAAGGGAGAGCTGCGGCGTCTTGCTACTCGGTCCAGAAGAGGACGGAGATCACTGGCTGCCAGTATCCAGAAGCATCCTCCACAGTGGGTTCCAGCCCAGATCTGTGTCACTCAAATGCGTGCCACCTACTTTGATTTGTGCCCCAGAGAGAGTTTGACTCTCCCTGCAGAACAGCTTCAGATTCTGTCGGAGGCCAGGCTCACATGGAGCAAAGGTTTGGTTTGTTTCGCTCATTTTCCTGAAGTGGAAAGTCATTAGGGAAGATGGGTCAGAGTCCTTTTCCTGGAGATTGGTCCAAGGCTCTGAGAAATGTGAAGACCAGTGAATACAAGGTCACAGCAACCACAGGGTTTTATGAAATCCCGATTTGAAATCTTCAGCATTGGTTTAGTGGCAGGTATCTGTTCCTCTCTTGGCCCTCCCCCATGCCTACCCCCCAGCCTAGCACCATCTGCCACAGAGCCGGGCTGGGAATGTGTCTGGATGTAGCATGTCCATGCCTGTGTTGATTTTTTATCGGAGTGAAAATAATTTTCGGAAGAATTGCGAAGGTCTTCCTTTTCTTTAGTGTGGCATTCATATTCCTCTGAGATGTGCCCCAGATCACCCCTGGTTGCCTTCTGGCTTCCTCAAAATACATCTCCCAGCGTCACTTGAGGAATTCTCGCTTTTCAGCGACCTTGGACTCGGACCATCCACTATCCGTCCCGCAGGCCTACAGCTTTCCCACTTGCCAGTGTGTAACGTTGTTGCTTCCTCTTCTTGGCTACTGAAGTCTTAACTTTTTTCCATCTTAGATTTTTCAACATCTAATTTAGATCTACCTCATTCTGAGTGTTCTTGACTGACTTCTCTACACAACCAAACACCAAAGGATATCGCTTCACCCTCAGCTGCCAAGTGATCGAGGCTTGTGCTACAGTCCATAGTTTACCTGTCCGTTTCCCACACTGGAGAGTACACCTCTTGAAGGCAGGGGCTACTTCTGTTCTTCTTTGGCCTTCATGCTAAACCAATTTAAAGACATTTCTGTACCCTGTACACGCTTACACTTCTTATTTGCTGATCATATTTTTATAAACAAAACAAAGAAAGAGCAATTCATCCTATTTTTATCACTGATCTCAGATTGGCTACATTTTTTTTTTTTTTACTCTATATCTATGCGGTCTAGGCGGGCATATTTTTTCCAAAACATATAAGGGGTGTGGGGTGGCAGGAAGTTCCAATTATGATTTGTGAGGTAAATGACTGAGCTTTTGGATTTTCACTACTGATAAATTCTCTTTGCCTGACAATTCATATCATTTTTAGTCAAAAAATATACCAAGCTAAAGACATTGAGTTATTTTTATTCATTCGTTGTTTGTTACTTTTGGAAAGACCAGGTGATTAAAGCAGGAGTTTTATGATTGGTATACCCCACCATTTTAGTAAAACAGTATTTTTTTTCCTTCGATATATTTATTATCTGCCTTAAAACCATGGAATCTGGCTTAAGCCAAAGCAGCTATATTTTTCTTTTTTACAATAAACACCTTTAATTACCTTTCTTCAAACTACTTTGTTGAAACACACAATGTATTTGTCTCCTGAGGTGAGCGTGAAAAAGAAGCCCAGCAGGACTGAACTCTGCCGTAATTAAAGAAAAACTGAAAAGGTCAAATACTAGGATGGGGTAAATCTCAGGCGACTCCTGGGAGCAGGTGCCACTCTGCACTGAGACCATCAATCACTGAATTGGTTATTGAATAATTTCTTGTATGTCTTCTTCTCGACCTTGGGCTCATGTGATACAGGAAATGCATCGCATCTTCAAGTAGCACCTTTTTCAGTTTCCTGTCTTCTGTAGACCACTGACTGTTGAATTTCTAACAATAAAGCCAGAAAGGAAATACTGCCAAGGTGGTCGGACAAGCAGTTTCAGAATTAGGGCAAGATGGCTTGTTGGTTTTTTTGGGCTGAGTCTTCCATTGAGTCAACTCAGTGAAATTCATCAAATATACACGAAACATCTATTATGCACCAGTGAGTCAACTTCAGCTAGGTATTAGGGACATGAAAGAACAAGACATGCTCTCTACCCCAAAGGGTTTAGCAGGAAGAGACAGTGTTGTAAATAAATAAGTAAAATATATCGTGAATTGCTGCTATGCTGGAAGTCAGCACAGGACCCCTGAGTAGACCATGGCACTCCATCTGAAAGGGGAGGCATCAGGGATGACTTTCTAGAAGTGGTGCCTCCCCAACCCCGAGTCCTGAAAGATAAAAGGGGTTTCCAGGAGTCCAGTGATGGAGGAAACACCTGCCTTTTGAAGAACTGAGAACCTCCTCTTTGTTCAATTGAATGAATATCGTTGAGCATTCCTGGATGCCAGAAAGTGAGTTAGCCCTGGCGATACAGTGGTGAACCGAGAAGTCACTGTGAGCATTTTTCAGGGTTTAGAGTCAAGAATACAGATAGGGGAACAGCCCAGTGCCCATGCTGCAGGACCATGGTGGCTCACAGAGAAGGCACCCCACTCAGAGCTGGGAAGTGGGGTTAGTGTCCCCCAAAGACCCAGGCAATTACCCCAAAGCTATACAGAGTTAGGCCTGCAGGATGGGGGTGGGAGTGTGAGGAAGGGAATCAGTCATTGTATTCCTGCTCTGGCTGTCTAACTATTCCGTTGTCACATGAGGCACACTTCACTGTGTCTGCCTCCTTTGTGGGTGGGAAAGGTCAGCTTGCAGGAAGAGAACATTGTGGCTGCTCCATAGGGCTTCGAGTGCCGTCCCTTGCTTCCTCTTCTCCTAGGCCTTTCCCATTCCACATTGCCCTGGATACTCTCTTTCCTTCCTGCTTCAAGTACCCCTGCCCCAACTTGATGCAAGTATTACTTATAAACTTGTCATGAGGATTCTTTAAATTAGGGTTTCATGATGACAGTGAAGGAGTTGTTGTGGTGGTGGTGGTGGTGGTTTAATGATGGATCACAGGACCCTGGGTGGCTCAGTCAGTTGGGTGTCTGTCTTCAGCTCAGGTCATGATCTCAGGGATCTGGGATTGTGCCCCACATTGGGCTTCCTGCTCAGCAGGGAGTCTGCTTGTCCCTCTCCTTCTCCCTCTGCCCCTCCTCCTGCCCATACTCTCTCTCTCAAATAAATAAATAGTTTTTTAAAAAATAAATAACATAATGGAGCACATGCTCTAAATGAGAATGACATTTAACTAACTAGATAGAATTATATGCAAGAATCCTTCAGGAATGTCCAGCATTGCCTCTGCCTTAGAGACTGTGGCTATGAGACCATGTGGCCCTCTTGATGTGCCCCATGTTGTTTGTGCCTGGGCCATCCTGGCATGTCCATTTTTTTTCTTACCTCTTATTACTGCTCACAGAGCTTTTCATCTTTTTCTCATGAACTCTGAGAATGGCTGCCTAATGCTCTTATCTTTCTGACCTGAGCCCCAGTGACTACCGTCTCTCTCGGCCACACTGTCTGCCAACTCATCAGTGTGATGGAAACTGATGGGAACAGAGCCTGGAAATCCTACCTTTTAGTCAGGATGGCTTCTTCATGGTTGAAATATGAACCTAAAATAGATTGTCCTGAAGCAGGGTGCCTGGCACTGTTTAGGCAGCAGCACTGAATACCCCACAAGCAGTCATAGACTAAAACCATTATGTCCAGTGACTTGTGTGGGCTTCACCTGTAGCATTCCATGCCTGCCACTACCATCACACACAGCACTGCCACACTACTGCTGTAAGGATGTTAGAAAGCTCAGACAAGTTGTCCCAATGACATCTCAACTCGACAGTTCCTCTAAAATTACCTATTCCCCATATCTCCTTTCCTCTACCCAAAGATGAAGAGAGGAAACAAAAGTTTCTCAAGTAATGCAGAAAATACATCATATACTTGGGACTCATCAACATTAACCCCAATCAGTAGAGAGAGATGCACTGTGACTGAGTTTTACTGAATTTTAATGGCATAATTTTTAGCCCAGAAAGCATGCTTATGTGTGCCAGAGTGATTAATGATACAGTTTATGCAGCTCATTGGTCATACTTAAATTAGTTTAAATATTCATCTGTTGTTTTGTTATGATGAATCTCTGTGTTTCTTTTTATTTCTGTTTTCCCTTGAGTACTTCTTCTTGTCTGATTGGAAGATGTTTGCCTGAATTTTAGAAGAGATGCCCAGTGACCTTCTAGGTAGCAGTGCTCCCAGGGTACCCAAGATTGGGGAATATAAGGCGTAAAGAACATTCCATTTCATGCTATGAAATGCACACACAACTACACCGTCTTTCTTGGGTGAGATGTCTTGGTAGACTCAGTAGCTGCCAGCTTAGGGGTTTTGTTTTCTGATCTGGGAAAGATGAAATCGTGAGGTAGACTTGGATGTGGTTTGATGGCCAAGGGACTTACTTGAAAATTCATGCAACAGTCTTTTAACACCACCCTTCTGTAAGTTCTCCCTCTTTCACATGCATTTAAAATTTAAATTCTTTTTTTTTTTCACAATTTAAATCCTGAGTTGGAAATTCCAGATATGCTGCCTTCTGGAATTATATGAATATTCTTCCCAAATAGGAACCTCTTCAGACATTGAAGTTGCATTTACAGTGAAGAAGGGAAAGGCCATGAGAATAACTTTAATGAGATATTTTTATAACAAACTCTAAGGTCTTACTAAAATAAAGAAGTACCTGCACTGGACATTGTCCTGAATGTAACAATACCCAGATGTAGAAAATGTTGCCTTTTAATCTGTGGCCTTGAGAGTGCAATTTGCCACATAGTCAACTCCATAATCCTTCCACTTATAAACTACCCTATATAATCAATTTATATGTAAACCTTTAAAGTGTAAGAAATTACTTCATTATAGCCTGAGAATTGACCGTTGGAGAGCTAGCTAGATGTAGGATGGAAAATTCCAGATATCAAGGATAGTTAGAGCTCAGCTTCATAGATAAACCCATTTTTATTTGGAAGTTGTGACCTCCATACTAGCCAGGCATGTCTCTTTTTTTTCTCCCTCATCTCCCAGCCCCAGTCAGAGAAAACAAGGTGTGGTATATACATACTTCATACTTCTGGTCATAAAAGAACCTTTGCATGGTCTGAAACAATGTCTCTGCTACCCTTTAAACTATTCTAATCCTCTATGGTAGGAAATCTAACTTTGTTCTTAGTATTATCAGTGATTCCTGGGAGTGTGTGGGGAGTATATTTTCTCCTAGGGATCAACTCTCCCTCTTGTGCCCAGCCTTATTGTTTTTAAAGTAGGTTCCATGCCCAGCACAGAGCCCAACGTGGGGCTTGAACTCTTGAACTTACAACCCTGAGATCAAGACCCGAGCTGAGATCAAGAGTCAGACACTCAACCTACTGAGCCACTCAGGTGCCCCTGATTCTCAGCTCTTCAACACTTACTGCTGAATGTGTCACCATCATGCCTGTAATGGTTAGCTTTTTCTTACATGACATGGCCCTGAATATGGACACTATAATCCAACAAATATAATTCTAAAGGTTGCAGGTTATGACTAAAGTTGAAAACCATTAAACAGCATACAGGATATTATTATTAAAGCCCATCATCCATCACAGTACAAGACATTCTTCACAGGCAACCTCTTCTTCCCTGGGCCGTGCCATCAATCCTGCTCTTAGGACTCTGTGCCTCTCCTTTCCCCAAGTCCCAGGGGCTCACCCTCATACCTTTGAGACATCCCATAGAGGGGGCAAAACCTTTCTGTCACCTTAGTACCCAAGACCATTCCGGCCCCCTCTTACCAACTTTTGCTCTTTCTAGACTATTTATTGTCTGTTACCTTTTTTACACCTGCTTCCTTGTCATCCTCTGCAGTAATCTGCTTGATATTCTCATAATTGAAATTAAAGTGGGGGTGAACCCTTCCAAAACCTCCATTCTGTATTATTTTTATTCTAATGAATGAAGGTTTTTAATTATTCATAAGGAGAGAAAAACAACAGTATCTTGTTCATAAAGAAGTGTTTGAAAGCCATTATATCAACTTACATCAAAATGCATATGTGGCTGTATAACAGATTCTAATGTGGTTACAGGCTTGCTAATACAGCGATAGGTGACAGCCTCCTTCCTAGGGTTGTCACAACTGTTATCTGCTTTGCCACCGAATGGGTAGGACTTTCTGGCCTGGGAAGAGGAGGTGAGACAGGAGCAAAGACCTGAGCGCATCTCCCTTAGCACAACACAGGCAGGGTCGGCCACTGCCTTCTGAGAAATGGTGGCTTGGCCCATAAAATAGAGAAAATGTTCTCAGCGTAGGAAAAACCCATTAAAAGTATTCTATGTGAGGAGAATAAAATAAGCAGCAGCTTGAGTACTATAGTGAGCACTGACTTTGAAGAGCAAAGAACAAGCAGGGCTCTCATCCCATCTCTGCCCATCTCCCCACCTGGGTAAAGTTAGTTATATCCTCTGGGTTTTCCATTTCTCATGTTTTTAAACACAGAGTTTGGACCAGATCCCCTGCTATACCTTCTAACTCTTCTTATGACTCTTCCGGCTCTAAGAACCTATAAGACTACTGTTTAGAAATGCCACATTCCAATAAAATTTAGAACACTAATTATCTTGCTACAGGCTAGCAAGACTTCACTTGTGGAAATAATAACTCTATACATCAGTACCTGAGGTTTACCAAAAGCAAAACATATCATCAAAACCAAATCCCTGTATAACTATCCAAAACTTAACCACAACCCTCTCCCATATTGCTGATGTCAAAACACATCCTCTAAACAGCAGCAACATCCACTGATCCTTGAACTTTCTCACATATTAATAGAGGCTTTGATGCAAACTATGGAGCAGTTGTTAACCCAAGGGATTTGGGCTAAAAAATCTCACTGTAGCCCAAATTTTCTTTCTAGGTTTTTGCATGACTCTGTGTGAGAAAAGCAGATTTCAGATCTTAGCAAAGTCCACTAGAAGAACTGATGAGAACATTAAGAGTGTGGTCCACAGAACAGCCTATCAGCACTATCTGAAAGATCTCATTCTCTCTCTCTCTCTCTCTCTCTCTCTCTGAAGGCCCATCCAGGTTAATATCTAATTTTCTCTACATTACAGCATGTATGGAGGTTGTCATGGTAACCAGGTGAAAAGTTTAGCCAATAGAATCTATGTAGCACTTTTAGTCTTCCCTAGCTATCTAGATTTCTTTTCTGAATCCTTTTTCTCTCAAATCTGGTCTACCAATTTTTTTGGTTTGTCTTTCTTTCTTTCTTTCTTTCTTTCTTTCTTTCTTTCTTTCTTTCTTTTTTGTAATCTGATTACTGATCAAGAAATGATTTCACTCTTATTTTTTTAAGGGTGCTTGATGTAGACAATGATGATGGATTCGTGCAATGCTGTGAATGGAAGAGATTATATAGGTCACCTACTTTTTTACTTTCCTGTTAGTCTAATAAAAACAATTGCCAAGGAACATCTTAGTCTTCACTCCAAACTGTTGAATCCAAATCTCATCAGAGACCAAAGAATCTGTATTCTTAACAGACATCCTAGTTAATCATATTATCAAGACAGTTTCGGAAACGTTGGTCTAATTTCATCATGCCTTTCCCTTTGTAGATAAGAACGTTCATTTGGTTACACATGCACCATCTGAAGAAAAGAGGAAAGGATTGCATGGTCCTAGCAGGATTAATGGCCTGACAGAAATGGAAAATTATTCCTAATGTGGCTGAAACACTCAGCTTAGGCCTTTTCAGCTTCCAGAACTCTCAACTTTGCTGAACCCAAATGGCAGTGAATACGGTCCATTAATCACAGAGGTTGCCTTCCATATTCTGCCAACCTCAGTGACACTTTCTAGACAAGTAGCCATTGAGAAGGATTGTGCTCCACAAGAGAGATTTAGATTTTCTTTGGGGCCACACACTTACTCTTTTAGGAGATGTTAATTTGAGTGAGTTTTATCATTCTATTTGCTACATTTGTAAATTTTCTCTTTTGATTATTCTCGTCAGGTAATGATGAGCTCAGCAGAGTCAACACATGTACGACTCCGAAGTTCTACACTTAATGTCAGTTATAAATTTCACCAAGCAGCTAGAAAAGCAGCCAGAAAAGCAGCCATAATAAGGAATATTCTAATTAGTTTTAGAGGCATTATGCTGCGGAAAATATGGGATTTTTTTTTCCTTTGCAGAGTTTGCTAATTGCCCTCAACAATAGGTATGAATCTCTCTTGTTATACTTGCAGAAAATATATGGCTTTGACTTCCAGCTGGGACACTCTGCAGATATGAAGGAAGTTGCAAAAAAAAATTAATGCGTTGAACAGCTAGAGAGAACAGTTACATGGCTGCTGAAATGAAAATACATAACTATATTCTCTATATAGACACGTTCTAAAAACACTTTGGGGTCAATGGAGATACAGTTCCCACTCTACAGTTGATGGCTTCCATAAATATCAGCCCAGCATCTACACTTTATCTTAATTACAATTTTAAATATGCAAATGGAATACCTAAAGTGACTGTAATTTCAAGGAATGCGTGGTCATATTTTATTCCCAGTCACATTTATAGAATACATTTTGAGTAGTGCTGCAAAGACTATCCAACTGCTGGACGATAAAAGTTGAGAAGTTGTCCTAACAAGCAAACTATGAAAATAAGACCAATTATCTTCATATAATCCCCAAGGAATATTTGCCATGCTGTCTTATGTTTGGCAGAATTGTGTTAGGGAGGAAGAGGGAGTTCTGAGTGTTAGGAATTATGTTGATATCCTACAGTGCCCGCTCTCTTAATCTCCTAATACCTTCTGGTTGGAAATCCTCGTAGGACAGACACCTGGTGAATGGCCTTTAACTATCAGCTCACCCAGGTGAATGTGCCAGGGAAACAGCACCTTCCAGGGTCTAGTCGAGGGCTTTGCAGTTGCCTGTGGTGTTTCCCAACTGCTGGAGCCCAGCCCAATTCAAATCCTGCTGGTCCTTCTGGAGTTTTCCTTAATCCTCTTTAGACATCTCTAATTTGAATTATTCTATGTCATCAACAAAGATTTGACAGTTGGGCCTCAGTGAAATCAGAAACTAGAATTGCAATTAGAGTTTCTTAATCATTGTGCATATTCTATTGCTACATTGGGAAAATATTGGAATCTAATTAAAAGAAAGGGGAATTGTTCACTTGCTTAATATGTCACTATTTTTTTCTTTTAAAATATAAAATTAAAGAAAAGCTTGATTATCTCTAATAGTTGCAGTATCTACCAGTGGGGACTACTGATTATACATGATGCACAAATTCAATGTCAAGGAATAATATATGCTTGAATGAAGTACAATCACTGTGAGATTTAGAGGATTAGGAGTCTAAGTGTGTTTTTGAAGTATTTTATAGTTTTTCTGGCTCTTGGCCCATTCTTTTATTTGTAGAATTATGAAAAAGATGATTACTTTGGTAACAATTTCCTTTATCCATCTCTTTTTCAGCAGATGGTAAAGCTTATTCTTATAATTTCGTGTGAAATACACAGTGTAATTACATTTATATAAAGTTCAAACACACACAAAAACTGAACAATCAAAGGGTTTAGGGCTACAGCACATTATCAACTGTAAGGAAGATGAAAGAGAGAAGGAACCTCAAATCCAAGAGAGCCGCTTCATGCGAATCAGGAAGAAGGGGATGGGATGAGGCCAGGGCACCCAATGTAAAAGAGAAATTATACCAGATGCTTGTTTAAAATGGCAAGGAAGACTTTAGTGAAGACTATTGCAATAGAGCCAAGATTATTGCAGTAGGAGAGAGAGAGAGTGAACTCAACTCCACTGACCCAAAGACTAGAGAGTCTATAACCACTGGGCTGAAATAGTGAAAAAAGCCCTAGAGGACCTGAGGTCAACGTGATTAGCTCACCTCTTTGCTGTTCGGCTCCCTGACAGATGCTGGAAGATAGGGGCCCTAGCTTTCTTGATGATTGTGTTGCAAAGAAATAGTTCCCAGGTCCTTGAGAAAGACAGTCCTGGCTTGTGGATTTGTCTTCTTAAGCGTCTATTTTCTCTTTGTGGGTTTATAGAGGTTTATCTGTAGTATTAGTAGTATTTTTTATTATTATTATTCTCTTACTATCATTTTAATGGAGGCTGCAGAAGGAGAAGACTTACATTTTCTAAGAAAAGAGCGATCAGAGGCCTAGCCAGGAAGAGGCCAATCTATAAAGCTTAGTCATGCTGAGGAGGCTTCTGAGGTAATGCTGAAGTTCTTTTTCCTAAAACTCAGTAGATACACAGCTGTTCTTTGTGCCATGATTATCTGTGCCTTACATATCCTTGATGCATTTTCTTTAGTATTTAGATATTGAATAATGCTGAAGAGAAGTATTAGTAGCATTGGCTGAAAGCAGACACGGCCGTGTGCTCTGGCTGGGGCCAGTGGTGGGGACCAGGGTGACAACCTCTCAGGCTGCCTTGGGGACAGATTGCTGGCTGGACTAATGCGTTAACATGTACTGGGCTTCCTGGCACTTCTCTGTTGTTTTTACTGACTGTACTCTGTCTCTCTAAAGTAAAGGGCACTATTTTACCCTTGATTTACTCCTGAGGAGACTCAGGCAGAGAGGGCATTAATTGTTGCTTTCTAATATCACAATAAACCCACATTCCCTAAGGCTACACATGCACCGCCCCCCCCAATCCCAGAACTAAGTTAGCTACTTAGGGAAGATCATTCAACACTTCCAGGTCTCCAGGGTAACATTGCCAGCTTTATTGTTGCAAGCCGACAAATCGCCTCCCATCTGTCTACGCTGGCTGTGTTACTGCAGCGGCATGCCCTAGATGTTTCCCTGGTGGTCCGAAAGAATTAATGTGCCTCCCTAAGCATCCAACTTAATGCTAAGGAGGGGCTTAGGCTTTGGGGGGCAATCTGCCTGGCAAAGAAGTTCTGGAATGACATTGGCAGTCCATCTAAGTCTTACTAAAAGATCTTAGTGAAGTCTGCAGGGGCTACTAGGAAGCTAAAGTTTCAAGAAAATAAGGAACCAATGGGCATTGGTGGTGCCCCAGACAGACCCTCTGGGCCCTGCGTGAAACTTACATCACAGCATCGACATCTGAGGTCAACATGAGATGGAGAGCAGAAGCCAGCCAGAGGGAGCCTCTGTGCAGGGGACCAAGTGAGAGGTGCCTGGAGAGTTTGCAGCTCCTCTGCCCAGATCTCTGAAGGTCGGAGAAAATTCGGAAGAGCCAGCTGAACAAAGATGAGAGAAGTTACATCTCAGGGGAGATACTCAAGAGAGGCATGCTGGGTCCCAACATGACACTTGACTTGTAGGACATCTCTCAAAACGAAGTGTCCTATACCCTCTCTTTCCTTCTCATCTTTAGAGGTTGACAGAAGCCAACCCACAGAAGAAGCAGCCCTTGGGTACGGAGCAGAACGGAGAACCACTGAGGGGCCATTCTCTCCACCTACGGATATGGGGGCCACCTGCCAGTTTTAGGGATTTCCTGTGCTGATGACTACTTTGCCTTGTTCTGGCAAACACTTCTTTAATGATCTCTAATGATCTTTAAGGAGATCCCATATTGGCTCATGGTTCATTCCATCGTTCTGTTCTGTTTTAGTACATTGTGGCCACATGGTGGCCCAGTGTCAAGTGTCAGCCAAGGTCCATGCAACAGGGATGAATGGGACTACCAGATCCTAGTGCTTTGTGACCCTCCCAAGGACCAAGCTCCCTAATAGTCCAGGATGACAACCAGTCACAGAACTAGTGGCTCGTACAGAAAATATTATTTAGTCCAGAAGGACTGCAAGCAAAGTAGTCTTCATGTCCATATCTGCTTGCCTGCTCTTCTGTCTCATTACTAAAGACTTTAAAGATATTTTTGAGTCTACATGCTTTAATAATAGGATAAAATGAGGAGTTCTTCATAGTTGTAATGAAAGATCTGTCTCCCTCAGGCTTTCTTCCTACACCATCCCCAACCTCCAGGATATTTATACCACTAAGGTTCTGAGCAGGATAAAATCATTCTGAATGTCTATTTCTGCGAATGTTGTGATCTGCTAGGTTTTAAAATATACATATTGGTTTTCAAAATTAGAATGAGACCTTAACTTGTTTAGTTTATTTTAGTCATTAATTTTTCCATTGATTGTATCACATTGCATAATACCAAATTTTGTGTGTGTGTGTGTGTGTAAAGAGAAAGTCTTTAAAGATAGTGGATTGCCCACATCTGTTTAAGTTTTCTCCCTTGGCAGCCTCCATTAAAATGATAGTAAAAGATTGAAAAACAACAATAACAAAAAAAAACACAACTATAAACCCACAAGGACAGAATAAAGCAGATGTGTGATTTCAGTTCATTTCAGGAAGATGGAAAGCTGATATAGGAGAAGCAATTAATTTAGCAAGATGGAGAGAATCATGGCAGAAAGAACCCACGGGGGGTTACAAAAAGGTAGTCAGTCCGTTGGCCTTCTATCCCGAAGGCTCCAGACATGGGATACCCAGACATGGAATACTGAGTAGTTTGGAGACAGAGTCTAAACAGAAGCTGAACAAAGGCTAGTTGAAGGTCAGTGTGCAGAACTGTCAGATACCCAGTATCTTCTCATTCTCACACAACCAGGCAACTAAGTTTCCCCTCAAAAGAAAAAAATGTTAAAACTTGAAGGACCTGGAGTGGGAGACTCTCATCTTAGGAATACTAGTGCCAGCTGAAAATGAGAAGGTTTAGTGAAAGTCTACATAAGTCTCCTTTACTTCCAGAAAACCAGTAGTCAAACAAATTACCTCTCACCTTTCCTGTCCCCCTGTGCTCCTGCCAACCAGAAAATTAGAGAAGTCTTTCATGGGGAAGCAAATAGCCAAGAATTATCAAACACTGGGACAAAATCATTCACTACAGTAGGGAAAAAAAAGAAAAGGTATTTTTGAATATCGGAATTAACAGAGAGAAAGCAGGAACCAGAAGAAAACTCTCCATTGAACAATGCTGACGTGCCTGCCCCAATATCCCTGTTAGCAAAGGAATCAAAATAAGACAGTTTAATGTAGATGAGAAAACTATATCTACTACATTGATGTAGAAATAAAGTGAATGAATCTCAAGTGGTAGGATTTCCTTTTTTAAGTTTTTATTTAAATCCCAGTTAGTTAATACACAGTGTAATATTAGTTTCAGGGGTACAATTTAGTGATTCAACACTTCCATGCATCACCTGGTGCTCTTCACAGCAAGTGCCCTCCTCAATCCCTATCACCTATTTACCCCTCCCCGCCAACCCACCTTCCATCTGGTACCTATCAGTTTGTTCTCTATAGTTAAGGGTCTCTATAGTTAAGGAATTTCCAATGTGCAGCATCCATATTAGAAGTTATAAAAGGTTAAAATTTAAAGTAAATTTGGAATTACTCAGTCTAACGTCTTCATTAGCAGTTACGTGATTCTCCCACAATCATCTAATAGATCAGTGACAGAATCAAGTTTAGAATGCAGATTTATAATTTCCAACCCAATTTGCTTTCTGCTATTACCTATCTCTACAAAACAGGCATAAATGTCTGACTAAGGGATTCAAAAGTTCACAAAATAAGCATATAAGATACATAAAGTCAACCTTATGAATTTTTTAGATATAAAGCCTAATAGCCAAAAATTGTAATAATTCAGATCGCTTTTTTTTTTTCAAACTTAGAAGAGCTACTTTGAGATGACTCGTTAGGCTTCTTTAAAAATTTAGCCTAGGAAGTTTGAATAGAGGCTTTCATTTTCTCTTTATAAGTTTTTCTCAAACTTGCCTCCCAATATGGTCCAGTGATCATTATTTTTAAAGATAGATGGTGTAGCACTCAAGTATTTGAACACCTTACTAAGCCTTTGTCTTGTGAGTACTTGGAAAACGGAAATGACTTTTTATTGGCCTTCCCCCTCCTCTATCACTTCAAATTACAGTCCATCCAAAATGGCAGCCTTAGTGTGTAAAAGTGAGTTAAAAGAAGCAGCCTTATGCCTCTGACTTATTAGGGTGGGAAGAAATTGTAAGGCAAGTACTATGTGTATCAGACTCTCTGGGGCTTGTTTTCCCCTACACGTTCAAGAATTGAGAAAACTTGGGATGCACCATGTAAGATCCAGAATCTAGAGCTAGCCTGACTTGAGAGGGAGGTGACTTCTGTATGTACACTTTTGCATGTGCCCTTCCTGAAACATCCTTTTCTCGAAAACAACTCCCCTAAAGTCTCACTCATCTGCACTCCTCCCTTTGTCCTCACTGGAAAACTTTCCAGCTTGGCCACCTGTTGCTACTCTGGATTTCTGAACACAATTATCAAAAATACAGCTATCATGAGGGAAACAGAAAGACGAAAATTGTTCTCTCTTCCTAAATGCACAGGATCATGATAGTTCATGTATGTGAAGACTCAATGATGGCATCACCCGTCAAAACTTTTTCAAATATTCTTATGTTATGAGCTATAAAACATCATCCAGGGTGGGGAGCTTGATCTTCAAAGGCAGTTGATAACCCGATGCCTTAACCTGCCCCCCATAATATTGCTTTGCTTCAACCCTAGACACCCATCACTCCGGATCACGAGGACCCCCTTGAACATTCTATGCATTTCATTCATCCTCTTATTTCCCAAGTGCCCTCTACCAGTTGAAACACTCTGATCCTTCAGGACTCAGTTTGAATACCTGGCATCCTGTGAAACCTTCCCAGTACCTCCCTGTGTTGCCTCCCATCCCATGAGAAGCCACTGCTTCCTCTTCATTAAAGCCCCACAGCACCTTATTTGTACCTTTATTAGAGCATTTGTGACAGTTGTATTTCTTTGATATGCCTATCTTCCTCTCCAAGCAGTGAATTGTTGGAGAGAGTCAAGAAGCATGTCATAATTTTCCTGTGTTCTTGAAGTTTAATGAGTATCAAACCTGTGGAAGGCCTAGGTTAAACGTTTCTTTAATTGGATTTATATAAGACTTTATGAGTGTTTTCTGTTATTCCATTTGATGCTTATAGCAACCCCAAGAAGCAGGATGAATAAATATCTATAGTTAACTCCATCTCAGCCAATAAGGCAACTGAGCACCTATGAGACATAGTGATTGGTCATGTGGCCAGTCAAAGGCTAGGCCAGTATTACTACCCAGGTTTTCCAACCTCCAGTTTTGTGCTCTACACCATCATCACATAACATCCACTGGAGAGCAGGGGCATGATGAAGAGGTGAGGATACTTGGAGCCCAACACTTGTATTGACCTTTGTGTTGAAGCAGCATTCATGCGCACATCTCCTCCAGGGGTCATACACTAGGACTTTTAGGGTCTCTTTCTTCTAAAGTTTCAGAGATGCCAAAGCAACAGAATGCAGGATCACATTCATTTCTAACACGTTTGCTCACAAACTGATTTTAAAAATCTCACTATCATGGCTGCCTCCTGAATTAATAAGCAGGGGCTTTATTAGGAAGGATTCTCTGTTCTTTCTACCAAAGCCGCTTTGTTCCTTAGGCATAAACAAAACTATCCCCTCTCTCTCTAAATTGGCCAGAGAACCAACCTTGTATAAATAAGGACTTCTTAGCTTTGGTTTCAGATGTCAGCTCTTTCTCTTGAGGTTTTTACCTACTTAAAATTCACTTGTTGCTCTTTAAATTCACATGTAGCTTAAGGCAAATGTTTGAATTTCTAAAATGAAACCAAGTGCCCAAAATAAGCTAACAGGAAACAAAAAATAAGGCAAATAAATGGAAAATCCTCCAAAAGAAGCAAAAGCATTAAAATGATAACTTTCCGAACTAACTGAAAAATAATGTACGTTCAGGATAAACTGACAACTATGGAGGAGGCACTCTCCTCCAAAAAGCCTTAAAGAAAAGGCAGAAAATTACTCAGATGAGTAAAATATGATTATTTTATTATTACTCATTATATGTCATTTCTCTTCCCAGGATCCAGCCTTAGATATTCTGACTTAATTGGTCTGGAATGGAGCCCTGACATCAGTAATTTTAGACTTCCAAATGATTTGAATGTGCACCAGGATTAAGAAACCCACATGAAAAAAAAAAAAAGAGAGAGAGAGAGAAAAGAAGCCCACATGAGCAATACTTGGAAACTGTTCAAATTGATGTTTACTGTAATGCCTCCCTTCTCTACAAACCCTACCACGCAACCTGCCCCTTCCCTAAAACACACACAAGCACAGACACACCAAATTTCATTCATTTGTGTATTGATTTAACCAACAAGTTGAATATTAGCTTTGTGCAAGGAGTCATGTTTCTACCACCAAGAAGCTCCCAGTCTTGCTGTGGAGAATATGTAAAGGTACCTAGAAACAGGAGCAACTCTTGGGGTGGAGGGAGGGCAAATGCAAAGCGAGCAATTTTTTAAATTTTTTTCTTTTAAAAAGGAGGTAATTTCTGATTTTTCTCTCAGTTCTCATTTTTCTTTATTCTACCTTTATGCTGGATTGGCTTATGTTGTGGGTGACAAAAAGATGGAAGCACATCTAGCAGTTTTAGTCAGTCGTATGTTCTGGACTTGCACTTTCTACCACAACTTCTGTTAATAGTTTATGGATGTAAGACATGAATAAATAGAAATAATTCCTAAATAAACAAAGTTTCTATGAAAGCATGTGACTCTGTCCAGCCCGACTGTCTTGCCTTTCCCCCCACTTGAGAACAAGATGGACACAACCATGGTTATTCTCTGGTTGGAAGGGACATTCTTACTGACATAGCCAACGATGTGCTTTCAGGCAAATGAATATTGGCATTTCAGAAAAGGCACCTGGCAGCAAGGTGAGCCCCACACTGCGATTAACAGGAAATAGCACTGATGCAGTAGAACAATAAGTCCCCAAATCCTTAATGGAAGGGCAAACCGTTGTATGCACACAGATGTGGCCAGAGAGAAAGTAGCATTGAGTCTAGCTAAGGCACCATAAAAGACATATTAAAAACTATGATTTGCCATAAACGTGGAGTCTATTTGGAGTGGAGAAGAGCAGAGAACCATGACATTCCAACACTAGATTAATCTGGGGCTCCCTTTTGCTGCTGCTACCCCACAGAGAAAAATCTAGAGGGTGAAAAATGTTCCTAAAATGTAATACTCTCTAGAATTTTCTGGTTTTTTTTCTTTGCATTGGATTACAACTCTCAAAGTCCGTACAAATGTACATCTAAACCTGGACTATAGAGATGCTTGGGTGGCTTGGTGGTTGAGCGTCTGCCTTCGGCTCCGGGTGTGATCTTGGAGCCCTGTGATCAAGTCCTGCATCAGGCTCCCTGCATGGAGCCTGCTTCTCCCTCTGCCTGTGTTTCTCCATCTTTCTGTGTCTCTCATGAATAAATAAATACAATCTTTAAAAATAATAGTAATAAACCTAGACTATAAAGAATCCCAGAATACAATCTGCGTTTAGGGGAGAAATATCAGTATAGTTTCAAATAATTTGTTGTAAATTATGTCCAGTTTAAAATAGCATCTATTAGAACCCCTGCTGAATATATACGAGTAAAAATTACCCCAAAAAAACTCTAGAATGTACCTTGTAAAACCTTCTGTATAGACATTCTGGAGTGAGCTGCAATTGGAAAGCTAAGCACCAGGCTCTCGTGTATGGTTCTGGGAACGTTGAAAGGTCAGCTCAGGCTACAAAAGGCCAACAAACTATCACAGGTGCCTGATTTTTCAAAAAAAAAAATGTTAATTGTTAAAAAAATGCAAAATTTGCCATCTTAACCATTTTTAAATGCACACAGTTCAGTAGTGTTGAGTATATGCGCTTTGCTGTATAAGCAAATCTCAAGAACTTTATCATCTTGCAAAGCTGAAGCTCTATATCCCTTAAACAACAACCACGCATATGAGTGAGGTATTTAAATTACTTAAATTCACAGAAATGAAAAGTAGAATGATGGGCTGAGGGGAGGGGAACATGGGGAGTTGTCTAATTTCTCCTTAAACCGCCCCTCCCCCCCCGCAGTTTTCCCTTTGACTTCTGTGCTAGGCATGTTGACGTCATGGCCACCTGTCACTACCCCTAAGGACAAACACAGGTCTGTCTCTGGAAGTGCTGTGTCCTGCCTGACCAGAAAGGCCCTTGCATCTGCCTACACCCAAGTTCTCCTAGCTTGGATCTGCCCCCTGTTCCCCTGTATTCTTTCCTTCTTACCCTGTTGTAACTGCTCTGCCAAAAGTATTTGTTTGCTGCTCTTCACAGGCGGCAGAGCCCACCACCACTTGGGTATTCATTATCCATGCCCAGCCTCGCTGATTGTTCTTCCCTTATCCTGCACTGCATACAGTTCAGCTCATCCCTTTCCAGCATCCCCAGCAGAACCGCGTGATACATACCACTGCCACTCCCCCCAAATTAACAGGTACGGTCACCATGTTTAGGAAAATGCTTAAAACCCCACCTTTCCATTCTGGGAAGCAGGGAAGAGTGAATACATTCAAACCAAAAGCAATCTCAAAAAGGTCATGGTTCCCTATCCGATATGTGAGAATCTTGGTCTCCAGCACATTGTTATTCATGCATCACACAAATGTTCTATAAATTATTACTGAGAATTATGTGCAAATTTAAATGCTCTCTAGACAATTCTAAATATCAGCTTCAATGCAAGACTTTACCTGCTAAAAGCATCTATTTATGGTCTGACACTATATCTCTGACATTTTGACGTGATACATATTCCATCAGCCTGATGCATTGCCACCTCCCAGTGAGTCACGGTGTCACTAACTCAGAATTAAACATGTTGCTAAACCACTTTACAGTCCTTGCAAAGCACATAAAGGCTGTTTGACAATTACCCCCAGGAAGGCAAATAATCAGCACACCTCTGATTCTCTTATTATTAACCATTATAAAATCATGTGCTGTGATAAACGTACCTAACAAAGACATTGATTTTTACAAGACTTCCCAAGAAGAAAACACATATATTTTATATAAGAAACCCACAGGGGGGCCCTCCATTTTCCTTTGTGTCTTCAATTTGCTGGGAGCCACTTCTTGTTTGATGCTGGCTTTCACCTGTCAAGCTCGGGCTTTGATTACTGAGTTATGGAAAAATCATTGCCCATTGCCTTAACTATAATACTAAGGGATGTCTTACAAAGGAAAAGAAATATTTTTGGTGGCTGTTTATAGTTGGATGACTATTTTTAACACAAAGATTTCAACTTATTTTATTTCTCCCTCTCTTCCTGTTTAATTGTAGGTTAGACAAATAAGCAGGCCCCCGGCCTGCACTGAAATGTGCCTGGGGTATCCCTAGTGGTTTTGTTGTGCTTTGTTTGGTTTCTTCATGCCGTTGGGACCACTGTGCTGATTGTTCTTTCCTTACTTGATGTATCCATGCAGCCATTCTTCACCACTATCCTTCCAACAGGGCCAAATAAATGGTTTAGATGTCCAGGGCCAAATAAATACTTAGTTTAGATGCCCAAAGATCATTTCCAAAAGAATTTTCTAAATATATTCATAATTCCTTTTAAGTGGTTTCACAGGGGAATATATCTGACTGTTTGGTGGCATATTTGACTTTATTGTTCATAGCTCTTTTTTGTGTTCTAGATGGTTAAACATAGCTTTCATTCAAGCTTGCAACAAAGAAATGAAAATGACCCATGGTAAATTTGTCATATTGACAAAATGAAACCAAACAAACCAAAAGCGTAAGGTGACAGCCCAGTAAAGACGAGAAGCACTCAGGCGGCAAGTCCATGGGGATCTGAGTTCCCATCTGACTAATCACTTACTAGTTATGTTACCTTAGATGAGGACACAGAGCTTCAGTCTTTTAAGTTCTAAAAACAAGAGCTAAATAGCAACCAGAATTCTTTGAACTGTGATAAGCGCTTTACACCTATTAACTCCTTGGACTCTTACAGTTTTCCTCATCCTGCTGACATTTTATAGGAAAAGAAAAGAAGTCACAGAGCAGCTAAGTGATGTGCTCAAGGATACACAGCGAGTAGGTGGCAGGATTTTTGAACTGTGGCAATTTGTCTCCAGTCTGTGTTTTACCCACCAGGCAAAGTTCCCTCTTCTAAACATCTACCTTGCAATTCAATGAGGTGACATGTGAAAGTTCATCTCTCTATCCCTGGCAAATTACAGGTGTTCATAAGAGTTCGTTTCCTCTTTAAAAACAGGTAATAGCCGTAATTACACTACAAGAAGAATGCCTTCTATCACTCAGTATGCATTCAAAAGATATTCATGAAGGTGCAGAAATATAGTTTCAAAAAATCATCATTGTCATGGATACCTTTTATTGAGTGCTTATTATATGCATTATCTTATTTAACCTTCCCGACCACCATAGTAGGTGGATATTATTATCATACCTATATCATAGACCAGGATGCTGAGGTTCAGAGCCATGTGGCTAGTGGTAAATACCAAAACTTGTGATAATCAAACTATTGCACTGTATAAAATGGGCTTTCAGAAGGAGAGAGTAGGGAAAACATTATCATTATGTTCATTCTGAAGCTACAATTACGTAATGAATTTCAGAATTATAAATAAAAATTAACACTTGATACTTGCTTACTAATTAAAATTAGCTAAAAATTAACACTTGATTCCTGCTTACTAATGACCTGGGCTGCTGAACATCTCACTAATTTGGGGGCCTCCAGGAAAGTCACCTCTGGACTTCAGAGTCATTACCTAGAAAGCAATGTCCATATGTTACTTGACTATCCTAGTGAGACATCACCAAAGAGTAATGTGACCAGATTTTGGAAGCATACCAGTGGTGTCACGTAGAAAGAATAAATTTTTTATGGAAACTATAATCAAGAATTAGACATTTGTTTAGTAAATAAAGTCAGTAATCCCCCTCTGGAGGGAATTTAGCTCTATCATGTAAATATTAATATGGGAACTATGAGTGCATAATGGTATTTTATTAGGTTTGATTATTGGGAAGACGTTATACATGATATGGCCTCTCCCAATGAGAAGCTTAGAAAGGCAAAGGAAAGTTGTGAGATGAGAACTGGGGTATTAAATACTATGTCAGAATAGTATGTAGAATAAGTATGAATTGTATAGTTCCCAAATTCCTACTTCCTCTGTGAGGCTCTGATGAAAACATCATTGTAGGCTGGCATGATCTTTGAAGACACTGAGGAAGATGTGGGATAGATTTGGAAGGAGAAGCCATTTTAGTAAGAGGGAACCATCAGGAATGTATTCAAGGGACAGTGAAGAGAGGGACCTGATGAATCCAAAAATTCATACTGTGGGGGCACCTGGGTGACTCAGTCAGGCATCCAACTCTTGATTTCAGCTCAGATCATGATCTCAGGGCAAGAGATCAAGTCGCCAGTTGATCTCTGTGTTGGATGTGGAGCCTACTTAAGATTCTCTCTCTCCCCTGCCTCTCCTCAGCTGCCTCTCTCTCTCAAAATAAAACAAAAAATCAAATTGTGGAAAATGGGAAATAGCTATAGAAGCTAATTGAGAAGAAATGTTCTGTTATTCACCTAAGGATTTGCATCTTCTAATAAGAAATTTTCTCCATTTCTATTGATTGAAAATATTGACTTATGTGTTATATTACCCTGGGCATATCCAGAATTATACTTGATTCCCCATGTTGTAGCTATACTCTCCATTCCTCTCTCTTCTTTTCCTCAAGGAAGCATGTTGATTAGATGAATAAGGATTGTGACACTATTATAGAGATACCTACTCTAATTCATTAAGGTTGATCATGGGAGGCCTTAAGACTTGATACTTCTTAGCAATCAGTTTGTTGTGAGTTAGGTCCCCTGGAGCTGGGAGAACAAGGAAGGACAAGGTCGTTAGGAGCTCCTCCTACTGTAAACTAGGCAGGAGAGATCAGGAGGGATGAGGGATGGGCCAAGATGGCAGCAGTGGATTAGAAAGAAAATGAATGATTCAAGAAACATTTTAAAGGAAGAATGAATTTCAACAAATATTTGTTGAGTGACAGACATGTTTATGAAACCATAATAATCACTAGAACCACACAGAAGGAGAAATAAAACAATTATACAATCACACAAATAATATAATGCAAGGCCAACCACATCAAACAATCCAGCAGATGAGCAGGTCGTATTCTGTGGAATTCAGAAAAATAAGACAGTTCCAATATCTCACAAAGTGATAAAATATACTTGATACTCTTGTCCACATAAAATCAACAAAAACAAGGAGAAAAACTTTTAAGAATGACAATGACATAAGGTTGAGAATAGTTTACATGGAAAAAATAAATAATAGAGTGTGATCAAAATCTTATACTAGATTAGTGGTCAGGACCCTTTCTCTCCTCTAATGCTCTCCTTCAATATTAGTTGCCCGAACATAGCACTTAATTTTAATTTAACCATATGAACATGTGCAAAATCTGTTTGACTACTCAGCAATTGTTGTATGACACATATATATCCTTTTCACCTAATGACATGCGATTTACAGGTTATGGTATCTGTAAGCTGTAATGTTCACCTTGGCCTACTTCCATATACTATCCTCATTTCATTCCTGTTTTACCTTCAAGTATGGTAAACTCTTAATAGTGCTTTCTATCTAGTTTCCTGATTGGACTTGCCACCACTCCTTTCTGGCCACCTGACATCCTAGGCTACTTTAGGTGGTCCCATTATTGTCTGGAATTCCAGTTCTTAAACCTCTGGATAATTTGATCTCTAGAGGCCATCCTGCCCAAGAACAAATTCCACCAATTAAACTCCTAAGTCCAATTTTAAATGTCTTCTCTCTCTTTCCTTCTTTATTAATTTCTTTTTTATTTGCTAGAAATCTTAGTGGGCAGCTTTCTACTAGACACCTTTCAGAACCAGCCTGCCTTTTCTCTTCTGATTTTCATTTCCAAATTCAGATTTATGCTAATGAAGTTTTGCGTTTTTGTGAATATGATTGTTCTTATTTTGGCTAGCATGAGTGCGCTTTGAGGAGGTATTACAAGGGCTTCTGGTGGCTCAGCTGGTTAAGCATCCAACTCTTGATTGTGGCTCAGGTCATGATCTCGAGGTTATGAGATGAAGCCCCACATTGGGCTCCATGCTCATTGTGGAGTCGGCTTGAGGTTCTCTCTCTCCCTCTCCCTCTGGCCCTCCCCTGGATCACTTGCTCTTGCTCTCTCAAATAAATAAAATCTTTTAAAAAACACAGAAAATATTTATTCTAATGATATAATGTCTCTAGAAGAGTTCTATCATCTGCATTAATGTAAGCCAACTGCTTTTGTTTCAACTCGTAATATTTTAAGCAAGAAGAATGTTAATTTTACATTTGTGAGACTGAATAGTCTATTCTTAAAGAATGTGTAGTATTTTTCATCTCGGGAGCACAAGAGCTTTTACTAAATGACCGTGCTGATCCTCACATATAAATAGTGTAGCACGGATTCTTTGTCCAAGACATACAGGTAATAGAGCATGGATTCCGTGCTTAGGATACATAAATACTGTAGTATTGATTTTGTGTCCAGAATTATTATTAAACATGGCATTTGGCAAATTGGGAATAGACCAAAATGATGCTTCTCCTTGGGCCCCACCCCACCTAAATCTGCCTTCCTTGAAACCTGGTTGTTTCTCTCAGAATCTCCTTCTCTGTTGACTCTTTAGTTCATGTTATGTGCTAACTATCTGCCATTGATCACTAATTACAGTCAATTCTCATTATTCACAGGAATTATCTCCTATATAATCACTACAAACACTGAAGTAGTGAATACTGAACCATAGCTCTGAGGGGAAGTACAAGAGTAGGTTCCTATGAACCACTTGCTATGTTTGCACCAGCCCTTCCATACACGACCTGTTTTATGTGTATTTCTTTTGTAAGGTACTTTATTTAATATAAATTTGGAATTCATTAGCAGTGAACTCTTGGCCCACCAGCACTACAACTCATGCCTGAATGAAACATATGTAGCATACATATTCCATAAGGCCCATCTGAGCCTTCCTGTGCTCAGAACGCTAGACAGTACTCAGCACTGTGCTCAGGTGCCATTTTAATCAGCCAAGCCACCAACACAAAACACAAAAAATGCAGAAACTGTGGCACTAAATAGACCGTGAAAAGGACATTTGTTTCCAGTATGAGATCCGAGGCAGGAAGGTGGTGTGTCACCATGTTGGACTGCAGGTAGGAACATGCGTGTCAGGGGACTCAGATTTTTTGCCACTCTGCACATGCACATGTCCTTGACAACCAAGAAAGCACTGTGAATATTCTTGGAGTTACGAATAAATTCTAGCCAACAGGCAAATTTGTAGATATGGAACCCACAAATAATGAAGATCAACTGCATCACCTTTTTAAATAAAAATGAAAGCCACAAATTCAACCTGAGATTGGTGGCAGAAGGCAGCTGATATTTGTTGAGTCCCTGTTATAACCCGAGTGCCTTGCTTGTAACAACACACGAACCCATAGAATGTATTTTAATGTGATTTGCCTTCACGTAGGACAAATATCATTTCTGTGTTAAATTGGCCTATGTTCTTTTCTCAATGGGTGACCAAAATTAGAGTGGGAACATTTGGCACCAAACTCAAGTAGAAATGAGAGCACTTACATCCCCAGGAGAAGTTGATTGTTAAGTAACCATCCAGAGATACACAGTGTCTTTCCACTGTGGTCTTGGGGTTCGTTGGTTGGTTGGTTGGTTGGTTTAGAGATTGCCATTGAAATAAAAGCACAAACTTTGCACCAGCTGATGTTACAGGGAAGCCCAAAGCTATCATAATTAAAACAGTCTATAACCAGTGCAAGAACGGACAGAAAATATCACTGGAACAGACAAGTGTGTGCCAAAAATACTGTTTATATAAGAATTAGCTCATACTAAAGCTGGTAATTCAAAATAGTGGGGAAAGAAGACAAATTGTGCTGAGAAAATTCTAAGACAATTGTTTTAAAAAATTAAGTTTATCCCTCACATTAGATGCTAAAATAAATTCCAAGGAATTAAAGAATTTAATGATTAGGGGCACCTGGGTGGCTCAGTGGTTGAGTGTCTGCTTTTGATTGAGGTCCCGGGATCAAGTCCCACATCAGGTTCCCCACAGGGAACTTGTCTCTCCCTCTGCCTATGTCTCTGCCTCTCTTTCTGTGTCTCTCATGAATAAATAAATAAAGTCTTTTAAAAAAAAAAAAAGAATTTAATGATTAAAGAAGGATACTAAGAATAGAGTATTTTTCTAATCTCTAAATGAAAAAAATTCTTATAAGCATAAAGACAAAGGAAAATTGATATGTAACAAACCACATAACAATTAAAATTTCATGCAGCAAATGAGATATCAGAAAATTAATACAAAATTAACAGAAATATATTGACAAAGAATATTGTCATATAATAATATTGTCAATAATATTGTCATATATTGACAAAGAATATTGTCATATAATAATATTGTCAATAATATTGTCATATATGTAATACATTTTTCAAAACTTTTAAAAAACAACCACAAAAAAAGTAAGAGGTAACGAACAACCAGGTCACAAAAGAAGATACAGGGTTCTTCAGGAAAGGTGTAAAAAAATGTTGAAGTTCTTTCAAATCTAAAAAATACAAATAAAAATAATATAACCTCTCATCATCTCTGAAGTTGGGAAGATTTTTACTTTGGTTTTT
The DNA here is from genome assembly GCF_053574225.1 of Canis aureus. NCBI lineage: Eukaryota > Metazoa > Chordata > Mammalia > Carnivora > Canidae > Canis > Canis aureus. The sequence continues at coordinate 65,946,896 of NC_135625.1, forward strand.
GTACAATAAACAAAAACTAATGGATCCTTTCCGACAAGCAGTTTTACAGAAGAGAGTAATAATCTTTAAAATGTTTGTAGTTCTTGAACAAAGATTTGCATTTCTAAAATCATGCCCCAAGGAAATAGTTAGAGATGATGCACATTACTTTCTTAATACATTTTTTCCCAAAGTTATATATATGAACATTATAATCAATGGTAATCAATGATGTCTGTCCCTCCCCCCAAGAAGGAAGAAATGGCTAAATACATTTATCTAAATACATTCATCCGGCCATATAATGTCATTTCCTAAAAATAAATCCCCTAGGAATGTTTTTGAAGACTGTTTACATGAACACATGATCATGGTATAATTTGGATAAGAAGTCATGGTAGAAAACTGATATGCTAATATCCCAGTTTTACAAATATGTATTTTTACATGTATTTACATGAAGCTTGGAAGAAACATAATGAAAATGTTAACAGATTATTTCTTGTCAGTGAGTTTGTGGGAAATTTATATTTTCTTCTTTATGGTTTTCTGTGTGTTCCAAATATAAAAATACATAATTCATGAACTTTAAAGATTTCATCTTAACCACCTCTTTTTGCTTAATTTGCAATTTGACCTTTTGTGATCCAGTAAATTTAAGTTTCTCAAAATAGTCTAACTAAATATTTAACATTCTACTGATTAATGTTTTTTTAAATGCTAATTTTCTTCCTAGTAATACTGTGTACTTTTAAATACAGGTACATCCTCAGCTCTGGCTGTTCCTGTTTAAAACCAAAAACCCTGCCAATTTTCAAAAATTTAAACTCATTATCTGCATTTTGGGTCATAGTGTAACAGATAAATATTTTGACGGCACTTCATCCGTTTTGGCCAAACAGCAATGACGGAAATGGGAGCCAATGAAAGGACCAATGAAGATGGGAGAAAACCTGGGACATTTTTTGTTTTTATTATTACTTTTTATAACTATTATGCTTATGAATTATTTAAAATATTGCTACACAGAGTATTTTGAGTAACTGTCAGGTCTTGCTTCCAAATTTTGTGTTGTTTTGTTTTTATCACTCAAAATTTGTGGTTATGTTGGGATTATAGGATAAAAGATAATACATTTTACGAGTTGTCAGATCATTATGAGAGCCATTATGAATTTTCTCTGATTTTAGTGAAGGCTGAATATTTAGGCTTTGGGATGTTTCTGCTTGCCTGCCCACGCTGTGTCAGGCAAGGTGTTGGAAGGGGCTAGGCCGGGAGCTGGGAAGGCTGAGTGTGAGCCTGTCATCCCTCTTCTCATTAGCACTAGAACTGTGGACAATTTCTCTAAGACTGAGCTTCGTTGTCTGTAAAATAAGAGTGAGTCCAACAAGTCTGTGTCTAGTAATCTGATTTAATCACAAAACGGGACTATGCTACTTCGGCCTTAAAGAATCCATCAACATGACTTCTCCCACTGCCTTTTTTTAAACAGAACCATTTAATAAAGAAGTCAAAACTCTAGTCTTAAAAGGAGAACTATGGCACCAGGCAGTCTGAGTTGCTGGTAGGAGATTTACGTGTAAGCTTTAGCAAACACCGTGAGGTTTTGGGAAATTAGCCCCTGTTCCCTAACTACAACTTTACCAGAATAGAAGGACCAACCCACTTCCTTTAAGAAATGGCCATGGCATTCATGTGTCTACATGGTCGGTAAGAGCCATAGCTCTACGGCGGATCAGACCCCGAGAGAACTTTCAAAAGTTGGTCTGACAAGTTGCAAACCATGAACAGAAACCGTATCAGTAAAACTCTCAAGTAATCCCTGGGTTTGAGCTATGTAGAGTCCAGGTAAGCCAAGGTTAGTTAGGTGCAAAATGTACTCCCAAGTACATAAATGACTGAGCATCTTTTATGGCCTTCGTGGAACCAGATTTTGTAGACTCTCTGCCAAAGGTAATTGTTGGAAATGTTAATATTCATTTAAATATTCTTCCTAATGATAATTGATTCCTTTTAAGCCACTTTAGGTTGGAGCCAATTAAACTTCTCTCCCAAATGCTTATAGGATCTTATTCTTCTGTTCTCTATGGGAAAAGACTGCATCCATGTCACCTAAAAGGAGTGGCAATGACACTGTAGATCAAGCCAGATATCCTATAAGCAACTCCAACTCTGTCACCAAATTTGCAACCTCTGGCGAGCTATTTGATTATTTTACCCCTTAACTTCCTTATCTGTAAAATATAATAATGATAGCACTTATCCTCTGAGAGATTAGACACCCAATACAGTGCCTAAAAGACCTGAATAAATATTCGCTACATCTATTATGATATTTGTAAAAACAGTGTATGTCGTAATCCTGTTTTACACCTTTCAAAACTGTGTTCTGATTCGCAAAAGGACTATTTCAGACAAACATCTAGTTCTTGCAAAGCTATTCCATTGCAGCAAAGAAAGTATTGTGTTGGAGAGGGGTCCATGAACATTTGCCCTCACCATTTGCATCACCTGTTTCCAAACAAGACAGTCAGAATCAGGTCCTTATATTTAGAACACCAGGTTTCTACAACTCAGGCTTGATCACATGACACAACTACTGAAACCAGGGCTTAGGCTCATTCCTTAGGCAGCTGCGTGCAGTTGGGCCTGGAGCCCTGTGCCTTCACGTTAGAACTCGGCCCAAGTTCTGTACTGAACAACTGATCCCCCCCGACCTTCTCTCAGTGGCTTTAAAAGACGTGAGGATTCTAGAGCCTTCTAGGTGGACTCTCCTTCACTTGCTAATTTTACTGTACTCGCTGAGGAGCGAGGGAACTTTGGGGGAGAGAAAGAACAGAATTTAAACATTGTGAGGAATTTTATCTATCATTCCATTTATGGCATTTTCCAGCCATTTTGTGTTTCATGGGGTGGCCAATATAGTTGGTTTCTAGGATGTATGTTGGTCACTATTACCCAAACGCCTTGCAGTTTTCTCTATAAAATTCAAATATGTAACTTCACTGATCTTTCGAAAATTTTTATATGACTCTTTAACCCCTAAAAGTTCTCTTAGATCACAGCTTTGCTGGCATCACTGTTGCTTTTTAACAGTGTAAACCTTTTATATACGCAGTAACACTTGGGATGCTCTCTCTCAGTGGAGTACATCCCCTGAAATTCTGAATAAACCCAGAGAAGCTAACCCAATTCTGTATTTCTGCAACATGCTTACTGAGCACATACCCCCAAGTGACGGTGAGACAGACACAAGATCTTGGTTCCTCCTTCTACATATATCCATAGAGCCAGCTTTCTGCTGAGCTGAACACGCTTTTCATATTTTTGTACAGTGTGGTTCCTAAACATAGAACAACCTCTTCTCCTGGTGCCCATCCAAAGGTACACTGATCTATTTGTGCTGAAGCGTGAGTGTTTGCGTTGGAACTCCTGAGAGATATAATGGGACATGGTCCTAGGGCCTGGTGATTGGAGAGGTCTCCAATGCAATTGTGGCTTTTCTCAATTTTTTAGTTTTGCACTTGCTTTCGAACCTCATCGCTATATAAGAGCTCTGATTCCACTAGAATTAAAAGCTCAAACTTTATAGCCAGCCTGACCTGGGTTTGAATCCTGCTTGCATCACTTGCCCAGGTGACCTTAGGGAAGTCACTCAACTTTTCTGGGTCTCCAGCTTCTCAGCTGTATATGCTCTGTGCTTGCCCTGTATACTCTCTGGTCATTGTGAGCGCCCAGAGGCATCCCAAGCTCTAGCACTACCTTTCACGTAGTAAGAGCTTTGCTCTTCTTGACCTAGTCCAGAAATGAAGAGATTTGAAAATCTCTTTAGGATTTTGATGAGGAAGAAATCCTAAGCCTTGAGGCAGTATCGGTCATTGGAAGAAGTCATGAGGTGGTGGTGAGCCCGGGAAAGATGCCAGCAGTGGAGAGCCGCTGGGTTGGCCAGCTTTCCGAGAGGACTGATTGTTCAATAGGCTGGATGGTCTGCGTGTGGATGACACGTTGGCGGGAAATAGACACTACTCAGCGAAACTGACTTGCAACAATTCTGTTGAAATAGTGGCAAAAGATCTTAACATGGTGTTTCATTGATTCGAGACTTTCAATCAGCCCAAGAGGAACTCCAAGGACATAGCAGTCATAATACATGCCCCTTTTAACCTGGGTTATTAGGAGATGCAAACGTGTTTATGAATGGGGAGTGATTTTGAAATGATAAAACTCTATGTGAACGTGAGTTGGTAGCAGATTATAAATATTAATAGCATTTTAAGTCAGAGCTGATCATTTAGGAGTTTGACTAATAGGGAAGTAAAAGACTATGGGCATGACCATGCCTCCGACCCTTAGTTACAATTTACAGAGGAAAAAAAAAAAAGAACAATTTACAGAGGAATTGAAGGTTGCAAGATCCTTGAGTCTTAACCATTGGATTTCTGCAATGTCTTAGATGTGTTGCCTATGGGGCCAGCTTAAGTTTTGTTGTGTTTTTTTTTTTTAAGATTTTATTTATTTATTTGAGAGAGAGAGACAGAGACAGAGATAGCAACAGCACAAGCTGAGAGGAGAGAGAGAAGTAGGTTCTCTGATGAGGAGGGAGCCCGACGTAGGGCTCCATCCCAGGACCCCGGGATCATGACCTGAGCCAAAGACAGACGTTTAACTCACTGAGCCACCCAGCCTCCCTGGGACTAGCTTGAGTTTTGAGTCAAACCAACTTTGGCTTTAAATTAGAATTTTGTTGCTCGCTGGCTGAGTGACCTTGTAGAAGTTGCTTCGACTCTCTGGGCCCCAAATCCTTGATCAAAAATGTTTCATGAAAATTAAGTCAGATGAGTCAAGGAAGTCACCTGGCCCCCACAGGCACTCAGTGAATGGATGGATGGATCACTCCCACGTTTACAACTTGCAATTTCAAAAAAATGATAGAGTAAATGTACTCAAACTTTAATTCATGTAATATAAAATGTGCAAAACAAAACGATCCTTGAATTGTGGTTCTCACTTGAAAATATCTTATGTAGCTTAATACAAGTAAACCTCAGACATAGCAGCAATATGGCTGATGCATGCTGGTATTTTCCTGATGAATTCCCCATGATCAGTTACCCCATACGATGAAAGTAAGGTAATAGAGGAGTCAAGTTCATTGGTATAATCCTGGTGAAGTGCTTAATGCCAAAACTAGCCATTCATAAAGCCACCCCAGCTTGTGGTGTCTAGAGTGCGTTGATAACGTATCTGACCATACCAAGCGAAAGCATGGGATTGATTTAACCCTACAGGCCAGGTGAGAGCATCCTTCCAAGCCACATCACTAGCAACAGATTTCCATTAAGAATTGGCATGCTTTCAGTGCTCAGGCTCTCCCAGAGCAGAGGGAACTGGCAGATGCAAATTTGTGCCTGCCCCAGCAGGCAAGCGGACAGGCAGGTGGGCAAGCAGGCAGGCAGGCAGCATGCATTTGTGCCAACGGGGAGAAACCATACCCTTTGCACATGGCTAAGCAGCTCGGGGTGTAGCCTCACTCCATAGGGCTTCCTCCATGCCTGGGAACGTCCTGGGTGGTTTGGAACAGTCCAGAGCCAGGATCTAATTCACATGGCAATACCTGGCTCCTTATGACCTCTATTTTCACACCTACCATTGTCTGCACACAGAAATCTTAAGGCAAAAACACAGCAGGTCTACATATAAGAGAGAGTGCTCATTTCCTTCCAAAGACTATTCCTGGGAGTTGGGGGTGGAGTGGCAGGGGGTGGGTTGCCAAGGGGCTGTCAGATTTTCATCTTTTGGTTTAGATACAATCCAGATAGATGCAAAATAGAAGGAAGGAGTGAATGACCTCACCCAAGTTCTAATTTCCATCAAACATTTTTTCAGTAGTACCGTGTGCTTAACAGGTAGATATTCTTCAAAAAAACAGCCCAGGTGTTAGAAGCCAAATCAGTAGTTACCCTGGGGGGATGGCAGTGAACAGAAGGGGTGCAAAAGGGGACTTCGGGGCTGCTGGTAAGGTTTGGGTGTGGGTTTAGGTCACATTGGGTGTGTTCACTTTAGGAGAATTCATCAAAAAAAAGAAAATTCATCAAGCTGTCTTGTATGATCTGAGCATTTTTCTTCATGTAGTTTAATTATGTAAATTAATTTAAATCAGTAAGTTTGTGTGTGTTAATTTAAATTAACAATTCAAATTAAATTGTATGACTAATATTTAAATATTTTTTTAAATATTTTATTTATTTACTCATGAGAGACACACACAGAGAGAAAGAGAGAGAGAGGCATAGACACAGGCAGAGGGAGAAGCAGGCCCCATGCAAGGAGCCCAACATGGGACTTGATCCCAGGTCTCCAGGATCATACCCTGGGCCAAAGGCGATGCTTAACTGCTGAGCCACCCGGGCTGCCCCAAATATATTTTTTCAAACAGGTATTTAGGTAAAGGAAGGAAGACAAACAGTTTGGTACAAAGTCTACACCAAGTTAGAACATATTTAATAAAAATTAGTATTTGCGTAATATTAAATGTATTAAGTTTTTAAAAATTGGTCAAGAATTTGCTTTGGAAGTTGTAATAATGTTCCATGTGAAACAACTATTGTCAATTTCTATTTTACATTTCCAAGAATACTTAATTTTTATTCATTCATTATAACTGTTCCAGCATCATTTACAGCATGTTTAAAAATCGAACCTGTAACATACATGATTGCTATAGCACTCAGTTTGATTATTTCAACAAAATATTTCAACTAAGGCTTAAATGAATCCACTAGTTTTGCTCAGTGGAGAAAAAGTATCATTTATTTTATAAATACAGCCATGTTGATTTTTTAAAGTCATCTAAAAAAAGACTGTTATTAAATTAAAATATTTCTAATTGCAAAATAATGTGAAATGGCCTTTAAAAAAATGTTTGATAGTCATGTCTGAATGGATAACTATAATTTTCCTGTAGAGTATGTGTAGTAGTTAAAAGACAAGACTGCAGAACGACATGTTCAAAGTGTTGAGAGAAAAAGAAAAAACAAAGTGTTGAGAGAAAGATAAACAAATATTGAGAGAGCTTGAGGCCAAAAGACTTTCAGTAAAGCAAATTTGACTCTGCCAAAATTTAACTAATAGCCTCTTGCTGGCCATGGATAATAATATAATAAGGCCGATAGCCTTATCGGTAACATGAACAGTCAATTAATACATATTTTTGTATGTTATGTGTATTATATGCTGTATTCTTATAAGAAAGTAGGTTAGGGAAGAGAACGTATTATTAAGAAAATCATAAGGTGAGAAAATAAGCTTATACTCTTGTTCTGTGTTTATCAGAAAAAAAACCTTCATATAAACGACTCGAGCAGTTCATACCCATGTTCTTCAAAGGTTAACTGTGTGTGTGTCTGTGTGTGTGTCTGTGTGTGTGTGTGTGTCAATATATACATATATATGTGTCACAATGCCTAAGTTCCCTAACTAGAAAATGGCATGGCTCAGATTTAAATCCAGGCTTCTTAACTGTGATGCTGCTGAGAATATCAGTCTTGCCAAGTTTATTTCTCTAGTCTTAAGCCCACGGTATGTTATAAAGAGAATAGTAGATACAGATACAGCAAATATAAGGAAAAATAAATACTGGCAGGTGTTAAAAAGGGCACGAACCTAGAAACCTCAGAAACAGGCATTACACTGAGAAGCCTATCACTAGTACATGAACAAGTGAATTTTCAAGTAATGAAGTAGTCAAAAAACTTTAACGTGGGGACACCCCTGGGTGGCTCAGTCAGTTAAGTGTCGGCCTTCAGCTCAGATCATGCCTCTCCTCCCCTCTCGTGCTCTCTCTCTCTCTCTCACACACACACACACACACACACACAAATGAATAAATAAAAATCTTTAAAACAAAACAAAACAAAAAACCTTTAACTTGGGGTGCCCGGGTGGCTCAGTCTGTTGAGCGACCAACTCTTGATTTCTGCTCAGGTCATAGGCATGGCGTCCTGACATCGAGCCCCGTCTCGGTATCTGTGCTTGGCATGGAGTCTGCTTGAGAGTCTCTCTCTCCTTCTTTCTCTGCCTCTCCTCCACCACCACTCAAATAAATAAATAAATCTTAAAAAAAAAAAAAAAAGCTTTTAACCTATGTTAAGAATTTTTCTTTAAGGCTCTGATTATATTTGAAAATATTCTATTTTTTGAAAATACAGTTTTGCATCTGAATGATAGTCTGACACCAAAAGGAGTTTTTTTTTTAATTTTTTATTTATTTATGATAGTCACAGAGAGAGAGAGAGAGAGAGAGAGACATAGGCAGAAGGAGAAGCAGGCTCCATGCACCGGGAGCCCGATGTGGGACTCGATCCCGGGTCTCCAGGATCACGCCCTGGGCCAAAGGCAGGCGCCAAACCGCTGCGCCACCCAGGGATCCCACCAAAAGGAGTTTTACCCTCGAGTGCACTGTACATATGATACCCAGTAGAGGTCAACTTCATTGTACAGAATCGAGCATTGTCGTGGGATCGAGCCCCACCTCGGGCCGTGTGCTCAGCACAGAGTCTGATTGAGACTCTCTCTCACTCTGCTCCTCCTGCTTGTACCCACTCTCTCTCTCTCTCCCTTTCAATCTCTTTCTCTCTGAAATAAATCTTTAAAAAAATGAATGTTCATAAAATACCTAGTGTGAGAGATACAGAGGAAGAAAAAGCAACATCTTGCAGGAGGTGGGAGAAGCATCTGTAAATGCTTTTAAGAGTGAAGGGGTTCCTAGAACAGCTTCCCAGCAGCACTGCCTTTCAAAGTGTCATCGACACGGCTCCTGAAAGGCAAAGAGCAATACTGTTAACATCATTTCTGAAGGTATGAATTGTGGATTTTGATTCTTTTCCTATAAATACTCACCTTTTGAAAACTCCTCTGCAATCTCGGCTGTCAATAAGTTTTATAAATGCTGTATACAAGTCTTTAATTCACCACTGGCTGCTTGAGGCTTATTTATTTTTTGAAAAAGAGAAGCTGGAGGAGTCATTTGAAAATTCATGGGTAGTTCACTCTTCAAGGTTGTGGTGTGCTCTTGCAATGGCTATAAAAACTTCTGAGAGACTACACACTGCCCCTTCTCTTCATAACAAATGGCTTTGCTTATTCATTATCTGAATAGTGTATTAGTTAATCAAGTAAACAATTATCTTTCTATTCAGATAGCAAGAACATGTTGCAGCCCCCCGCCCCCCCGCCACCACCACCCTCTTATATATTCATTATCACAGTCTGTTTTGTAATCATGTTTCAGGATTCCCTCCTATCTCCCCTCCCACCTCCACCCCTGAGTTCAGAAAATAATAAAAACACTTTAAATCTCCAAGTCACAAAAATCTTGCAGGAGTTAAGCTAAAGTCCATGACATCACCTTCCTGAATTCACGATAGTTTATTTGATATGTCTTTGGAGCAAGGTCCGGTGAACTTTTTCTACTGAAAAGGGCCAGATAGTTAATATTTCAGGCTTTGTGGGCCAGGTTGTCTCTGTTACAACCACTCAGCCCTGCTGCTGTACTGTGAACGCAGCCACAGACGATCTATGAAAAAAATGGGTGTGGCTACCTTCCGGTAAAACTTAATTGGACACTAAATATTGGATTTCATAAAAATCTCACATGTCACGATGTAGTATTTTTTAAATCTCTTCTTCAACAATTTCAAAAGGCAGAAACCTGTTTTCGCATGGCCTTCGAGCCATAGAAAACAGTCACCAGGTTGCCCTTGACCATGGGCTATAGTTTGGAAACCACTTTTCTAGATTAGCAGAATGTCTAAAAGGATTTCTCACCCTCCGCACTATTGACACCTTGGGCCAGGTAATTCTCAGATGTGGAAGACTGCCTTGTATATTTTAGGATGCTTAGCAGTATCACTGGCCTCTATCCACTAGATGCCAGTAGGAGAACCACCACCACCCCACACCCCCCACACACCCCCAGCTGTGACATCTAGAATGTCTCCAGACATTGACAGATGTCTCTTGAGGGCAAAATTTCCCCTGATGGAGAATCACTGGTCTAAAACACTAAAAGCTTAGAGCACCCTATATGAAATATGAGCTAATCAGCTGCCTAGCACTACCAGATAGCTCCATGCATCACCTGAGAGATATCCATGGGATTCCCATGCTTCTAATATAAAAAAGACAATAGTACTTCCCAGTTAATAGCCACTAAAGAAATCTGAAACCTAAGAGAACCCGTTATGTAACTTGAACGGAAGTGTTTGAGTATTTATGCGAAAATATCTACTTTGGACTTTAGAACCACTGTGCTCTGTCCCTCTTTATTTCTTTTATATCTATTTCCAATCCTTCTTCTTTCCACCCACTCACACTCAAAGCATACCGTATGCACCTGGCTGTGGACTGCAAGGATAAATCTAATTTTTAATTAAGTGATTTCATCTATCTGACCGGAACACCAAGATGGTGAGACGGGAGCTACAGGATACATAGTTTGGGTGTTTCTTTCTAAAGATTTTATTTATTTATTCATGAGAGACACACAGAGAGAGAGGCAGAGACCCAGGCAGAGGGAGAAGCAGGCTCCATGCAGGGAGCCCAATGTGGGACTCGATCCCAGGACATGACCTGAGCCGAAGGCAGAGGCTCAACCACTGAGCCACCCAGGTGCCCCCAGGATATCTAGTTTATACTAAATTAAGAACCTGAATTGATTTCAAAGGTACAGCATAGGGCACCCAGTCAATGGTATTTTTAAGTGCATTGTATAGCGACAGAAGGTGGCCACACTTGTAGCAAGCACAGCATAACATACGAGAAGTTGAATCTCTATGTTGTACACCTGAAACTAATACAACATTCTGTGTCAACTACACTTGAACTAAAAAATATCTTTTTACAAAAGAACCTAAAATAATTGCTGTAAGTTCTCTTCCTACATAAATTTCTCTCCTCTCCAATTTTTTTCTAATATGCAAATTGTGAGACGTGTACCCGTGACTTTTTGGATAGTTATTTAGGCCAAAGACACATTGTAGGTAATGACACCAAAGCATTCTTCCTTTTCTCTACCGTTTTTTTTCGTCTCCAGTTTAAATTATTAGTATAAACCAACTTCTACTCCTCACTTAGAGTGTATATATTTTTACCATTTTTTACAATTCATCAAAGAAAGTTTTTCAGAAAGGTTCTAAAGTTCCTCTATAGAATGCTAGATTATATATTCCAAAGAATGTTTTTCCCTCATATTTCTTTATAGCCTAATAAATACCTTCTGATTCTTCCCGAGGTATATCATATCCAAATTCTGAATATTTCTGCCTCAACTTTGTGCAAATTCCTCTGGATACTTAATTATTTGATGTCTCAGTATAAGAAAACATGGATAAATGCTTCTCTTTGGCCTACAATACGAGGTTTCTCATGAATGAAAGACAACCTTCTGTGCTGAAATAAGGTCTCAGAAAGAAAGTCCTATAGGATGGGTTACTTTTAGGTAAGCCACAACAAAAAATTACACCTGTTTAAGAGACGGACCAAAAAAAAAAAAAAAAAACCTGAATCTTAGCCTGACTGCTGTAACTGACTAGGCAAGTCTTACCTTTTCTGAACCTGTTTTTAACCTCCCCCCCATCAAGAGGTTGGACTATATAATTTCTAAAATCACTTAATTTTATGACCTGGTTATAGGTTGAGAAAGCAATTAGCCAGTGTCACTGTTTTATTCTACAGCTATTTAAATATTGGTGCCAAAGCAGTACCAAAATTCAGAACTAAATATTTAAAAGAATTTGGTGACAAGTTCAAAATAGTCTGTATGTCTTTGATATTTCCCATCTCCCCCTACCCCACAGCCTTTAGGGGAATTTATCTGTAAAATGTGAGCCATAAGAACTAATATAAATGATACATCACATAGTTTGATGTAATGAAAGATTTAGGTTATTATAGAGAACCTAGAATTAATTAAATGTGAAAAAAATTTCTTTTTTTTAAAGAATTTATTTATTTATTTATTTATTTATTTATTGAGAGAGAACACGAGGGCAGAGGGAGGGGCAGAGGGAGAGGGAGAGAGAGCATCCCAAGCAGACTCTGCACTGAACACAGAGCCTGATGCCAGACTCGATCCTACAATCCCAAGACCATGACCCCAGGAGAAGCTAAGAGTCTGATGCCCAACCAACTGAGCCATCCAGGCTCCAGGCAAAAGCAGTTTCTTAAAGAAGATGATAGTACAGATTCAATAGTGCAAATACTCTCATAGTGTAGACCAGTAATGCTCAACTGTAGGGTAATTTTGCCCTCTGGGAGACATTTGTCAATGTCTGCAAATGTTTTTGTCACACTGGGTGTGGAGGGGATGCAATAGGGCATGCTAATGCTGTCTGGTGAGCTGAGGCCAGGGATGCTGTTAAACACCTACAATTCTCAGGATAGGCTCTCACAACAAGAATTATCTGGCCCAAAATGTCTACAGTGCCCATATTGTGAAACCCTGGTGTAGACCTACTATGGTTCTGATTTCTTTCTTTCTTTTTTTTTAAAGATTTTATTTATCTGTTCATGAGACACAGAGAGAGAGAGAGAGAGAGAGAGAGGCAGAGACACAGGCAGAGGGAAAAGCAGGCTCCATGCAGGGAGCCTGACATGGGACTCGATCCCAGGTCTCCAGCATCACGCCCTGGGCCAAAGGCAGTGCTAAACCGCTGAGCCACCTGGGTTGCCCACAGTTCTAATTTCTAAGGAAACCATGGGCATCAATTCTATCTCTTACTTTCCACCATCACCGGAGCCTTTGCCTCCTATCAACTGTTAGTAAACATACTGAATGTTAGTAACATATTTAAAACAAGGTTTTTAGGGGCGCTTGGGTGGCTCACTTGGTTAAGCATCTGCCTTCAGCTCTGGTCATGATCTCATGATCCTGGGATCAAGCCTTGCATCCGGCTCCCTGCTCAGCAGGGAATCTGCTTCTCCCTCTCCCTGTGCTCCTCCCCTCTGCTTGTGCACACTCTCTCTCTTTCAAATAAATAAATAAATAAATAAATAAATAAATAAATAAATAAGTCTTAAAAAAATAAAACAAGGTTTTCAACACAAGTCTACCTATGTATACACAACTATGTATACACTACCTATTGCCAACACAAACTGTATATCCATGGGTTAGACTAGATCTACCAGAGCGATCTGAGTCATAAGGTCTGATTTTCTTCAAGTTTGAGAAATATTGTGTACCAGTAATAGGAAAGTATTAATCTGTATTTTGTTAAGGAAACATTTGATTCTACATTTGTTTCCGTCTGTAGTTCTGAAAGGTACATTTTCATTCCTCTGGAGGATAATTTCTGGCCCTCTTTTTTCCTTCACCCAGATAGTCCCTGTTTTGCTGCTTGAAAGCAGCATCCCACAGACCATGAAAGTTGGCTCTTCCCATTTTGAGAAACACTGAGGACACTCACACAAATTCAGAAAGCCCCATCAGAGCCTCTCAAAGGCCAGAATTTGCACATCATTTGTTTATTAAATCTTTCTGTTCTTCAGATGTAAAACTACATGCTCAAAACTAAATGGAATAGTACAATTACACATTTTACCTGAATTATCTCATCAATAAAAGTATCACCTGGCTAATTGCATGTCATTAGAATGCTCCTAAAATAGCAAATAAACAAGTGCCTTGCCCAGGTATTTTAATCTATTTTACATACTATACAAGGTCCAAATTAGTTGATGTACACTTGTTATTTATTTAAAAGTAAAATTCAACAAGCTGTAGATGATTTATTTTGATCCTGTTTTTCTTATAATTTTTATTGCCAAAATAAATTCTCATACAGAGGCTGGGATCCTATCACAGAGCAGTGCAGTTGGGTTCAATCACATGGTACCTTAGTAAATATGGTCTCATATACAAAAGATCAATGTACTTAAAAATATAATAACTTAATCTTTGACTTGTATGATCTTCCTGCCCTCCATTTCATCTAATTTAAAGCAATAAAGAAAAGGGATTAAATATGTATTTTTAACATTTCTACCTGGTTTTCCAAAAAGAAAAATTTGCACATTTTTTTAAATGGCAAATGCACTGAAATCTAGATTTCAAAATAGGTTTGCTCTATCTTACATTTGTATAAAATTTCAAAAACCTCAGCAAAAGCGGTGTTCTTAGAAGGGAAAAATGAGATGGACAAATTTTTTCAGTGACTGAATGCTCCTCTCCACACTTGGACTATTTCTCATTGAATTTATATTTGTTGTCCTGCTCACCAGTATTCTGATTTTCCTCCTTTTCAGCACATAGTTAAATTGCATGAATTCAAGTGGAATTGCTTGAATTAAAGTTCAAGGTAGCTGTGTGACTTGGTTTGGCCTATGATGTGGGAACAGGAATAACGGGTCACTTTTGTATCAAAGCCTTTAAAGTTTATTTGTTTGTTTTAGAGAGAGAGACAGACAGAAGTTGCATGTGGGGAAGGGGCAGAGGGAGAGAATCTTCAAGCAGATGCCCCACTGAGCATGGAGCTCAAGGCAGAGCTCTATCTCATGACCTATACATCACAACCTGAGCTGAAACCAAGAGTCAATTCTTAACCAACTTAGCCCCCAGGGCACTTAGCATCAAAACTGTAAAAGCCAATATGCAACTCACCTCATTTCCTCCTTCCGCCATACCTGCAAGCAATAATCCTCCAGATGGTTGAGGTTCTATCAGTCTGCATCCAGAGTGAGGGTGATGTAGAGCAGAGCCTGCCCTACCATGAACGCATAGCAGATGCAAGAAAGAAGTATTTCTTGTGCTAAACCTCTGAGATATCAGGGTTGTTTTTTCTTCCAGGTCATGCTATCTATTCATTCAAGCCATCAACTTTTGGTATAAATGCCCCAAGGAATTGGATAGAGCCTCTGAGGGTAGTTTTAAGTAACTCTCCACCTATGCCTCCCCAAAGAAAAGTAATAATCCAAGATCTATTTAATGTAAATCTTCACTATGCAAAGTGTATTGTCCAGGACCACCTTTACTGATATTAGTGATGAAGATTATAGAGCAGGAATAGAATGTGTGAGAAAACCAATTTCTTTTTTTTAAAAAAAAGATTTTATTTATTCATGAGAGACAGAGAGAGAGAGAAAGAGAGAGTGGCAGAGACACAGGCAGAAAGAGCAGACTCCATGCAGGGAGCCCGACATGGGACTCAATCCCGGGTCTCCATGATCATGCCCTGGGCTGAAGGCAGGCGCCAAATCTCTGAGCCACCTAGACGTCTCAAGAAAACCAATTTCAAATGTCAACCTTTGTGGGGATTTTAGTTGTTTCCTCCTCTATATCCCTTGCTTTGCAAATGAGGATGAGTTCCCAAAAGGCTATGTGAATTGTTATCATAATGCTGTTTTTGTGGCGCTCTTCCACAAAAATATGTGCATGGGCATGGGTGTATGTTAGGAATGAAATGGGAAGAACACAGGCGAGTTAGGGCATAGATAGAAACCATGCATACATATGGTATATATTTATGTGCTGAGCATTTATATCATGCATGTGCTAAATGCTGGATTTGAAATAAGAATAAAACACAGGGACTTTCCTAAAGAAACTTAAAATCTCACAAAGACAAAACAATAAAGAAACATGTGCAGAAGTTAATAGCTTAAGTGAAATGATGCAATTAATAATAGTAAGCTATTGCAATATAATATATATAATAATAATAATATATTTCAACAGTAAGGGCTACTGTATTTCAAAGGGTGATTTTGATTGTGTGAGAGGAACCAAGAAAAGCTTTATGGAAGAGATGAAAGGTGAACTAAGCTTTGCAGAATGAGTGGCAAGAAGAAAGATGTATCAAGAAAACTGGGGCCTGAAAGAAACGATTTTTCCTGAGTATAGAGTAAACAGTGTTAGTATTGGAAGACTATATGTCATAAATGTGCATAGGAAGTAGCCTCTGGGAGCAGGATTGGTGGAGCCAACTATGAAAGAGGAACAACCAGTTGTAGACCTACAGACGAAGTAACCGTAAAGAACAGCGTTAGGGTAGGGGTATAGTGTCAGGTGTCTGTGGCATTTCAAAAGGGAAATCTCAACAACATTTCAAAAGGGAAATCTCAACAATTGGAGTTGAGTGGCTGCAGATAAACACTGAAGAGGTTAAATTAGAGCCGGGACCACAAGGACTAGGTCCATAACGGTGTTATAGACCTGGAGGCTATCTGAAGAATATCCAACAATTGGCCATGCTCAATTGAAGCCCAGGAGACCAGTCAAAGCCAGTGATACTCTTCTCTCATGAATTATGGGAGGGACAGCTTGGAGGGAAGGAGCGCTGTCTGAACCTTTTGCTATGTATACAGGCACCAAAGGTGGGGCCAAGCAAGGAGATGGAGGATATAAGGTCACAGAGGCAAAAATTGTCCAAAACAAACAAACAAACAAAAAACACTCCAACCTCATGTAGAGCAGAAACAGGATATCCACCATGGTATGACAATCAAGAGAGAGAGAATTTCATGAAGGTGGGAACCCATCAGGATTAAAGCAAATGAGGACCAAGAAAAGGTCATTGGACTTGAAGTATGGGATTTTCTTCACTCTAGAAGAAGCATTGCATTAGATTTGGGGAAAAGCCAAATTATAAAGGGATGAGGGGGCAATAGGTGGCGAGGGATGTTAAAGATACTGATATATACTACTATCCATTCCAGATCAGTGGAGTAAAGAAGCAGATCGGTGCCTGAAGGGGACAGCAAATTTATCCAGTTGTTTTGTTGTCTTGTGTTTTGTTAAGATAAGAGATATCTGATGAAAGCCGAGGAAAATGATATTAGGAAGATGCTGAAATGTAGTGATTTTCTTAAACCTCTATAAAATTTATGACTGACAAAATTTACAGTTGACATTGGTGTCTTCCCATTTGGCTTTGAGAGTAACATGAGAGAAGTTATGTGAAGCTGCAGAGCGAGGGCAGAGGGGTTTTGTTGCCTCGTTGCTCTTCCCTGCATAGCGTGGACTCATTCGTAGGGAAGAAAACCCCTTGGAGATGTAGCACAGTCCGAGGGTGGAGTGGGGAGTTAGGAGCCTCCAGGAGGTTAACTTGAGAAGCAAAGGGATCTGTAAGACCAGAGGCAAGGGAAAGAAGTAGTCCGAATGTTGGCAAATGGAACACCAATAAAAAATAAATTTATTTATAGAAAGAAAGAAAGAAAAAAGAAAAGAAAGAAAGAAAGGAAAGAAAGAAAGAAAGAAAGGAAGGAAGGAAGGAAGGAAGGAAGGAAGGAAGGAAGGAAGGAAGGAAGGAAGGAAGGAGGAAGGAAGGAAGGAAGGAAGGAAGGAAGGAAGGAAGGAAGGAGAAAGAAGAAAGAAAGAAAGAAAGAAAGAAAGAAAGAAAGAAAGAAAGAAAGAAAGAAAGAAAGTAAGTCCAAAGGCTCACCAAAGAGATGAGCAGCCCCTTCCTCCACCAAAGGCAAAATCATTCAAACACCCTGCGTATCCCACTCTTGGCGCGTGAAACAAGATACTTGAATTTGAAGAAAGAGGCTCATGATGTCTATTTCTTAAGACACTGACGATTCGCAATCATGCGACATCTCTGGAAACTCTGGAAAAAAAAATGCAAAAGTGCATAAAGAAGTAGATTTTGAATGAACACCTACTGCTTGCTTTGCACACCATTCATCGGTCATTGGTGTTGAGTTCTAGAAATTATGCAACTAAGGATCTCCAAGGGTTGCACTCTTTCTCTAAAAAGGAAAAGAAAAAAAAAACAAAAAAAAAAAAACGACTCTTTCCTTAGGAGTTAAACCGACACTTTCTAAACAGGTATCTGAAGCTCTCTACCGGGCCGAGATCTGCAGATTTCCAAAATGCTATACTCTCCTTTTAGGATAACTGGAAAGGGGAAATTTCTCTTGTGTCACAACTCACAAGTGAGAAACATTTTCACGGAAGAAGACTCTATTTTCTTAAGGCGGTGTTTCTTGATAGAAACTCTCACGAGGCAGAGAATTTATTTTTCCTTTAATGCCTCATTCCTCTAAACCGCGATGCCAATTTGCGTACAAACCTTATTTGCTGCTGCCACCTGGTGGAACCCACAGGGGAGGTTTAGGGAGGTGCTGGCGGGCTGCGGAGAGGGGGGCCAGGCTCTTCCAAGCCCAGTCACAGGATCCCACACAGTGATCAAAGAGCAGGTCTTTCTATTAAACTCCCTGGCAGCCAAACAGCAGAGACTTGGCTCCCTGCCCCGGGGGGTTGTGCAGAATGTCACATTTTGGATGCCCACAGCATCTTTCTTTTCTTTTATCTTTCAAGTCCTGTGGCTCTCAGACCTTGAACGTAAATTCCTTCCCAAAGGTTCTTTAAAATCACCATTTGTTCTTTCTTCCTTTTCCTTTCTTTCTTTCTCTTTCTGAGGTATGCTAGACGGAGGAGGGAGGGAATAGGATTTTAATGTAAGAAGAGCGCGTCAGAATTACCTAACTTACCTAATAACATTAACTCATTGCAATAGCAATTTGATAGGATAGGTCATTTCCATTTTGCTCATCTGGGTCTCTTGTGCAGGGAAATCCTAAGCCCTTAAGGAGAGAGGGCTGCAAAGTGCTTTTATTATGATCGTAAATGATCTACGCTCACTTAAAGAAGCAACATATCCAGAAATGACATTGTTTTGTTTAATAAAGTTCCATTCAAGGCGATTTGGCTGGTTCTTCTATCAAGTGTAATGGGAAAACAAGCCAGTCCTGATATTAAATACCCCGATGATCCCTCAAGCTTTTTATTTTGCAATAAGTCAATGCTCAGCTTTACAGCAGTATGTGTTACCCATGACAGTCATTTAGTCGGTCAATTTCAGGCTAGTGACAAAACTTTGAGTAATAGGGATGCATTGTGGATGCTCCATATTCTCTATGAGATGTCTATAAATTACAGTTCCCGAGTACACACTAAATTCTTATTTAACAGCCATTACTAAATGTAAGATCTGAGGGAAACTGGATCTTATGACCTATATATATGGAAAACTAATTAAAGCTTCTGGAAACAACCTATTTCTCTTTGGATTATTTATATAAATACATAGAGATGTGAAATTTTAGTGCAAGTCAGATGTGTTCCTGTCTATGGCTATTGCTGAAAGCTAAAAACATTTTCTCAGGAAAATGGTGATTATTAAATATTGAACTCCAAATGTGAACTTCCCTGTTTTTATATGGCTCGAGCATGGGTTATTAAACATCAGTGCTTTTCAAAATAGCTTTTCATTTTATGAGATAAAAAGTCTTATAAAAACCTCTTTTTAAAAAAAACATAATTTTTACTAATTCACTAACCCCTTTACCTAAATGCTCCATCTGAACAAATTTTAAAAGATTACCAGTGTTTTTTTAGCTGTCAGAATGAAAAGACTGTAGTTAGTCCTGTGATTTTTTTCACGTTTTAATCAAATTTCCTTTCATTTCACAATGTTAAACTTTTTGACAGCTGTTTTAGGTATATATAATATTTTTCTTTAGAATTTCCTAACATTAGAGGACATCTGGGTGGCTCAGTGTTTGAGCATCTGCCTTCAGCTCAGGTCATGATCCTGGGGTCCTAGGATCGAGTCCCACATCAGGCTCCCCATAGGGAGTCTGCTTCTCCCCCTGCCTGTGTCTCTGCCTCTCTCTGTGTGTCTCTCATGAATAAATAAAGAAAATCTTTTTTAAAAAAATAATTTCCTAAGATTACACATATGCTCTTTCTCTTAAAAAAAAAAAAAAAAAGGTTCAAGAACATCTGTTTACCATGCTGGTCTGTGTCTACACTGACCAACAGGGCATTCAGTTTTCCAGTTAGGAGGAAGCAGGCTGGTGTGATGATGGGAAAGACAAAAGCTAAGCGCAGCCTGTCACAGGGTAATTGGGGGGTGGAGGAGGGGGGTGCTTTGTGGGCCAGGAGTTGAGTAGAGATGGACTCAACTGCATAGCCCGGGTGGGTGAGCAGAGCAACCTGGGTGGTTGCCATGGCAAGATACGGATGCACTAGAGTCATGAGGAAGGGCTGTAACATGAAGGTGACCTGCCTTCAGTTTTAACAGTCCTACCAGAAATTTCTGCTTATATTTACACAAAGTATTTATTTTGTTGTGGTTTCTAGATCAAATGAAATCTGATTCGCCGCCACTGAGTAAGGGTAGCAGGACATCCAAGAGCAGTCCTCTTGGGGTGCTTTATCTGGTGGTTCAGGAAAGAGATTTAGATGTTCTGGGAGAACCGCAGGGTCCCTTACCCTCCACGGTGCCTGCTTTTAACTCTCACTAGTCACTCCCCTGAATCTGTTTGGATACAGAGAGTTTAGGGGCATAATCTAGTTGGGAAATAGTTGCACAAAATTCAGGAAATACCAGGTGACACTATCCGAAACATGCATATCCACCCTAGTATCCTCGCAGAAGTCAGGCCATTCCAACCTCACCAGACTCCATCCCCTTCCCCTCTGAAAAACCCATGGGATGTAACCCTTTGAAATCATTAACCTGTTAACTCCCTCTGGCAAGGAGATCACAGACCTCCAAGACCTAGTTTCGGAAAGGAAATGAGAGCATGACACAACCTATCGCTTTTCAATCAAGTTATTGTACCATATTAAATTATCAATAAATTTCTATGATGGCATTTATTTTCTGCTAAACACCAGCTCTCAACCTGTATCTGCCCCTATGAAATCATTACATACTGTCTCATTTGATTCCAAAGTGACCTTCAGATGCAATGTTGAAAAGAAAATACTCCCAGGGAGTTTAGTTTGCCCAATCAGCAATTTACCACAATCATTTGGTTTGTTGTGGAGCATTTGAAAGTATGTGTTTATAATAACTGATACTTATAATGTCAAGGGGTTTTATAAAGATCCTTTCTGTCTTAGTCTGTTCAGGCTGCTGTAACAGAAGGCCATGGATTATGTGGGTTACAAACAGCAGAAATTGATTTCTTAGAGTTCTGGACTCTGGGAAGTCCAAGATCAAGGCACTGGGCAATTCACTGGTGAGAGCACACGTCCCAGTTCATAGATGGCATCTTTCCCCTGTGTCTTCATGTGGTAGAAGAGGCAAGGGCGCTGTCTGGGGTCTCTTACAAAGGCACTAACTTCATTCCTGAAGACTCCCCACTCATACCCTAAGGACCTCCCAAAGGTCCCACTTCCACAGACTGTCACATTGCATGTTAGCAATTAGCATTTGAATTTGGGGGACATTGCTGGATAAAGTATTCTTGACAAACATTATATGGTCTCATTCATTTGGGGAGTATAAAAAATAGTAAAAGGGAATAAAGGGGAAAGGAGAAAAAATAAGTGGGAAATATCAGAAAGGGAGACAGAACATGAGAGACTCCTAACTCTGGGAAACGAACAAGGGGCGGTGGAAGGGGAGGAGGGCGGGGGGTGGGGGTGACTGGGTGACGGGCACTGAGCAGGACACTTGATGGGATGAGCACTGGGTGTTATGCTCTATGCAGGCAATTGAACTCCAATTTAAAAATATATGTAAAAAATAAATAAATAAAATTTTAAAAAAGAAATAAAAAAAGAATTTGAGGGACACAAAGATTCAGCTGACAGCACTTTCTTTAGAAACATTTAGTTTTCTTTGTGCTTTCTCTAAAGTCTATTTTTTAGTTTTATAAATTAAACACTATACATTCATTTAAACAAAATTATCAGCATCTCCCAAATATCCATAAATCGCTTGTTTACTTCTGCGACAACAGCCAAAAATTAGAGATATGACAAATTAAACTTCCCAGACCCTTATACATTGATTACAAACATTTAATCAAGTATTTCTAAGCATTTAATTGGAAAAATTCTGATGTATCCAATTTTCCTAAGTACTTTAAATAACTTGAAATTATACAAGATTCTTACAAAATTGTTATAAATACAAAGGTAATCAGGAGTTGGGAACTGAACCAGTTATAAATATGCAAATATAGTGAATTTAAATATCTTTTAGCCTTAACCTGATTCTTTTTTTTTTTTTTTTTTTTAGTATTTTCTTGGGTTATGTTTTTGACATATCAATTATATGCTATTTTTATAGCTTCTTAGACTATGAAAATATTATCATATCCAAATGAAAAACCACATTTCAGAACAGCCAAGAATGCAGAATCGAGATTATGAACCAATTGATTCTTAGTAAGGACAAAGCCCCTCGGTTCTAAGATTTAAATTCTAGCCCATCAGATTAAGATCAGCAATTCAGATCATCAGATTAAGTTTCATTTAAATCCACATATATCCGATTGGTTTAACTTTTACAATGATGTTTCCTCACAAATTATTTGGCCAGCATTCCAAACCCTATCATATTATCCTGTTATTATGATGTATTGACCTGGTCAGTTAGAATATCTTATTGGGAAATTTTTAAGTATTTTATTAAGATTATTAGGGTCATATGGAAGTGTTACCTGCGGTAGGTAATGCCCTGAATCTGTATTTTAATTGTCCTTTCCAGGACACAGCAAAATTAATTATTTTTGAGATCACTGTTGATTCCTTTCTGCACAGAG
Source organism: Canis aureus (assembly GCF_053574225.1). Classification (NCBI taxonomy): domain Eukaryota; kingdom Metazoa; phylum Chordata; class Mammalia; order Carnivora; family Canidae; genus Canis; species Canis aureus. Next base: position 65,969,441 of record NC_135625.1, read on the forward strand.
TGGTCACTGGTACTAATGAACTGTGAGTCCTTGTTTCTGAGTCCAGTTTTCATGTGTGGCTCTAGCTTCTGGTTGGTCCCTTCTGATCTCACTATAATAACTCCTTTTCTTAGGGTTATTTGGCTTACTGGTTTTGTGCCTACTATACTTTTTAGTGTATATAGTATAAAATTTATAGTCGGGAATATAACTAGGTAAAACAAAATATGCACATATATTAACTCCCCAATAACTATACCCCATTTTGTGTACCTTTGTTTTAGAACTATCTTTTATGTGCCTTATATCAGCTTTTCTCTTCAAAGTGTCATTATAAGTCAATGACCTTTTGCAGACCAGACCCATCTTCTTTTAGTCAACCATAATTCATGCTCCCTCACATGCTCTTCCTCCCTCTTTTCCTACTTCCTTCTCTCTCTCTCTCTCTCTCTCTCTTTCTCTCTTTCTCTCAATGCTAACTCATCAAAATTTGGCCAGCAGAAATCTCTAACTTGACTCCATCCTTTTCCTATTTTAGTACTTCCTTCAACATTCCTAAAAACATGTTTGCATGCTGGCAACAACAAGATGTTCTAGTCTCATTCCAAGTTGTTTTATTTTGTTTCATTTTACTGCTCCAAGACATAAATCAGCATCCCTACCAGAAGTAGCAGGAAGTACGAGAGAATAAGACCTAAGTGCAAAATCTGTGCACAAGGGGGAACCAGGAAAGTCAATGGTAGATGAAAATATTGCTGTGGCTCCCATTTAATAATGACAGAGCTGGAAAATTGGTGTTTTAACATCGTAACTTCATAGTGGTTTTCTAAATAAGATTACACAGTGCGATGCTCTATTTTTCTGAGAGTATGTAGTTTCATTGACCACTAAGACATTTTTCTGCATTGAAACATTTGACCCTCATTCTTTCTGCATAGGCAAAATGCACTGAAGTATTTCTTATGCTCAGTTCCATGAGGATTCCAAAATATATAAATCTTCACAGAATTTAGAATTTCCTTTGTGCATGTGCACATGTGTACATGTATATGTGGGTGTGGGAACGTGTGAATAAATAAGACTGTGGATATTTTTCATGCAGCAGGTAGTATTGCTATTGAGAACTTACAACAAACATGTTGCATTTTGCTTTCTCACACCCTGCCCCCACCATGAATTAATATCAGCTATGGTCTTCATCTAATTTCTTCGTTTTTATACTTGTCTAAATAAGTTTCTTCATAACAATTTACACTTTCTCTTTGGAATAATATTCTTATCCCAGTTCTCAAAATTGACAAGTAATGAGTTAAAGGATGAAGTTACCTAATTTGTCTTAGGTATGTTATACTATGATGTTCCTACTAAGTGTCTCGTCTCTGTAGGTTAGGTTGTAACTTCAGTGGTACCATGAGCCAAAGAGAACCCAGCAGTGCTGCATGAGAATGAAAATCCACCCCAGCTGGTTGGGAATTGGTACATATGGACGTGGGGAGAATTAAAAGATAGGCCTAGAGGCAGAGGATTCAGATCAGACAACCTCCCTCAGATTCTAGAGACATAAAGTGAAGAATTTTAGGATCATCAGGAAGGAGGTGATTCGCTGAAATTCCCACCACAGAAACAGAAATAAGGTGGGATGCAGACATATGTTAATAGCACCAAAGTGGCCCATGGGCGTGTCTTATTTTGCCAATAATTTAACTGCAAATAACACACACTCAGATGAGGAAAACAGAATAAACATATATGGGTTCCCAGCCTAGGTCTTAAAGACCCAATTTGCTTCATTTCCTTGGGTAAACATGTTCCTACTTCTTGTAGCCATTTGGTTAAATGTTGACCAACAATAGCAGAGGTTATATTGTGTTTGATGGTTGAAAGTTCTTACTTCCTAGGGTTGTCTGGGTGGCTCAGTCGGTTAAGCATCTGCCCCTGGCTGGGGACATGATCCCAGGGTCTTGAAATGGAGCCCTGAATCCTGTGTTGGGTTCCCTGCTCAGTGGAGTCTGCTTCTCCCTCTCCCTCTGCCATTCTCCCTTCTCATGCTCTCTCTCTCTCTCTCTCTCTCAAGTAAGTAAATAAAATCCTTTTTAAAAAGGTCTTATTTTTAAAAAAAAAGTTCTTATTTTGTCTTTAGTCTGGTGAATATCACATGGATCCACACAGAAATATGCGTCAGGTGTTTCCATCGTAACAAATGGCGTAATTCCAAAAGGGCAACCAGCCAGGAGAGCTCTTAAGCCTCCCTGAAAAAGCTCATTATATTTTACTCTTGGCTTGAATAGATGAAGGAAGAGAGACAGGCTGGTCCCCACTGGGGCTGCAAATCACCAGCATTCTGGAATTGAAGGGAAGGGTGAGTGCACCCACAGCAGCTGCCCTCATGAGGAGTGAAAGTCTTGCTGCCCCAAATTCCAAAGCCCAACAGTTTTGAGTAAGAAGAGAGCTTTAGAACCATTTTACTGTGGTTTAAAAGGCCTTCACTGTGACCACACCTAGCTTGTGTTCTTGCAATGTGCCTCTGATTTCTCGAGGAGCCAGGGTCCCCATTTACATGCAGAGCTCTTTTAGGAGCAGGTGAGTGATTAGATATACAAAAAGCACTGCCAGGAAGAAAGCACCCACAGCCTCAATTAAAAAAAAAAAAAAAAGATCAAGCTTCAGTTCATGTGCCCATGTCCTGATGACCCAGATCAATCAACGGTTTAATTGATAATCCCTCACATCATCTCCTCAAACGGTGATTTGTTCCACTTATCATAATTTCTAAATAGCATAAAACGTGGAGATGCTCTTTAATAGCGTATGTGGAGTTTAAACAAATAGCACAGTCCATATGCTTTAAACATCCCAGAATTCCAGAACGAGAATTCTGTTGAACGTACTTGGAAAATACTTAACTAACCGGACTATTTACAACGGAGAGAGCTACAAAATTCTGTGGCTGTTGACAGCCAGGTCATTTGAGAGACCCTTAGCACAAAAAGTAAGGCACGAATTTAGGGAGCTGGAGGCTTTGGGATTTGTCCTTTTTTGCAGGTTTATCTTACAGGCAACCTAGTGACCAATTCACCTTGACCCAACTGAGTAGGAGATTATAGGCAGTTTGGCTCCAACATATCACTGTTTTCGACCCACCGTAGTGCGCAAATTATTATAAATTGTGTAGTAAGAAGACTCTCAAATTTTTTAAGCACGACAGAAAACAAGCAGTCTAGGCAACTGATGAGGAATACAGGCTCTGGATTCAGACAGACAAGCTCGGAAGCACATCCTGCTACCCACGTGAACTTGAGCAAGTTATTTCATCTGTGCCTGTCTCCACTGAAGGGGGAATAACAACGGTACAAATCCTTCAGGATTTGCGAAATTCAAGAGGAATGGTGCAGATTAAGTGCCTCGCACAGTGAAGGACCCAGGAAACTGTCCAGAAATATTAGCTTTCGTGTATTAGTATCATTATCTCTAAACATAATGGCATTTTTGTTAACTAAGACTAAGAAGAAAAGAAGGAAAATGGCATTACAACTTGAGAGGGTTGAATTTGCTGGCAAACTTTGTGACACCTGTTGCTAATTAAGTCTGTTCAGAAAGCTGCCCTGTGGGCCCTGTGGAGGGTGACTTGGAGGGGGAGGTATTAGAGCCAGGGAGGCAAGAGAGATGCAAAAAAAAAAGACAACAGGAGATGATGTGAGAGACCCTTGGAGGTACAGCTGATTGCATTTGGCATCCAGTTTGGCCTGGCCATGAAAGCTGTGGCTCAGAACGGCCCCTGTGAGCACACCTCACACTGGGTGACTCTGTGAAGTCATGTCTTGAGGTGAGAACCACAAGAGGAGCTGTTCTTGGGGTGTGGGCAATGAGCTTGGTTTTGTGCTTGCTCTTTCAACTTCTGGTAGGAAATCCAGAAACATGGACACGCCCTGCTAGAGTTTTGGCCTTTCACTCTCAAACTCTGCTCAGAGGTCTGTGTGGAGACCTGGGTGGGGATTATCGGTGAGAGACAGTGGGGATCCAGCAGAGAGACAGCACAAGAGAGAAGACAGGGGTGGTGTGAGCAGAGCCCGAGGGATACAGTGTAAGAGAGTTGCAGAGATAGTAGGACCAATGAATGGACCAAGAGTAAAGTGGTAGGAAGAGAACCAGAGAGAATATCGTTCTAAGTGAGCTTGAGTCAACGAGCGTTGAGATTGAGAAGAAAGATGGCACGCCAAGTCTTCCCCACTGGATCGAGGACTGAACCTAAAATCCTGTTTTCCCCAGAGACCCAGGAACAAGCCAAGTTTGGCTGACAGTGTACAGCTTTCTCTGGCAGAGGAGGCTGGGTCCTTCAGCATCAAAGCTGCTGAACCTGCACTCTCAGTGTCTGTGTGGCTTCCAAGCTATTTCTGCTCGTTGAAACCTAACTAGAGAGCGAGGCACAATCCCTTGGCAGAGTGTCCTTGTGTCCTCAGTATGAGGCCTCTGGTCTGGCTGCACAGTAACAGGGATGAATGTCATGTTTATCCTTCACAAAGGTCAAAATAACAGTAGTTCAAAACCTTCCAACAAGCCAGCCTTCTATCAAGTGATGGGAGAGGCACCTAGACTCCAGGGCTGCATTTCCAAAGCTTCTATAGAAAAGACCACGTGCCCCAGAAGCAGCTGAGGTGCTCATTAAAAGGGCAGATTCCAAAGAGCTAGGGATGAGGGCTCAGAAAGCTACATTTTTAGCAAGCCCCACAGATTATTCTAATGGGCAATAAAGTCTGGGAGCCATTGATTATAAAAGAAGACGATCAACTTGAAATAGCCAAAAAAAAGCACTACCTGGGAAAAATAACCTGAAGGGAATACTACCTTTTACCCAAAGGAGATAATCCTTGACAGAATTGTGAGACTTTGTGAAAACTAATCGGGTTTGGTTATCTCACTTTCCAAATTATTTCTGTGAGTTTTTTCTCCCGTCCTGCTCTGCGTTTCCTGATTAATACACAGTGGAATGCTTTATAGTTTTTCAAGCGTGCGAAATAGAGCAGGAGGAAAAATTCCCATGCATTTTCTTCAAAGAAAGTGTTTTGAAGTGTAGCGTTAAAAAGGAAAAAGTCATGAAATAGTTTAACTTTTTGTCATGGACGGTGAGTTGTGTTCACACTCTCATTGTTGCGAAGGGCTGTTCAATGTATACTTCCTTTTTCTCAAGTGTAAAACTTGACCTTTTTTTTTTTTACTACCGGAAAACATCGATGTCCAAATTCTTTGTCACATATAAACTCTAGAAATTATTACTTGATTCTCGTTAGTGGAGAAAATTAGAATAGTTTATGGCCCGCTGTGTTATCCTAACATCATCCCCTCGTTTGTCAAGATTCTTAAGCTGGACATTTTTCTGCATGTATATGTGTGTGTGCTGGCAGTAAAACATAGATCACGGCTGAAAGGTAACTACTAGAGAATTATTAGAAGTATAAATATTGACTGTGGATATTGAAATATTTATCCCCACCCTACGCCGATACTTGAAATCATACCATTAGAGATTAATGAGTTTGGATCTCAAAGGCGATTTCAATCTTCAGGAGCCTCTTATTAAAATAATAATTTAAAAATCAGGGGTGCATAATCATCAAGGCTTTATCAGCCACCACACGATGAAGGTTTTGTTGATTAGTAACTGCGAGCAGGATTGGCAAAGGTGAAGCTTGAGACACATCCGGGAGATTAGGACTACAAGACCACCTTCTTATGTTCCTAGTCGCTCAAACAGAGCAATTCTTCCTATTTCTACAGAAGCAAAACTTTAAAGGACTTATCCTCATCAGGCATTGGAGTAGAAACCTCACCCGGTGAGTAAAAGAGCCCCCCTCCTGGGAAAGATCAAGATCGTAGTGTCCCTTAACAGGACTAAAATAACCGTTAGTCAACCAGAGAGAAGAGGAGAGCTTCTCAGCTGGGGCAGAGGATGGCTCTGGCCTAGCACCTGACCTTCCTTTGGAAGAGAGCTGCTTGGAAATATCGGAGCTGGAGAAGGGCTTCTCCAGGCCAAATCTGTGCTCCAGGACGAGGGTATAGGGTTGCCACCTAAAGGTCAATTGTTAAGCATGACAAATGTCTTTGTGAGGTATCACAGCACAGACTTCACTTCATATGGGAAAATTGGACCCTTCACGTGTGGTCTAACCTGATGTTCAGCCATCCCCGGCACATTTTCAGACACCTTTTTAATGAGTTTAGGACGTTAGGAAAGGGAACCATCCCAGCCAACTTAGAACCACTGGCCTTATCGCACGAGTGCTACAGAAATTATCTCTGTGTGTCGCATGCCACCAGGAAGTGTGTAGTTCAACCCAATTCAACGTCATTTGAAAAAGAATCACAAGTACTTTGACAAGGCCTATAAAGAATTAATTAAAATATCTTTAGTATTTTGTCATATGAGATTATTTTTAATTCGCGCTTTCCAGATAACCTCAACAAATGTTACTGAGTTTATCACATCCCTCAATGAAATAACAAGGCTCGATTTTGCCAAGTAGCAGCTGGAAATTGATCCTTTGAAGCCTTCCTGGTCTGTTCAACTACATGACCCTCAGCTCCCCCACCGGTGGACATAAAGTGGTGCATCGCAGCCATTCAACAGTGTTTGCTGAGCACCTGCTCTGTGCCAAACAAGGTCAAGGACAGGCAACAAAAAACAAGGCAGGCAAAATATGCCTGTGTGGACCTTATATCCCGGTTCAGGAAAGACAGTCAGTTAAGAAGGAGAATTAATATATAAATAGATACATTAAATAATGATGTAAGCTGTAAAAATGAAACCAACGGGAGATGCCGGAGAATGACTTGAGGTTGGAGTTTCCATTTCTTTGAGAAGATGGCATTGACTCTGAGGAGGTGACTGACTTCTGAGTGATGAGAAGAAGGCAATCCTGCCAAGATCTGCAGAAAGCATTCCAGGAAGAGGAAACCAGTCCTGAGATTGGAACAATCTTGATCATTTGAAGAGCAGAAAGAAGGTTGGTGTCGGGGCTCCTGGGTGGCTCAGTTAGTTAAGAGTCTGCCTTTGGCTTGGGTCATGATGCAGGAGTCCCTGCTCCCCTCCACTTTGGACACTCTGCACAGCGAGGAGCCTGCTTCTCCCTCTACTTCTTCTCCTCCTCCTCCACAGCTCATGCTCTTTCACTTGCTCACTCTTTCTCAAATAAATAAATTCTAAAAAAAAAAAAAAAGAAGAAGAAGAAGAAGAAGGCTGGTATAGCTGGAGCCAGGGAGAGAGTAGAACAGGGTAATATCAGAGACAGAGACAAAATGATGAGGTCCCTAGATGCTGGATCTTTTATGAAGTCTAGCTCAGTGTGTGCGTACAGTAGGTTCTCAGAAGAGACACGAGGGGAAGCGTGCCGGTCTTCTCCCCAGGGTACCTGGGCTGTACAGAAGAATCTCCCCCTGGATCTCCTTTAGCTGAGATTTGAAGACAAGGACAGTAGCATGTTCAGGCTCCTTTTAGGTGCCAGGAAAGCCCAGCATAGAAATCCTGTGGGAGCGTTTTGAGGACTAACACTTTGTAAGAAAAAGTAAGTGCAGGGCACCAGGGTGGTATAGTTGGTTACGCCTTGGACTGCTGATTTCAGCTCAGGTCCTGATCTCAGGGTCACAGGATCAAGCCCCACATCAGATTCCATGCTCAGCACGGAGTCTGCTTATTATTCTCTCTCTCCCTCTCCCCCTCCCTGTCACTCACGTAGACTTAAATCTTTTTTTAAAAAGGGAAAACTGAGGGTGGGGAGGAGGAGTGAGTGAGAATTACTTTGTAAAAGAGTGTGCAGCATTTTCTGCAGAGAGAGTACCTGTACTGAAGCCGTGAGACTTGGGTTCGAAATGAACATTAAAATTTTCCGTGCCTCAGTTTCCTCATATGAAACACGGAGCTCTTACCAGAATCACAAGTGATGTTGTGAAGATTAGTTGAGAAAATGCCCGTATTGAAACGTTGCTTGGATCATGTTCCATAGACTTTAGCTACCGTTAATAACGAGTACCAATTCTATGAAGTTACTGATTAATAAATATTAGTGACTCTGTAAAGTCCAGAATCTTGACCAAATAAGGCTTAGGGAAGAAAAGTTTGCTTATGGCCAGTGAGAATTCATTATAAGAAGAAAGTTTAAAGCATCATTGTTAGAAGTTAGTGGATTTGTGCATCAGGGGCGGGTGGTGTGTGGTTTAGGAAAGCCTCCGCGGCATGTGGGCCTTACAGGTGAGTGGGAGAGCCTCAGGAACGCTCTTCTCTCTCAGGACGGGGGATAATGTCCCTCTCGTCCACTGCAGCCACAGTATCACCATCAGGCGGGGCCCAGAGACGTGTCACCCAGCGTCAAAGCTGATGCCGCCTCTGCCCCCATCTGCTTAGCCCCCGTATGGTCTTTCCTTTCAAACCAACAGTCCAATTACCATAGGTGATGAAAAAAAAATCTGACCTTCATTTGTGTCTCACAAGGAACATGAAGGCCATTTAATCCCCAGCACATAACACTTCTAAATTCTCTTTTGTGCTGCTCTTGCTCCATATTTCTCCATCCTGCCCCACTCACACTCAAGCCATCCCAAGTTCTAACCGAAAACTCCCTTTCTTCAGCTTTTGTAGACTCTTGTCTCTTCTTCCTCTTCATTTTCCCTTCCTCTTTAAACACACACACACACACACGCACACACAAACATGCACACATGCACACACACCCTGGGTCCTTCCCAGTACAAATTGCCCATCCATTACCCCACAAAGGTAACCAGTATTAAAATTTGATGTGATGCCTTCTAGATTTTTGTCTTTTATTCTATGCATCAATGAACACACACACAAACACACACACACACGCGTATACATGAGTCAGGCATGTATACAACACACATACATACTTTTTAACATGATGGAGCCATCATACACATTTTGTCCTGAACAATGTGTGCCACTTAACAGTATACAATTAATAATTTGCATATTTCTTTAATACACCATAGCAGATTGACCCATTGCGGTTGTTTCCATTTTTTTGCTATCAGAAACTCTTTAAAATTTTACAAACCACTGAAGCACCAAACTGAAAAGGTGTGCGCATGGTGCTCACCTCGAGGTGGAGGTTGGAAGATTAAGGAGAAAGTCAAGTGGATTGAAATCAGCAATAAAGCGACCGTTCTCCAATACTAAATGTACTTGAAATTTATTCCCCTGCATCTGTAGGTAAATGTCCTTCTGTTCCTGAAACAATAAATCCCCATAAACTTCCTGTAAAGTTTTGCAGAGGTGAGATGTGAGATTGGCTCCATCGAAATCCATTCAGTGCTTTGTTTGTGCACCTTCCGATCTGAATTTTAAAGCCCCTGCTTTTGCTCCGGAGCCCAGAGACTGAGAAAAGGTCAGAATGCAACATGTTTCAGAGCTGCCGTGCTCTCGAGGCTGCCGGCCTGCTGGAAATCATTGCTTTCAAAACCTGGATTATGCCACCATGTACTCGGTCCCAAATGAGCATAACCCACAGCGCCATGCAGAGGTAGTTAAAACTGTTCACTTTGGCTTTTTGTTGTATTCTCAGGTCACCTTTAGAGGTGTTGAGATTCCCAGATGGCTGGATTCTGAACAAGCGGTCTTTACTTTCAAGTAAACCCCAAGGGCAAGGCCTGACACCCGAATGTCTCTTTTACAACTTGAAATGTTGAAGTGGAGGATGTGAAGTCCAATCGTAAAGTGACATGTCGCACCGGGTGGCATCGTGATCATCTATGTCATAGTTCGTTATCCGTGTGTGTACTTCTGACCCCACAGTATGTTCAGTAAACGTCGAGGGAGGGAGGCCCTGCCATTTGGGGTTGTGGCAGCGCCCCTTCATTCGCAGCCAACGTCCTTGGTGGCCGGGCAGCCCCTCGGAGCAGCGGGCGATGCTGTCCAGCCACCCTGGGCCCCTTCTGGGGACACACTCTTCCCACCAGGCATCCCAACAACTAGTCACCGCACCAACGGTCTGTCCTGCCCTCGTACAAACTCTCAGATTCCTTTGAAGTAAAGCCGTTCTAAATCAACAGAGTGGGTACCATCGCACTCGCTTTAGTATTTGTCGTGATTCTGTGACAGACCGTTACAAAGGTCCTGCTGGTCTCACACCGTCAGGCCAAAGGATGTCCTTTGCAGTCAACTTGAATCCCGTCTTCCAACCCCTACTCCTGGGCGATCACAACCAAAGATGTGTCTGTGCACCCAGCTTCACACCACCGGAACCACAGGGGACCGTGGGTTGCAAATGGGATCGTGTCTTCGGTGTGTTCTTTTTTACCCTGAAAGTCTGAACATCCATGTCGGCTTTGATGCATTATTTATTTTTACACGGGAAATTATTTTCACTTAGCCACTGAACGGAATTTGTTTTCGGGCTCTCTCTCAACTGCATTCCCTTTCTCTCGAGTATTTATGAGATGTTAAGAGACTGCAGCGCACTCTGGATAAGTCCAGGCCAGCTCTCTCACCCTAACATATACAAGAATCTGTCGTTTTTCTATGATTAACAATAAGTAGAGGCCCAAAGAGGCGTCTTTGCCCTTCGATAGTGCTTTGGAATTTCGAAGAGCTTGTGTGTGACGCCTTCGCTTCGCATCATGACAACAGCCCTGTGACGGAGGAATTATGTTTCCTATTTTACAAATAAAGAAACTGAGGTTAGAAACGCTTGTATCCCCGTTTCCCCACCTCCTCTTTGCAGAGCAATTTGTTTTTCCTGCTTTACTGATCTGTCTCCTAGAGATAGGGGAGCAGGGGGTGAGAAGAGGGGGGGCTGTGTTAGTTTTCAGTAGGAAAAAGACAGTATCTATGAACAGGACGTGTGAATCTTTTTATTTCCTGTAATGAAAAGAGCACAAAAAGGAAACTTTGATTTGTGTAACATAATTGTGTGGCTCATATCAATCCATTACTCCGCTGTGCGGAGCTCCTTCCAGTGTTCACATCCACCATTCTGCTGAAATGGGCGGCTTTTCTCCACATTTTACTCACCTAATGGATTTTATATAAAATCTGTTTTTCTATGGATGTGGGGCTCTGGGGGGTTTGTAGTCTATCAATACGGGAGGGCTGCTGCACATTATAGCACTCCTGCTCGGCACAGCGGCAGAGTACAGCTAAATACATCACCGTCTTTTGTATTTGTGCCATGACCATTCTTCATGGCAACAGGGCAGATGATGAAACGGGAGCCTAATGGTATGAGGGCATGAATTACAATCGTAGGGAGAGAGGAAAAGATAAGAGGCAGTAGAAACCATAAGGGAGACGTTGTAGAGACAGAAGTGACAGCCATGAGTCTGGCAGCCCTCAGAACCACCAGAGAGCCACCTGCGTGGCCCAGCGGTTGGGCGTCTGCCTTCGGCTCAGGACGTGATCCCGGGTTTGGGGATCGAGTCCCCAGGGAGCCTGCTTCTCCCTCTGCCTGTGTCTCTGCCTCTATCTCTGGGTCTCTCATGAGTAAATAAATAAAATCCTAAAAAAATATATATATATATATATTTAAAAAAAGAACCATGAAAGCACCATGAGGGCTTGCTGACCACTCCCTGGTCTGGAAGAGGGCCTGTGCGTCTCAGATGGCTGAGATGGGAAATGTTGAATGTGCTCAAAAGTCCAAGTAAATAATGCCAAACCAAACAAGCAAACAAACAGAAAAACAAAAACAAAAAACAAAACAAAATAAAAAATCCAACCTGAATGGGCTATGTAACTCTTTGATTCAGAAACTAGAGAAAGTAAGTTTGGTAGATGGTCACCAAGGAGTGGTGAGAACTAGAAGTGAGATTACCAATGGTTCAATCTCTTTTAAGAATGCTTTTGTTTGCTTTTACTTACTCAGGAAATACATATTGAACAAATCTGTGCACGAGACTGGATATTACAGGTAGAAAGAAATAGAAAGTATAATCTCCGCTCCCTGAAATTCATCGCTTCACAGAAGTGAGGAGCCCATGAAAGTAATTCTAATAATGCAGTAAGTTAAGTGCCGTGCTAGATCCAAGATGCAGCAGGAGAGTGGGAGCACAGGGACAGGGTGCCGCACCCTGCCGGGCAGGGGCCAGAAGGCCACCGAGGTTGGAGAAAAGGATGGGCCCGAAGGAGGCACCCATGCAAGTAAAGACATGGAGTCCACACGCAGCATGGGGGGTGGTAGGAAGTCAGCAGCTGCGAGTTGTCGGGCACACGTTCTGAGGCCGGGGGTAGGAGGCGAGGAGGCTGGAGAAGAAGGCTGACACCTGATTTGCCACATCCAGGAGTTTGCAAGGTATCCTACGGGCATCTGGAACCGCTGGAGGTTTTATTCCTGAGAGAGAAACTGCCAGCTGTGCATCCTGGAAAGACTCCCCTGTTGGCTCTACGAGAACCGGATCCAAGATAAACAACACTGGAAGCAGAACCAAAAGTCACCGTGTGGCCCAGGCGACAGGTGATGGCCTGAGCCCTGGGAAGCAGAAGGAGTAGCAAGGAGAGGACACACCTGCAGAGTGTTTCGGGGGTGCGGGTGTCAGGCCTCGGGGGTGGGGTGGATTCAGAGGAACAACTCCCGTGTTTCTGGCTTGAGTGGCAGAGTGGGAACAGCTCCAAGTGGAGAAGACGGCAGACAGAGTGAATTTGGAAGAAATATATGTTCACTTCCAGTCATTTAGAGTTTGTGGTACTTGTAGGTCAGAGTGAAGCTGTCCAGTAAGAAACCCAGAGGTTAATCTTCAACTCCAAGGAGCGACCTAACTGTGCATAAATTGCAGAACCACCGGTCTGTGGTTAGCACTTTGAAATCATGAAAGGAAATGAAATCACTCAGGAAAAGAAAGAAAAGCTGATTTATCCGTGGGAAGTACGTGCAAGCATTTGAAAGTCAGGCAGTCCCCGGAGTAGCTCTGTCACGGCCACTCCTGTGTACTACATGACTTGTTAAATATTTTTAATTTCAGCCTGCATGTAGGGATGTAAATGTGTGCTCCAGCCTCCAGATGCAACAGTCTCATTTTTGCTAAAGCAGACAGATCTTCGTCCAATCCTTCAATCACCAGGGTAGGAGACATTCAGGCTTGCTGTTCCGGCCTTCGGAATCGATCACATAGAGACCGTAAGAGTTTACCCGAGACAGAAATATGAAGGAAGAGCAGAGGGCACAGCTATTTCCCTTACAAAACTAAGTTATTCATTTCTCCACCTCTGGGTAATAATTTTTGCCTTTGAATCCCATTATACTTAAGGTGACTAGTGTAACTAGTTAGGCATGACTCACGGTCCCAATAAGGATAGTGTGAGAAGGTTTAGGGATCTAGCATGGAGACTCTGGAGAGCTTTAGACCTGCTCCCCATCTCCAAATATCCGAGTACACAGAACCATGCATTCAAAATAAAATAAAATTACCTCTTTAGTACTACAGTGTTTTATACACACGGTTGACAGATTCAACATGTGAGTTTCCACGACTGATTAGGACACCCCAGCTTCATCACATCCCCCATGATGGGGCTACTGGTCAGCTCACAGTAGGTGCAGGAAGCATCGTGACCTCAGGTGTTTGACTATTCTATTCTCTTTGTCTGCGGCATCCTGACCCCATTCTTGAACCAAACCATAGGGAGACACAAGGTGAAAGATTTGCATTGTTGACACCGCCCACGAGCTCTGCGTTTTGTGGCAACAGAAAAGACTTGCTGGTGAGGGTGACACCTTGCCAGTTACTAACATTTTAACATGGAGCCCCTCATTTTGAGGTTGAGCTTGCCGTATAAAATCAGGCTGGGAGCTGAACAAAGCTACTTTTACCTTTCCTGAATGTACAAAATGGTTTAATTAAGGAAGTCATTTTTTTTTCTACCCATAAGGACACCTCTACAAATAGACTCAAATCTACATGCAAATGGAGCCATCTGGCTTATTGTTGTAAATAGCACCCAGCCCCTGGTAAACAATAGAAGGCTCATTGCATAACTCAAAGAGTACCCAAATGTCTAACCTTGGGGTCACTAAAAATTTTCAGAGTAATTTGTCTCCTCAGAACTCCTATTTACATTAAAAACTGCATACCACTTAAAGCAAAGACGGTAGCTACGTGTCTCAGTGTGGTCCCAGGACTGGGCCACTGGATGGCTCTGAGGAAATTGCTGGTTGTGAGAGCCATTGGCATCCCAACCACACCCGCAGCCATGGCCTCACCAAACCATGGCCCACAGCTGGAGAGCCCACGTGCAGTCTCCTCCTGGTCGGCCAGATGCCCAGTCTTCCAGCCACTGGCTCTTCACCTTTTCCTACTTATCTAGTTACCTAGTTACCACTGAGGAAACAGGAAGAAAGCCTACAGGTACCTCTGGCATACCTTTGTTCAAGTGAGATCATCTATAGATTATCCACTTTCTTAGGTGCTCAGCTGCTCCCTTGTTCATTAGATTTTTGTTCAATGGCTGCTCTACAAAACTATTTATCACATTACCAAGGCTCAAAGTGATTCCCATTTGTGTGTATGTGTCCTGAAGGAATGTTTTTTAAGTCAGTAAGGAGACGAAGAAACAGGGAGCACACAGTTTTGAAAGCCAATGAGCAGAGGGGTGAGAAGAGAAAAAGCCAAAGGGCAGACATAGGTATGAGTCTGAGATGAGCCATCTGGCTGGAGAAGTCTGAATTGGAGGTTATCTCAATTTAGCTGGGGGTGGTTTGCTGCTCCCCCTTAGAGAATTCACCCACGGGGTACGGAAGCCTCGGGAGGGGCCTTGAGGTTTGCTGACTTCCTCTATACCTGTTTCAGAAGAAACTGTTTTCCCATCCTCCCCCACTCCCTGGCTAAGCCCTCAGACAGTGACTGCAAGTGACACCAAAGCAATTATTGTCCTCTTGGTATTAGTAACAGTAATAGTAACATGTGGAACACTTACATTGTGCTCAGCACTCTGCTAAATGCATGTCACGGATTATCTTCTGTGATTCTCAACAACCAATAAAAGACGTTGCATTGTTATGCCATTGCACAAATGAGGAAATGGAGATTGAGGAAGATCAAGAAACATGTCCCAAGTCGCCCAGTGGGGATGGGTAGCAGAGCCAGACTCTAGAGCCTGCATGGGGACCAGCACATGGCAGCTTCGCCACGTGACAAACCAGAGCAGCCCCCACGAGAATCATTTACTGTCACCCCACCGTCCTCTCCAGCCCAGCTCCGCAGCACTCCTTGCTCTTGCTACCACCACCGTCACAGGGGTACCTCTGGCATGTCACATGTTCAGCTGCTTCTTTCCTTACAGTACAGGAAGACCCATGAGTCCAGACTGTGGACAGGCAGATGCGAAGCAAACTCTAGCAGGTTCAGGAATGGGAGTGGGCAGGAGGCCCTGTGGGGCGAGGCTCACAGAAAACTGGTTGGAAGTCTCTGTAGCATCAGCTATACCCCCAGTTCACGTTCTCCAATCATGCCAATGGCTCTCTTATTCACCCAAGCAGGAGGTGAGAGGTTAACACTCCAGAAGTAGGCACCAAAGAAAAAGGAGTCAAAACTCCTCCATTAAAACAGAAGACATAGAGATCTACCTAACCATCTAACTATGAACCCCCTCCACTTCCCTCTCTGAGCAACCAGAACACTGACCATCACATGTATATTCCTCATGAAAAAGTTGGAAGATTTCTTCTCCCAAGAAATCGAATGATCTATGTCCCAAAAGAGGTCACAGATGTTGATATTTGGAGGCCCCTCTATGAGATAGGAAGCTCCCCACATTGTAGGAAAGCCCAGCCATCAATGAAGCCACCACCACCCCCAGACCACATATTCACAGAGTCCAGTCCACTTGCTAGTACTTCACCAGTCAGCATGAATGGATACGAAAGACTCACCAACCATTGAAGGTGATGTCAAGGACCTCATGAAACAAAGAGTCCAAGCTAACAATAGGGCAAGGAAAAAGATCTCAGAAGAAACAGAGATAATGCAGAAAGCAGAAGAAAACCTTTTAAAATGAAATTTATTTTCTCAAATAAGATATTGCATCAAAAACTAATAACAATAGTAGTAATAGTAGCAACAAACAACCTAGAACAGAGTGCTATAAAAAGGGGGACCATCAGAGAACAAGAAATAATACTTGGAGGTGAGAGATGTAATTGCTGAAATAAAAACACAGTCGCAATGCTGAAAATAAAGCTGAAGGAATGTCCAAAAAAGTAAAGCACAAAGAAGAAAGATCTAAATTAGTAATGTGAAGGAGTAAGAGAAATAAAGGTAAATATAAAACTAATAGGTATTTGAGAAAGAAGGATTGGAAAAATTAAATCCCCAGACCTCACATGAGGAAGAGATCCATACCAAGCAGCTGTACAAAGTTTCATTTAAGGGAGTTAAATATCCTGACAGTTTCCAGAGGCAAAAAGGTACAAATGATATAGGAGAGGCAAAAGCTGTCCTCAGTCCTCTTAGGGTTCCTGGCTGGATCTAAAAATTAAACTGACAAAGGTAGATTAGCAGAAGAAAGCATACAATTTACATAAAGTAAGTTTTACATGACATGGGAGCCTTCATAATGAAATGGTTAAACTTGAGTGATTCTGTACTAAGGTTGATGAATAGTAGAAAGTCGTGGAAAGACGTGATAGGACCATGTATGAGCGACGTGTAGTAAGCTGGTCGAAACTCGGCAAGGTTGTTCTGATTCCTCACAGGTTCCTTTGCCTTTCGAGATGATGATGTTCCTTTTCTCAGGGAGAGAGAGGACACCTCACCTCAGGGCTATGACCTGCTTCAGGGGAGGGTCAGAGAGTCCTTCCCACACCTGCCATTTCTTATATTCCTTCAGCTCAAAATATTCAATATGCTAAGATGCCATATTTGGAGGGAGCGCGTCTTGAACCCCATCAGTTACGTGCAAGATGTAGTAATCAGAAAGCATTAGCTTTTTTGGTAACAACACAGAAAGCTTGAAGATAATGAAGAAATGCCTTTAAAATTCCATGGCAGGGTAATTTTCTGAAGTGTCCCAATTAGGTGTGAAAGTAGAATAATGACTTCAGAAAAGCAAGGATCTGGAAAGTTGACCTCCTACATTCCTTTTCTGAAAAAGCTACAGGTGGATGTGCCTATGGAAATGAAGGTGTAGACCCAGAGAGAAGGATCACCCAAAGTCACAGGGTCCAGAAATTTGGTCATTTAATACTGAAAAGTAGCATAAGGACGGCCTGCAGTCATGGCAAGAGACAGGTCCCAGGACGGGGGCTGTGCAACAACCCTGAGAAGAGTCAGCCCACAGGGCAGTAGGAAGACAGAAGCTGGAGAAGGTGCCTCCAAGGGACAAAAAGGGGGCCACTAGATTACTCAATGTGTGTCATGTTGCAAACATTTGTGGGAAGAGTGTTATAGATGGGTTGAAGGATTTGGAGAGAATTTATGACAGGTACAAAGAAAACCAAGCCAATGAAAAAATAGGTGATTATTGAGTCTAGAAAACAAAAAAAAATTATACACAAAAGAAAATATAATTAGATTTTACTAGTTGGCTCACTAGTAACTAATACATAGTACTAAAAATGAATTTCAGTATAAACAAAAATCTGTGAGTTTGCTAGTTTGGGGGAATATGGAGAAAGGGAAGGAGATGTGCTTGTAAAAAATGCTCAGTCTTTGCTTTCAGAAAGTAGACCAAATGTATCTAAAATGCAAAAATTAATACATAACGGCATATATATTTTACAAGTACAAGGATATAACTGAAAGAGTTAAAAATGTAGGGGTTGTGGTGGGAGGGATGGAGCAGGGAGTTGCATTTTGCAATGTCCCTATGTCCCCTCAGTCCATTACTGGACTGTTCAAAACTATGTACCTGTAAGACTTGGTTAGAGATTAAAACTAGGCTTATAATTAATTGCTGCTGTCAACTTAAAAAAAAAAAAAAAAAAGGTAAATCGAAGCAAGCTCAAAATTATCCAAAAAAAAAAAAAAAAAAAGAGGAGTTTATCTGGGAATAGCAGAGGAATTGTGATTTGGGACACCTAGACCATAGCAAGCTCCAGGCATCTGTTGAGGGTTTGGGGAAGGCTGTATTTATGGGCCAGGGCATAAGGAGAGGAGAGAGTCCAGTTAGGTCTGTTAAAATAAAAAACAAACAGAGGTCAGCTGTGAAAATTCCCTAAGCACACAAAACCAGTCCAGTCAGACAAACAAAGCTCAATTCAGCTTATTTTTCAAGACCAGCCCAACCGAAGTCATTTCTTGTTCATGCGTCTGGAAACCATAAGCAAAAATTTCCTGAGGTGGTTATGCTGTAGCCCCTGACCAAGCAACCCCATTCCAATATTATCAGATGTCTGTAAATCGAGCATTTATGAGAAATCAGTCAGCCAGTCTGTAAAGTCTGTAAGTTTTATTTTCATGGGGGCCCGTGGGTGAGAGTTTCCATTCTATATCCTATCCTACAGTTCCATTTTAGTTTGAAATTCTTTAATACTGCCCAACAGAAAAGATCCTTGGAATGTTTGAAGTCAGAATCCCATACCAAATAATCATCGGTGAGTTTGAAGAGCTGCTAAAGAATTTGGATGAATGGATGACGCTGCATTTTTTATTAGCGACTCACTGAGGTTTGCAGGGATACTGAGGGCCTGGTTGGTCGGCCCAGCCCCACTCTCCTGCACTGGCTGGAGGTACCTGCTGGCTCTCTCGCCTCAGGACATGAGCCCAGGCCTGGCCCACGATGTGTTCAAAAAGCTTCTTAAATGGCCAAGTGGTTTTCAAGCTGGTGGAGCCTTCCACCTCATGCCCGCCATCTTGCCCAGCCTTTGATCATTACTGTTGTGCAGCCCTCGGCTGGGGCCCTCCTCATCTCTGTACCTGCCTCGTTATTCTGTGGCTGTTGACTGGCCCCTCTGGCCTCAGATATGTACTTCTGTCCTGCTTCACACCTTCCAGCCTTGCCCCCTTTTGCCTGTCCACACCTGCTGAGACACCAGTCTTTGCCGTACAGCGAAATCTCTTATTTCCAACTTGGTATTCTCATCCAATATCACCTTCCCCTCTATAGCCCTGACCTTGATAGCAAGTACAAATTGCGGCTGTTTCAATAATCTTAAGGTTATGAGACCATCAGTCTTGCAAATGCGGGGCATTGTTCAATGAGGTCTGTAGGGAAAAATAGAAATTAAGTCACAGGTAAGAAAAATTACAGTGTGCTAGTGGAGGCAGGGCCCAGCTATCAGGAGGTGCTAAAGTAGTGTCAGCTTTTATTTATCTTTATTTAGTATCTTCAATACTCAGGTTACCATAAAGTAGATTTTGTCCCATGAGGACTTTGCATATGGAGTGGAATTGGATGTAACTGAGGGGGCAGCTATTCACTTATTCACTGGTTTAATAATTATTTATTGAGTACTTACTAAGTTCTGGGGCCAAAGGTTACAGAGATGAAATGGTTTTCTCCTAGCTTTCCAGGAGCTTATGGTCAGTTGGGAACAGAGTAAACAATAATAATGCTGTAAGCTCCTTGCCTTATGAAGCACAGTGAGCACTAGAGAAAAAAAAAAAAAAAAAGCACACTTCTTATTTTGTTATAACCTGGAATCCCAGAAACTGAGCTACAGTCTCACTAGAACAGGTCTCACAGAAGTTCATCAGGGTCTGGAGCAGTGGCAACCAAACTTTCTTATTGTCCACCCTGCTCATCAAAACCTTCGCACCACGTATCCCTGTTTCCTTAACCAATTCCATGAGGGACCACTAAATAGAATTTCTGATGTCCTCTGCTCGTGCCCTTTGGCTCCCCTTCAGCACCTCAAGTCTGACCCCACTAGTCAGGTCCCGAGAGGGGCCTCCCTGCTGCCGATCAAGAATCTGGACTTAGCCCGTTCATCCAGGGACTTGGGACATACAGCAAGTGACAGCACCAAAGATACCAAGAGAGAACCCAGACATTTCCGGGAGGATGACTGGTAACTACCATTTGCACAAGACTCAATTTCCCCGCGAATATGTCTATTCAAAAGGCTAAATTAGTTCGAAGTTGCTTAGTGAGCAGAGTTAGAACAAATGGAATTGTGGTCTGTAGGGATCTTTCATCAAACTGGAAGACCTGATTAAACTGCCCTTCTCTTCTCCGGGGACATTTCTGTCTGAATAACCAGCGCTGGACCTCAAATAAATACTGACGTTTTACTTTTAGCTTTCCTGTTTCTAGAATCATTTTAGACAACTGCCCTTCCGTTAAATACATCACCACCTCAGAAAACGGGAATGCACCTGATTGGAATGAAACTTTAAAATGTTAATTACGTTCATGTCCTGGGCATTCGGCCTAAAGAGACAGAATTGCTTTGCGTTAGGCTGAAGAGTGGCTGAAGACTCTGATCCTTGCAACCTCCTTGGTTGGTATAGGGCTCTCACCCAATTACGAGGAGCTGCATCCTCCAGGCCCTGAGGACCCGGCTTCATTCCTCCCAGAACTCTGGTTGGTGAGAGGGCTGCAACTTCTAGTTTGATTTAGGTTTTCCCTTGAGAGACCTTCGTGCTTAGACAGCAGGGAAAGGTGAGCCCTACGTCCCCTCACAGTATTTTCACCAGATCTTGAGTCAGGAAGAGGACTCGGCCCTCAGATGATAGCAACTTACACAATCATTAAGATTCTTTCTTTTCAGGATATTAGTCTAACCAACATCATGCCATATTCTTCTTCCCAAGAGGAAACTAGTCTATTTTTCTACTGCTGAAAGCTATGATATTGCAATTTATTTATTTTTTATAAGTTTATTTTTTATTGGTGTTCAATTTGCCAACATATAGAATAACACCCAGTGCTCATCCCGTCAAGTGCCCCCCTCAGTGCCCATCAGATATTGCAATTTAAAAAAAAAAAATAGCTCAAAACTCCACTTAGACTTTTGGGACCCCTTAAATAATAGGTTTGACCACCACCACCACTGTTTTACCTTAATGAAGACATTTATGAACATTTTGCACTGACTCACTGGTTATAAATTGCCTTTCACTTATCTACATGTCACTATATACTGGGTATCGCTGAGAATGAAAACAACATGAATTGAATAAGAGGATATTTAAATATCTCAGTAAATAACAACATCATATATTTAATTTAAAATTATAGTTTAAGTATAGCAGTACCAGCACAAAAATAGTTTATTTAAGAATAGCAGTTGAGGGCACCTGGGTGGTTCAGGTCATGATCCCCCAAGTCCTGGGATTAAGCCCCACATTGGGCTTCCTGTTCAGTGGGGAAGCTGCTTCTCCCTCTCCCCTTACTCCTCCCCACTGCTCATGCTCATTCTGTCTCTCACTCTCTCTCACATAAATACATAAAATGTTTTTTAAAAATAGCAGTTGAACTTAATATGGCATATGTGCATACTTTGTGTGAAAAAAAGGAAAAAATGCAGGAATAAAAACAATTAGAGTGAACTTGATTGTGTTCTTTGAAGGGAAGATACAGCAAAAATCAGTAAAAAGAAAAAAAAAAGAAAAAAAAAACCTCAGATGTAAGAAGAAAATTTTGCACAGACAATTTACTGACCTTGTTGGGTTTTATTCAGTGATTCATGAATCAGGAAACATCTAATCTAGCAGATAGAAAGTATCCCTGATGAGCTATGGGAAGGAAGTAATTTTTCTAGACCAAAGTGAGTGAGAACAAGGAAGTTGCCCTGGGCATATGCTGATTGGCTAAAGCGGGGTTACTTCCCTTGTAGGGAGCAAAGGGGGGGCACGGGGCCCAGTCAGGTAAAGTGTGCTGAGCAGACAAAAGCCTTTTGGCTTTTCCCTCAAGCCTTCCTTTTGTGGGAGAGCAGGGTATTGAAACTTCCTTAAGTTTTGGTTTGTTGATGTGGGACTTAGCATGAGTGACTCCATTTTGGGCCTAACCTGGTGATGTTAACAGGGGGTTGGGACTAAAGAGAAAGGCTTCAGTGGCTATTCTAAAGCATGCTCCTGTATTTTAGTCCTTAGCGTCAATAATAAACATACTCAGAAATGTTCACATTCATAAGGACTTTCTCCCCTGGAGATAAAGTCAAGAGTCAGCTCCTGGTTGTATTAAATTCTCGGTCCATCTGTTCTAATGGAATGTGAGTCATAGAGCTGGGTGTTTTTATTTTGCCCTGTGAACTGCTTCTCTCCTGGGGACACTGCCTCCCACCAAGTGAGCAGGTGGCAGGGGAGGGGGTGTACAACTGTGTCTTCCCCGTGGGTTCAAGGGTAGAGGCTGGTTGAGAGCCCGTAGCTGGGCTCAGCTCAGCACTCCCTACCCCCTCACCTGAAATCCGCAGGAAGAGGTTGGCAGGGGAGACATTCCCTTGCCTGTGAAGGTTTGGACTGGGAGGGGTGGGAAGACGACTGGCCTTGCCTGGTTGCCTGCTCATCCCACCTTTTCTTCAGCTCCCCACTCCCCAGAGCTTCCGCCTCTCCCCAAACCTTATTCCTGCAGCACCTGTACCCAGCATCTGAGCAGGTGCTGCTTATTCAAAGACAAAAATGGATGAGAAGCAAGAGCAGAAGACCAAAGACCTCATTCCTATCCTATGCCTCTGGGTTTAGCCCAGGTGCCTCTTGCACCACACTTCAGCCACTGGTACATGTGCGTGAGTTCAAAACAGCACCCCCCACCCCCCACCGCCGCACATGGTAGTGCCAGGGGCTTCCCTCCATTTTCTCCTCCAGGGTTGCTCCCCAACTTTCCATCATTAATAAAACAGTCTCTTACGCACACACGTAGAACTTCTGGAAAGCCAAAAATTTGGAGGGGGATTTTGTGTGGTGATGTGCAGCAGAAAGCGAGGGCACAAGAGTTACTGCCAATGGAAACTTGGCAAAACTCAAGAAATGGCTGTCTTTCTTATACCTCTCATGATGAAGGTACAAATAACCCTGTTTCTCCCCTTCCACAGGGAATTATTGGAATGCCGCCTCCTTCCCAAACCCATCATCCTACCTGCACTTCTCTACTTTCCAAGGGGAGACGAGTGCCGACATTTCTTTCTACTTCAAGACATTAATCCCCCGAGGAGTGTTTCTGGAAAACCTGGGCAACACAGATTTCATCAAACTCGAGCTGAAATGTGAGTATAAACTCTCTGTCAACTCGTGAACAGCCTCTCTTGTCCCTTCCAGCGGATCCCAACCCTGATGAACTAATGTCCCTGGATCCCAACATCAATGGCAGCCTTTGTTCTGGAAATGGTGCTGGAAGGTAGATACACAGACTTGAGAAAGACCTTGGCCCCCTGCCTTCAGATTGCTCCAGAGGAAACCTGCACAGTTAGAGATTCCCAGGCAATGCAATTCGAGGAAGAAGATGAGAGACAGAGACTTGTGCAAAGTGGTCGGGAGTAAGACATAAGGGACTGGGAGGGATAATAAAAAATTAAAAAGAGGGATACTAAAAATTAAGGTCTGTCTGAGTTAATGAAGCAGCAGAGACAGCATCGGGTCATACGAAGAAACTCTTGAGTCTGCAGCTTTCCAGAACAGGCCCCAAACCCACATACCCTCTAAAGGTCTCCCTTCTGAATTTATTTCACTAAGGGTACAGAAACTATCATAACCAGAGCAAGAGCAGATGTTGCCTAGCTCAGCCCAGCTTGCCTTGGATCCCAAAGACCTTCACGAGGTCCTGAGGTTTGGGAAATGCCATCTGTGGAAGGTAGGGGTTCGCCAACTGTGAGAAGTGCAGTTCTCCTTATTCCCGAGCCATTTTATCCTCGGGCCAGAAGTTCAGGTTCTGGAATGTACAATCCATAAACTCCCAGGTTTGGTGAATATTTGCAAGGCTCTCTTAGCTGTTCAGACCAAGAAAGAGTCAGCATAGGTGACAGACGTGACCAGAACTAGAATGGGCACACAAGTCAAGGTCCCTGTGTCCCTCCACAAAATATCAGTATCCCTCCCCACATCGAAAAGTCCCCTTTTTGCTAGTCTATACCCTATTACATGAGGGCCTGAGTCACTGGGTCTGGACCCATCATGTTCCCAAACCCATTCCCCAGAAATATCTGATGGAATATTTTTCTCTTTTCATAGATGCGATTATGCAATGTGGTCTTTTAAAAAGGGAATCTCGGGCAATGTTTTTCTGCTCTAATCCCATGGGATTCTTTTTGTAAAATAGTGGATCGTGATTAGCGGTCTTTGAAATTCATATTCTCAGGTCGAAATCTAAGTCCTTGGATAGATTGCTTAATCTCTTTGAATCCCGATTTTCTGATCTGTAAAATGGGGGTGGTAATTTGTAGGGCTGTTATGATAATAGAATATGGATACTCATAAAGCTTTTATTTCAGTCTCTAGGAGGTGTCATTATCATATTCCTGAGGATGCTCATTACAGATCTAATCCAGCCAGATCTGATTGAAAGGGGAGACTGAGAATATTCTAAAAAGCTAACAAATAGTCGGGGACACCTGGCTGGCTCAGCCAGTAGAGCATGTGATTCTGATCAGGGTTGTAGGTTCAAGCCTCACTTTCAGTGTAGAGATTACTTTTAAAAATATATATATATTTTTAAAAAGTAAATAGTCATCCTCTCTTTACATGAATTGTGGACTGGAATTATCTTGAAGGGATTTTCACCTTGCACAGTTAAACTGTTTTCCAACTTCCATGTTGTATTTTATATATTTCATGTATTTTATATACTTTCAAAGAGAAAGCTCACGATCCATATTTGAGTAATTCTACACGCTTCCATAAAATTACTTAGATTCACCTTGTCCTTATTTAGTAAGCCTGAGCCAGGGTTGGAAAGGAGACAGACCAAGTGTAGACGGAGCAAGCAAGGGTTTCTCCTCAGCTCCTGCATAATAGAATTCCAATTATTTCTGATGATGAAGGATCTTCCGAGATGCTCTCAAAGTTTTCCCAGTCTTTCTGTCATATGAAAACTCTGTGCAAAGGGAGAATGATAACCTCGTTTTGTCATAGAGTTTCCCTCCGGTAAAGAAGCATGGCACATTCATGCTACAGGCGGGCCTCTGCCCAGAGTCCTCCGGGTCTTCTAACAGTTACTAAGGGTAGCTGAGATCCCCCAGTGCAGAGCTATGGAATATTCACCCATCATGATAGAACATCTCCAGTGAGGTTCAGAGGAACCGAGGGGAGAAAAAAAAAGGGCAGGCTTCTGTATTTGAGAATTTCTGTATTTCTTCAAAGCAAACAGGAAGGGATGCTTCCATGAAGGACATGGAGGGAAATATGGCCACATGGAGCTGCATCATGTATGACACGGCTCCAGACTCTTCTCTGCAGGGTGCACGGGCAGTGGGTGGAGGTGGAGCACCCTCTCCCCGGCACCTCTCTCTGTCTCTCTGTCTCTCTGTCTCTCCTGTACCTGAGGCACTCTGCACACCTGTTTTCTCATCCAGGAGCTCAGGGAAGAGGATTCCTAAAGTCACACTTGTAAAAACTGTCTCTACGTGGGGTTTTTTTTCCCCCTTTAACTTGGTAGGCTTTCTGATCTCTCTCTGATAGGAATTCAGATTTTGTTTCTCTGCTTGTGTCTCTGAGGAATTTTGTCACAGTTCATGCCTACACAGTTCATGGCTTCCAGAATAACATTTCTGTTAATTAACTACATCGTGCCCCCCTGTCAGGAGTAGGAGAGTCTTGACTCTAAGAACAGTGAGTCAGTTATACTAAGTTAATGAGATACCATCAACATCTTACTGTGAAAGTAAAAAAAAAAAAAACATGCAAGAGAAAATCAGACTGATGCTGTTCATTAGCATACTTCACAGGTGAGATTTTAAGGCCGTACTTCACACACTCTGTGTATTTGTTCACTCATTCAGTGAGTGTTTATTGAGTACCTACAATGTCCCAGATGCTGTGTGAGGTGCCGAGGGAACGTAGTCAGAGTAGGCATGGCTTCTTTCCCTCAGAGGGAAATCAGACTTCTCTCTGTCTGTTTTGGAAAGTAGACAAGAAAATCAGTAGTTACAATAAAAACAAAAACAGCTCAGTTTTATTCAGGCTCCCTGTGTGTCAGGCACTGTTCCACGGACTTTTTGTAAAATCATCTCGCTTGCCCACCAGCCTTTGAGACGGGCAGTACCATTAACATCTCTACTTTACAAATGAGGAAACTGAGGCCCAGGGCAAGTAAGTTGCCAAGATCACCTAGCTAGGAATGGCAGGCCTGGTGCCTGACCCCAAACATTTTTGCTCTGTCCCAGAGTCATTGCTGTTAACACCAGACCACACCACCTCCTAAAATGCATTGAGGTGGTGGAGAGCTCCGAGGGGGAAGATCCAAACCTGACCGGAAAACAAGGAGTGCTTCCCATGGAGTGTGATGCTTTAATTAAATTGTGATGAATGAGCAGGAGCCACTCAGGTGAAGGAGGTAGGAGAGGAATGGGGATCAGGAAGGAAAACACGGCAGGAGGAGCACACCAGTGAGTGAGGGTGTGGGGGATGGAACCCAAGGGCTCCCAAGGGAGCGGCCTGTGTTTTGGGGAGCCTTGTGCTGGGGAGCAGAGAGCTGGAGCCAGATGGGCTGGCAGGGGCAGAGCACTCCATGCACTCTGGGCTCAGGGGACAGATTTGGCTTGACTTGACCCTAACAGTTACACTGAACGGGGTCAGAACACCATCAGATTTGCGTTCACCAGAGAGAAGATGGAGAGGCAGACAAGAACCGATGGGGGCCTATGTTAAAACAGAGGCAGAGTGGATGGAAGGGGGAGACAGCAACATAGGGGTAGAGATGTGAGGGATCCGTAGGAGGTAGATTCCACTGATTTTTAAAAATGGCTCTCACGATGAAGTAGAGAGCAAGGTTCTAGAATGAAACCACATTTCTGGTTTTGACTATTACACAAGTGTAGCACCTTTTACTAAAAAATATGGCGTTTGAGGGCAAAACACAAACAACACTTGGGTATCTTGAGTTTGCGTGTCTCCCAGATAGGGTAGTATCTATTCAGGTGGGCACGTCTGAAGGGGGATGTACATACAAATCTGGATCCCAACAGAGAGACTGGTGTCAGAAATACAGTTCGAGAGTCATCATCACTGAGGGAATCATCAGGAAATAAGTATTTGGTGCCTTCAGCATGAATGAGATTGCGCATAACAAATGTATAGAGACAGGAAAAAAAAAAAGATGTCTAAGAACAAAAATCACATTTAAGGGATAGAAGGAAGCAAAAGAGCTTGCAGAAGATGAGCAGAGAAGTAGGGAGACAGTGAGATCCCGGGATCAAGTGAAGAAAGAATTTCAAGAAAAACAAAACAAAACAAAAAGAGTGTTTCGTACTACTGAGCTGCGAGGTCACTAAAATAAGGACATAAAGTGTCTATCAAGTTTAACACGTAGAGGTCACTGTCAAAAAGTCAGACAGTGTGGGGTGAGTGGAGAGGAATGTAGGGATTGGGAACTCTGGTTTGGTTTTGTGGTTTTGTTTGTTCGTGCAGCTGTTGTATGTGGTAGAAAACTGAGCTCACATATCTATTAAGGAGGAGAATCTTGTGAACCAGAGGGTTTGGACGAACGGGAGGGAAGGGCTGTCTCAAGGAGTGAGACCCCCAAGGAGGTGGAAGTGCGTGAGATCCAGACTCTAAACATCTGAAGGGGCTGAGAGAAACAGATCAGAGTAAGGAGGAGACAAGAAGTCACAAACATGTGGGTCCCTTTCCAACTCAGAAATGACTTTGTGTTTGTTGTTTTTGTTTGCTTGCGTGTTTGATGGTATTTTTTTGAGATGGCAGAGGAATATTGCTCTGAAAATACTCACTAAGGACCATGGATATGCCCCTGGTAATGCCCATGGATTTAATTTTTTCAGAGTTACCTGTAGGGTTGTCTAGAACTCTTTTCTGGCTAAGATGGCAATCAAGACCATGGTCCCATCATCAGACCAGTATTTACTGAGCACCTGCCAGGTCCAGGGGCCGTAGAAGATCCTAGGGAGTCTAAGATGAATACAAGGGAACCCAACATCCTTATCTAATGAAGGAGATAAACACATTAATAACAGTACAGATACATGACCTTCGCTGAAGGTCTCTTAAGTGCCAGGCGCTGTTCTAGAGCTTTTATAGGTATTAACAGTTTTAGGTTTTATAACAAGTTGTAGCCACATTTTACAGAAAAGGAAACTGGGGCATACAGATCACATAGCTGATTCTAGAGAGTGTGCTTGCGATCATTAAAATACAGTAAGTAGGGGATCCCTGGGTGGCGCAGCGGTTTGGCACCTGCCTTTGGCCCAGGGCGCGATCCTGGAGACCCGGGATCGAATCCCACGTCGGTCTCCCGGTGCATGGGGCCTGCTTCTCCCTCTGCCTGTGTCTCTGCCTCTCTCTCTCTCTGTGTGTGACTATCATAAATAAAAATTAAAAAAATACAGTAAGTAAATAGCAGTGATACCTTAAGGTACTCTACACCTCCTGAGGACAGGTACAAACCCTCCTTGGGCATGAAGAGGAAGTTGAGGTGACACCCGAGTCAAGTCAGAAAGAGCAGGCAAGTGTGGGGCATCTTCTAGACGGAGAAGTAGGGGAAAGAATTCTAGGAGGAGAAGAGAGCACAAACAGAAGCATAAATGAAAGTGTCAAAACGGGGACCGTGACAGGTGTGGGGGGACTACAAGCACTTGGCATTGCTACCAAGCTTGAAGTATGACACAAGCAATGGAGCTGTTTTGGCGAGTCTCAGATCCAGTTCTAAATATATAACGGTCTAGGTATTCCAGCCAGTATTTATTGAGCGCCTACTGTATGTGTGCCAAAGAGGAACTCAAGAAGAATCAGAAGTGGCCCCGTTCCAGAGGCACATGCAATCTGGCGGAAGAGACTAGCATATCTTGGATGAGATGAAATAAATATTAGGAGTACAAGTGATATACAGTGGTTATCCAGAGGCAGCCACACAGTTAATTCTGACTGGAGAGTAAGGAAGAGTCCTTTAGGAATTATATCACTGTAACTGAGCCTCAAAATGAATGAGAAAGAACATTCTGTGCTCAGGACACCAAGGTCCTACGTGGCGTGGATGCAGCAGAGAGGTGCTTCTGCAGCATGCACCAGGGCAGGGAGGCATACGGAGCTCCGTGGACCATTGCGCCTCCAGGGCCACCACACCGCCTGGCACGTAGCAGGTGCCATGTAGGTGTTTGCCGAGTGAATGAGACGAACCAAGGAGCTGCTGATCTACATGGAGAACCACGGGAAATCTGGGTGGAGGAGGGGGTCGCCCAGACTGAAGGGCTGGTGTTCAAGACAGTAACAAAGAATACACTGAAAGGTGGGAAGGACAGATGATGGCAGGTGAAATTTGGGGATTTGAGATTTCACAGATAAGCAGTTGGGGTGATGAGAAGGTCTGAGATGCACAGTCTGGCCGTGCAAGTGGGGTTCTATATTGTACGAAAGAGCTGCGGAGAAAGTCAGGAAATAATGAAGAAGCCAGAGAGTTGGCGGGTCACTCGCACCATCGAGGAGGCCCCAGGGTCGTGATGGCAATGGATGGAGTGGACTCGGGGCCTGTGAGCCAAATGTCCCAGTGCTCAGACTCAGATGATGACAGCAGGAAGCATGGGGAGAGCAAGCCTGCGTCACGGGGCGGGGGGGGGGGGGGGCATTGCTGAACAAAGACTCTGGTGCCATAGAATGGAAGAGGCACTGGGAAGTGAAGGATAAGCCCAGCTGCCCCCCGACATCACTGGGAAGGGGAGCTGCGGTGCTGAGGTTTGTACATCAGGTCCCCGAGAGGTGGGCTGCAATCAGGGAACTGTCAGGACCGACTGATGATAAACAGTGACCACGGAGGGGCTTTTTTCTTTTTTTAATTGAAATATAATTGACATATAAACATTATATTAGCTGCAGGTGTTGAGCATAATGGTTCAGTATTTTTATATATTGCAAAACGATCCCCACTCTAAGTCTAGTTAACATCCATCACTTCCAATAGTTACAAATTAAGTTTTTATTTTTGCTCAACAACTTAAAAGAGATTCCAGAGGACACAGTGGAAAATTTTTGAAGGACTTGTCCACCGACTAGGAAACCTTCAGGAAGAGCAACCAGAAATGGTTGTAATACTTTAGCATAAGCTCCCGTGTTCACCGAGTTTGAGCTTTCTCAGTTATCGGGAGGACTTGGAGAAAATATTTGCATTTAGCAGGAATATCTCTCCAAAAATGTGGAGGCAGCAGTCTAATGTCCTGTTAATCTTAGGAAAAGGTATTAAGGAAAAACTTTCATTTTCCAAGATGCAGCCTTCTGCAATACACATGCTCAAGAAAGTCAGAGAGAAAATATTCTGCAATATATAGAAACTGATGAATCAGAAGAAATAAACTAACGGCAGTTTATCTTCCACTATTTCAGAATTGGAACAACTTTTACATTAAAAGAGCTTCACTTATATAAACATGAGAAATGTCTGACTCCACTTAGCTGGACTGTTGTGCCTTGGGGATGCTATTTAGGGGTTTTGTTCTTTTATATATATTGTGAGTTTTTATTAATAAAATTCAGGTGTTAGCACCAAATTAATTTGTAATAATTTTCTTTTAATTATCTAAGCCAACCTAGGTTAGCAACATAGATTTAAGAGGAATTTTAGTGATTCTACTACTTCGCAAGTCTAGCTGTGAACCCAGTTTGTATTAAAGGTTTGGGATCTAAAAAATGATTCTGACTCGGTAATTAAAATACATAAGGAAAAAGATACATCAAAAAATTGAAAACCTGAAGAGCAACATTAGTGTGATTTTTTTTTTAATTCAAAAATATTTCTCTAGCTTCTAGGTGTAGTTTTTCAATTACTATTATAGGCCAAAACAAAATTCAGAGATGTAATTTAATGATAAAATTTGTGCTGTATTAAAGTTATGTAATGTATTTAGCTGTTTATGTTTTAAGTGTTAAAAGATAAACAGGGCAGCCCGGGTGGCTCAGCAGTTTAGCGCCTGCCTTCAGCCCAGGGCCTGACCCTGAAGACCCGGGATCGAGTCCCACGTCGGGCTCCCTGCATGGAGCCTGCTTCTGTCTCTGCCTGTGTCTCTGCCTCTCTCTCTCTCTCTCTCTCTGTGTCTCTCATGAATAAATAAAATCTTTTTTAAAAAGCAAATAAAAAAATAAAAAATAAAGTAAATAAAAGATAAACAAGGGATCCCTGGGTGGCGCAGCAGTTTGGCGCCTGCCTTTGGCCCAGGGCGCGATCCTGGAGACCCGGGGTCAAATCCCACGTCAGGCTCCTGGTGCATGGAGCCTGCTTCTCCCTCTGCCTGTCTCTCTGCCTCTCTCTCTCTCTCTCTCTCTGTGACTATCATAAAAAAAAAAAAAAAAAGATAAACAAATAGGGGCACCTGGGTGGCTCAGTCAGTTAAGTGTCTGCCTTCAGGTCAGGTCATGATCTCAGCGTCCTAGGATCAAGCTCCATGTCTTCAGGCTCCCTGCTCAGTGGGGAGCCTGCTTCTCCCTCTCTCTCTGCACCTCCCCCCATGTGCTTTCACACACTCTCTAATAAATCAACAATTTTGAAATATACATATTTCTTTGATATATATATAATATATAATATATAGTTAGTTAGTTAGTTAGTAAATAACAAAGTCAGATTAGATTTCTCAGATTTCTTTGCCCATCTCCCTGAAGGGACAGTCATTTGAATCCATGACACAGGTACCCTAGAGCCATAAGGGTATACTTTAAAGTAGGATGTCTTCCCGACACGAAAAATTACCTATTACTTTGGATGTTACCCATCCAGCTATGTCTCCTGACTTGGACATTTTCAGGAAGAGCTGGCAATTGCTAGTAAGACAGTCAGATGGAGTCACACCTCTCTCTACAGAGCTTGTGATCCTGCCTGTCTTCCATCGCACTCCAGGGGCATCTTTAGAAGGCCACCCAGCTCTCCTGACTGGCCCCGTCACACAGTGGCCCTTATGAGTACTAATTGACCTCTGTCGCTCAGCATTTCCTCTTCTCCCTCATGATCGTAGAGGAGGTGGTGGGCTCATTCCACTTGCACTTCCTGGTACAGGCAGGGATTCTTCTTTTGAAGTTAAAACCACCTTTCTGGTGGCAGTTCCTTTGCCCCTAGCCCCCTTGACTCAGTGTTCCCAAAGACAGGATACTTCTAGCCACACCCAAAGAGATAGCTTGTCCCTCCGCTAGGATTCAACTTCTGCTCTGAAAATCGGGTGGAGTCCAGAACACAGGCTCCTCAAGACCTCACTACAACCTCGTGTGCCCTCAGAATCTCCTTTTTAGCTCCCAGCCTGTTTACATAACCAAAAGCATTTTAGGACAATAAAAGGTAAGTAAATGTTAAGAGACAGGATTCCCTCACAGATCTTACTGTATGTCTATAACAGCATATACTGATTTCTTTTACATGCCATTCAAAAGTAGACCAAAGTAGTCCACAGAGATAGAAGTCAGAATAGTGGCTATCTCTGGGGATTGGAAATATTGACTAGAAGGCACAAAGGAACCTTCTGCAGGTGGAAATGTTCTATATCTTGATCCAAGGAGTGATCACATATGTAAACATTTACTCAACTGAACACTTACGATTTGCACATTTTACTGTCCATAAATTATACTGTAATGGAAAAATGGAAAAAAACCCTGCTGTGAGAAAATCTGGAATAACTGAATGACAAAAAAAATTAATAAAATGATTTTCAACATGAGAAATAAAGAGCAGGATTCTAGGCTGAGCAGTTGCTTTCCCTCCCCAGATTTCATTACATTCACTTATAAAATAAGAGGGGCAAGCTGGGACATCTTTAAGGTCTCTTCCAGCGCCAATGATTTCATAAAGCTGCCAGAGGCCATCCGCATCATATGTGGCTTGCCATATGATGAACTAAGTGAACTCATAAGGAAGCACCATCTTAACTTTCCATGCCATGGTTCTCAGTTCTCCTAAAGATGATGGGAGGAGGAAGGCTATATCAGAACGAATGGTATCTGCTTCAAATAAATTCCAGTCTGCACACATACTTCAACTGAGAGATAATTAGGAGATTGCCTAAAATCATGAATCCCTACTTGTAAATTCTAATTAAGGACCCATCAGAATCACCCGTAGATACCTCAAGCTCAATATGTCAAAATGGAAATCCATCATCTTCACCCAAAAGCCCTCTCCTGTGCCCCCCATCGTAATTAATGTCATCACCACTTTCTTCATGATCCACGTTAGAAAGATCAAAGTCATTTTTAATGTTTCACTGATGTCCCCACACTATATAGACTGTTTATCTTGATAGAACACTCCATTTTTAATATAGAGAAATGTTATTCTGACATTCCTGATGATATGTCATCACGCCAGAACAGTCACACAGAAAGCATCGATTCCAACTAGTTGCAAAAAGATGAATGCAACAAAAATGCAAAAATAATGAAGTCTTCTCAAACTTCTCTCTTTATCCCCCACGATGGCTCCATTAGCTGAAATGCCTTGAATTCTTGATTCAAACAGCCTTATAATTTTTCTCCCTCACTTTCTTCCCTCTCTCCGAATATCTGCCCTCCCGAATAGGGACAGATTTCTACAGACCTGCGCTGTCATTCTTTTTCTTACAGACCATGATGGCTCCTCGATCCATTATAATGCAAAGTTTAAGTACTTAAGCTTGGCCAATGATTCCAGGCTTTAACCTAGTCGTTAAGTCCTCTTTACATACAAACTTTGGCCCTCCCCATCAGTACCACGTGCTTCACTTTAGCCCCCGCTCCCCAATCTACTGACATTCTCTGGTCACCACCCAAACTTTCTTATGACCCACTGTGTCTTTGCCTGTTGACTCTGCCCTGTTGAAATCCTATCCACACAAATAATTTTTTACCACATCTTGATTTAAAATGCAAAGCATACAAATCACAGAGGCCTTTCATTTTTCTAAAAATATGGAAATTTCCCTAAGACAATTCCATGTATTATTGGAGAATGACATAGACATCCTCACTAAAGGAGCATCTTTATATAGTCTTTGTCTGAATAGATGGTGTGCCTCATTACTGTAGAAGAATGCCACAGTTTCATAGAGATATTTTCTCTGATAGAATTTTTCTTCCCCTATCTCACTTTCTCTACTGCTAATGTTTTCGGTACTATTGACTGTGTGTGGTAGGACATTTGTGTCCAAAACCTTTCCTTTCAAAAAGACGGCATGTTAAAGTATTGAAAAGATCAGCTACCGGCCAGCCAGAAGTCAATGGACATTCTAAGAGGAGAAGAGGTTGAAGAGACTTGACTTCCTGCATTCTGGTGTGAGGCAGAGGTGGGAGGAAGAGTGTACTCAGTAATTAATATGGAAATTAGTGAGAAAAGTAGAAATACCCATGTGGAGTTATCATAAGATTAGAGACCTTACCTCTGCCATTATAGAAGCGCACAGCGTCTATACAGGCTCTACATTTTCACAGAAACAAGTGTCTCAAGGAGAAAAAGTTGGTGCCATTGTCAGTTAGTGCATGTTAGTAATGCTGGTGAATTGATTCAACTAAGGATGACACTTGGGACCAATTAATTCAAAGCTGGTTTAAAAAAAAGAAGAAGATACAATAAATCAGGGAGCAGAGCTTCATTTAAATATAGTAAGTGACTGGGGAAGATTACTTGAAATAGCCCAGAAGCAGACATATCTCAAAGGGCCAAAGACAACTGTGAGCATAACAGCGCTAGGGTTTTGCAAGTCATCAGACAAACACCTAAATTAAAACCAGGTGACAGAAAGCTGGCCAACTGGATGTCAACTGGAAAAACCGTACAAAAGCAGCTTTTTCACAAATGAAGGTTTCAGAGGGTTATCTTTTTAAAGATACATTTTGCTCAAATTATAAGATAACTTTTAATAGCGCTCAAGATAGGAACTTTGAGGAGACAAAGAAACACAAGGGCTTCCGTGAAATCTCTTATACGACAACGGTCATCGCTGAAATATATTCTTCTTAAACACGCCAGGAAAAGCAGATTTGTTTCTATCTCTATAATATTTATGTTTTACTGTTTTTTCCCTGTTTTAGTTTTAGGTAATTCCCAGTTTACAAAGGATTGTGTTATAGGAGTTTCTGAGCCAGCTCTTCAGAACCTTCGAATACACATTTTTATAGATTGAGCATTGTAAATGTGGCACTCATATTCCAAGGCTAACCATAAAGACTTCTGTGGTTTGTTTGTTTTCTAAGTGTGGCTGAAAAAATAAACCTGCGTGTGTCAGCTGGGGGTCTGGGTTATGGGTCTTGGGGTCCATTCAAGGTAGAACAGAAATGTTGAAGGACAAGGGAAATGTCTCCCCATATTTCTCAGTGCCGAGCTCGTCCTTGACAAACCTCTCCAGGGGGCAAGTGTTTGTTTGCCTTTCTGATAGGCAAAGCACAATTCTGTCTCTGTTTTCCCTGCAACTCAGTTTGGTGGGGTTAGCAAAGGAGACGGCCCAGACACTGACAGGCACATATGTGAGTCAGCCTCGGCTCCCATGTGGCTCCTAGACCTTCTCTTTGCTCTAAAATATAGTACTTCTATCAGTTACTGAATTCCACTAATTCATTCAAATCTAATATTACAACCCATATTTTTTTTGAAACGTTACAACGTTCTGATGGAGAGATGAGTGCTGAAACGATAAGACTGTTGCGGTATAATTCATCCCTTCAAAATTCCAGTGGTCTGATGGAGAAGACCCTTTGGTTGATTTTTTGACCTCACAAGTAAGAGATTTAGGAAGAAGAAATGTTCATATTTAGGAACAGGCCACGCTGCTCTGATGACTAAAACCCCAGGTTTAAGCGTCTGTATGGTGGTCTCACGTGCAGGCCCTGCTCCATGAGGTTCTTCTGCACCATGATTTCAGCTCAAGACTCCTTCTGTGTAGTGGCTCCATCTCCTGGAGCCTTGGCTTTTCTAAGTCCATCTGGCAGACAAAGGGAGGGTGGAGAAGCCCTGTCTGTCTTCATACCCACATCAGGCCAGAGGTGACACAGGTTCCTGCTCTCATCCCGTTGGTGGTAACACATCACATGCTCACCTAGATTTCTGGGAACTGTCAAGTGCAGCTCTTGGATGTGGGCAGCTTCTCAGGGGTGACTATGGAAAGGAAAGAAATAAACTTTTTGTGAAAAGTTGGCAGCCTCTGCCATGGATACCGTGACAATGAAAAGGAGTAAGCTTTAACCTTGCCTACAGACATCGAGGTAGGTTCCAGAAGATGCGGCGTTTGATCTGCCTTGGAGGATGACAGGCAAATAAATGAGATAAAGGCTTTTTTTTTTTTTTTCAGAGTGTAAATAGCACAGGCAAAAGCAAGTAGAGGAGGATGATCATGGAGCATTTGAGGAATTGAAAAGAATATAGCGAAAGCCCAGGGACCAGTTAAAAGATATTTTTCATTAGAGTAATGACCCACCCACATATCTGTGTTAAAGAGTTTGACAAAGAAAACTAACTGGACCCAAGGCCTCTTGGGAAATTACTCATTTTACTTGCCTTTGCAGATAGTGTTAAAATGATCAAATTTGGTTTTCTGCATCTCTGAATTTGATTCCTGTGATGAGAACTGATGAGAATGCCAAATGACTTCTCCTGAAGAGTGGTTGATATTTAGTATTCTACAGGGTCTTTCTGGGTAAGTGCAACCAGAGCCAGTGAATAATAGAAACAGTGTATATCTGTCAAGTGTAATTATAACACTGAATTATGCTCATCTTGCATTCTGATTCCTGTATACATTAGTTTAAACATCAGAACATGCTGGCACTTCAGACCTATGAGGATTTTACTTTGAAAAATAGCATGCCCTTATTTTTAGCCATTTTTAATAGGAAAAAAATTCACACCATGTTCAAAATTATTTTATGGTAAAGTTTGACCACTATTTCTCTCCCTCTTTTTGTTTGTTTTTTTTTTTTTTTTAATCTTCTCAGGTATCTTAAAGACAGTAAAAAACTAAAGGGAATATTTCAGTCCACTTTTAAATTCCCTCTAATTTTCTGTATTTAAATGAAATCCCATCCTTTGCATTTTGATTAACGTCTCTGATTAAACACTCATTAAAATTATAGAATAGAGTTGCTTAAAATGTCACCCACCTTTGTTAAAGAAGTGAAAATTATCAGATTGTGGCTTTTAAAAATTATACAAATATTACTGGTTTATTGTGGAATGATTTTCAAAATCCAGAGAAGCAGAAAGAATGAATCCAAAAAAAAAAAAAAAAAACAGCTATTATCTCATATTCTTGTATACTTAACAATACTCTTTTAGTGCGCACATCTCTAAACATTTCTCTATGTGCTCACATATGATTTTTTTACAAAAATAAGATCATATGGTGCATACTGTTTATAACCCACTTGTTTCATGTAATGATACTTGAGAAGCAGATTTTCATGTCAGTTTTGTCCCTTTTTAAACTCCACAAAAGTGATTTCTTTTTTCAACTGAGGACAGAGACTGTGTCAGAATCTCTAAGAGAGCATGTGTAGTTTGGAAAGCCATTATTTAATGTTAACAGAACAAAACAAAAAAGCTGTTGTTTTTGTTATACAGTCTACAGAACGTAATGCACAAAAAATTGTCATGGGAGGGTGCCTGGGTGACAGTCGGTTAAGCATCCGACTCTTGGCTTCAGCTCAGGTCATGATCTCATGGGTCATGAACTCGCATCCTGAGTCCTTGGGCTTCATGCTCAGTGGAGAATCTCCTTAAGACTCTCTCTCCCTCTCCCTCGGCCCCCCTCCCACTCACGCATGCGAGTGTTCTTTCTCTCCCTTTCCATCTCTCCCTCCCCCACTCACTCACATGTGTGTGTTCCCCCCCTCTCTCTCTCTCCTCTCTCTCTCTCTCTCTCTCTCTCTCTTTCTTGCTCTTTCTAAAGTAAATAAATAAATCTTAAAAAGAAATCATTGTCAGCTGGTAGGGTGTTTATCTGAGACCTTCAGGAATTCGTTTTATTCTCCATCAGCCTCCTGGATCTGGGCATGTCAGCATCTGGAGATGATAATTAAATTATTATGTCAATAAATGGAAGCATGGATTATAAAAAGATTGGGGAACACAGTGTCTCCGTTGCCAAGTGCTTCTTTAACCAATGATGCTTCATTGTTGGGCTTAACTTTTTTTTAAGATATATTTACTTATTTATGAGAGACACAGAGAGAGGGGCAGAGACATAGGCAGAGGGAGAAGCAGGCTCCATGCAGGGAGCCTGACACGGGACTCGATCCCTGGACCGGGATCATGCCCTGAGCCAAAGGCAGATGCTCAACCACTGTGCCACCCAGGCATCCCTGCTCCCAAGGTTGCTCTACACACCTTCTAACACTTTGTTCAACTTACGGAGGATACGCGAAACCAGTCTAGGTGAAGGTGGGCAGCAGCTCAAACTTACCTGCACCTGTTCTCTCAATGTAGCTATTCTAGAGAGAAGCCATGTTCCATGAGTTCAGCAAATCCTGGAAAAAAGTAAACATAGTTGTTTGAACTTTCTACAAACTGGCCCTACAAAGAAGGGTTCTCACGGATTTTCTATGTGCAATCTTTAGGGAGAGAAAATATTTATTTATGCAGTATAATCAGAAAAGTTGCGTTTTCAGCTATTATAATCAGATATAAGGGAAAAGGAAGTGTGCCATATGATCAATCACTGTTATTATGTAACATTATCCATTTTCATAGCAATGCTTGGTTCAAGCAGAAATTTGGTGGCACAGTCATAAGGGACACCATGAAGTGACTTCTTGTCATTTTTCAGAGGTAGAAATATCTGACTTCAGAGTGTATTAACCCATCTACAATATTGATGGAACATTTATCCTGAGACGTTTTAACTGTGGGGTCCTGAGATCCTATATTTTTAATATTCAACCCTAAGATTCCTCATTTATAATATTCCTACTACATAGAGGATATTGAACAAATTTAAATAATCAGAGCTAGAGAAAACAAACAAGATAATTTAGGTCAGCTGTGCGTCTCTTCCAGAGATTCCAAGGAACTTTTATCAAAGTTTTTCACACTTTAAGAAAGCTTGTTATCTAGACAGGTGGTTCTCCTATTCTTTCCTACCTCTCTGCGTTCCCATTTAAAGTCTCTGTTACCCTGTGGCATGGTTTCTCATTTTCTCCACTCTTTGCCCAGTATTGCAAATACACTGTAGTTGAGGTGAGTCTGGTATTCTCATAGAAAACAGTATCAACCTCTTTTAATATTCCATGTCCACAACATGTAGAATGTAGAATCTTCATTTGGACCTCCTTTTTTTTTTTTTATTAGAGAGATTTTGTCTGAAGTCGTGCACACCATGAAAGGGTATGCTGGATAAGGAACAATTTGCTACAAAACAGAGAGGTACAAACAGTGCCTACGACGGGACCTACAGGCTGGGCTGCAGTTCAGTCAGTGGCAACCAGAAAACAGACATCCCCTTGTCTGCCTGCTGCTGGGAGACATATTCCCAGATCTCCCCAGCAGACCTCTTCCACTGCGTCGTCCTCTCCTCTTGGGGTCACGTCTGTGGCTGTTCCTCATTATCAGTGTCCATGTTAGCAGATCCATCCAGCACTCAGCCATTTAGAAACCACAGTTCATAACTGACTGGTCTCTTGTCTCCCTATAAGCTCCAGCACGGTCCAAGTTTATACCTGTCAGCTTTTTTCTGATTCTAGGTTGTATTTCCTCCTTTGACCTCACATCCCACAGTCCATTCTCCTTGAGCTCTCCAAAACTGTGCATCTCAACGACCCTGCTCTCTCTGACATCACCCAAAAGCAACCCCATAAATAACCCCTGGTCCTCCACCGAAGCCCACGCACTTTCTTCAATGAGTGTTTCTCATTTTGCCACACCATCTGGCTGTGGTCAAGAGAAAAGCTTCTTTGACGTCCATCCTCTTCTCGATCCACATTCCTCTCCATCTCTGGAGACTCCATAGGCATCCAATTTCACAGTTTCTCCAAAACAGCTTCTACATTTGCTTTTATCCCAAAGATCCTGTCCCCACAGTCACCATCTGGGACTTTCATCTATTCTTCCAAACTGGGCACTCTCTGCCCAGCACACAAGTCTCCACTGGTTCCAAACATGAGAGTATTTAAAACCTGTCTACATGTCCCTTCCTAAGGACAGGTCCTGTTTCACACCACATGTCATTTTGAAAAGGTTTTTGTCTTTTTCCTTTTTCAATCATATAGGTCCATTAATATTCAAGAAGTTATTCTCAGAAGGCAGTTTAATGCATGGAGAAAACTAAAATTAGAAAGGCTTTGCATCTTAAAGACAGCTCTCTGTTTTTGCATGGCCAATGGTAACTCCCTTTTGCTTCCTTTCCTCTGTGGATGTCTTTGTTTGTGAAGTTATTTTTTAACCATAATAAAAAGCTTAAAGGCCAAGATACATAAAGAGAAGTATTTCTCATACTCAAGAGGTTATCAGGATACCAGAGGTTCTAAAATGAGTTCATAACATTGATTCTTAAGCTCCAGGCATTTCCTTGAAGAATTTCCAAAAGACTTCAAATAAACTTTCCTTCTCAGTGTTCATTTTCAGATGTGCTTAACACCGAGTTTTAGAGTGTGAATATGCATATTTGGCTCTAAAATTTTCTCTATCCACAAGCTCTCACTATTACAAAGAAAAAAATAGGTTATTTTTTTTAAATTTCCTGCACAATATGAAAGGCAGTACTGTGTACTTAGAAAAACCAACACTCTGTGCTCTGCTATAACTGGACGTCAGCATCTCCCAGACTCCATTCCCTTTCCAGGCTGTGAAGGCAAGCGTGGAAGTTAGAATCCATTCCCAGAAGTCCTCCAGCCTTAACATTATTGGTCTCAGTCACATATTTCTAAACTGAAGTGAGAAATATGGTCGTTTGGTTCTCACA
Organism: Canis aureus; assembly: GCF_053574225.1. Lineage (NCBI taxonomy): Eukaryota > Metazoa > Chordata > Mammalia > Carnivora > Canidae > Canis > Canis aureus. The sequence continues at coordinate 66,010,291 of NC_135625.1, forward strand.
GAGACTCCGACTGCAAGCTTAGAAGGACCACAGCCCGTGAGGGCCTGCACACCCCTTTGGCTCCCCCTGCATGTTCAGGGAGTCCTCAAAACCACCCTCAATCCAACAGCTTCTAGAAGACCAGAACTTCCTGAAGGATGCTGTGGTTGGGGTTCCAGTTATTACAGGGAAAGAGAACAGCCTAGAATCAGGTGAGAGAAGGAGCACACGGGGCAGGAACCATGAGAAGCACCAGATGCCGAGCTCCCAGGTGTGCTCTCCTGCAGACTCGTGGACACGTTACTGCCCTGGAAGACTGTGACAGAACACGTGGGTACTCCCGCCAGGAGCTTCCCAGAGCCTCAGTGTTCAGAATCTTTATTTAGGCTCCAGTACGTAGGAATGGTTGACTGCCCACATGCCTGGCCTTGGTCTCCAGCCCCTCCAGGGGTTGAACCATGTAAACCAAACCTCCACCACACTGTCAGCCTGGTGTGGTCAGCCCCCATGCTAAGTCACACTCTTACACTATTCGGCATGACTCTCGGGCTGACAAAGACAGGCACCTCTTTTCAAGGGTTTGGATACTGCTTCCCCAGGGGGCAGGTAGGTTCTGGACCTCTCTTTCAGCAAAGTTGTACTCTTCACTATATACTTTTGAAAACCTTTCTTTCAGTGGCAAGGAAATAAACTTTGATTCTTAGGACCTGACTGCTAGGATGGCACTTGGTGACCCTGGTGGTTGTCGAAGTAGAACTCCAGGACCACTTCCGTCAGGGTCACCTGGCGTTAACAAAGGTCCTATTGCAACTTACTGAAGGAGGAGCTCTGTGATAGGAACCTTGGAATATGCTCCTGACTGCACGCTAAGTTTATCCTGGACAAGCCTTTGATCCTCAAATGTCATATATTTGGAAACAACCTTTAGCATGTCTCTTGATCCCAGACCGAGAAGGTACACAGTCTTACTTTATGCTCTGAGGGCAGATGCTTGTGGAATATAAGAAGGCATTCTGCATGAATGTCTGTCTTCTACATTACGGTTTGCCTTAGGAAAGTATGTGGGTTTCCTTTTTCCGGGTATCTATATTACAATAGTTTGGCCTCCTTGCCAGGAGTATTTCTAGCCATCCATTCACTTAGTCACAAAGTGTATCTACTCCGTGGCAGGCATTGTTCTAAGTGCTGAAGATCTATTTTTTAATGAACAAAATGAAAAATATCTCCGCTTTAGTGAGGCCAGGAGCACATGTATATTGTGCCAGATGGTGATACAATGCATCTGTAGCATCTACAGAGGTCAAAAAAAAAAAAAATCAGGATAAAGGAGAAAAGGCAACCAAGAGAGGGATTCACTATATAACATAGAAGGGTTAGGGAAAGAATTTCTAATATGATGACGTGTGAGTAGAAGGGTAAAAGAGCAGCCCCAGAGTTATTTGGGTAAAGGGAACAGTAAGTCTAAGGCCCTGGGGCAGGAACAGTTTCAAATAATGGGTGAGAAAGTCTCAGGTTGATGAATTGGGGTTTTTTTGTTTTTGTTTTGCAGTGGTGGTAGCTGCTGCTAGGATTAGAGACAGGTCAACATGTTCATATGAAGTTATCCAGCAGGGAGCAAATGATTGGTGTTGTAGAAGAGAAGGGAGGCTTGCTGGACTGACGTCCTTGAGTAAGTGAGAAGGGACGGAGAGCATCTGGGGTGCAGATGGAGCACCCAGTTAGTTCTCTCTACTTCTTCCTTCTTTTCCTTATCTGATTTCTTGCAGGGACCTTATTTGCCATTTACCTGCCTCTTCTCATGACCCACTCATGTTGCATAAATTCTTTGGTCTTCTGATGTCCACTTAGCCCTTCCTTCATTAAGAAGAAGAAGAGGAAGAAGAGGAAGGAGAGGAAGGAGAGGAAGGAGAGGAAGGAGAGGAAGGAGAAGGAGAAGGAGGAGAAGAAGAAGAAGAAGAAGAAGAAGAGGAAGAAGAAGAAGAAGAAGAAGAAGAGGAAGAAGAAGAAGAAGAAGAAGAAGAAGAAGAAGAAGAAGAAAATAGACCCATAACATTCTCCACTGTAGGACGAGGCTAAAATATCTGGTCTGCCTGTTACCGGTTTCATCATACAAGATCTCATCAAAGGAGATTTTGTGCATAATAACCCTATCAATCCTTAAGCTTCATTTTCAGATGGAAGAACCAAATCATTATCAGAACTGCAAGAGCGTTAGCCAGTCTTCTCAGCAAACTTCCTCGGTGTCCCTGGCCTTGTCTTTTCCCTTCACCTGTTCCTTATCGAATGACCTAGTGTCTATATGTCACCTAACCTGCCGAGACAGCTCAGAACCCCAAAGTCTGTTTATTCTGGTTGGTGGCTACATTTGTCCCACAGTACAGTTAGCCTGGAGGTGACTTGTTGAGTTCGAATGAGAGCCAATAGTGCCACCTGCTGGAATTTGCAAGGAGCCGGACCGTGAGCGGTGCGTGGTTCTGTCCCATTTGTTGTTTTAAGTCCTCGGAGCCATAAGCCACATTGACTCAGAAGGTATTTCCACCATCTGTCCTCTTTTCTGATGCCAGAGTGACACCTTGTGCATTTCTCTTTTCACGTAATCTCTTTTCTCCCTGTGAGGATTCACTATCTAAAATTACCATTAAAACGAGCTGTATTTCAGGGACGCCTGGGTGGCTCAGGGGTTGAGCGTCTGCCTTTGACTCAGAGTGTGATCCCGGGGTCCTGGGATCCAGTCCCAGCATCGGGTTCTGGGCATGGAGCCTGCTTCTTCTGTCTCTGCCTCTCTCTTTGCCTTTCTCTCTGTGTCTCTCATGAATAATTTTTTAAAACCTTTAAAAAATAAAAAAAGACTAGCTGTATTTCATCGCATTAGTTCTCTTAGAATCTCTTGCAAATTAGCTTACAGAATGTTGCCATGTGAGGGGATCTTAAAGATTGTCTAGTTCAGTGTTTTCAGACACGTTTTGAACACAGAAAGTCTTGCAAAGCCGTAACTGTAATCCTCATTTCAGACACCAGTAAACTGAAGCCCAAAGGTGAAAAGGCACAGCTACGACCAGAGTTGCATCTCCTGATTCCCAAACTATTCCCTGTAGCAGTGAGCATGCTTTCAGCTATAATTTAAAAAAAAAAATTAAAAATAGCAAATGTCTCACACAAAAAGTTTTGAGTGGCTCTGGGGATAATCTAAGGGCTGATTAACATCCCCAAAGACGCAGTTTCTCCCATTGTCCTCCCAGTTGTCCTCAGCTTGTCTGATTACAAGATGGCTCCAGCAACACTAGGAACCCAAGATCAGAGGCTATGTCGGGGCTAACGGTCTCTTCTCCACTGAGCTAAGAAGTTTGTCCCAAAAGAACCCTCAAGACTCTCCTCGTATCCTGTTAGCCAGAAAGGAGTGTTACATCCCATCCTCCATGGGTTACTGGCAAGGAGCAGGAGGTTGCCATATTTGCCTTAGACAAATCCAGATGCGTGCACTGGGTCTGGGGTAGGGCCATGTATACCAGAAGCATATGATCCAATGAGAGTACGGACAAAACTGGAAAAGGGGGGGTGTTGGCCATGCATTGGAGGAACATTCTCCATGGATCTCCCCAATTTCTGCCTGTCTTCTGAGCAAGAGGCATTACTAGCTTTGCTCACACCTTTCTAAGGATGTGAAGATGGCAAACAGTCCCAGAAGATAGAGGTAGATTTCTTTCCTGACCAGGATGATGAAGCTAATCTCTCTCCTCAGGGCAAAAAGCATGTTGGTTTGCCAGCAGCCAACCAGCAAAATCAAAGAATGGAGTTTCTTAAGCTCCGGTTCCTTGACAGTGATACAAGCTCGCGGCCTATGCAGCATCCATCTGGGCTGCTCCGCATGGAAGTGGGGGGACGAGAGAAACCAATGTGGATCCCAAGCCCATGCTGCCTGCTGCACCATGAATAACAACGTCTTTTATCTCTGAGCCAAGGGCCTTCTGTCTTCTGCCAACACCCATGAAACCATGGGAGACTAGGCTCTCAGTTTGTAAGTAGGGGAAAACCTCTGACACCTGCCAGTTCTTGACACCCGCACAAAGACAACCATCGGGGTTTGCTACAGTCTTCTGTCCAGTGAGCCACCCTGGACACATCCCATTCCATTCTCACACACTCATTTCTGGAAATAAGATTACTTTCGGTGTGTAAGAAACTCCTTCTTTACTGGGAGAAGCAGGGAACGTCGCAGTCTCCAACCGGGCACACGCGTGGAGTAAGGGCCGAGTCATTGGCTCTCGTGTCTTTTATGCGGCCTCCCTTTTATTCGCTCCCTGACTCTCTCTGTAATTATCTCTTTTAAAATGTCAGCTCCTCTCACCCAGAAGAGCAAGAGCAATCAGCCACAAACTGAACTTTAGAAGCTTTTAAAACCCACTTACTGTTCGACTGGGAGATGGATTCTCAAAGGCATCCCTTAGCCAAGTCAGGGAAGCTGACACCGAGCGACTGAGAAAAAGGAGCCTTTTGCTTGGCAGTCACGCTGGGCCTGCAGCAGTGCCTTCCTCGGGAAGCAGAGGAAGGGACGTGGGAGGTACAAGGATTGTGGATATTTGCACCTCAGAGCCGGAGAGACTCCTTCAGGAGGAAGCTGCTTTCAGATGCTTTTGACCATGACCGCCTCTTACTGTGCCCAACTGGGACCCTAGAGACTTTTCTTCCTTCTCTAGAGTGAAGTGTCAATGTTAAGAAGAGCGTGGGCCAGAGGAAAAAACATGGGACAAGCATGTGTGACAAGCATGGGACAAGCAAAAACATGGGACAAGCATGTGTGACTCTGCTAGTGTGACAAGCAGAGAAAAAAGTATGGACGTTTCCTAGCTAACTGTTGGTGCTCAGAGTTTCCCCAGATGGTGACAATGTAAAGACCTGGACAAAAAATTCATCAGAGCAGGAACAGAGGAGGAGAGGAAATTAGAGCAGCGTTTACCCCTCCAAGTCAAACCTTGGGGTTAAACTCAATTTATCCCCAAATCCTATTTCCCTGATGGTTGTTGATGCCTTTAAAATGAAACCATCTTTCCTACTTAGCTCAGGAACCCGCTTGCTCTTGCTCTCCTGACAACTTGCATTTAAAAATGCATCTGCTAAAACGTAGCGCTACATGAACAAAGCAGCTTCAATCCGAACGCGGTGGCTACTTCTCCCCACTGACTCTGCCAGAAACCTAGGGAATGATCGTTCGGTCCACGCGTCCCAGGCTCGTCCACCTGCATTCTGACATTTCCGTGGAAACCTCGGTGAAGGTCACCGGCCTCCACTAAGTCACAGGGACCCCTGGAGGCAGGCGCTCCTAATGTAGGGGGGATGCTTTACGGAGGACACGTAGATTCACCACAGGTGTTAAAATTAAACTTCTCTTTCTAATGGCATAAAGGATCAAAATTCCTTGGTACAATTAGGTTGATTAAATTGAGCTCGGCGTCCAAAAATCCCTGCAGCTTCGTAAAGTTAATGCAGCTTTCAGAGGGGCCTGACCCAGAGGCAGGGGGAACAGTCGAGGTCCTGGGAGACTCTGGCCCACTGTGGTTTTTAAATTAGAAGTTTGATTGCTTGCGACACCATCTCAAAATGCTACCAGTCCACAGAAGCTGAATTTTCCATTAGCCGGGGGGGGAAAAATGACAGATATTTAATTAAACTGCTTAGAGATTAGGCGGAAAGCTTAGTGGATAGACAAAGGGGCCGAATCTCTTTATAAGCAAAGTCAGGAAATCCACTCGGGTGCCACGTCTTTAATGCGGAAAGGAACTCACCAAGCCGAGGAGCTGGGGACCTGGGTGCCGCTTTCGCATTAAGCTGCCCCTCCTGCCAATCGCAAGAAAAATGCACATTCGAAAGGCGTGTTTATAAAGCGTTAGGTGGTCACTGAGGAAATTAAAACCTAAACTGTGAAGTAGGAAAGCTCCTTACAACCAAAGCTGCCAAAGCAAACCACCCTAATCCATTTTTCTCTTGTTGAAAGGTGATTTATTACGGACTTTGAGCAGATCCCTGAAAAAAAGAGTGATGTGTGGTCAGTGCTGGAGGCGCAGGTTATGAGAAGGATCGGACATTCCAGATGGGGAATGGCCTTGCTGTCCGGCAGATGGTTGCTCTGCCGGAGTCTTGAGCCTCCTTGTGGGTAGCCACGGCGGCCCAAAGAGATGCAGGGCACCTTCGTAGCCCCAACGCTCACAGCTCCCCAGCCTTCAACAGGAACCCCCAGGGACTACTTTAATGATAAACAGTTTCATCAGCTCTCCCAAAGTAGTAGCTCTCAACTCCAGCTCTATATTCTTATTTTCCAAGGAGCTTTGAAAAATACCAGTGCTCTATGCCAGACCAGCTGAGCCAGAATCCCCGCAGATGGAGCTCCTCCAGAAAGCTCTCCAGGAGCAAGTCCCTGTCCTGGGAGCTGCTGAAGAGGTACCCAGTGTGCAATCAACAGGCCGGGGGCTCTGAAGCCTGACAAGCCTGGGTGTAGGTCCTGGGCCCACTGCCCATATAAACGTGAGACACCAGCATGGGCTTGACTCCTCCAGGTCTGGGTTTGCTTATCAGGAAAGAGCCGATGATGGCAACCTCTTGACAAGCTTCTAAAGACCAAGTAAGATCAACGTATTCCTGGTTCCCAATCCCTCCCCTTGGAGGAAATATGATTAGAGTGGATTGATGTTTTATCCTTCCTCAAATGATTTAGCCATGAACTTTTGTGGCAAATGACGGGCTTAGATGATTTTTCTCTCCATGCCTTATCTTTCCACTAGAAATCACTGCTCTTTGGTATCTGGGAGGAAAATACTCATGTGCCTTTCATGCTTTCTGCTCCTCCAGCTGCCACCGAAGTGTCCTTTTCATTTGATGTCGGAAATGGGCCCGTGGAGATTGTGGTGAGGTCGCCGTCCCCTCTCAATGATGACCAGTGGCACCGGGTCACGGCAGAGAGGAATGTCAAGCAAGCCAGTTTACAGGTGGATCGGCTGCCACAGCAGATCCGCAAGGCACCCACGGAAGGTCACACCCGCCTGGAGCTCTACAGCCAGCTGTTTGTTGGTGAGTGATGGAAAGGCCTTTGTAACTGCCCTCTGTTGTTGTTGTTGTTGTTTTAAGATTTCATTTGTTTAGAGACAGGGAGTGCACCTGGGTGAGTAGGGAGAGAAAGGGAGAGAATCTCAAGCAGACTCCCTGCTGAGCACAGAGCCCACCATGGGGCTCAATCTCAGGACCCTGACATCATGACCTGAGCCAAAACCAAGAGTAGGACGCTGAACCGACTGAGTTACCCAGGGCCCCGGCCCACCCCTCATTGGCTTTAATAACCTTCACAATGGAAAAAAATAAAACAGTCTCTGGAATGTGTTGATAGAGATCTTTCCAAAAGTAAGAGGCTAGGTTCCGGGTAGTCTCCAATCAAGACAGAGTGGAAGGAGGAAGATGACTCAGGAAACCTAAATCTGGCTTTGCTCTCCACTCTCCAGAGCTCATGGTCCTTCGCTACAAGATCAGAGGGCAGGCTGGGGTCTCTCTGAGGTGCCTGGTCTGCTCACTGTTTTAGACCTGTATAAAATTCTTTGATAATTTAGGTCACTTGCAGCTGTAAAGAAGGAAAAGAGGGAGGGAGGGAGGGAGGGAGAGAAGGAGATTAACTCCCTCCGTTTAGGTTTGCTTGAAATGATAAGTAGAAATCTATTATTCCCTTCCCTGCTCATCCTCAGGATTCCAGGCAGAGAAAGATGTGACCTCTCCCTTTCATACTATCTTTGCATGAGAAAGAGATCAACACTGAGCAATTCAGAGCAAAAGTTTGCAAGAGGTCGATCTAGCCTCACCATCTGGTTTTTGCTTTTGACATATTCCAGCTGAAGCTAATGTTATTTCAAATCAATACCTGTTTCCATGACGAAATATTAAATTTTGTTTTCCGGAACACTAATGTTTTAAGAAATGAGCCATTTTTCTTCTGTTGAGTGACAGGAGAACGAGTCTGAAGGACTTTCTAGCTATGTGCCACCTCAGACCCCCTCTTGGAGTTTCTGGGGATTAATTGATCAAGTCAGTCAACTGTGGTAACCCCAGCCCAAGCAAAACCAGACGCGACCTGGTTGCTGTTCCTACCACCTGTCACCCCACACTAGAGTCTCACTGAGGGTCAGCTAATTTTAACAAGGGCCAGAGCCCTGCGGTGTCCTTCATAATTGTGTTGGAATGCTTTAAGAACATTAGAAAGTCACCAAAAGAGAGGTAACATTGGATGTCAACTCCTTTGGTGCCATGTGGGCAGACAACAAATGTGTTAACTTAGTTAGCTTTGGAAGTAAGAGTGACTTGTCACCAAGCCATGTCATCAGGGGCCGTGACAGTCACAAGTTCTGAGATAAAATACTCCTCGACCCCAACCAGAACCCAGCCCCTTCCAAATCCCGCCCTCACGCCATACTCAAAATTACACATTAGTCTTAAATTATTTTTTATTAATTAAATATCCGGGCTGCTGATTCCTGCTGCATATCATGAGCAGATTTCACTGTATCGATCCATCTTGCCCAGATTACCTGGGATAAGGTTGTTTTCCTCAACCGTGTCCATCTCAAGCATGCTAGTTAAGTCCTACCTGGTTTCCATAACAGGTGACCCTAGCTGACCCGACTTTCTTATTTTTCTGAACTTGTCTCTGGGTATAGAGATCCAACTTTCCTTCTCTCCCTTTCTTTCCATGGACTAAAGCTATCTTCGGAAATGTTGGAGACCAAATAAAGTCCCCTAAGAGATAGGGGGAGCATTTATGACGGTCTCAAAAAGAATTTTTATTCTGCTTAAACAAGAGCAACTGCCAGGAAGAGAACAGTAGAGGGCCAAAGTCACAATTCGACAGAACAATTGAATTTTAGAGACAGGCAGAAAAACAGCATCTCAGGAGGAATGAAAGGGGAATGGGAGGAATAAGCACGGAAGAAAGGAGCAGAGGAGAGGCTTCCATGAAATTCTCTGTGTTTGCTATCACCAAGTCAGAGCAAGGGCCATGTGTAACATCAGGCCAGAAAACATGTTCTTGGAATTTAGGAATTATGGAACCCCTGCTGACCTGGGAAAGAAGCTGCAGAACAGGGGCGCCGCCGTGATGAGTCAGCAGCTGCTTTTCACTTCTGAAAACGGGGAGGTCCATGTCCCATTTCTAATCTCCTGTCATCTCAGAGGTGGGCAAGGTGCGCACCCCCCAGACACAAGCGATTTTGCACCAGTGTGAAAAACTATCGTTCTGCAACAGACATCCTTCCCAGAGGAGGAGAGGGAGACTTGTTTCCAGAAAGAAAATCAGCTCAACGACCGTGAAATCCTAGAGCCAGTTACCACAAGACTATACTGTAGGGATTCGGGGGACCCGAGAGCTGTTCTGACTTCAGCTCTCATGAGACGCTCTGTCCTGACCCAGTGTCACCACTTTCCCTCTCGAGCCTCGTTTTTCATCTGTCTCATAAAGGAGTTGGGTTTGTTGGTCTCTGGAATTTCTTCCCACGTCAACCATTTGTGATTTCGTGTTTGGACATGGGTTAGGGGGGCCTCAGATGCTGAGCCGTCATCCTTCCCACGGTGTCGTGTGGCTCACGTGGGCTTTGGATCCCAACTCTGCCCCCACAACCCCCCAAGGAACCACTTGCAGGTGACTCAGTATTTCTGTATGGAATAGGGATACAGTTCCCACTTCTCAGGGGGGATTGATACCATCTAGGATAAGCACTCTAGAGTGAAGTCCAACTCCTGAAATGTGAGTTATTCTTTATCTTTGCTTTTACCTTTACTCCTTTAGCTTTCTTCCTCCATGTAACACTCGCCCCCTTCTACAGAACCAGCTTCCAACTGGCTCATTTCTCCTTTCCTAAAGTACGGCCTGATACGTGGTCACTCTAACCCACACACCCCGAAGGAAAGTCCCCATGGTGCAAACACTCCCTCAATATCCAAAATCAGGCTGCAGTTACTCTGCTTACCTGTCGCAGTGGCCACAGAGCAGGAGCAGCAAGCAAGAGCCCAGAATTGTTCTCAGTTGGCCAAGAAGCCTGCAAGCATCCATGTGAAAATATCACAGGGGCATCAGAGTCACAACCCAAACATGTGGCAGAGCTGCCCAAGAGCTCCTTCTCCATTCTAGAAAAGAGGTGCTTTGACTCGGCCTAAAGCTAAAACAGACTGGAAGTCCTTCTTGGCTTTACGCACAGAGTGGGCTCTAAGGGAAAGGCCAGGCTAGTGTGTCCTTCCTCAAAGTCACTGGAGAAACAGGGAAGAACAGTCCCCCTCACTCGACATCTAAAATATAATTAAAAGCTGTCATCGAAAGGGAATTAACACAGGTCTGTAGACAGTGATTCTCATTTCTATGAGAATGATTATTACAGCCACGATTCTGCCTTAGTCAGAACGTAACAAATAAACTTAAACACAAAAGGTGCCATGAGAAGAAGGAAGCTGTGGCTGGTATTTGTCTGAAAAACGCAGGAAACTTCCTCATGTTTTTGGTCCAACCATGAGCAACTAGCGTATGATGAGCTCCTGGGATGGCCCAGCAGAGCCCCTTAAACCACATGGTGGTCTGTAGCTTCAACCAGTCCGGGTGCTCAGACCAACATCCTCCATGGCAGCCAAAGGCCCTATTTTTCCTAGGACGCAGAGAAGAGCAGACATGCTCATGGTCACTATCCAGGCATGAGCAATGCCAGGCTGGATTGAGCCAGAGCCCGCTTTGGCACAGAGACGTCGGGGGAGTTGGGAGCCCTGGCCGCTGAAGCGACACCGTCAGGGCTATGAGGGGGCCAGGGTGTCTGCTGGGCCCTCAGCCTGCAGCCAGCGGCCAGCCCGGGGCATGGTCAGGGAGCTGGCGAGGGTGAGCCATCGAGGAGAGCCAGGCAGGCCATTCAAGGCAGGTGGCTGGCGGAGGAGTTGGTTTTCAGCAAGCTAGACGCAGGCCAGAGCATGTGACTGTGCTCGGTGGTAGTTTGAGGAGGAGGCCAGAGTTTGGGAGAGCAGGAGGCTGCTTCAGGAAGGTTCGGGAAGACTCAGTGGCCTAAGTGGCTCTTTGAGAACCCGAACTAATGACAAATGTCCCGGGTCAACCACTTGACCCTGACCTCTTGTGAAATTTCTCTGGAGACTAAAGGAGACCATCCCTTCTGTGCAAGAGGTAGCCCAAGAGGAGGTGGAAAGCCATGCTCCATGCTCGTTCCTTCAGGATCTTCTGTGCTCTGCGGATGCCTGGCTGGAGACAGGAGGAGCTCTGTCCTCAGGCCTCAGGGCACAGGGGAGCAGCAGAGCCTGCAGGCTTCTCTTCCTCCAGCAGTTTATCTTCCAGGAAACTCCTCCTGAGCTGCCACTTGAGTTCATGGACGACTGGAAGCTTAGATGGACTTAGAAGTCAATGAGGACAGAGTGCTATGACCGTTCACTAAGCGACGTTGCATGAGCAACCCCATAAAACAGCCCAACTTCCCCAAACACCACGATGTGATTTGTTTGGTCAGCTGTTGCTCACCCCCTCTGGATTCCAAAATCCTGAATGGATAATTCCCCTGCCATCTGAAACGCAACAGCATTGGGAGAGGAAAGAGAAAATCAGCATTTGTTGTCTGCGAGGGAGAAAAATGGAACTCCAGTCGCAAAGCGCACCCAAATCTGTGTATGAATAGAACGGTTCTTTTTAGTATCCAAAAAGTTTAGAATACAAAATGTACAGTCCAGACGGCAGGAGTCAAAACACAGAAAATATGTTGCTTGTTCCCATTTCCTGCAAGCCTGCCTCAGTAGCAACAATGTGAGTGCTGGCTGACATGTTCCGAGCGACACTTCGAGGCCAAGTGCGCCCCATGCTTTGTTCAGCTCTCGTAAAGCAAATACTATGACTAATTTCTGCTTGATTTTCACACTGGAGAAACTAAGGCTGAGGATGAGTCAGCAGCCCAAAGTGGTGCAGCAGCTGGTAAGGGACAGAGGCGAGATCTGACCCCTCACAGTCTGATTCCAGGGACCCGGCTCGTAACGATTCATCTTGTCGAAGCAAAAATTACACCAACATTAAACAGGCAAAGGAGATTTCGCTCAAGGTTACTGCAGGGGGAGGCAGTCCACGGCTTAGTCACAACCCCACTGGAATAGTGGAAGAGAACTGGTTTTTCGGGTGTTGGTTTTTAGTTGTGGTAAGACACACGAGGCGAGTTTTATGGAGCTAGGGGAAGAGAGATGAGAGGCCACCTGTGTTTGCTAACAACTGCCCCCAACGGAAAAGCTCACTTTCTCCTGTCTTCCTGGCAGGAGGGGTAGTTTTACAAAGTGGAGTGAGGGGCCCACACTCGCTCGCCCAGAACCTGAGAGATACTGGCAGGAGCAACCTTGACGTATACCTTTCAAAGAGACGACTCCTGGGTCCCCAGTAAAACTGGCAGAAAAAGACTGTTGGGAAACAATTTACATCTCAAAGGGGAAGACAAAGAATTTACGAGTTTTCTTAGGTAAATCTTTTAAGAAGAGGGAAGTCAGGGGTCTAGGATCAGCGAGAAACCTGTCTGGTGTTGAGTCAAGCTGAAGGGAACGCTGCCAGCCCTCTTGGTCGGTGTATACCAGCGTTTCTCATCTGGGGTGATCTTGGGGCCCACCAGGTATCTGGAAAAATGTGGTGGCTTCCAGTGCCACCTCCAGCGACAGGCTGCAAGCAGAACTTTCTGCAACGCACAGGGGAATCCATCCCAACAAAGACTTGTGCACCCCAGACGGCAGCCCGGCCCCCAGGAGGAAACACTGGAGTAGGAGACTAGGAGGTCAGGCCTAGCCTGAGTTGGCCCCAGCAAGTATTCTGAGCATCACAAAGTCAAAATGCAAAAGATCAAGGCAGTCAGAGGACCACGCGCAGACACAAAGTGTTGGGCTGAAGAAGAGAAGCAGAAGCCGTCTTGGCGGGGATGAGCCACCCCACTTGAGAGTCTCCGTGATACAAAAATAAGCTGTTTTGTCTTTTTTACTTATGTTAGTAAACCCTTTGCAAGGGTTGTCACAGTCAACACAGATCTCTCTAGAACCCACAGATGTCTAGAAAACGCCCAGAATTCTAGTCTTCTTTCCATGATCTCCCAGTCCATTGGCTCAAGGCAAAGCAAAACCAACCACTGAGACATCAAGTTAGCAGCAAGGAAAGAGTTTCTTCAAGAAGCAGCCAAATGAGGAGAGAGGAGGACAAGCCTCACATCCCCCAAAGGGGGAGGGAACACATTTTTATAATCTGAGGGGTTGAGATTACACACACATTGATGGAAAGGGCCCGGAACTTTAGGACTATTTGAGGAAAGATGGGGCATGTGCATTGAGTGACATACATGTGACATTTATCCCATGTTTACGGCGGGGGGGGGGGGGGGGGGCTTAACGTCAGAATGAGGCAAACTTCAGCCCCTGACTCTGTTGCCTGGTGAAGTGGGGGAGACCCCTCTGAGACCTTGACCCAGCCCATCCCAAAGATGTCACCAAAGGTTCTTGGTCTTGTCAGGAAAAAGATTTCAAGGACAGACACACAGCACAGTGGACCAGCAACACAAGTGGGAAGGTTTAACAAAATGAAAGTCTACTCCCAAAATGTGAGAGCAGGCGAGCTCCAAAGAGAGAGCTGGGTGCCCTGGGTGTCTGTCTTTCATTGACAGTTGTTAACTAGGGAGTGGAATATTCATTACTTGGAGCTGGGATTTCTTGGAAGCAGTTTTTTGCCTTTTCTTCTTGATTTGGTTAGAGGTTTCCAGTCATGGCACCCGCCATCTTTGACCTGCCTGGTTGGTCTGGCTTCTTGTGGAAGTGCTGCCATGACAAGGCCTCTGATTTTCCCCAGAGCTGGCCTCCAGTATCTTGTTAGAACCTAACAAATCGCCAATTCTAGCAACATCAGGAGGTTATCTTGACAAAGAGAAGGAGTTGTGGGCATGCTCCAAGAGCCGACATAAACTGGATGGAGCCTTGGGCTCGTTATCTCAGGTAAGGAAAGTAAGGCTTTGCTTGTCCCCAGGCTGGAACCATACTGGTTGACCTGGAGTCCAGGGTTTCTGCAGACAGCTGGCAGGTTTGTTAGTGGGGTCGGAAAGACACAACAGCTGATGGGGAGGAAACAAGTCTCTGAAAAGCAAGCTTTAACCTTTCTGCTACTTTCAACTTCATTAACCCTACAGGGCACAGTTTCACCAGCAGCATCCCACCCACTGTCCTTCATGACATATTTTCTTCTCTTGGGCCCCGTGGCAGTGTACTCACCTGCTTTGCCTCTCACCTTTTGCTTGCTACGACTTCGTCCCTCCTGTGTGTTCGCTTCCTCTCCATGACCACTAGATGTTGAAGTGTCCTAGAACCTTCCTCTCTTCATTCATCTGTTTCCCCCAAATGATCTTATCCAGTCCAGTGGCCTCTGATACTACCTAGGGACTGAGGACTCTTGAATCAAAATCTCCAGGCTTCACTTCTCCCAAGAATCTGGCATCCACTCATCCAACTGTCTACTTAGCATCCCAGCTTGGATGTCTACTGGGCATCTCAGAGAAACTATGGCAGGCTCTTGAGGGCAACCCCAAACCTGTTCTTCCACCAACCTTCCCATCTCAGGAAATGACATCACCACCTACCATTTTTGCTTGAGACCCAGATTTGGAGTTACCCTGGATTCTTCTCTTTCCCTCATCCACTGTCCGTCAGTAGTAAGTCTTGTGTCTACCTCTACTCCAGACTGTGCCCGAGGTGTGTCCACTGCTCTCCACTACCACAAGTCCTACACTCGCCAAAGCCATGGTTGTTTTTTGCTTGGACTGTTGCTGGTCTCCACAGTGTGGGCATGTGCCATGGACACGCCAAGTTAGTTCCTGCTCTAGAGCATTTGCACTGGCCATTTCCTCTGCCTGAAGTACCTCCCCAGACACTGAAGAGCCCAGGTCCTTCTTGTCCTTCATGCCTCAACTTCACCTACCTTCTCAGGGAGGCCTTCTCTCACCACTCAACCTGATGTAACCAGTCACTTCCCATTTTACCTTGTCCTTAGCACTGGTGATATTCCCATTTCTCTCTGTGTCCTTCCCCTAGGAGATAGGCTATGTGATAACAGGGACCTAGACGGATGCTGCAGTGGATGCCCAATGAATATTTGCTGAGGATGCAGTGAAATGAGTAACTGAATGTATGTATAGTCTGTCAATTCTCTGAATTAATAGTTATATCACCATCTTTGGAAATAACCTTGTTCACTGGGTACCACAGACTAAAATCAAGCATGACAGAAGCCAAAAAAAAAAAAAAAAAAGAGAGAGAGAGAGGGGAGACAGAGTCTCCGAATATTATGAAAGACAGCATCTCTGAACAGTGTAGGCCCTAACTATAGTTTTCAGCCTCCTTCTTTCGAGGCCTTGTCTCCCTGACAACCGCTGAGATGCTAGCTCGGACCCTGATGCAAAGAGCTTCTCCCTCGATCCTTATAACTGGTCCCCTGGTTCTCCCTCAGACAGAAATAAGAAGTGATGCCATGGTTGGAAACCACCACCATTGGTAAAAATAGTAAAATAAAATGATTTGCTGAGTAAAATCTGGCATAAGTATCATTAGATGAAATCAATAAACTATCTACAAAGCAAAAGGGCAAATAGAATGCAGAAGCTGGGGCCGCCTGGGGGGCTCAGTGCTTGAGCATCTGCCTTCAGCTCAGGGCGTGATCCTAGGGTCCTGGATTCGAGTCCCGAATCGGGCTTCCCTGAGGAAGCCTGCTTCTCCCTCTGCCTGTGTCTCTGCCTCTCTCTCTCTGTGCCTCTCATGAATAAATAAATAAAATTTTTTTAAAAAACATTTTTTTTGAGTGGGAAATATCAGAAAGGGAGACAGAACATGAGAGACTCCTAACTCTGGGAAACAAACTAGGGGTGGTGGAAGGGGAGGTGGGTGGAGGGTGGGGGTGACTGGGTGGCGGGCACTGAGGGGGGCACTTGACGGGATGAGCACTGGGTGTTATGCTATATGTTGGCAAATTGAACACCAATAAAAAATAAATTAAAAAAAATAAATAAAATAAAATAAAAATAAAAAAACAGAAATACAGAAGCCACTCCATGGGCGGCCACTCCCTCACAGCTGCTCGTCACAGAGACAACCAGCACTTACTCTGGTCTTCTTGTGACCACCTTCCACCAAGCTCCGCCTCGAGGCCACGTCTGAGTTTCTGTCCCTCTCAGTAGAACTGGGCCTGCCCTCCACCCCACCACAGGTGGCATCACCTGCTAGTAGTCATCGTATCTTTTCCTTCCCCAGCCCATGGTGGGGGACAGGGCCTACTGGCTTTTTATAAATAAAATAAAATAAAATAAAATTCTGTTCTCTACAGTTAGAGTTTTCACATATTAAGTAAGTTGCCGTAGCCACTGTTTTCTTTTTTTTTCTTTTTTTTTAAATAAATTTATTTTTTATTGGTGTTCAATTTGCCAACATGTAGCCACTATTTTCGCCTTGTTTTCTTGCACTTGCAACATAATCAGACTGACAATGACCCCTACCCTCTCCTGGGACTTTGCATGGTAACCTCTTAACACCCGTTTTCTAGGCACTGAGCCACTTTTCTAAGGCAGAGGTCCCACGTGTGGAAGCGTTTAGAGAGATTTGGGACTGAAGAGCCAGCCAGTCCTGTGGTCCTTCTGTGTAAAATAGCTCATGTGCCCCAAGACAAACGCTTTGGGGACTAGGTGGTCCTCAAACCAATTTTCTCATGACAACCGGCATGGTCTGATCCAGAAAGCTGGATTTTATTTTTTTTTTTTAATTATTTAAAAATTAATATTAAAAATTATTTTTTAAATTGTATTTATTTATTCGTGAAAGACACAGAGAGAGAGGCCGAGACACAGGCAGAGGGAGAAGAGGCTCCCTGCCGGGACCCTGATGCGAGACTCAATCCCAGGACCCCGGGGTCATGCCCTGAGCCCAAGGCAGACGCTCCACCGTTGAGCCACCCAGGTGCCCCCAGAGAAGCTGTTTCAACCTAAAGGCCCCAGTTTTGCAATCAGCATAGAAGGCTTTTTACAATTTCACATATACATTTTTTTATTCTTTCAGTAAGGAATGAATTAAAGTTTCTAATAATAAATGGCAACTGTCATACAGAAAAAGATCATAATGAAAGAAATCAAAAAAAAAAAAAAGAAAAGAAAGAAATCAGTATCGTGACTCAAATATTGAGGAAGGGCTGGGCACTCACAGCCCCACTGCCCCTCCTGCAACTCCCCGAGGAAGCCAGACAGCACCCCAGGCCCCCCTCCCTCCCTCCGTCAGCCCTGCTGTCCAGGTCCCAGGACTGCGCGGGCCCCACTCTTCACCTCCTGGTCCCGCTGTCACAGCCTGGCGGTGTCCCTCCTTCATTTTATTTTCACTTTATTATGTTTCCTCTGTCTTCCCCACTCCCACCTCCCATTCTCTCCCCATCGCTGGCACCCACTCGAGTGTAGTTTATGGATGGCCTCCCGGCCCCACTCCCTATATATCTGTTCAAAATGTATGTTTGTTCTGGAAACTTCACACTATTGCCTTTCGCGTGTCATCATTTATATAAATGGAATTGTACTACAAATCTCATCTGTTTCTTGCTCATTCACTCGGCCTTATGTTTTTAAGATGTATTTGTATGGCTCTGCGAATAGGGTTGCATAGCGTTCCATGGTGTGTAACCTGCGCTTTATTTATTCCGTGCCCTAGAGATGAACACCTGAATTCTCCGAACTCTTTGCCCCCGCCCAGCCGTTCCAGGACTGTTTATGCACGTCCCCCTGTTGTCGGAGGGTTTCTCCTATGTGTGTGTCTGTGTCTTCAGGACAATTACTGAATTGTAAGGTATACGCAGCCTTAAATTCAGCAAGTACTGCTTGTCCGATCAGTTTCTGAGTGTCGACTTCAAACTTTATGGGTTGAATTCTCTATTTCCGTCAATAACCTATCATTGGAGCTCTGTATAGCTTGAGGCGCTTTTGCTTAGTGAAGTGTGTTCTGGACCTTTTTGATTTATTGTATCTCTATTCCCTATGATGTGTTCCGTCCCACAGGGTCTATCCCTGCTCTTCACAGTACTGCAGTGTCTTCGTTGTAATTAATATTTTCCTGGGGCTTTGTACAGGTGTGTGTACCCTTTTCTTTAAAGAAAAAATAATAATAAAATAAAATAAATAAAAATAAAATAAAATAAAAATAAAATAAAATAATAAAATAAAATAAAAATAAAATAAAATAAAATAATAAAATAAATAAAAATAAAATAAAATTAAGTTAAATTAAATAAATAAATAAATAAATAAATAAATAAATAAATAAGGCATCTCAGATATCATAATGCTGAGTCTCTTAAAAATCTAATTTGAGAACCTCTATCTCTTAGTTCATTTATCGTAACGAGTGCTATTTCAGGGACAATCTCTGCCACCTTACTGTACATTTTTGATTTCCTGTGTTTTGTTTACTTGTTTGCTCACACACCCACCCCCATCTACCTTACATTGATTACATTGAGTATCACTCTACTGATTTGAAAGTTATCCACTCTGCTGTCATTCCTCTGGCAGCTATTCCTGACTTATTAAGACTCATACTTATGCTGTTTTTTTTCTCTATCATTCACAAAAACAAATCAATATCTCCATTCTGAATAAGACAAAAGACCAAGAACAGTCTGACCTCCTTCTCCACCTTCCTGCCTGCTGTGCTGATATCCATTATGGTTTTAATTGCAGTATCTTATCAGTATACTTATTTTAATTACATTTACTAAGTTTTTTTCTTTTTACCTACTCTTATTTCCCATATCTTATTACCTCTTGGATTCGTTTCCCTTTTTACTCAAAGGCAGTTTTGTCTAAGAAAGCCTGCGTAGGTGAACCCTTCCAAGACTCACATGCTTACAAAGATCTTCCCTGGTCACCATATTTAAATCAGCGCTCTGGAGATAGTGTCTTTTATCGGCAATGTTGCTATTGAGAAGTGAGACGTGAGTTGCATCCTTACTACTGAACTTCTCTCTCTTGTCCTTTAATATTTCTTAACTATAATGCAGCACTCCCACCCTCTTGGAGGGCCAGTCTGCTAAACTCTGTGTCGCTCTTCTCTGAATGGTGTTTTGTATGAATAACGTAGAGTGTACCAAGTTACAAAAGAAACCAAGTACATTGAAATTAAGTGATCCAACATTTAAAACAGCAAATCAGTGATACGATAGTAATGCAAGTGCTATAAATAACAAGACTTGGCATCAGGTCTATTAAATATCTTGAGGTGCCTGGGTGGCTCAGTGGTTGAGCATCTGCCTTGGGCTCACATCGTGATCCCGGGGTCCTGGGATCAAGTCCCATATAGGGCTCCCTGCATGGAGCCTGCTTCTCTCTCTGCCTATGTCTCTTCCTCTCTATGTATGTCTCTCATGAGTAGATAAATAAAATATTTAAAATAATAATAATAATAATAACTACCTTATTTTCAACTTCATCCTGACCATGATTTGAAATGACATTTCAAAAAAAATCTGTAACTCTAATGTAATAGGAATACCTCTATGATTTTGTATCAGCAGCAAGGACACAGATACTGGTAATCCTGCTGCAGTTCTCCCTACAGTCCTAATTGAAGAAAATGCTAACTTTCATTTAGATGCTAGTGAAAATATTGACATTCGACATGAAGGTGCTTCCATCCCATTCCCCAGCCTCCAGACTCCAGTAGATGAACCCCTGGGGTTTGGGGCCTCAGGTAAGAACCAAAGCTGTAGGTATAGCTGTGGCTTTTTTTTCTTATCTACTCTGTTCAGTACTTTAGCAGCCTCTTCATTCTGAAGTCTAACATTCATTCTAGAATATTCTGAGTCATTATTTCTTCAAACCAGTCCTTCCTCCGAGTTACTCTCTTCTTATGAAGTTGTTATTATGCAAATGGCAACTCTTCTACCCTCCATAGTTCTTATCTCTTCCTTCATTCTTTTAATCTGTAGCCTCTGGAAAGGGTTCATTGACCCAATATTTCAACCCCCTAAAATGTTCTTCTGCTCTATCTGGTCTGTTCTTCAACCCCTCCTCAGAAATCTTTCTTTCAACAGCTACGGTTTTGTAATTCTCAGCATCTTTGACCAATTCTTCATGCTAGTTTGTCATCACCCCAAGTCTCCAATATCACGGGGGGAATCAGTATGCTAATCTTGCTGCTGTCTCATGTCAGGCATCTCATGTCTCATGTCTCATGTCATAATTAAGATGTCGATGATGTCAGGTCCTGTGTGCCTGCTCCCCACAGCTCTGCCCCTCCTGGTACAGAAGTCCTTCCTTTATCGCGTTGGGTCTCTTCAGAGGCCTTGTCACTCTTCCATACAAGCTCCTGTCCATTCCCTTGAGATTACAGAATGCATTGTCCTGTGTCGTCTGCCTTACATGAGAAGCTAGGATTCAGGCCCTGAGCTGTGCTCCTCATAGAGAGTTGGAGTGAGGAGAAAACCCTCCTCTTGGAACATGGAACCGCTGGATCCCATTTGCCTCAACCCCCTCCTATTCCCACCTCCACATGTGTTTCATGCCCCCACACACACCTTAAAAATGCTTCCCTCCCACCTAAACAGGGACAGCCAGCTTCTGCGGTAATCGAGTCTTAAGCCAGTGGTGTAGCTTTACCTGCTAACTTAGTTCTCTCTGTACCCGTTCCCTTGAGGCTACACCAAAAGGTCTGTCTCAAAATAATCAGATCAAATAGCCTTTCACTGTTTTCCTGTTTTCCTTGACCTCCTGGTATTACTTAACATTCATAACTATGCCCTCCTTGGATGCCTGGCCTCAAAATGCACCATATTCTGTCCTCGGCCTCACTGCGAGCTCCTCTCTTCCCCTCCTTCTCCATCCCCAAGATCCTCTTCTTTTTCCTCCACCCTGGTGCCTTGGGAAGCAAATACATCCTGCGAGGCTGGTGATCAGAGCCATGCTGATCCCTCCCAGATCCATGAGTCCAGCCTTGACCTGGGATCAGCAAAGGCTTGCTTGAGTCTGCAGTCTGAGAGTGGCAGCAGCACTGGGGAGTTCTTGACTCTGGATGGAAGAGACGGGATCCGGTTGTTATATAAAAAAGACTTGAAGACAGATAATAAAGACCAAGAGAGAGGTGAATCAGCCCAGGTCAGGTTCCTGGTACCTCGTGTGTGTGTGTGTGTGTGTGTGTGTGTGTCTGTCAGAAAGAACATAGGATATGTTTAAATCAACAGAAAGAAAACGCTTATTTTGCTCTAAAGATGAGCAGTATCCACCAGAGGGACAGATAATAAGAAAAATAACATACAGATATTTGTAAAAGAAATAGTTTGATGGAGTTCTCAGCTGATGGATTTTAATTCTGAGTTTGCGTTGAAATCTGCTAAGTGACTATTAATGCTTTAACGTTTGGAACTGGCTCGGATGCGGTGGTTTATCACTGTCTTCTCTCTGTGTCCCCACTTTTGTAAGGGACTTGGAACCGTGAGACTCACCATGAAGAGCCACCCTCGGAAGGAGCATGGTCTCACCTAGGTGTCAGGGATGATCAACCACCCACCATGGGGATGACCCACCATCCAGGGCTAAAACCCATGAGTGCTTTGATTTGAAAGTTGCAGTGAAGCTTTTGTACCAAGAAAAATATCATCTCGATAATGGCATCAAAGAAGCGCCCCCTGTCTGTTGACCTGGAGATCAGTTTGGGCATCCGTATTCCTGGCTCTGAACAGCCATCCTTGTGGCTTCAGGGACAGGATTATGCCAAGTGGGGAATGACTTATCTTAGACATTAATCATTCTGTTAGCATTTTCCATTTTAAGCACAGCAATGCCTAGGAACACATCATATGTAGGAGAAGAGTCTCAATGACGCAAGCCCAAAAATCAAGATGGCAGCCAGAGTGAGAGTGCAGGCTTCATAGCCAGCTAGCCTGGGAGGGAACTATGGCCAGTGGCCACTTACTAGCAGTGTGACACTGGGTAAATCGACTCTCTTGGTCTGTTTCTTCACCTGTGAAGTGAGGATAATAATAATAATTATCTCTGAGAGTTACAACATGTAAGGTTTGGGACAACACCTGGTACAGCTAGTATTCAATTAATACTAGCTTTGAAATAGCTAGTAATTTATTATGCTTGCCCTGCCCCCGTGGCCTGCAGAATGACTTCAGACCTCCTGCCATCATCCCCGTCACAGAGCAATTCACATAAATGTGACACGTATGAGTGTTCTGTGCTGTCAGAAACCCAGTATTCCCTCAGCCTCTATTTTGAAGTCTCCTTCTAGTTTAAATAGTTTGGATTCACAGATGCTGTGTGTCCTTTGCTCTGAGGACATAAGAAAATCCATGCAGTGTGATAATGAACCTTAAAAAAAAATCTATTCCATTGAATGAAGTTATGAATGAGCACTCATGAGCATTATCTGAGAAGGCAATTCTCCAAACCCCAGATCTCTGAGCATGTAAGAGCTTTTTCATATACGCCCTCTAATATCTAGCTGACATAGGCATCCCTGATCAATACTTGTCAATCATTCAGCTGCGCTGAATAATGTGATCCAACATCCTTTAACTCCCTCCACTACTGAAAAATCTTCACCATCCTGAGGTTCTCAGCCAAATAATGGGGTTTTATTTTACGTAACTCTACTGCACTGCAGGGTTGGGTTGTTTTTTAATGGATTCAAGTTGACAGTCAAGACCTAAGAGACAATGGTAACCTATAGAACAGGAGATACAGCAGGTACAGCCTCTACAGCTAGGAGGCCCAGCCCACCCAGGCAGGTACCTGTACAGGCCAGGAATGGCTGCTCTGGAGAAGATCCAAGGTCTGGATGGGTCACCTGGACACAGACGAGTCACAGTTCTCTCTCACCAGTCTTTAATACCATCAGAGGTTCAGAGCCTTCCTGCCAGCTCACAGCTCCCCACATCTGGATGCGGTCCCACATAGCAGACGAAAGAAAGAAAACAGCCAGCCTAATCCCATGCCTTCCAAGACAATGGCGCAGTTAAAAGGGCATTCTCTCAGGCAGGCCTGGCTCAGACCAGCCTTGATGTCAACCCTTCACTCACTGTATAAGCCTGCTCAGGCTGCCACAACAAAATTCCACAGACCGGCGGGGGTGAGGGGTGGCTTAAACAACAGAAAGCTACTTCTCACAGTTCTGGAAGCCAGAAGTCCCAGATCAAGAGGCCAGAACTGGATTCTCCTGAGGCCTCTCTCCTCACCTTGTAGACCGCTCATGTGGCCATTTTCCTGTGTGCACACATACCTGGTGTCTTTTCCTCTTCTTATGAAGACCAGTCAGATTACATTAGAGCCCACCCTTATGACCTGCCTATTAGAGATATAATAAATGGGTTTATGATACTAATTAAGCCCAGGTACAAGTCATTTGGCTAAAAAGAGGGACTTAAGTTATCTTACCTCAACATTTATTTTTATTTAATTATTTAAATTTTTTTCTTAATATTTCATTTATTTAGTCATGAGAGACATAGATAGAGAAGCAGAGACATAGGCAGAGGGAGAAACAGACTCGCTGCAGGGAGCCTGATGTGGGACTTGATCCCAGAACTCCAGGATCACACCCTGAGCCAGAGGCAGACGCTCAGCTGCTGAACCACCCAGGCATCCCTTAACTTAATAATTTAACTAACCTCATTTAACCTCAGTTACCTCTTAAAGGGCCTTATCTCCAAATAAAGGCACACGGGGGTTGGTCTTCAACACAGGAATTTGGGGGTAACACAACGCATTCAAGAACACTCAGTATGCCTCTGGTACATGAGTACACTCATTTTAGCCATAGTTAATTTATTCCAAGTCTGTACTTCTGTAGAATTTTGTTTATAATAAATAATAGTAATAATGACAGCTACCATTAACTTAGCATTACGGCAAAGAGATGTATTATCACCCATTATTAATATGACCCTGCAAGGTGCACGTTGTTATGCTAATTTCACACACAAGGAGACTGAGGCCCAAGAGGAGCTGGGAAGATCTCACAGGCAGTGAGCGGCAAAGCCAATATACAAAAGTAGATCTTTGTGACCACCGCTCATGCCTTCCTCATCCCTGTTTGCTGTCTCTCACCTGTCACCGTGTGCCTAGCACCATAGTGAACTGTTAGTATATTTGCATTAACCTGTGAGCAAGAAGTAGGTCTCCTCTGCCTTTTTAGCCCTGCCTTTCCAGCATTTTCCACACATGTATTGGTCAGTGGCTTTGCATTTCTAAGCACCCTGCAGCAACTCCCCATCTTACTCCTGCTTCCTCCCACCTGCCCTTCCCCATCTGCTTCCCACCCCCCCACCCCCCCCCCCCCCGCAGGCCGGACCCACTTGCCTCTATCCTGAAACCCTCTTCCCAGAGATATGCTCTTGGATACTCTTTCTATCTCAGTGGGACCTATCCTATGACGGGCCCCACACTGCTCCCACTCCTGATCCCACTTAACTCCGCCTGATTTCTTGTTATCATGGTGGACATTACCTACAACCCATGATGGACTTCGCTTGCTTATTTTGTTTATTATTATTTTTTCCCTTCCTCTCTGCAAGAATATAAGCTCTATAAGGTTGAAGGCCCTCTGAAGACCTTCTAAACATCTAGACAAGGTCTGGCTCATAAGAAACAGGAAGTAAATAATCACTGAAAGGACACATTAGATTTCACATGCGTAAGCTTTGGTGTGAATCCTCTCTGTGGTGAACGAGTGGCCAGTCTCTCTGGGCAAAAGTGCTACCGAATTCCACTTAGCTCCTTGGAAAACAACTAAGCTCTGAGTTTGAGGACACCGTATGTTTTAGGGTCCCTCTTGATCATTATTTTCATCTGTTTTGCTTAATTTAATACCGGATTCTTTTGCCCCAATCTTCTGTGCATTTGGTGATTGTATTATTCATGATAGGTAGATACAGCCTTTCCATAATTAATCTTTAATTGCAATACTTGAATAGCATTTCACAGAAAAATGATTTACAAATTAAACCCACATCTCACCTTGGATAATTACCACAGATCTGACTAATGTGCATGAAGCCCTTGCATGGCAGGGGGCTCTCTCCAATGACAATGTGTTGATTTTTTAATTAACAAAGGTTAAGTAGCATTTTTGCTTGCAGACCTACAATTTAAACTTATGACATTTGTCACCAAGAAAGATTTCTATAGAGCACATAAGTTGAACTCAAGTAATCATCGCTGGTTCTAGTGCATTAACATCTTTTGCTTAGCATATAATGACCATTTTCAGAACAAAAGATCTTTCTTCATATCGACGAAATCAGTAAAAGTACTTTCCAGCTCACTGACCCATTTAATAAATCAGAGGCCATCTAAGTAAGAAAAGGGCACAATTTCTTTAGTTTTCTTTTACAGAGAGAGACATGAAATTCCATTTACCTGCTTTATCAATTAAGAAAAAAAGTGCAAAACTTTATTTAATGAATGCAACAAATAAAAATTAGACCACAGTCATATTCTATGGTCAATTAACAAAAGGAGGGCGGGAGTTGAGGGGAAGGTCAGGTAACAGTGCAAGAAGTAAATTTGGAGAAATTGAGAGTAATTTACTGAAATAGAGAGATGGAGACACATACGTACAGGGAGAGAGGTTGTACGTCATGAACCAGACTAATTTAGAGCTGGAAGAAACTGAAGACAAAATCTAGTTCAAATCCTCTTTATATAGGTGGGAAAACATGATGCTGAGGGAGATGAAGTGACTTGAGGGAAGCCACACAAGTAACCTGGAACAGCCAGCAGTGCTGAGAGAGAGAGAGAGATGAAAGAGAGAGATACAGACCTGGAGGTAGGAAGAAAGACTGAGAGGTGTAGAGCTTCAGAAAGACCGAGAGCAGAAAGAATCAAAGACAGGCAGAAAAATCTACCCCCTTCTAACCCCTTGTGGAATGAGGCCTATATACATAAATAATGAAGTACATACATATATCTGTTTGCCTTAATGATGCGATAAAAATATGATCTAACCTCGATTGATTTGCTCTGTCAATTGGACCTTTTTAAATCTTCTATTTTTTTTTGTCTTATTAACATTTACTTAGTCTTTTAAAAATCTCTCCTTCAAACTCTCAACTATTAGTGAGACCCATTAAGTATAAGTTATTTTTAAAATGAAATAAATTTCAGGGGCGACTGGGTGGCTGAGTTGGTAAAGCAGCTGCCTTCAACTCAAGTCATGATCTCGGGTTCCTGGGATCCAGCCGAGCTGGGGGGCAGGGTGGTCCCTGCTCAGCAGGGGACCTGCTTCTCCCTCTCCCTCTGCCCCTCCTCTCCACTGGTGCACGTGCTCTCTCTCTCTCACAAATAAAATTTTTTTTAAATTTATTTTTTATTGGTGTTCAACTTGCCAACATATAGAATAACACCCAGTGCTCATCCCATCAAGTGCCCTGCTCAGTGACCGTCAACAAGTCACCCCTACCCCCCGCCCACCTCCCCTTCCACCACCCCTTGTTCGTTTCCCAGAGTTAGGAGTCTCTCACGTTCTGTCTCCCTTTCTGATATTTCCCACTCATTTTTTCTCCTTTCCCCTTTATTCCATTTCACTATTTTTTATATTCCCCAAATGAATGAGACATATAAGGTTTGTCCTTTTCCGATTGACTTATTTCACTCAGCATAATACCCTCCAGTTCCATCCACGTCGAAGCAAATGATGGGTATTTGTCGTTTCTAATGGCTGAGGAATATTCCACTGTACACATAGACCACATCTTCTTTATCCATTCATCTGTCGATGGACACCGAGGCTCCTTCCACAGTTTGGCTATTGTGGACATTGCTGCTAGAAACATCAGGGTGCAGGTGTCCCGGCATTTCACTGCATCTGTATCTTTGGGGTAAATCCCCAGCAGTGCAATTACTGGGTCGTAGGGCAGATCCATTGTTAACTCTTTGAGGAACCTCCACACAGTTTTCCAGAGTGGCTGCCCCAGTTCACGTTCCCACCAACAGTGTAAGAGGGTTCCCCTTTCTCCACATCCTCTCCAACATTTGTGGTTTCCTGCCTTGTTAATTTTCCCCATTCTCACTGGTGTGAGGTGGGATCTCATTGTGGTTTGGATTTGTATCTTTAAAAAAAAATACATTCCAGATAAAGATTATAATGTTAAGAAAAGTGAAACCATAAAAGTGCTAGAAGAAAATACAGTTGAATGATGTTATTATTTTGGATTAGGTTTATTATATTACTTTTAGATTGGACTTTACAAGCTTAATATCAAAGTCACAAATCATGCAAGTAAGAAACATGGATGTGTCTACATAAACATTCATAGAGAAAAAGAAACACCACGTGTAAGTTGAAGACACAGACTGGAAGATATAGTTGCCAAATTTTTATAATGAAGACTTAAAGCCCAAAATATTGTTATCTGTCAGTAAGAACTATATCCCCCCCTATTCCCCACAAAAAGCAAAGGGCATGAAGAAACAAAAACTAAGAATGGATAAAACATAAAAATTATTCAGCTCACAGTGTTTGAAGCAATGCAAATTAAAACAAAAAAACTCTTTTTTTTCTCTCTAGCCTATAAATTCAAAAGAATTCTGGCTATTTGAATTGGTGTGAGGAAGGTGGGAATCTCATACCCTACCACGGAAATACAAGTTGACAAAATCTTAAAAGAAAATGTATTTCAAATGCTTTTAAAATGTATATGCCTTTGTACCCGGCAATTGCACTTCTAAGAATGAATTCTAAGGAAATACCGAAGTGGCAAAGTTTTTTTTTTTTTTTACAAGGATATTTATTATATTAGAATCCTGGGTAAAATGAAAGCCGGAGTAAGTTAAAAGCCCAATGGTAGTGGAATGGGAAATTAGTGATAGATCATTCACAGAACAGGATGCTTTGCAGATGTTAACCAAGATGCTCTAGCTGTGCATTTATTGCTGGGAAAATGTTTTATGATGTAGTGAGTGCAGAAAGCAAATTTCAAAACAATGTGTATATCGTGATCCCATTTCTCCTTTTGTTTTAAGTGCAAAAAGCAAATTTCAAAACAATGTGTATGTCGTGATCCCATTTCTCCTTTTGTTTTATTTTTTTACATATATGTGTGTTCATAGATAAAAGTAGAAAAGGCTGTTTGCTGAAAGTAAAGCTAGCTATATCTGCATAGCATTAAAGATTCCCTTTTTCATTTTGCTTATCAGTGTGTTTATGGTTTCCATGATGAAAAACGATTGCATTTGTAATAGGGAAAAGGAGCAAGTGGGAGATATCTAAAAAACAATGATTTTAAAATTTCAGAGTATTTTAATAGAATATAATTGTCTTAATTGACTAGTGACAAAAATGTAAAGGGCTGAGGGTTTATTGAACAAAGGGCCTTTGGAAAGCCCTTATTGAAGAGCAAAAGCCATACTCGCTAACACGATAGACACCAAATTGAAATTTTAACACACACAGAGTGGACTAATGGGTTGAAATCCTTCCAAATCATAGCACAGGCCCAAATTCTCATCAGCAAAGAAGTGTATGAAGCTGAGCTGAGGATCAGATTGCAGAATGGGAAATCCTTCATCGTGGTTGTTTTTATTTTTTTTTTTCGTGGTTGTTTTTAATAGCTGCTTCTGCCATCTACTATCCCATAGCTTTGACCCAAAAGGGCATTGGACTCCCTTCAATTAATCTTCTATGCAATTATTTTGTTTGATAATAAATAACAATCCCCGGAGAATCATCATTCAAAACCTGTGTACTGCTCAACGAGAGAATGCAAGGCTTGGGTTTATAAAGATAGCCATTTCACGGCTGAGGATTTACACACATAAGCAAATGAATCCATCTCTGCAACTAAAGCCTTTGATCCACTAGCCCTGTCTTATGAGTCTGCTTGATTCTGTGCTTTTTCTCAACGTACCCAAACAAGTGATGAGAATCAATCCCCAGCTACCAGTCTCACCCAAACACTGACAATCCTATTGACCCCTCCGTCTTTAAAGACGTCCAAACCTGTGTCTTGGAAACACGTACATTGATGAGGCCCCTGACCCTGAAGTCCTTCTGTATTAAATGGCCAACACAGGGTAGAGTTTGACACCCTACACTCGAAAATAAGAGCTAACGCAACTTTGCCACTTTGGAGCTATGACTCCTTGAGTAAACCTCTGAGCTTCCCTGAGCCTCAGCCTCCTCATCTGTACAATGGGGGTAATTATGAGGATGCCTGCCTCACCAGGCCGTTGTGAGAATCGGGTGATAACATTTAAGGAAGGCACTCAGTGGAGTACCTACTACATAGCATGCCAAATGCATTTAAAAAAATAATAACTTGTATTAACAGCATTTTTTCCTAGATCCCCAGTAGATATTTCTTTCAGAAATTCAAACTACACATTTTAATTTAATTTCCAGAAAAGTTTGTTAATCTAACATGCAGACATGTATATAAACTTGAGTTCCTCCTTCTCTACCAGCTGGCTTAAAAAAAAATCGTAGCCAAGGTTATTACAGACAGAATTAAATTCACTTGTGATATAATGCTCCAATGACTCTTTCTTGTGAGATTTATTAGGAATATTTTAATAATCTTCATGCTCATGAACCTCTGCCTAACTCTGTAACTTCGAAAATCACAGTGAACTTGCTCTTTGTCCTGTATGTCTTGCCATGGCATTTAGACAAAAAGCAATGACATCTAACCTGACCTGGTAATCAATGTGGTGTGGCTGACTCTTGTGTAAAATTATCAATTCCAACTTCTGACCACCCTGGACGAGAAGCCTGGGAACCTTTCCTGTGAACTTCAAAGCGAAGTATTTCCTAAGACAAGAACCAGGACATGCAGTCACATTTCAAATGGATTTATGCCTTCCAACTAATTGACTTGTTAACTATGCTAATATATTCATATTTCTCTGCCTTTTTTATATTTCTTTCCATAGATAATGCTATGGAAGTGAATGCCATGGGATTAAAGAACAAACAAACAAACAAAAAAAACCATAGAGATTTCTATAAACTTCTTTAGGAAGCCAGATTAGACTTCCAAAACAGCATATATAATTTTTGTGGATCTCCAAACATTTTATTTCTGTAGCAAATGTATGGCTTCTCCCAAGACAGCCTCCCTTAGTTAGACATTATGGCCAAAGGGGAGAAAGCTTGGAGCTTCTCTATCAGGCAGGGCCAGCTCCAAAGCGACAGGGCTGATTGCCCTTAGTGGCCCCCTGCCAGACCTGCCGCCAGCGGTTTGGGGGGTGATGGACAAGCACAGGGGCTGCAGCAGAGGTCCCTCCGTCTGAGTCCCGTGCCTTCTGTCGTTTGCAGGTGGTGCTGGGGGCCAGCAGGGCTTCCTGGGCTGCATCCGCTCCCTGCGGATGAACGGGGTGACACTGGACCTGGAGGAAAGAGCCAAGGTCACATCCGGCTTCAAGTCTGGGTGCTCGGGCCACTGCACCAGCTACGGCGCCAACTGTGAGAACGGTGGCAGGTGTCTAGAGAAGTACCACGGCTACTCCTGTGACTGCTCCCACACGGCCTACGACGGCACGTTTTGCAACAAGGGTAAGAAAGAGCCCATTTCTATGGTGTTCTTGTACCTCCTTTGAAGCCTCAGTCGTCCACATCGGGATTTTTGTTGTTGTTGTGCACGCTGCACTCTATTCTGAGAGTAGGGTATTCGGGATTCTTCTCCCATCTTACGGAGGAAGTCTCCTAAATCATCCCCTGATCTCTGTCATTCACTTAAGATGAGAGATGCTCCGCATGTGTGTGTGTGGAGTCTCACTCAAATGCCAGATGACTGTGTGCTGCTAGAACCTTCCAAAGCACATAGCTGCATCACACCCTCATGGTCCATGGCAGAGCTCAGGGAGGTCAAGGGCAGGTCAGAGGGCTTGCAGGTTGACCGATGGGTTCCTGCAGTGGATGATGAGTCAGGGCAGCCCGCAGTCTGGATGCCCCCCCATCCCCCGCCAGCCCCTGGCTGCTGAGAGATGTGGTTCCAGCCAGACTCACAAGGAAACCTGTCCAGCCAGTTGTTGTCACTATCATTATTATTATTATTATTATTATTATTATTATTATCCTTACGCAGGATGCCTCTATGAGTGGTTCTCAGCCTCAGCCAAACTGCAGGAATCGTGAGATAACACATCAGTCGGCTTAGAGCACCTGTTATTAGTGCATTATTTCAGGCTCGAATGGGTCCTTTAATCCCTAATAAATTCTGCGAAGCCAATCAGCAGGCTACGGGAGCCCAATGCATATGCATGTTGTCATTCAAAACACACCTCGTGATCCCGCATGACTGGAAGAAATGCACTCAACTGGTGTGTGGCTTCATTTCCCACATGTAAACAAGAGGGATGGAGCGTGGCCGAGCGGTACCTTCTCTAAGCTACCACCCAAATGCACATAAATCACTCTTCTCCTTCCAAATGAATGTATAGTATTTGGGTAAAGTTTCCTGTAAATGGTTGGTGTATCTCTTAATAACAAGCTTTACATAAGTAGCCTATTCATACCCTCGTGAATACATGGAGGGTGGTTTATGCTGGCATTATTCACACAAGATGCCACACAGAAGGAGGAATTGTTCCGTAACATTCTCTGTACATCCAGGCTACTGTCTGGTGGTGCTGCAGTATGAGCATACAAATGAGATCAGGCAGATTTTGAAGAATGAGCACGAGACAACAACAGAGATGGAAAGGAATACCATTGCTGAATAATACCGTACCACATTAACTGTGCTATTACAGGACATTTTTCTGCTCGGAACAACGTGGTTCCATGATTTTCCTGTGGCACACAATGGGATGGGTTTGCAGTACACATTAATTTTGCACTTGTAGAAATGACAGCCCTGCAATTACCACTCATTGTACTTGATGCTAATTTAATGCAGTCATCCCATCGCCAAAGTGATGTCTGAACGCGATCGAGTAAGTCCTAATGCCTGAGAGATTCCACTACGTAAGTACTAATCTAAAGAAAATCATGATCCTCTGATTTTTGGAGAGTTAAGTTAACCATACTGGCACGTACAAAACTTTTGCATGTTAGTAGGCAATATTCCACAAATAGAAAGGCAGGGGTACACACACTTCAGCCTAGCCGATGTGAGAGATAGAGTTAAATGAAGCTTGTGTGTTTCCCTTGACATTATTTCAAAAGCCACCTAAATATTCTCTTAATATCTGTTTCCAGTAACACGTTTACATTTGACTCAACCCATGGCTTTACCAAAACTAAAATTAAAAACTGCAGTACATATTTGGAAAGTATTCAATGGGCATCCTTTGGAGTCAACACAAGTCGCCTCTTGACTTGGGGAGAATGATGGTAGTTCTGGTTGAAAGGAATCCTGAAGCTATCTAGGAAAGCTTCGTCTGCAAGCTCTTTCGTGGGCCAGGGGTCTGCCCTGGGAGGCCTCCAGCCAGGTGCCCCCTCTGTTTTGGGTTTCCTCTCCCAGGGAGACTTGAACTGCATAGGAGCTCCTGTGACAATAGCCTCCTAGTGGGGCTGCAGCCCAAAAATCCAACTTCTGAAAAGAGTGGCCACAGTCATCTGCCAAAGAAGTTCATGAAAATCCTTCATGGGTTGTCCTTTGATAGTCCAGGCCTGTGCTTGTGGATGTGGAAAGTGTTCACGGCATTTAACTAAGTGAGTAAAGCAGGTCCTGCTATACCATGAGCACCCTGACTACATGTTCACACAAAATCAGACACACGTGCGCACACATGCATACACATATGAGGTCAGCAAACCGTGAGAAAAATGCAACTAAGTATTGACTGCCATTATTTTTAGGGGAAGTTTAAAACCCCAGTATTTACTTTCATTTCTCTTTTGCATATTTTCTTCTCTTTATACAATTATGCATTACCTCTAACTTCCTCATTTGTTCCTCTTTCGGGGAAGAACAGTCCTAAGAGGCAGAGTTCTTAACCCTGGCATTCAAGGATCAACTGTTTCTGCTTAGAAAACACATAGTTATGAACCAGAGATCGTATGCCACCTGACTGTACTATCTGGAATGGAGTGGCATCTCGGGTGAAAATTGCATAAAATTAAATTAGCCTCGAAAAATGCATCTCTCTGCATTTAACAGAGCCTAATTTTTCATCCTTCCTGTGGGCACTAGAGCAGGGATGGCCTTGTTGGGGCCAAGTTGTATGAAAATAAAAACCTTGAGATGTTTGCGTCGCACTCAGCCACATGCAAGATGCACACTAAGACAGGCAAGGACCAGGGGTAGCCCAAGGTGGCAGATCAACCCAGGGTCTCCCCTGATATTAGGTGGTCAGAGGGTTGATGGCAAATGGCTCACACTGTTTAAATTCTCTGTTTCTCTCTTTCCCTCTCCCCTTTGTCTCTCTGTCCCCACCACCTCCATCTCCGTCTCCCCCATGTCCCAGGAGCACACTCTGTCACAACATCCATCTCTGTCTCTATCCATACACACTCCTTATCTACTTTCCCTATTTCTCTCTCTCGAATGAATATATGGTTGCATTTGTAAATCAAATTACCATGTGCTGCCACTTCATTAAGCTCAGGAGGACAGGGTTGGACTCAAACAGTTTCCACCTGATGAGTCTCTTTTGCTTCATAGAGGATGCACTTTTACTCACCATCCCCTGTCAGCAAATCTACATGTGCGAGAAACATCTTTCTGCCTTCCTCTAGCCTCTCATCGAGGAAGCTGCCGTGGACTTTCTTTAAATGAATCTATAGAAGTTTGATCGCCAGCTCAGGCATTAGCTCTCCCAGTGCTCCCTGCACATTGATAGGCATGCTGGTTGGGGGAGTTCATGTTTTTCAAGGAACACAAGGGGCAGCTGGGAAACCTATGGCCAGACCATAGATCCAGTCATGTCCTCTGTCCAGAGAAGCCCACCGTGGCCCATCTTCTCACAGAGTCCACCACCCAGTAGTGATTAATTCAACTGATACAGCTCCATCACACAGCAGAATTCCCTGGCAGCCCATTGGCTGAGGCTGTAGAAGCCTCTAGAAACACAGCACCACCCTGGTCTACATGGAAGGCTCAGCCATGGGTCTGGTGTGTCATTCCCAGGATTAGTGGAGACCTACACTGGGGACCTACACTGGGGACCCATTCCTTCTTAGCTGGACAAACCCCAAAACACTGGAAAATGTTACAACTATCCACCTCATTTTTATTTCTAGGCAGAAATAAGCAACATAATCAGAAGCAAACTCTCTCTGTAACTTCTCTGTGTTTTTAAGCAAGAGGCAAAATTAAGACCTATAGTGGCTACAACAGTTTGTGTGTTTGATTTTTGTAATTAAATGCCAACATGGTTAAATAAGTATCCACCTCCCCCAAATTCATGTCCACCCAGAACCTTAGAATGTGATCCTGTTTGGAAACATGGTCTTTGCAGTTGTAATTAAGGCGAGGTCATACTGGATTAGAATGGACCCTAAATCCAATGACAGTGTCCTTCCAAGACAAGGCCAGGACACAGATAGACACACAGTCACACACCAGGAGAAGGCTGCATGAAGCTAGAGACAGAGACTGAAGTGGTGCCACCATAAGCCAAGGAATGCTTGGGCCACCAGAACTTGGAAGAGGCCAAGAGGGACCCTCCTCTAGGGCTTTCAGAAGAAGTGTAGCCCTGATAACACTTTAGTTTTCAACATCCACCCCAAAACTGTAAGAGAATACATTTTTGTTGCCTTAAGCCACTCAATTTGTGGTACGTTGCAAAGGTGGCCACCGGAAATGAATGCAAGTGCTAGTAAAAATCTTCAGTGCTTCTTAATTCCTGCATGGTAACAGTGAAGACTGCTGACATGCTGGTTGAGGACTTA
Source organism: Canis aureus (assembly GCF_053574225.1). Taxonomy (NCBI): domain Eukaryota; kingdom Metazoa; phylum Chordata; class Mammalia; order Carnivora; family Canidae; genus Canis; species Canis aureus. Next base: position 66,045,133 of record NC_135625.1, read on the forward strand.
TCATGTGCCGGACAATGTGCTAAGCTCTGTAATTGTGTTAACGTCACCTACTGTCCTACTGTCATGACAACCCTATGGGCTGCGTAACTATTATTATCATTCCCATTTTACAGGAAACAGACATAAAATGTGTGTGGCAACTTGGCCAGTGCTCACATACCAGTCAGTAGGAGGCCTGGGATTTGTATGCAGGCAGACTGACGGAAAACTCATGGTCTTCACCACTGGGTAGTACTGCTCCTTGCCAAGGCTTGGTCCTTCATGTAGACTGATACAAAACTGAAAACAGAACCCCTTGCCTTAAAGCTCTTTAGTTACTCCAATTCAGTAAAATAGCAGAATTTTATTGGATGCAGAAATAATCAGAAAAATTTTTCAGGATACAAAATCTGAACAAAGACTTTCCCACTCCTTACGCGGAGGGGTGGGAACATCTAGGTGTGTTCTGTATTTATGTATTGATTCATTTCTTTAGCAAACATTCAGCGAATACCTAATGTGCCTGAAAGTCTTGAATGTGTAGTTGGAATCTGACTGTGTTGAAATTTTCAAAACATTCCAGTGGCTTATTGCTACAAAATCAGGGAAATCAACAGTATATGAAAGGAATGGATGTGAATTAGCTGTCACCCAGGCTGCTGCAAACACTTCTTCATTATGATCCTTCACTGCACTGAGTTTAGCAGGAACTTATCATCACAAAGCACAAAAATATCCCCTAATTCACTCATCTGCACTTTTTTTCCTATAAAAGTGTTCATGTTCATCTGCCAAACCAAAATTACAGTTGAAAAAATACGTATCTTTAAATAGTCGGAGGCCGCTTTCTGAATTTAGGGCGTTCTGTTTGCTTCTCGAACATCCACTGTGTTTGTTGCTCAGGTAAAGACCAAAAGAGAGGGAGCAAGGTCCCAGAACTGTGCAGAGCACCTGAGTGGTGGACACATGGCACATGGCACCACCATCATTAAAGTCGCTCGAGGACACAGGGCCTCGCCATGGGCCAGGGAAGTCTCCTACTCTCCGACGAGTCTCTTGACACTGATGAACAGTTTATGATCTGTATTATTAATGTGGTAGAAGAATCTGGTCATGGCCAACTCAATCTCTGCACAGAAAATGGTTGATAGACTTGGGTTCAAGTGTGTAGGTTTGAATCCAGCTTCCTCACTTGCAGATTCTGTAACCTTGAGCAAATTGTTTAACTCCACTTGGCCTCATCTTCAGAATTATGTAATACTCACTTTTTTATAAATATTTACTTATTTGAGAGACAGAGATCATGCGCAAGTCAAGATAGGGGCAGGGGAAAGAGAGAGAATCTCAAGCAGACTCCCCACTGAGCATGGAGCCTGATACAGGGCTCAATTTCATGACTCTGAGATGATGACCTGAGCCGAAATCAGTCAAGATGCTTATCCGACTGAGCCACCCAGGCACTCCCAAAATACCCGCTTCTTAATTCCATCATGAGAATCACATGGAATGGTAGGAGTGAAATTCCACAAAGAGAGTCTGGCACACCAGTCCAATGGCAGGTGTCACTGTTCATCATCAGCACTGCTTCCTTTTTTGTTGATGCTTTTGTTTTTTACTTTGAGTCGTGTCATTCTTTAATCCTTCCCTGAAAGCTTCAAATGTCAGAAGCCTAACTGGCATCATTTCAGTTACCTCCGAGTCCTGGGTTGTGGCTTTGCTACATCAGGAACAATGGTAGTGTCATAAAATGTCAGTTCTACTTGATTATGGTCACAGAAATAGTATTCTGAAGGTGAAAATGTAGTGCCCAACGCCGAAATCCTAATGGACTAGAATATGCAGAGATTCTGGAAGGTGAAATTGGAGGCAACCATCTCTGCATCCCAGGGCTCATGTCTGGTTGTGCAGTTCCTGATGCAAATTACCCACCCCTCCCAAGACCCAATGTGGGTCACCTTACTGATGGCTGCATCTCTTCACAATACAAAGCCCTTCTGGTACCAGGAGAGCACAAAAGGAGTTCAAGATTCCATTTTGCTGGAAGGAGACCTCAGACACAAGTCCAAGGCAGATCTCTAGAAGAGAGAAGATTTCCATTGTGCCTCCTCCAGGACGGTTTCTTCGAGGGTGGGAGGAGGTGGCTTTGCCCAAAGTGCTCTGAAGGTAGCACAAATCCTGCATCTCCCTGACTCCAGGTGTGGCACAGGGAGCTGAGTAAATCCATGGCTTGTCTTTTTAGAGCAGATTGGAAGATATGGGGTAGGAGGTGGGGGGAGGGACTCATTAATAAAAAATACTATAAACAAGTGGAAGAGAAAAAGAAGAGAAATATTGGAATTATGAACCCTGTAGTCTCATCCGTGTGTGGAACCAGGGTAAGCTGTTGGGAACAAGGACCATGTTTTCTCAGGCCTACCCACCCAGTCTTACTCCCAGCCTGAGGAGAGTTTCAAACCAGCAGAGAGAGATGACTTTTATAGGCTTCTTTCTCATTTCCAGTTTGAATAGGAGGCTTTGTAGGTTTGGATGAAGGCCCAAAGGAACAAGAATAGAATTCTTTTTCCTTTTCCTCTTAATGTGTTATTCAAGAAAGGAAACTATCCCTTCTCTGTATTTATGTTTCTTAAAACGTCAAATCTTAAGAGGCAACTTAAAAATACCATGGAAACATATGAAGATTATCTACTTAAATGTTTTAAGAAAAAAAGAAGAAGAATGGGATCCCTGGGTGGCGCAGCGGTTTAGCGCCTGCCTTTGGCCCAGGGCGTGATCCTGGAGACCCGGGATCGAATCCCACATCGGGCTCCCGGTGCATGGAGCCTGCTTCTCCCTCTGCCTGTGTCTCTGCCTCTCTCTCTCTGTGTGTGTGACTATCATAAATAAATAAATATTAAAAAAAAAAAAAGAAAAAAAGAAGAAGAAAAAGGTAAAAAAAAAATGCTTATGGACAAAACCTTATAAATACTTAGGGATCAAAGAAAATACTTTAGACTTGATTCCAAAAGGCCAGAGCTAGAGAGATAGCTGATACATCATTACAGAATTTCATGGTGGTAAAAGAACATTTCCCCTGACCTGAGTTTCTTTGTGGGGTCCCAGGTATAAAGAAAAACCTGGTCAATTAACTCCTCCTGAGGAAAGGACTTAAAAATTCAGTGGGGGCAGCCGGGTGGCTCAGTGGTTTAGCGCCACATTCAGCCCACGGCTATCCTGAAGACCTGGGATCGAGTCCCATATCGGGCTCCCTGCATGGAGCCTGCTTCTCCCTCTGCTTGTGTCTCTGCCTCTCTCTCTGCATCTCTCTGTGTCTCTCATGGATAAATAAATAAAATCTTTTAAAAAATAACAAAAATTAAAATTCAATGGGTAAAGCAAGCCCCTTCTAAAACACTAAACATTATAGAGAACACAGTTTTTAGGTTTTTTTTTAATTCCAGTGTAGTTGACATACAGTATTATATTAGTTTCAGGTGTACAATATAGTGACTCAACACTTCTATATGTGCCTCAGTGCTCATCATGGCAAGTATTCTCTTAATCCCCTCCACTCGCCCCCTCCCCCGCCCCCGTCCCGGCAACCACCTGTTGTTCTCTAGAGTTAAGAGTCTATTTTTTGGTTTATGTTTTTTCTTTTGTTTGTTTGTTTTGTTTCTTAAATTTCACATATGAGTGAAGACATATGGTATTTGTCTTTCTCTGACAGACTTACTTCACTTAGCATAATACTCTCTAGCTCCACACATGTTTTTGCAAATGGCAAGATTTCATTCTTTTTTATGGATGAATAATAGTCCAGTGTGTGTGTGTGGGGGGGTGTACACAGAGATATCTGTATATAGGGATGCATATATCCTTTTGAATCAGTATTTTCGTATTCTTTGGGTAAATATCCAGTAGTGCAATTACTGGGTCATTAAGGTAGTTCCATTTTCAGTTTGTTGTTTCTTGAGTTGTTGATGTTAGCCATTCTGACAGGTGCAAGGTTATATCTCACTGTGGTTTTGATTTGCATTTCCCTGATGATCTCACACCATGCACAAAAATAAATTTGAAATGGATTAAGGACCTAAAGGTCCTGAAACCATAAAAATCCTCTAAGAGAGCGCAGGCAGTCATTTCTCTAACATCATCCATACATTTTTGTAGATCTGTCTCCTGAGGCAAGGGAAATAAAAGCAAAAATAAACTATTGAGACTACATCAAAATAAAAAGCTTCTGGACGGCAGATCGACAATCAACAAAAGTAAACAACCTACAGAATGGGAGCAGATATTTGCAAATGACATGTCCAATACAGGGTTAGTGCCTAAAATACATTTAAAAACTTCTACAACTCACCATCAAAAAAACAAATAACCCAATTTAAAAATGGGTAGAAGACATGAACAGACATTTCTCGATAGAAGACACACAGAGTTTGTGATACCCAACAGACTCATGAGAACACAGTTTTTGGACTTGGCTTTAGGTATTGAATGAATAACATTTTTTCAGATTTGTGCCATTTTCTAATGCCCTGGGACCTTTTTGGATATAACTGATTTTTCCGTGTGTGTTGTCAAATGCTTTTATTCTCCATTCTTCAGCAATAATCAGAACTCTAAATAATGTGAAGTTTACAAAACTATCACTTCCTACGTATTAGCTTCAGGATTTCAGCTGAAACGCTGTACATTTCTTTCATGAACCTCAGAGGAACCAATCTAATAGTTTGTTTACGGGGTTTTGCTTCTAAATCACTCATGTTTTTGGCTCTCCTACAAGCAGGTCCACTCACCAACACCCACATTTTCCTTAAGCACTTCACATCTGCAGGACATAAAAATCTGTTCCTGACAGGCAGTTTCTCCACTCCACAACCTTTTTGTGTGTTCATTATTTCCAACGGGCAGCTCTGGCCTTAACAATTGAACTCATTCTAGGCATCCTTTGGCTGGTGGAAATTTACTCTCTTAAATGATCAAGCCCATAGTGGGGGGTGTTGAACTAACCTGTTAAATGCTTTTAATTGACTCATCTTCTCCATCAGCCTGGATTTGACCTCATTCACATATCTATACCTCTATCAATTGTACTTGATTATAGTCATGGTTGATTTAGGTAAATGGATATTTTACTGTTTTTCCTCCCATTGAGACCAAAAACTCAAGAAATGGACACTACTAGGGCCATCTGAGCTCTCTGAGGCATCCCTTGCTTGACATCTTAAATGTATTATCTGAACTTGGCCTGACAGTATTTTCTAGCTGACTCTTTCAAGTGATGACCTCACTAAATACAAGGTGGCTTCTAAACTTCCATAAGGCAAAGATTCTCAATAGATTGAGTTATTGTACTAAAATGTTACTTATCTATGTGCTGTATGACTGAGGTAGTGTGAAGTAGCTTGATCATTAATAATTTCTTCACGTGCACTGAGCATAAGTTTAGTGCAATATAGAAACACTTACTGCAAGCCTGCTATGTGGGAAGCAGGGGGCTGATGGAGATGAATGAGACCAGGCTTGGAATGAAGTAGAAGTGAAAGACCCAACTAAAATACACAGGGAAAGTGGAACAGAAAGTGCTCAGTAAAACCTACAAATGGAACCAACCCATTCTGAAGGTTTTAATGGTAAAGCCACTTTGCAAGTCCCATCGGCATGGCTGATAGAGTGGTAGGCCACACCTAATTCTGGGAGCAGGAGCTTGATTAGGGAAGAAGACGCTTTAAAAGATATTTGTCATGAATGACTCCCCAGTCTAAGGATTTAAGAAGCCCCATGAACCTCAACCATGACAAAAAAATAAAAGCCACTTAAAGATATATTATTAAAACCTAAAGAATTCTAAAACATTTAAAAGAGAATTTGAAAAACATTCCATTTAAAATTTTTGGTCTCTGAAATAATATGGCTGATATTTATAAGAAATGTTAACTTCCTATTAATGTTACAAAACGTGATTGGACAAAATATTTTAGGATTCAGGTCATTTTAACTCTTTCCATTTAGGCCCCACCAGCCAATGACATTTTGTGAGGTTTTGCTTTCTTTAGTTTTTAATTCAGTTATCAATTTAATAATTTATCTTTAAGTGGCTTTTATTTTTGTCATGCTTGAGGTTCATTTAATTAGTATCAATAGGGAACGGTAAAAATGAGCTAAACAGCTTAACAAAGAAGATATACAGATGGCAAATAAAGTATATGAAAAGATACTCCACATCATATACATTGGGGAAATCCATATTGAAACGAGATACCTCTGGACATTTAGTAGAATGGCCAAAAATCCAGAACACTGACAACACCAAATGCTGGTGAGGATGTGAAGCAACAGGAATTCTCATTCATCGCTGGTAGGAATGCAAAGTGGTGCAGTCGCTTTGGAAGACAGTTTGGTGGTTTCTTAGAAAACTAAACATATTTTTACCATAAGATCCACCAATCATGCTCCCAGGTATTTACCCAAAGGAACTGAAAACTTGATGCTCACACAAAAACCTGCCCATGGATGTTTATAGCACCTTTATTCATAATTGCCAAAACCTGGAAGCAACCAAGATATCCTTCAGTAGGTAAATGAACAAATAAACTGGTACATCCAGATAGTGGAATATGATTCAGCATTAAAAAGAAATGAGTTACCAAGTTATGAAAAGACACAGAAGAAACTTAAAGGCATATTCCAAAGTGGAAAAAAATACAATCTGAAAAGGCTGCTTACGGTATGACTCCAGTTACGTGACATTTTAGAAAAGACAAAACTATGGAAACAGTAAAAAGATCAGTGGTTGCCAGGGGTTGTGTGTGTTGGGGGGGGGGGGGGAATGGGTAATGAATAAACAAAGCACAGAGGGTTTTTAGGGCAGTGAAAATACCCTGCATGATGCTGTGATAATGGACACATGTCATTATACATTTGCCCAAACCCATAGAATGTACAACACCAAGCGTGAACCCCAATGTCAACTGTAGATTTTGGGTGATGATGATGTCTTGGTGTGAGTTCATTGATTGTAATTAATGTACCACTCTGGTGGGGGATGTTAACAGTGGGGAAGGCTATATATAAGTAGGTAGGCAGGTGGTATTTGGGAATTTTGATACCTTTTTCTCAACATTGCTGTGAACCTAAAACTTTTCTTCATAAAAAAAGGCTTTAAAAAGAGAATAGGATGTTTTTTTCCATTTTTCAATATCATGTTCTCATGCTCTCAGATTTTTCCCTCACCCCCACTTCCCGAGAGTGATATATGTGTCTAATGAATGGTAAACCCCTTTTCTGTATTTCTACTTTAAATAGACCCCTTTAAAGAGATCACTGTAGGGTTCCCTGGGTGACTCAGCGGTTTAGCGTCTGCCTTCAGCCCAGGGCGTGATCCTGGAGACCCGGGATCGAGTCCCACATCGGGTTCCCTGCATGGAGCCTGCTTCTCCCTCTGCCTGTGTCTCTGCCTCTCTCTCTCTCTCTCTCTCTCTCTCTGCCTCATGAATAAATAAATAAAATCTTTTAAAAATAAATAAATGAAGAGACCACTGTCAAAGACGGATCAGGAGGTTGATGTGTAAATAACACTCTATCCCTGTTCTTTTGTTTAAGGGGGTTTTCTAAGATCTCTGTTAACTTCAACTCTCTCACATTTTATTTTAAATATTCTAATGTTCAGATTTGACTAATGCAAGCTTGCCTCCTTTTGACTTGTACAAAGGACTCACCATTTTCTGCATCCACGGCAAATTTTACTTCCTGTGTTACTCCCCAAGTAAGAAGGTCAAGTGTAGCTTACAGTAGGATCCCCATGCAGGGCTCTTTGTGAATCACTCTCTGCGACCCTCATGGCACCAAAATATTCTTTCAAATCTCTGTTCCATTAACCCTATTCGCACCACCAACACTTTTCTAAGCTAATGTTGTTTTTTTTTTTTTTAAGGAATCTGTACTTTTTTTTTTTTTTTTACTCTTTCCTGGTTAAAGAGGGGGAAACTAATATTACTTAGGACAGTGGAGCAAGATTACTTTGAAATCCAGTTTCAACATTATTGGAAACAAATTGGACTCTCCTACCACTCTCTTGGCATTTAATTCTTGTAAATTGCATTAATTATATAAAATATATTATTCACAGGACTGTGAGGATCAAATGAAGTGCTTTATGTAAAAGTACTTTGGAAATCATGGATATTATAAAAATGTAAATTATTAGTAAGGTTATTCATCACTACGTGAGAGACCCCGGTGTTGAGGGTCTCTTTGGCAAAAGGCCTGGAAGGTGTAATGGGTTGCCATTCAAAGGCCACCAGGAACCCCTGTATTGGGACATTGGTGGTGTCACGGGATTGAGGGCAGAGAGCCACACCTTCCACCTGTTTACATTACTGCCTGCCCATGGCTCTGCATGACAGTGACACACATTATCTGGGAAGTGCAGAGATGACAAGGCTCAACAGACTTGAGGCCTCAGAGTTGGGCTCTTCCTTGGCCTGTGTTCGCTGTCCAGCACCGGAGTCCTAGTTAAATTCCTGTCTGTTCCACAGGATTGTCATGAATCATTTGACCTAGAACATCATCAAAGCAATGAGCACACTTGAGATTGAATAAGAATGGATCCTGAAGCCTCCTCTTGGGGTTATATTGAGGTCTTTGGAGAAGAGTATTGGTTCCTTGAATCCTTACAGGATTTTAAAAAATTAAAAGTGACCGCTGTATTCTAGAAACCCCTTCTAAAGTTTTCCAGTGATTAACAACTCTCTCTGCCCTTCTGCCCCTTTATTAAGAATGACAACTCCAGTTCAGATGATGAGTCCAGGTACTTCTCATGTTTAATCAAATGTAACCTAAATATTTGCACAAATTCATTACCAGCCACTTCCTTGCTTTCAGGGTCAGAGATTAGAGAGATTATAAGTAAAATGCTTTCTAAAACTTTCTCATCGAAGTAATCTAGTTTAAATCCCTTTTAAATGGGTCTATGTTAGCCTGTTGACTTTTATAATTCCCTATAATGAAATCTTGTTAATTCAGTTAAAAATAAGTTAAGCCATGTGATTCAACCTAAAACAGTAGGACCCAGTTATAACTCAAACACATCGATAGTCCCCCTTCTCCCACTAAATAAGCAAAAATGTTATAATTCTGTGACTTTGTACAGTGTCCTACTGAATCATAAGCCACATGTGGTTATTGTAGCTCTCTATAGCATCTTTAAAAATATCGAGGACTATTTCAAAAAGTTTTATTTCTATCGCCATCATGAATTTGTCATTATTCAGACTTTAAGCTTTTGCCCTAACATTCAAATGTCACTGGGTTACTCACTTCAACACTTTCTTCAATTACTCACAAATTGTTAAGAGTTGGTGAAGCTCTTTTTGGCATAAAATCAAAGTATCTCGTGGTTGGAGGGGATATTACGTTCTATTCAACTGACATTTATTGGACACCTCGTTTTATGCCAGGCACTAAATTTAGTATGTTCCCATATTTCATCTTCTTTAATCATCACAGCAATTTTAAGATGTAGGTGTTAGTACTCCTATTTTTAAAAATGAAAAAGCTAAGGCTTCCAGAGATTGTTTATTATCTACAGTCACATGGCCAGTAAATGACAGACTGGGATTGGAAGTAGAGCACCCTGACTCCATATACACCAACGTAGTATCTTCCTTATAACACCCGTGGGACGGGAGCCAAGCTGTGCTTGACAGGACTCAGGACCACTTGATCAGCTCACTCAGCATATGGGATCTCTGACAACAGGAGATTTCCCTCATCCTGTACCATTGTCTCGACTAAGCATGGGAAGCATCTCTATGAAGACACAGTGGATGTCAGACTCGGGGTTCAAATCCCTATGACTTTATGAATTCTGGAACATTCGTGCACCTTCAGAATTCCCAACTCCAAGGAGAAAGCAAAAGCACCTAACCTGAAGCTTGATCAGAAGAGGTACTTAGTAGTGATAAATTATATACCCTACTCTTTCCTTTCCTAAAGCCTTAATGATATGCTCAGGGGACAAGGGTGACACATGATACTGGCCCATTTTCTAGTTACTGTTCTTCCAACACCCCAGAGAGCCTTAAAATAATCACAACTCTAAATAATACGAAGTCTACAAAACAATACTCTTTAGCTCTTCTCACATATTAGCTCCACGATTCAGCTGAAATTCCATACACTTCTCTTCTTCCATGAACCTCACAAGAACCAGTCTAACAAATTGGCTTTTAAATGTCTTTTGCTTTTAAATGCCTCACGTTTTTGGCTCCCCTGCAAGCGTGTCTGTTCACCAACATCCCCACTGCCCTTGACTATTTCATCGTGTCTACAGGACATACTTCCCTTAGTAGATGTCCTGTGTAAGCTGCAAGCTAGTGGGTTCCATGGAGAGTAGTGACTATATCCTGCCCTGTCTGTCTCTTTTTGTCATACCAACCTGATAGCCGAGCAAAAGGCCGAAGGCCCAAAAGTTCTGAATAATTTTTCCTCCTTTCTTTGCCTCATTTCCCAGGGCCTTTTCTGTGTCGTTGATCGAGGAAACACACACACACACACATATACACACTCATACATGCATCCATATACCCCAACATACACACAAATACACACTTGTGTACACGGACACACAGCACAGAGAAACAGGCCAGAGTTGGACTGGACCTGTGTATTTCTGACTATAAACTTAGGTTACAAGATAATATTTGTATCTTTAGGGCACCACCCACATACCATATCCATGATTTTGTGTTAATAGTGGTGAATACCTTTCTCTCCAAATACGTAAAGTGAGGAATGAGACAGGGACATGGAGAGCCTGACCAAAGAAATTCTTCTGACACGAGAGGCCACCCCAGATTGCTTTGTAACAAAGAAGGTGATTTGCAGGGTAAATACAGGGCGTGCCCTGTGAGTTTTCTTATTGATGAAATTCATGCTCGGAATTACTGCTGGGTGGCCACTCAAGGATCACAGTATCTCGGTCCTACTCTGGAGAGGGCACTGTAGGTGACTGAAATTCTAAACTCGAAACAAAACATGGGAATCACCAGAATAAATCTCAGCATCCATTTGTATAAGGAGATGGGAAGGTAGGCACATTTTGCCAGCTACAGCTGTCCCTCACGTCGTTGCTGTTGTTACAGAGAGGCGTCCAGGCGACAGCAATGAGCTTTCGGCCGCCCCGGCGTAGCCCAAGAGCCTTCGTCCCCACTGCTCAGGAATGCTCTGATCACAGCATGAGCTTCCCTTTCTCTGGCCAAAGAGTAATGTAAAAATTATAACACACATAAAATATTTAGCCTCTGGACCAGAGTAAGAGAATCCCTAAGCCAGGACACAACTAGCAAGCTTTCCAGAGTACATGTCTTAGGCCGTTCAGGCTGCTGTAACCAAATAGCACAGACAGGTGGCTTATAGACCACACAAATTTGTTTCTCAAAGTTCTGGAGGCTGGAAGTCCCAGACGAGGGAGACAGCATTGTCGTGTGAGGAGGTCTTGCAGGGTTTTTTTTTAAAAAAGACATCATTAATCCTGTTCGTGCAGGCTCCACCCTCATAACCTAATCACCTCCCAAAGGCCCCACCTTCTAACACGATCACTTTGGGTATCAGGATTCCAACATAGGAATTTGGGGGTGGGTACAAACATTCAGACCCTAGTAGTAGGCATTCTCTTCTATAAAAAAACAAATGGTACAAGTAAATACCTGCCACTGCCCAGTCTGTCTTCTTCGGATCGCTGACCCTTTCCCTACCCCAGCGTGCACACACGCACGTACACACACACACACACATGCTACAAAAGTAGCTCACAATCATTGCAATGGGAGGAGTCATTTTTAATTAAACTTTTAAAGCACCTGTGAGTTCAGGAGGAAAACACTGGAAACAAGTGGGAATAATTTAAGGAAGGAACAAGACCAGCCACTTTCCACCAAAAAAGGATTTTCTTTGAACTCCCTGACTTATCCGCCTTCTTTCTTGTAGCCTGATAGTCAACTTAGGAGAGCGTTGTCTGAGTGGGCAGGAGTGGGTCCTGAAGGATGTGAGCCCCTGAATGTGGGCTGGGTCGTTGAGGTCGAGTCCTCGTGGAATCAGGTGTAATTTAGGTGCGAAGAAGGCGTTGGACGCACTCTAGGGAGGCGGTTATGGTGAATTCTGGGACGACAGAGTTGAGGAGCTTTAGAGTCTGGATCGAGTCCGCATGGAGCCTGCTTCTCCCTCTGCCTGGGTCTCTGCCTCTCTCTCTCTCTCTCTCTCTCTGTCTCTATGAATAAATAAATAAAATCTTAAAAAAAAAAAAAAAAAAAAAGAAGAGTCTGGAAGGGACCTGCCAGGACGGCGAGGCAATCAAAGGTGCCCTTCCCCACTTCTTTCATGATCTTGCCCGAGGCCAGCCTTGCTCCGGCATAGAGAGAGAGGAAACATATCCTTGCTCCTTCTGGCAATTTCCCTTGCTACTAAAATTCCGAATTCAGGCTAGCGCTATAATTTAGTTACATTACCAAATTAGTAATTTTTAGTTATTGATCCATGTTAGAATATTATACTATAGGAAAATGTATTCCAAGTTCCTAAAAATCAATTTATATTATTATAATGTGCTATGTATCATTATGATGAACATAGTATTAGCATATACAGCAAAAATATTTTTCCTTGAAACCACTTGGTCTTCACACCCATCATTTAAAAAGACTACTTAATATTCTATTCAGTAAGCTTACCAAAATTTATTTAACCTAAGTATCTCACAATAGGGAAATGGCAATTTCTATTTCTGCTCTTGAAACTGTTTCCAATTTTTTATTGTAAATAATACTGCAGTAAGTGTTTTTGTAAATGGCATTCCAGTATTTTACATTATTTACTTAGGATGAATTGCCACATGTGGAGAGGTAGAGTTAGAGGGTATGAAATGTTTATGGCTTTTCATCTGTGGAGCCAATCTGATTTCCCAAACGCAGTGCCAGCGAACATGTGAGAAAGCCTGGTGCTCTGAACACAATCAGCACTGTGTCCTTTTTTCCATTTTCTCATTGTTGTGAAGATAATAAGCCAAAAAATAGTTCTTTGTCATTTTAATTTGCACTTCTTTAATTACTGGAGAACAAAGAATTCAGTAGAATGGTCTGGCAAGATGGATGTGCCTCTGAGAAAAGCCCAACAGAGGCTGCGAGGATACTGCACCAGCCCCACGTCTAAAACGGTGAAATCACCTTCCAGGTTCAAAAGTTTTGTCTGCTGATGGCCCAGAGTGGAGGGATGGGGATTCCAAATGCCACAAGCAGAGTTCTTAAGAGACTATATAAAAATGAACCTTTAGAGCTCAACTGGATATGGTCTATCAAAATGTAACCTCTGTGTATTCTATTTAATTCAGCAAATTACACTCAAGAAAACTATCCTAAAAAAGAAAAAAAAAGAAAACCATCCTAGAGAAATACTCGTATTATCGAAATATATATTCACAAGAACAGCATCATGACATTTTTTGTGTGATAATTGCAAAGTAGGGGAAAAAAACTAAATATCCATCAATAAAGGGATTACTGTTGAATTGGAGTTCATAACTATTAGGAAGAGTGAGTTGGATTTCAGAATCACATGAGAAAATATCCGTTATATTATTAAGCATAAATTAAAAAGCAGAATATGTAGAGTTTGATTGTTTTATATTAAAAATCCAGGCATGTTTGTGTGTGTAACAGTGTATACCACACACACATACATACACACACAAACGGGGTTGTTTTCAACATGAACAGTATCAGACAGTGTACACAGCAAAATATACATATAATCCTTCCAGTCTTTTTCCAAGATTTTACAAACTCTTAGCACTGGTTACCTCCAGAGGTCATGTGATGTGACTGGGCACATTTTGTGATGTGAGTAGGACGATTTTGACATTTTACTCTATCAAAGTTTACTTTTTAAAAGAAGATTTTATTTACTTATTTGAGAGAGAGCACAAGTGGAGGGGCAGAGAGGGGGGAGAAGCAGGCTCTCCACTGAGCAGGGGGCCCCACATGCAGCTCGATCCCAGGACCTTGGGACCATGAACTGAGCCAAAGGCAGATGCTTAACCAGCTGAGCCACCCAGGTGCCCCTTACTTTTTTTTGCAATCATAAGCATGTGTGATGTTTGAAATCAAAAGTAGAATGAACAATTATGCCCCAAATCTCAGACGGTCCTCATTTCCTAATTTCTAATAAAGTAAGGGTTTGGTCACGTCACCTTTGCCCTATTATAGCAAACTGCAGTGAGATGAAACATTTTTCAATTTCTTTATTATTTGAACTCAATCTTTTATAAACTTTTAATTTATTCCCTTGAGCACATTACTTAGTGAGCTGTGTACTTATTAGGATATTGAAGTTTCCAAGTTCATATAAACATGACAGATCGCTCACACCTATTTGCTTTTGCTTCAACCTAAAATCTCTGGGGAAAGACTTTTTTTTAAAGAACAAAGAGGACAGGAGAGGACAGCAGCTTTTAGAAAGACTAGAAGCAAATGGAGATACTTTGTAAACAAAAGAAAGCTAGAAAGCTGGTTGAGGGAGAAGATCCAGAGCTAGCAGGTTTGTGCTTCTGACCCCCTGAAAGGCTCAGAAATGGGAGGTCCCAGGTATCTCAGAAAGGTGGAGTTTAAAACAAGAGACTGGCTTCAAGTTTATACAAAGAAGGCAATCTTCCCACAGCTGCAGCTGGGCAACTGCCCCAAAGCCAAGCAGGACAGAAGACTGAAGGTCTGCTCTCTGGCGGGTCTGGATGCCAGGACAGTCCACATGGCCAATGATGGGAAGGCCATCATGATCTCATGGGAACTGAGCAAAAGTTTCCATACAGGCTTCTGGAATCCCGGTTGCAATTCCTTGACAAGAAGGCTGAAGGAGTCCACTCCGGGGAAGATGGTCATCCCCGGAGAGAAGGCCAGTGGATACAAATGGACCAGTCCTGTCACCAGACCCCACTGTGAAGACCACGCATTATCAAGCTTCACCTCACAGGCGTCAC